>NC_140067.1:18915613-19515613 GCF_963513975.1 Fringilla coelebs
CTGCCCATGCTCCACCTTTCTACTGCCTCTCCTACCCCACACATCTTCACCAGCTGAAATGTGAGTTCACTATCATAAGTACACAAGATTAGGATCCTTTTAATTTCCAGGGGTACCATAGCATCACTAACTCCCTACAGATCTCTTACTCCTTTACAATCTTGTTTACAGAAACTTCTCATCTTTTATACCTCCTTCCAGAAGCTATGCAATGCCAGGACCCCAGAAATTTGGGCTATTGAAATAAAACTGTTGGGCTTCTGCCTGGAGCCTTTCACTTGAGTCTGTTGCATGTATGGTTGTACAACTGGTTTGCTTTATTGAAGACACACAAACCACTGGATCCACTTGCCATATTAATCTGTTATGGATAGCAGCTGACATATTCTACATTTTTGTTGGATGAACTAATACAATGGGGCATTGTTCCTAAAGACTTTGCTTTAAAGTCAATCTCAAAACACAAAAATTTAGTCTTTCTCTTCCAGTGGCACTCACTGCGGTCAGGTTGCCTTATGCTGGATAGATCACAATGCTCTGCATCACACCTGTGGCATCAAGACAAATACAGCAAACTGTTTAGTAGCCTAACTCTAGCATTCGCTTACTTGTCTATTTTTCCCCATCAGAAAAAGGCCTTGCGAGAAAAATGGCTCTTGGATGGCTTTAGTTCAATGACTCCAAAGGAAGAAGAAGAAATGCAAAAGCAGAATCAGGAGGACCAACAACGAACTCATGAGCTGGAACAAGACATTTTCAGGTAGGGAAGAACCCCTGCCCTTGTGTCTGGGTTAAAATGGTTCCATCTTACAAGTCCTACTTTATTTTTGTAAAAGATGAAAATATCAGTAAGTGCTAAACTCATGCAGAGTAAAGCAATTCTTGTCATGTTTTCTACTCAGTCAGAATTAGAGAACACAGAATGCAATTTTCCACACTGTAAATTGTAACAATCTGCACAATAACTATATTGCAGAGTATTTTTTTCTCTAATTCCAGATATCCTTTCCATGCTGTATTTTGTAGGCGTAAGCCACAACACACAGGGCTTACTCTAAGATAGCAATTGTTAAGTCAGAATTTTAAAATAACAATAAATTTTGAGTGTTCTCCAGTTTTACTAGGCCCTGGCACTTTAATACCTGACTTTCACCATAACAGCACTTCAGAACAGTCCGGGCTCCCTACCTCCATTAGTAACATTTATCCTCAGTTTTCTACGTGTTTTGTACTCAGTTTAGTCCCAGAAACCTGCTACAGCAAAGGTCTTTTTTTACCTTTCAGTAGAGATGTTTCTACAAATCCCATCACCTAGTGCTTCCCCCTATCACACAGGGCTAGCATTTAACTGCAGAGACAGTCTCATGAAAGACTCTTATTTACCAAAGACATGGTTCCAGGAGCTTATTAGCTCCAGTTAGCCCTTCTCAAATACCACAGAGCTGGGTACACAGTCAGCTCCTTCCCTGGGCCCAGGCATACTGATTGGTACTACCCCTTAGCACCCACAGAAAAGATGAAATGTTCCTGTTCCTTTAGATTTTGAAAAATTTCTTCATTCTTTTTCAAGGCTTCTTTCTCTATTTCAATTCAACAGCATTTTCCTTTCTACTTTGCTTCCACTGCCCTCCTACACATACTCTTTTGGCAAAGCTGTCACCAAGATTAATTTTCTCGGGTGATCTCCCATCCTCTTCCCCCCCACTCCATCTCTGACACAGACAATAATTCTCTTGGCTGACAGGTAGCAGCCTCATGCCAGTTTGTCCTATAATTATGCTGACTTCTTTCTCAAAAGCACTTTTCTCTACAGAACATCTTCATACACACCTCTGTAGGGTTCATTGTTGCAGTGGTAGGAGGCACAGCAAGCTCTGAAAGCATCCCAGGAGTCTGTCATTTGAAGGCATGCAAGAGGGGCCCATAAGCCACTGTGAGTGCCAGAAAAGAACAGCATCTAGGGCTAGAATGGGCGAAGGAGCAACAAGGAAATGGTGCTGAGCAAGCATTTCCCCATCAGACCACTGGAAGTTCAGCCCTTCTCTAAGTAGTGAGAGGAAAGATTAGATTCAAAGTCCTGTTGACCATGAGCAAAGCCTAAGCTAAGAAATTAGGAAGGTTTATTCACATGTCTTTTGCTGTAAATTAAATTTCCTCCCCCTCCCTAATAGCTGTTTAGCAAGGGCATCTAGAAAAACATCCATATTGCTTTCTAAATAGCATTACATCTTGCTTATGCACACCCAAGCCAGTTTCAAATCAGCCAGCAGTGATTCAGAAACCTAGGAATAAAGTCCACTAATATCACCAAAGCTAACAAAAGCCTGTCTGACCTTTGACCTGCCCTGTAAATGAAACATTGCTAAACTGATCATGTAGACACATCATATAGCAGAAATGACAAACTGAGAGGTTCAGCAGAATTATTTCTTCTAAGCATCTGACTATTAATCTGACTTGATTTGGAGATATTCAGTTCACTCTGTTGATTATTGTGTGTTTTGTCTTCAGTTTAAAAAATTATGCCTCACTTTAAAGACTCTTTGATTACCCTTAGACAAGTCTTTTTTTTCTTTCTGCTGAGAGGACAATTGCAATTGTTGGCAGATTATTTACAGTAGTGGCATGGGCCTTGCCATCCCCTTCTTAAATGAGATCTCTGTTTTGAAACATTCTTTACTTGAGCATCAAATTGAGCTGGTTTATGTCTGCTAATCAGTTAAGATTTGAGCATTTTTAAAATAAAAAATTCTTTGTATCAATGACATAACAGTGAATAGCAAGCAGCCTGAGCCACCTTGGAGACAAATGGCTGAGAGCTTTCGTTACAGACAAAAAATTTCATTTACACCATCTGTCCCATTTACACTCTGTACATGTTGGAAGCTTCAGTGAACCAAGTGAGCACATCCTTTGTCAGGGTACAAGCTGAATGAAGAATTAAGAGTCATGTTTTCTCACTTAATATTCAGCTAATAACACTCATTCTTGATGGAATTAGTTGCTAAACAACATATTGAAAAATGCAAAACAACTAAGGTCTATTCAATTGCTTGTAATTGTGACACATGAAAGTAGACTCAAGGCTATACTACAGAGCTGCTAAAGCATTTGACTCACCTCAAACCAGTGAGAGCTTGCTAAACTGCCTTTTCCCCTCAGTCCAGAATTCTTCAGGGTGGTTTCTTCCTATCTGCTTTTCATTCTCAAGCCATTTATTTTTTTACCAGGGTGGCAGTGATGCCAACTGCAGCAGATCAGCTGGTGGCCAGCAGCATCCAGGCAATCTCCATAGATTTTCTTAATTCAGCTGTTACTTTGGCAGAGAAACCTTTCAATTAGTGTCTTGATTTTTAAGGTTTCTTCTCTCATCCACACCTCTATACTACTTGCTTTCCTCTCTCAAATAATCAGAGCTACTTGAAAAGAGAACAAATATTTAAAGGATTGATTTAATACAGTAGCTGTGTCATACTTCCATTTCTCACCCAAAGAATGCAGCACTGTACAAAAGGTAGTTTCATATAATTGCTAGACCCTTTCAAGACAAACTGTGATAAAACTTCATAAAAATATGATTGACTTAGAAGTTTGTACACATTTAAACACATCAGAACGATCCTGGCCGAACTTTCCAACAACATGATGTTATAAGGTCTTCAATTTCTTTGAACTATAGAAATTGCATCTCTTAGAAGTTTTCTTTCCACAAATTCCAGAGTGCACACTCACAACATGCTCCAAAATTGAACCATAAAATCCGGTTTTGCAAGTATAAGTGCAAAAGAGGTAGAGTCTAGATGCAATTCCCATTACATGGGTAAGAGAATTTCTCTCTAAACCCACTGAGTACTGAATTGGCTCTCTTGATTACCATATAAAGTGGGTGTTGTTATGGATGAAAGAGCATATATAAACTGTAATTTATTTCTTGATCAGCCAGGTAAATACATGCTCTTTATAATTTTTGATTTATTTGGGGTTGTGTTTTCTCTTTTTCCCCACCTCCCTTTTTTCAAGTATCTCCAAGATTTTTCCTCCCCTTCTTGCACCTGTGTGTCTAGAAGTGTTTAGAGCAAAGACTAAAATAAATCCACAGTATAAGTGAATGATTTTTCAGCTCATTATGCTTCTGTGAGTTTTTAATGATTTTCAGGTTGAGAATATTGTGATCAACTCTCATCTAAGAATAAACATGTCAATAAAAATAAAACATCTCAATATATTACACAACGACTGTTCCATAAGAAGTGCAAAAATCTGGCACATGGTCATTACTTACTTTTATAGCTGTCCAAAAATATTCATCCCCCTTGTGAAATTTTTAAAATTTTAGCACTGTAATCAGTACCTTCGATCAGGGTTCTAAGGCCATCTTGCAGAGCTCAGGTCCAAAGTGTGAGCAGCTGTTATATACATTTTTTTAGCTTTTACTTTCATCCTGAAGGGCTTTTTTTTCCTGTATCTGTTCTGAGGTCTGTGATACCTTTGTACATCAAAAAAGATATACACGACGTTGTCACCAACAGATAAAAGTCCACATCGCACCCTGTTAGTATAGCTCTACATAGTTGAGTTTAAATAGGGCAAGAGTCATAATGGTAATTCAGATTCCTCAGGCACACAGAAGGAAATCAATAATGCTAATTGGTCAAGCTGCGTTCAGCTTTTCTAGACTGATTATTTTAAAGGGATGGCAGACTAATCATTCAGGGTGACTCCGTATAATATTGTGAATCCTAGCACACAGTAAAGAAGGCAAAATACAAAATTCCAACACTTCTCTCCCTTGGGGTTATAGGCCAACACTTCTATAACCCAGTCTGTAACTTGGTCTCAGTTGTAACTATTCTGACTGCTCTCAGCAAAAGGTGGCATCAGTTGCAGCTGCCTTAGGTCTACAGTCATTGATTTCCAACATGGATTGAAAAAAAAAATAGAAGGCACATTTCACTCAAATATGGAAGCTTTTGGAATTTCCTTTTCTTTTTAAGTAAAAATAAGTTCGTTTAAAAAGAACCATGAGACTAAAGTTATACAGCACTAACCTACAGCAAAAGACATTTAGTTCAAGTCCCACTTCAGAGTTAATCTGGAGTTGGATTCTAGGTCTCCATGGAGAATTGACTTCCCAACTATTCAGCTAGTCAGGCAAATTCCATTTAAAACGCAAAAAAAATGCACTAATGAAGAAAAGAGTAATCTTGATTAGAAAGAATAAAAAATAGGAAACAGGACACCTGCTCAAGTCACTGCATCTACTCCAAGAAAAAACTGACCAAGATAGCACACTGCTAAAGTGAAGTTTATCCCACTCTGACATGGAGATTCAATTTTGATCTTGGACTTTTCTGTCTAGAAGTGTTTGTCATACACTAAGAAAATAAAAACTCTGATCAGGAAAAAAGATACCTTAATCATTGTACTCAGCTTTAATATGCAAGGAACCATACAACATAGACTTACGTAGGGCAGGGAAGGGAGCTGCAACATACAAAACTACAGCAAGTGTCAATAGCCCAAAAGAAACTTTTACTTCTGAGCCTCAATATTCCTTTCATATAAAAATAAAAGTTTTTAAAATAAAATAGTTAACCCACCAGTCAGGTCCTAACTGGCAAAATAGTTCATGTTTAAATGTGGAAGGCTTTGTTTCTTGTTGGGTTTGTTTTTTTTTCTTTTTAAATGAAAATACTACTTCACACCTTTTTCCCAATGTGTGTGAAACCATAAGTTGATCTCATATGAGAGCAAAATTTGTTAAGGTAAGTAGAACCATCCCTATTAATGTCCATATTCCCAATGCATCAACTCCACAGTGTTGTTCTCTACCTGGTGTTAAATCAAATACAACTGTGATTGCAGACTGGAGAAGGAAATTGAGGCTCTGGAAAGACAAGAAATGGAAGTCTCAGCTAAGGAAGAAGCAATTTTAAAGAAACTGAAATCTGTTGAGAAAACAACAGAAGACATAATAAAGGTTAGTGCTATATTATTCCAGAAATAGAATCTATTACTCAATCATCATCATATCCAGGGAAAGGGGAACTAGCTGGATCCCATGGGTGGTCATGAGATTTTATCCGAAGCGACAACAGTTCAAACACGAGAGGGGTCAAGATGTTACATTGTTTAAGTGCCCATATGTCTCCATTTGCTTATTTATGGGGGTGGAGGAGCAATTCCTATCTCTACTCATCTACAGTACATCTCTAAAAACAGCACTGCCACTGTCACTCAGCAGCTTTGCATCTCAGCCAGAGACAGCCACACCAGGTACAGACCAGGTACCGAGGCTGGTCTATTCATGCTCCTTCAGGTGATGTGCCCAGCTAAACTGCATCATGCTCTCCACCAAGTCCCTGGCAGAGACTATGATGCATCTTAATGTTATCAGCCATTATTCTTTGTCAAAAGGTAATTTTATTATTTTTAAAATCATATTTAACCATCTCAAAAACACAGCAATGAAACTAAACTTCAGCTCTCCAGCTGTTCTTACATACACACACACACACTCTGAAGCTACACAGGGAGATCAATAAAACTGGAAAGCCAAAGTAGGACCTGTAAAAAAACCTTTGACGCCAACCAGGTTGGGCCACAGTGGGAGGCTAGGTCACTGTTAAACACTTCATAATATTTTTGTCCTTCCCTGTGTGACTTGGAAATCATAGTGCCAAAAGACCACAGAAACTTCACTTTCTCACTTGCCATACTCCAACTGAGCACATTTCACTTTTAGACCCTTCTCTCTATGAAGCTGTGCACACAAAAGGTTAAAACTATCAGGGAAACCAAAGCACTGTCTAGTTAACATCTTAAAAGTAACTATCACATTCATTGTTAATGGTTCTCTTTCCCACCTAGTCTGTGAAGACTGAAAAAGCTGGATTTGAAAAAGGTACGTTTAGTCAAAAGAATATTTTTTAAAAGGTTCTTGTAGAAGTAAGTTAAAACATGCTAATGCTTTGTGGATCTGTGGATCTTCTTTACTTAGAGGCAGCAGACTACATATATGCCAGCATCCCTGACCTTCCCAAGTATTTCAGACCGTCTGCACTGAGAAGTACAGCACATGCTGACACGGATGAAGAAGAAAAGAGAAAAGGTACTGCTTATTAGTAACTCCAGAGGGTGTCAATATGTACAAGAGCTTCCTATATATTGAATCTAATACACTGTAAGCAAAGAACAGGCATTACAGATATGAGACATTTGTTCTCATTTAAGCTGTGTTACCAGTTAGGTCATCAAAACTGAGAGGTGAGACAGTGGTGTAAAGTATGTGCCACTGAGAATAACTCTTTTCACCACTGACACTTCTTTCCAGAACTTCATTCTTCTGCCTGTCATAACTAAGTACAGACTCCCTCCATATCATTCATTTCTCATTTTCTGTCTGCACTTACAGCTGTTGGGTAGCCAGCAGTAGTCAGGCTATTTCCCAACTACTACAAAGCCTCCCAACCCTTCAGAGTGCCCAAAACTCTCTGGCATCACAACACATGGAGCTCTTCAGCTGCTATGGCCCAACATAACACCAGGGGCCAAGGTTAAATCTGGATTTCTCAGTCTATCATGTAATGAAAACTGTCTCAACAGCTGATTCTTCCTCACAGAATGAAAATACTTTTTTCCACAGGATAAAAGGGACATCCAAAATGAGAATCTAATATACAGGTTGTGTATGTGATAAATTCACATATTTAACAATTCATTCTGACAGTTGTTCTCTATCACTGTCAGAAGTCCTGTATTTCTTGCAGCTAGTGCATTATTAGTTTAAGCACTTGTTTCTTTCAACAGCATTGTTTGCCATGGAAATTAAGGTTGAAAAAGACATGAAGACTGGAGAAAACACAGTGTTATCAACAATACCTCTTCCCTCAAAGGAGTTTAAAGAGACAGGAATTAAAGTCTATGATGATGGCAGGAAGTCAGTCTATGCAGTGTCCTCAAATGGGACCACAACACAAAATGGGATGGATGAACTTGCTCCTGTTGAAGTGGAAGACCTGCTACGGCAGGCAACTGAAAAAAATTCTCAGTCTCCCACAGAGTACCATGAACCTGTCTTTGCAAACAAATTCTGCAGGCCAGTTACTCCTCAGAAAGAAAAATTAGTCCCAGGACCAAAACCGGAAGGCACTGACAAAAGAGAGATGAATGGATTTAGCAATCATCAGACAGGGTTCTCCTCCAAAACAGAGCCCTTTATGCAGCAAAATAAAGAGAATGGCCTTGATCTTCCAAAGGTAATACAACCAAAGTCTCCCTCTCCAGTAATTTCTCATACAGAGAAGCAAGTGCACACTAATCCTGACAACAGGATGATTCATAATGAAGAAAGAAATGCTGCACATGAGGAATTAAAACCTTACCAGAATACAAGGGAAAAACATAGTGAGACAAGGTTTTTAAACCCTGGTCATGCTAATGCAGCATCCCCTGCACCTCAGGATGAGGAAGATGTTCGGTACAACATTGTCCAGGCTGTACCTTGTTACGTGGATGAATCTGAACCTGTGACGATGGTTTTCATGGGTTACCAGCGCGTTGACGATGACGATGCAGAAACAAATCAGAAGCTGTCCCCGTACGACGGGGTTATCCGTGCAGAACTGGTTATCATTGATGATGAAGATGAAGATGACAGCAAATCTGAGAAACCAGCGTATCATCCCATAGGCCATTATAGTCAAGTTTATCAGCCACCAAACAGGAAAATCACAGAAGCCCAACAGACAAACCCTGTGAGCAGTCTGGGTGCAAACCTGAACAAGGTACCCCACAAAAATTCCATCTCCCTGCAAGAACAAGAGGAACGCTTAAGCTCACCAACACACCATGCTCATCTTCACAGTCAGATGTCTGGAGATGGTACAGAAGATCCCTCACTAACAGGTAACAGAAAAGGAAAATCATGTCACTGCTGCTCGCTCATGTAGCAAATTAATATTGCTCTCATCTGCTGGCAACTGTATCACTTCTTATATTGTTTGGATTGCTTCAGACTAATTTGCTATTAATAATTATTTTTTGCTCTTGTTTGTTAACAAATACCAATCTACATTTTGGATCTGTTGAATTATTTTGTCTTCAGCAATGCACTAGTTACCATATCAAAATTTGGAAAATAAACTATTACAGAAATTCCATTCCTATAACCTTGAAAGATTGAAAGTGGTTCTCTTTCAAGTTCCATTAATGCTACCAAAATTAGCAGAATTAGTTTTCATTTCTTGCAGGTAACTAACAGCATTGCTACTTAACAATTCCTCTTCCCTCACTGGCACGTTTTTCTGCCTGTCTGCATTCCAACTACTTCCTAGACCATCCAAGTCACTCCTTAAATAAGAAAGACTGCTTAATAATCAGCTTTACTTTGTATTTTTAAGGAATCAACATTGCCAACATTGTCTTGACAGTGTTTATGCAAGTTCTAACATTTTTCCATTAACCCGAGTTAGACATTTTTATAGCTTCTGAAAGATAATGAAACAGTTTTCATCACTACACACTGTTAGTTCAGTAGTCCAGAGTTATTTTTGAATAATTTTTATATTCTATTAATACATATGGTATCTATTTCTTACTATAAATTTTTATAATAAAAGTTTGAGAGCAATAGCAGAATCTTCCAGAAACATTGAAAACTCTTCTTTATGATCATGTTGCACTTTAACACATACAATTAGACTTCATTTAAGTATACTTACAGAGCAGCAGATTGCAGACTAGTCACATTCCACTTGAAGGAAAGAACACTCTGGTTGAATTACAGGAAGATCAGGGGTCCTGATACCACATTCTCTCCTCCAGAGAATTCGCAGCAAAAAATGTAAGTTTAGACCCTGGCTAAAGCTGAATTGACAGCCCAGGAATTCTTTACACTACGTGTAAAGCCAGGAGAGAGGATGATCTTTGGATCATGTAAGAACTTTGAAGTATTTTTGCATCAGGCGGTGATTGGGAAGAGCTGTTCAGCAAGCATGGCTCTCAGCTTTTAAAAGTATCAACATCATGGAGTCATGCACACAAAAGCCAGAAACATTCCAACAGTGCTGCCCATCCTTTCTGATCAATAAGGCCACTACACTTTTCCATTACCTTTGCTTTCCTCAAGCACCCGTCCTGCCATCTCTGTATTTCCCTGTGTTCTCCAGCACCAAGAATTGCTGCCAGGAGCTTTTATATCAGCAACTAGAAGCAGAAGTAGTTAGCACAGGTAAGATAAACCACTCCAGAAGCTGCTCCAGCCCCTTATATTTTGCGGATGGTCCCTTAATTCCCCCGTCACATAAGTTTAGGATAATGGAGAAGGGACACTTACAACTATTCCGCCAATAAGAAAATGGCCAATTGGGAAAAATTGATCCCAGCTAAATCAAAAGCAGTTTGGCAACTGCCTCAAAAATTCCCCCAGTCAGCACTGCCTCCAAGTATCTTCATGCCTACTAGAATCTGGAGCTAAGCCATACTCTTCTTTAGCCCTCCAATTATTTATTGCCACTCCCTGGGACATTTTTGATCAGTGGAAAAAGCCAGGAAGTGACTCAATCTTTCCCAAGCAGCCCTATAATCCTACTGAGATTTCTAAAAGAGAAACAAAACCCGGAAAGCCTCTCAATCTAGAACAATGCAATTATACAGAGCTGTTTCTTAGAGAAATATATTGTTTTCAAAGCAGTCATTGATGCCCACCCTAGCAGGTTCACCCTAAACACCACTAGAGAAGAGTGGACTCAATTATTTTTGGTAGTTCATCATTCATTACTAAAACAATGAACAGCAAAATAGAAAAAGGAATCCTCTTGGAAACTAAAGCTTTGGGAAGCACTTGCAGCATTTAAACATTAATCAAGCACTAGGGACTCTGAAAGACAATGGAAATCAAAGAAGCACAGGACAAACCAGCATGATGGCCCTTTATGTAACAATTTTTCTTTAGGAAAGAGATGAACCTTCAAAACAAGTTACTGAATTAGCTAGCAATGGCCAAGGACAAGGAAGCAGAGGCATTGTTCCATGTGCCAATCTATACAGAGACAGATCAGATTAAATTAGAAGCTTCTCATACCCGCAATCTTACAAAGATGTAGGACATATCTTTTTCCATATAGCAGCAATTTTCCATCCCCCACAAGCTCCCTTCTTGAATAGTATCTCAAAGTATGTGCCCTCAGAAAACCAGAGGGCAGAGATACAGAGAAAAGGATGGCAACGTTATAATTGGTACACCTATATTGGCATTATTAGGGCTTATTTTCTTCTTCAAATTTCAGGCAAATTAATCCAAGTGCAAATGTTTTGAAGATGCAATACTCATTAGGGAAATGAAAAGTCCTTGGGAGGGAACAAAGGCTAGACATAGTGAAATGAATAGGGAAATGCAAAACTAAAGCTGAATAAGCAGCAAAACATACTGACAGTGTGGAACAGGCTCTCACAGGACATGAAGGTCCAAGGCTTTTGGCAGCTAGCTAGTCTAGATGAGCTATTTTTTTCCCTACCACTGGAAGCTTTGCAACCTTCAAAAAACACAATGGAGACAGCTCCATTTGTGTTGAAGAAAGTAAAATATGAAAATCCTTTTTAACGAAGATTCATGCACACCATCTGTTCCTGTAATGTATAGAACAAGACAAAAACAGACTATTAGCTAGAAATGAGGCATCAAACTGACTGTTCTCAAACCATGACCAGAGCCTGAATCCTTCAGAATTCCTCAGCCTGTAAAAAGTACACAGTGTCTTTGTAAGAGCTAAGGTTAACATCAGTGGCACTATGATATAAAGTTACACTCAGATGCTTCTATGATTTGCATCAACTTCAGCATTCAAAACATAACTTGAGTTGGACACTTGCTGACATGTGTAAATCAAGTAAACAGCTGCTTTGACCCCTCGTGTCCCAGCAGAGAGACATATGCAGGGTGCAGGAATGAGACACTATTTTTGGTAACTCTTCAAACTAGCAGGTCAGAGTAATGGAGATTATTCAACAATGTGCTGGGGGAGGCTTTTACATCTCAAACAGCATTATATTGCTGTTCTAAAAATAACCTTAACATTAAATCATTGGCCTTTTGCTGTCCCTTTCAAACTTACCCCCATTATACCCAGTAACAGACAACAGTCATACTGACGTTTATACAGGTGTTGTTACGGCATCAGATGAAATCAGGAACATGAGTAACTCCCACTCTGACTCACAACACCGGGAAGAAAGGAAAGTTTTCTCTGAGCATCACAGAAAAGGAAAACATTTCCAAACAGTTACAGCTCCCACTGAGGAATTTAGTTTAAACAAAGACTTTGTTTAATTATTCATGTGTCCTTTTAATCTATCAGCATCCAGTCAAGGGCAAAACCAACTCTTCGTAATGTGTTAGTGAAGGTAACAGAGATAAAACAGAAGGCAACTTGCTAATTTTTAAATAGCAACTATGGAGTAATTTCTAAATATACTCACTTTATTACAAAATTACCAGAACTAACACCTTCTATTGATTTCTTTCTATAACACTAAAACAATGCTTATTCTGCTGGATTAACCATCGGAGGTATGTGCATTCTTCATTTTTCTAAATAAGGAGATTTTGCTTCAGAATTAGAAAGAAAGACTTAAAATGCAATGGCTTTGTTTATTTTTGCAGCTCTGAGGATGAGAATGGCAAAGCTGGGGAAAAAGGTCCTTTAACAGCTGTAATGACATGGAAGTAAAATTTACCACTCAAAGCAGATAAAGCTAAGAAGACTTTCTTCCACATACTTTTTCTGGATCATAATGCTTGTTTTGCTACTCTGTTTCATGGGCTATTTCGCCCTCTGCATAATGCAATGGACTTTAACAGACTTTCAGATTCGACCAACTGCCACATGCACACTTATCACATCCTGGATTTTGTTAAAAGTAGTGGGAAGTTACCTAAGGCCATAAATGCAGTGTACATACAAGCATGAAGACATGTGCATACCTGTTCTCACAATCAGAAATATGCTGTTGCTGTATACCCAGAGCAGATAAGCACCTATCTCCATGGAACTTCATGGGACATTGTTTCACATTAAAGTGTGCCAATCTATATGATTTTGACTGAAAACGCTGCCCCAGCATTCTTTTTGTAAAAGCATGGGTTAATAAAAAGCAAAATGTGAGAGAGGAGCAGGAAGACATAAATATAAAACATGCTTACCAATTATACTACCTTGGATGAAATGAAAAACATTCCTTTTTAAGTGATAGCAGAACAAACAAAAAAATAACTAAGCCAGCATATTGAAATGTTATCCCCCTTCTAGACCTCCACAGTCCATTCACCCTTCTATGTTGCATATGGCAGCACAACCATCCTCACACCCTCTCTTCACCATCCCACAAACACGCTGCCCACCCACAACCTCACAGATCAATCCTGTGAACAATAATATGATCAGCCTGACCTCCTGAGCATGGTTTCCCCCCCAGCCTGCTGAGAAAGCCCTGCTTTTCCAAGAAACTGGTTGCCATGCAGTGCCATCCATCAAAAAAACCAATCAAACAGAAAAAAAACAACCAAAAAAAAAAAAAAAAAAAACCTAACAAAAAAACCTCCAACAACAGAAAAATATTCCAACAGCCATACTGGTTAGGTTTCAGTGGGCTGGGGAGCTAGAATCAGGCAAGCCTCCCACCAGAAATGCTGAGTTGCCAGTAGCTTGTCCTGCAGCTGAATACAAAGATCTGTTACAGGTGCAGCCACTGCTGGGCATGGTTCTCCAACAAGTTTCAAGGCTCTTACCAAAAAACAGGTTAATTCTTTCCACATGGGATAGGAGGTAAAAGCCTAAAAGCAGGTTCAATCACACCTAGAGAAACCACATCCAAGTCAGATTTTCCAGTACAAAGCTCTAGGGAGAAAAAGTGACTCATAGCACACTACACTATTTCACTCAAATCAGTACAACAGCTTTAATTCACTAGGTCTTAGTTTCATTTGTAACACTAAACAGGCAAAGCTCATGTTGTGTTATTCTGGTATAGCTGACTCTAATTATGCACCAGTAAAAAAAAAAAAAAAAACCAACCCAAAACAAAACTTTGCTGGCATTCTTTTCAAAGCAGGAAACTGAAATTACTACCTCATACTGAGGCACGATGGTAGTAATTGACTGATTTGTAGCCTCTAAAAGTTTGGTGGCTCCCAGTCTGATGTGGGTAATAATCTCAAATTTTAAGACTTGTCAGAAATGGTTACCTGGAGAGTGGAATAGTAAATAAGAACAAATAAATTTTATTGTAGTACACTTCCTCTATGTCTATCCTCCTGTTTGTTGTTGTTTTATAATGGGGTATTTTCTTACACTTCTCCTGTTATTTGCTGGTTGTGAAAGCAGAAGGATACACCACTCATATGGATACACCAAAAAATGAGAGCAGGTGAGTGATAGGAAGTAGTCACAAACAATTTTAAGAGAAGCAGACATTTATGGACACTCATCCTCTGCTCCCCCAACGACGTGTACTATTAAACTTAAATAATATGGAAAAGGGAGCAACTATCATCACAATACTAATCAAAGTAGTTTAAAGGAAAGACTAGAAGGTTTTGTGCTTTAGGAAAGTAGGAATGTTTATCATCTCATTGCTACAGCCCTAGAGCTTTCCTGCATCAACAAGAACAGAAATACAAGGTGGCAAATTATCTTTTCAAATGTCAGGAGAGATGCCATGCAAAACTCTAATTCATCATTAAAGCCCAGTGATTTCTAAGGCCCCATGAGACAAAAGTATCTCTGAGGCAAAGCTGAAGCTGCAGTCCTTCTTAAGTGCAGTAGGATGTGTGTCATAAATAGCTGGTTCAGAGTGATGCAGCTTTGTGGCTTACATTATGTCAAGTCACTTTTGCACAGCACAAGGAAGATCAGCAGAAGCTAGACAGTGGTTGAACTAGCTAGGAACTTAAACAACTGGCTTCAAGCACGTTCTGAAGAATTTGTCCTGTGCCAGTTTTGCTGTGCCACTTACTCAGGTATGCACAACAGTTTCCCCCTTAGAGAAGTCAGAATGAGATTTATGTGAGCAAAGAATTTCTCACACCTACTAGCAGATCACCCCTGGTAACCACCCTTCCATTCACTTGGACCCTTCTTACTTCAGCCTGCACCAAAACCACAGAGGTATTAACTTCTGCATAGAAATGCAGAATACTGCAGTTTTTCCTTGGCAACTGCTGTTCATCTTCTGTTGCCTGGACAAGGATATACCCACAGGACAAAAGGAAACCATCCATATCTGCTCAAACAAAAGCTTAATAATAGATAGCAAGCAAGCATTCCAGAATGTCTATCTGTATGAGATGGCTTGAAATGTGATGAGTGTTCAAAAATTTTCCCAATTAATTCATTTAGGAACACTTCCTATTTTGGAAAACCTTTCCATGTCAACCTCTCACGGACAGGTTACAACAAGCAAGCAAAGAGAAGTGCTGTTGCTTGAACAAGGGCGCCACGTAGTGTTAGGCACTGATGGAACACAAAGCAGGCAAGCTCTCCTTAGCCTTCCCTGGGTAAAGGAATCACATGGCCATTATTCCACGGAAAGGGACGTCTCCCCATCTTAGGATTTTTGACAAAACAGAAAATAGTGTAGCACTCAGTGAAAGAAGGAGAAATTAAATACACCTTCCTTGATTCGTGCTGCAGCCTGAAATGTCAACTAACTAAAAACTACTTAAAGCAAAACAAAGTAGCTATGAACTCCATTACATTTGCACCAAGCAATTTTTGTTCAAAGCACAGGTAAAGAACATGATTTGTAGCTAAGCCAAGAGCAGACAGCAAGTATTTGGAGGCTGCACTTAAAAATCAAGACAGTAAACTACTTGTGAGATAATTCACAAATGTCATCTGTTTTCCTGCCAATATCAAACCCTTCTGCAGATTTTTTTCAAAGGAGTACAAAAACTTTGGAAGATATTGGAATACAATGACATATTACTTCTTATTAGTTATGCAGGAAAAGGACAGGAGTGACAGTGTAAACAGAAATTATGTAAAATAAGCAAGTTTTTCAATCAATTAAGTTACAATATTGTACATAAGGGATCCCATAAGAAACTAAACAATACTGCAAGCAGTGGGAAGAAAAAATTTATCCAGAACAACTGACAGTTTTGCCAATTTAAAAGTTGTATTAGATGTGGAACAAGGAAACTTTTTTCTTCTTGAGGAAAAGAAACTGCTTTAAAAAGTGAAACTATTTTAACATTCAATTTCAATAATAGTTTCTCCAGAAAGATTTACACAGCTGTAATTTATAAAACAACATCCACAAAAAACAGACAATCCATTTTGCTCCTAGACAAGACTTTTCCAGCTTCCTTTTGACAGCATTTTCACATTACTAAAAGGGACAAGAACTTTTATTGAGATATTTACATTCATGTTTTAAAACCCATGTTCATTCTCACATGAAACAACCCTCAGTACAGCAATTATAGAAAGAATCTGGCATTAACCTTAACTTAAAAAGCCGACAGTCATGCCTAGGTTGAGTGATTTTTCTTCTATAAATTCATAGTAGATGAAAGAGTCCCACAAAACTTGAGTAGATGAGCCTGAGATTCTCAGGCTTTTTGAGATCAGAGTTCTCTAAAAAGACCTCACACCCACCCAGCTGACCCCATGCTCCTTGTCCTTCGGCCTGGGTTGTGACTCATTTCTTCATAGTCCCCCCTTCCCCAGTCTGCACATGACTTCCCTAAGAGAGATGATTCAACCTGGACTCATTCACAGTCAGCTGCTGCTGACAAAGGGATTAATCCCCGCTCCATAAATGCCCTTATGGCTAAATCAGATACCTGAGCAGCCAAAAAGATCACTGATGACAAACAAATATGCAGCTTCCTGAGTATTACCTGTCCATGCAACAGGCCGCACTTATGGACTTGGGAAAGTGGAGAAAGAGACAGAACCAGACAGCTTTGGTCACCTGACCCTCACCTACAAGTATTTTAGAGCTGGCCACACTTGTAGAGATGTTGCTGTGAAAGTCTATACCAAGTCAGGCCTCACTCTTCTATCCAATCCTCCCAACATCTTCATTACCAGATAGCTTAGTATGCTTACCTGAAAAACATACCTTGAATTGCTACAACTAAAAATCAATTATTTTCAGTAAGAAAAATGAAGATGTGTGGGAGCAAGCTCTTCAGAGCCACAAAATACAATTTCAAAGCATATTAAGGTTTCATTTCCAAAATGTCATTTTAAGAGTATCCTTCCATACTTAGGCAAACCATGAACCAAAAATGTGAAACAATATAGTCTCCTTTTAGTCTCTGTACCTAGTTCATATATTTGGAGAAACCTTTTGTTGACTAAAAAATTGCCCTCCAATATTCTTTCAGAATAGAGTTGTTATAGAATTCTTATAGTTCTGTCTTCTAGATATGCCAGCTCAAAGGACTCTGACTTAACATTAATAGAAGCTTCTTCTTCTGAAGTCAATCTAGCTCCCAATTTATGTTTCTCTCAATAGCACAAATACAACTGCAACGTTCCAGAGCAAGTGTTTTCACTTCCATTAAAGCATCAGTTGGCATAAATCCATCTTATTTATACAGTTAAGTAATTCAGAAGCCTCAAGCAACCAAAGAGAGTAAAACAGAAATCCATAAACAGAGCTAGGTTCTTCCTGGTTTGAGTTTTAGATAAGTTACTATAGGTTTTAATGCATTTATATTGCAAACATGTTTTCTCTGTATGATTTAGAAGACAGAACAGTATTCTGAGTAAGGCAAATGGTGTTTTTACTAAAGTACTGAAGTTCTCTTAGAGCAGACAGTGCTTTTTACATTTTACTTTTATCCATTTAGTTCATTCATCAACCTGAATTTGTGACAATCTTTCACTAAGTTTTGAGGTTTGTTTGGTTGGGGGCTTCTTTATGCACAAAACTGTCAAGAGCAGGAAGCTGGCATATCACATAACAGAACACAGTAAAGGGCACAGATAAATCCAGACCAGTCATATCTTATCAGTTCCCCAAAGAATAATTACATAAGGTTTACGGAAATGACTACCCAAACCACATTTTTGTCACATCTTCTCAGTCTTCTTTTCACCTAAAACCTTCAATCAAGTTAACTAGTGTGTTTAAAAAATAGAGATTTAATTCCTCACTCAGACAAAGGTTCCCATTAAAAGTCCCATCAGAAGACAGCTTTTGTAGGACTGCAGGATTTCTCTCTAGATTTGAATTCCAGATCTCCCTAACACTGAGCAAGACATACATGTACTGTTGTTCTTCTTCAATTATATCTTCAGGACCATGTAGAGAAAAAAGTTATAGATTTTTCAACTGCACAGTATTTTGTCACAAAATTCTCAAATACTTATTTCATACTTGGTTGATTGCTACCAGGAAGGCAACAAGGAATACTATATTTCCACAGACATAGATGGTTAACACGATCTGTTTAAACAGACGACCCTGCAAGACAAGGGGAAGAAAAGTCATTGAACAGTCAGTCTTTTTATTGGTTTAAATGAAGAATCATCCCATTTCACAGTAGTAATTTACCAAACTGTGACTCACCTCTGCTTCGGCAGATGTGAGTGACTGCAGTATCTGTACTCTGTCATCCTCTATCACTTCAACTGTTCATGGGAAGAAAAAACAGAAGTCAAGTCTGCCCTTAAGAGGAAGGGGGGTTTCATTTTTAAACTGCAAAAGTCTTGATCCTGTGACTAAGTCTTACATAGCATCAAATCTGAAAAGGACTTGGGAGTTTCATTTGACATTTCAGGACCTGTTACTATCACAGTCACAGCACAGATGAAAAATCATACTGGCGCTGACCTACAAAATGTAAATTCTGAACACTGGAGTTAAAAAACATTTCGTCTCTTGCTAGATGGAATAATCAAAACACTGAGTTTTGAACTAACACTTTTTCTTTTTATATTTTAAGATAACTGGATTTCATAAGAAGTATTTTCATTAGCCAACATGAGAACACTCATTGTCCAAACATTTCAGGGTAATTTTCCCTATTTCTAGGAAGTAATTACTGCAGTTTAAATTTAAATTCACGTCTCTTATAACCACTCCTTCTCCACATGCCACCTTACACAGACTTAATTAATTACTCTTCAGTTCTGCTGTTGCATCTCAGCCTTAGACCCAGGTCATTCACATGTGCAGTCAACCACCTCTCTGTGACACCAGCCAGTGAAGATAACAATTCCTAATGAAGTTACTACCCATCTCTTCCCTAGAATATGGGAGTCAGGACTTCATATTCCTTCCCCAGACAATGAAAATAGCAAGCATTCAAGCTTGCTCCTGCAATAACAGTAATTTTTCAACAATTAAATGAAGATTAAATCTGCATTAATTAATCTGGACTTAAAATACCCACCTGGGGTCAAAATTATGGCAAAAAGTAATAGAGTCTCAGAAAATATTTACATATTTCAGTCTGCACATTTTAGCCCCCTATGAACTACGGTTTGAGAAATGAGAAGGTACTATTTAAAATGGCAGAAAACCCACTCTTCTAGAACACTTTTGTCTTAAAAACTGGTTTTCTTCCATATTCATTTGTCTACAGAAGATACGACACTACTAAAGAGTTACTCCCTTTGGGCTTCCATGTTAGAAGCCAAAGAACACCTCCTGAAATTCCATCCATGCTGGTTTCATTCTCAGCAAGCAAGGAGACAGCAGGAGCTTTGCTGGTGTGTACCTTTACGAACGAGACAGTAGCTGTGTATTTCCAGAAGAACATCAGTACCAACATGCCAAGCTACAAAGCCAATCATTGCATAGGTGTCCCATGGGTCTGGCAGGTCAAGTGCTGGCAGATCCATTCCCAAGAACATAGTCACAACTATTCAATAAAAACAAGATAAAAAAACCAATAAGAATGTTGTGCCAGTGTGCTTTAAAAATTCTATCAATGCTTTTTAAATAGATTTCCCATGAATTACCTAAAACTGCTTGAGGAACGATGTTAAAGGAGCTCACACAGCTAAAGGTTGTTGAGGTGTTTTTGGGGGGGGGGAAAGGGGGTTTTTTGGTCTTTTGTGGTAGTCACCAGTCACCACAATATTAGTGCTTAAGGTTGCTGTGGAAGCTTGCCTCTATTATTAGAATTCAACCCAGCTTCTAAATCTGTAAGTAAAATTCCTGTCTCCCATTCAATAACATCGAACTATGCTACTGTAAGAACACTATTCTCATATCTTCCAAGACAAAAAGAAATTATGAAGATAAGGACAGGTCCTCATTACAGAGGAATTTCAGATTTGTCAGTCATTTGTTTGGTTTTAAAGTCACTTTTTCTCTAAGTTGTATCCAATGGCCCCTTAAAAATCACAAAAAAGATGGCCAAGAAATACGACCTTCAGACATGCCTGGACTGGATGTACATAGATGTTTTAAATGAACAACGGCCCAGACAAAGGGCAAAGCTTCTTTAAATCAGTTAAATGGGAGTTAGTTACTTCCACTCACCAGCTAATATTCTAGCTGTTGTACCAGTACTCCAGTGAAACCAGTTAAACAGTTGCCTCCTATAAAACAATGAAACACCATTTTATTGATTACACCATTGGGAGAAGGGGTCAGAAACCAAAGAACATCTTTTACTTTCAAACAGAAAAACTTTCCATTGTAAAAAGAATATTTAAAGAAACAGTCACATTTAATTCCTGCGGCTGTAATTTAATGAGTCAGTTGTACCTTGGTGCATGACGAGATGGTCTGAAACCTGCCATAAGTGGTTGAAAGATTGCCAAAGCCATCACTGCACAGCCAAGATAAGGATGAAAACCTGCTTGCTAAACAGAAGACATTTTTCTTAAATATCATATCTATATAAACAGAGAGAAAAGACACCAGAAAGTTGCAAATTGTATTTGTTATTGTATTAGTAAGTTACAATGGAGCAGCACTGGCAGAGGCAACAGGACACAATAAGCTGCCCTGCAGCCAGATGGAGATTGTTTGCCTTGGTAGCAGACACACTGGTATGGCCACTCAGGGCCTGTCCCACATTTTTGCTGTATTGAGAAATTCTACCAGCTGAAGAGCAGACTAACATGACTATAGAAACCATAGCCCAAAGCTCTCCAGCCTCAATCCTGTGTCTCTAGGATAGGCCTATTTTATAACTCATCCCAGCACTGGTCTTCTCTTTCACCCAAAAAAGATGATGACCATATTCTTCCACCTTGAATTCAGATACTCTCTAGACTTTCCAACTTGTGATGTGACCTTGCATCAAACAGAATACAGGTGACAGCAACTGGTATACAATCTCTATGTAGCTACTGCTCCAGACTAAGCTTATCACTCACTGTTATGTCTAAGTTCACAAAAACCCTCATTCCCAGCAGATTTACCATGCTAATGTCAGCCATCACATCCTTATTCCCCTCCCAAGATCATATTCTTTAAGGAAACAGTAAGACCAAAATAGTACATTAAAAAACTGTGAGCAAAGAAGTTATTTAGGAGAAAGAGGAAGGAAGGAAAACACCAACATTTTTTCAGCAGTACTTTAAAGGGGACAAAATTCCTCTTCTGGGCTGCCAAAATTTGAAATCAGCCTACTTAAGAACAGCTTTCACAGAAAATTGGTTAGAAATAGTCATAAGAACTGGCAGTGGACTTCCTCATTCTTTTAGTCCCACCTTTACCTTTCAGTTAACAAACAAGACAAAAAGTACACACTTACTTGGCTCCAACCTCCTCGGTATACAAAAGGCAACACAAAAGAAATGCTTGTAAGCGTGACTG
This sequence comes from Fringilla coelebs, assembly GCF_963513975.1. Taxonomy (NCBI): domain Eukaryota; kingdom Metazoa; phylum Chordata; class Aves; order Passeriformes; family Fringillidae; genus Fringilla; species Fringilla coelebs. The sequence continues at coordinate 18,937,409 of NC_140067.1, forward strand.
TGGTCAACATCAGCATTCGATGCACCTAGAAAAGTTAAATTTGCTTTTAGAAACTCTACAATTAATACATCATTAAAACACATTAAGTAGACCGACAGTTAAAAGATGACTTTAATCCTCACTTTAGACTTAATATTTACTAGTAAAGTAGGTGAACTTCTGATTTTTAATTGTTCCACTTTATAAGATTATAGTATGTTTAGTCTTTTTCTTGGATCTAGTAGGTTTGTAATTCTTCTTGCAAAAGTGCTAGAAAATAGAGCTGGAGATATGTGGAGATTTTGCCCACCTGAAACCACAACTCCTTTCCAAAAAGGAATGAGTGAGACCAGACAGGTTTGAAGAATCGTGCAACAATAACACCAATACTAACTGTGGCAATCCAAGCAACAAACATTAGCGCTCCTGAAAAATAGGAAAAACAAACACAAGGTAAATGATAGGTAATTTAAGTGCACATGAATACAACTTCCAAGTCTATGTAATTGTTTAGTCCATATGCACATGGCTAGAATTGATCAATAATTAAAAACATACCACCAGGTCCAGGCTACAGCTTTATAGCCTTTATCTTGCTAAAGAACAGAAACATCCATGCAAAAGATAATCATACTTTTCCCACACAACAGAGCAGCTCTGGCTACTGCACATTTCACACATGCTAATACACTTTGTACATACTGGTGAGAGAAACCATTCTATCACCAACTCAGACATCAGAGGATGAAAGATGACAATGCTACAATCTGTGTGACAAAGAGTGAGTGGCAGTTCGATCATGGACCTGTACTGAAGTCCAGTAGAGTGGGAGAAAAAATTCCCATTAACTTCAATGGCTCCAGACTGCCAGTTAAGTAGTTTCTCATTTCAAATAGAACTAAACCAAAAAAGCAACTACAACAACTTAAAATAGAGAGAAAGAGATAAACAAGTCCCAGTTTTAAATTTAAGGGAAAAGGCAATGGTGGGTTCATTTTCCCGGGCAAGAAAAATCTTCCAACACTGTTCTTGAAACAAAAAAATCAGGAACTTCGCTCTGCCACCAGAGTATGAGATCTTGCTAGCCAACAGAATATACAACGCAAATGCCAGAAACACAAGAGGGAATAACCCTGCAATATAACCTTCCAGTCTCAGCAACTCTAGAACTGGGAGACAAAACTAGAAACCGCAGCTTACCATGAGCCTTGATAAGCCGTGGGGCCCGGGAACCTCCAATATCCTGAGGAAGGCCTGTGATGTTGTACAGTCCATTGGTGACCAGGGGCTGACGACGATGTTTGTATATGAGTCCACCTGAGCAGTGACAAAGTGATTTATTTCTTGCTAATGAAAGCCACTGCACTTGTGTGCCCATTCCTCATTCATGAATTCAAGCCTTGTTGTGACCACTGCACATAATCATACAAGCTAACACACAATATGGCAAGAGCCTTACATATCCAAGCCATCCTGCATCCTTAATGTGCAAAATACAACTCACCCAGCTACAGAAAATAAAACACATATGAGTAAATTTGCAAAAACTTCCACAAGGAAACCCATGATCCAGAGAAGCAGTAAAGGTGATCAAATTAAAGGCCTCAAGCTTGGAAACCTTAGTTCAGACACCAATACTGATCTAAGCCATTTCTTACAGAAGGGTTACTAACTAATTTGGAGCTGTTAAAAGAAAAGCAACCATATGTAAGTCAAGCTTACCTTCACTAGCTTCCCCATCTGCCAGAAAGATGTAGTAACTGGTATCCAGATTAAATCTCCCTTTATAAGCAGGGAGACGAATCCCCCTTCTGAACGAACATTGAAGAACACCATCTGCAAGCCTCCACGACACATCTTCAAGGGCATTCTGTAAAATGGGACATATTAATACCCAGTGTTTTCAGACTGGCTGAGTAACTGGCTTAAAAGTAACCCTGCAAAAGACAAGAGTGTCACTGATATATAAAGAAAAAATTTAAATTATCCAGGGAAAGGGGATCCCTTCTGAATTGGCACACAAGAGCTAAGTCAGTAAGTCAACATAGCAACTTAGGGTTTGAACTTATCACTAATTTTTACAGCCCACAACAATGTTTAACTCAGGCCATACTAGCTGCAGCTGCAGTTCTAGCAAAGGGACAGACTAATAATAGGGACAAAGTTTCTAAAAAGACTGAGCTCCCATCATATGAGTAGCTTTACAAATTAAATGTAGACTTCAAAAGTTAACACTAGGAAGTAAGAGTCCAAGCAATCTCACCTTAGAGAATTATGGATCCACCTCAGTATTTACACCTACTGTGCCAAACAAAAGTACAAAGCAGCAGCATGCCTTACTTCAAAGCTACATCTGTGAAGTGTCTGGGTTGTTTTAAAACATACCTCCGAATCCAAGAGAGGATGACTGCGCTCCTTCAGACGGGCAGTGCTCACGTGAATGTGGTGATCCACATTAACACACAGATAAGCATCATCACCACCCTGCAGAGTTGAAAAGAAAAATATCTATAGCCCAATAAAAAACACCACTGGTAGTCTCCAAAATGTCTTTGATTTTATATAAGCAGTAAGACCTGAGAGATTTTTATAGTTATCAAGCTGTAATTCCCCATTTTCCAAGCACGTCAGTATTATTACTGAGGAAGCACAATAAGTCAAAGAGATGACAAATAGAAACATGCATTATGATTCACTCTCCCCTCCCAGAGTAACAACCATATTATCAGAAGTTTCTTTAATTATTAAAAATTTATCAAATTGACCAGACAAGACAGAGATGGATGTTGGAGCTACCTTAAAACCCACTTCAGTTACAAGATTTTTTCCTGCACAGCTGTAAAAAAAGTGCTGTATAGAACCAAGTGTTCCTGCACTAGGGAGATAAATGTAAACAGCATCTCCTTTGTGCAACGAGCAGCTTATGTATTATGCATTTGTCAACAGCATCATCCCTTCACTTTAATATAAGTCAGAAAGAAGTATCTTTCAATATTTTTAAGGCTGTTTGTATAGGAGTAACATTCAAGGATCAAATGCAAATGGTTTTCTGAACAACTCCATTTCAGAGAGGTAAGATTTTCTGGATAGGTAGAGACTGATTTCAGACAGGCCGAATTCTACCATAAGAGATATCTACAGGGAAATTCTACTGCAGTTATTCAGTCCTGAGCTTAAAGTAAATAGTCACCTACAAGAAACAACCTGTGTCTTAAGCACTATGGGAGAGTCACACTTTTTGTGACATCTGACAGTAATTCCATTTTCCATATGCATTTCCATTTAAACTTTACTAACATCACAAAAGCAACTATGGAAAATAAAACACTCACCATCCACTGGTCCTGGGAAAATGCAAATGCTAAATATCCTTCACTTGGACCACTCATTTCAATAAAAACTGAACTCCCCTCTTGTTGGAAGGATAGAAAAAAACATGAAGCACTCCCAGGGTCACAGTTTGTAGGGTTCCTAATGCAGAACTTCGTCATTCCACAACCCGATGCACTAAACTAGACAATTAAGCAAACAAACAAATTGTGAGCAATGAGTTTCCATTTTCTTCCTCCTTTTTACCCATGGTGGAAAAAAGTATACAAGGAACAACATCATCTGTGTCTACACACTCATATCTTAATCCATGTCTACAATTACCCTAGGACTACTAAGTAAAATGATGGTGAATTCCAACATAAATATGAGTTGAATTTTCACTTTCAAGACATCACAATATAATAACTTTGAAAAGTCAGCAAGAACGTCAGAAAAAACAACTTCCTCTGGTCTAATATTTAAGAAATTTAACAACTTCCTCTGGTCTAATAAAATAAGATGAGAAAGAAAATAAGGGTACTACAGCTTTATGCTTGCTTTTTAAAGTAGAAACTCCACTGACACACATTGAGAAAATACATTGATTATAAGCCACAGTTATCCTGGATCAAATAGCAATGCTTGCTCGATCCATTCAAGACTTGGCAATGAAAGTCAGTAGCACAGATGAACTCAGCAAGGAAAGCTTCTGAGCCTGCAGTTGTTAAATAGGAAGTTATTAGTCAAGACCAGATTAAGTCTTTCCCCATCTCTCATGGGAAGTATGCATAATATTTTCTGATCATTAATTTCTAAATTTTCTGTTAATCTTCTCACCTGTGTGCGGCATGAGAACATTTGATCCTGCAAAGGCAACTCACCTAAAGGTAGCTGTCATGTTCTTAACCTTAAATATCAAAGTCATTCATCCATCATCTCTCCTTTTCTGTTAACAGGCTGTATCAATGTCATCTAAAATTCCATTCACCACAAGCATTAAAGGTTGCCTGATTTAGCTTTATCATTACTTACTGGCTTTGATATGTAGGAAACTGGGTGTGAAGTTGACATAGCCTCTGATGTTGCATGCAAAGGTGGTGTTGGGGACAGCACTTCAGGCTGAGAAATAATGGGACCTGGAATTTTTACCCAGAAAATCCTGTATTTCTTCACAACTGTGGCTCTTAAAAAACACAATACACACAGAGTCATTACTGTATATATTTGTAGTTGGCTGCTACTTTAAACCAAAAAGGAAAATAATCTGTAGTTCACAGAAATTATTTGTAAAACCCTCATCTCTATGGAGACCTCTACCATTTCAGGGATTGAAGTAGAAAAGTATCTTAAATCTTAGAAAAAGAATTTTAAAACATAATACCACATGCTGCAGTGAATATAAGAAACATTTCATGCCTATGGCATAGATCAGAACTTCAGAGAATAGTTGCATTGCTTTTATCCTGTAGTTCAGAAAAAGCTAGTAGTGTAGCAGGAGGGTATACATACCACTTAGTTAGGTACAGCAAAGAGAAAGATTCTTAAGTGTACATTGCAGGTATGAGAAGTGAGAGGGTGGCTAGAAAGACTAAAGAAACCAATCTTCAAATCCCCTTATACTCTCCCTGGGAGAAAAAAAGGAGAAAGAAAAAAAAAAAAGGAAAGAAAAAGAAAAGAAAAAAAAAAATCACCTTCAAGCTCTTCCTAAAAATGTGTCTGCATTAACACAGACTCTGCAGCAAGTATGGGATGTTGACTTTTCAGGTCATTGGACCCAAGGGCTTTTCAGTTGCTGGACAATATTTGACAGACAATGGTACAGGTTTACCTTGTCTGCATTTTAATAAATTAGAATCTATACTAGGTTTACTTACAGAAACTGTACATGTTTTGGAGCATCTTCAGGAGCAATCCAATAAACTTTTATGTCTTTCTTTTTTGCTTTATTTGTGTGACTGACAGCTGAATTCTGAAAACACATATATCAAGAATTACACAGTGGATACACATTTTGATACTTAACACAGTCAGCAGAGGCTGCAGCTAAATCCTACAGAGACACTGCAGTTACACTGCACTACCCCAGTGCAACTGGCTTTTCCCCAGCCATGATCAGCTCAGGTGATCATGTTCCCCAGCAACTTACTCATACTAACAAACTTCAAGACTACAAGGAAGGACTTTCAATCCAGAAGACTCCAGCAATGAGCTAGAGATCCATGCAGCATTTATACAGAAATAGTGAGGTTTCCTTAGTAAGGAAATGTTTCACTTTTTGACAACAAGAGGATGAAGAGATGGAACAAGCCCCTCAGTGCCCACTGAGTAATTGTACTGCACTGGACTCTACCTTGGTACGACCACATGTCAGCAGCTGAGAACGTCTCCGGTCAGCTAACACAAAAGAACCAACTGCAGGGCTATCCAGGTGTTCCGCATCCCGGGCTTGTATGAAAAATCCTTCAAAATCTGGTCCAGACAGATGAACTAAAGCAAGAAGAAGAATAGGGAAGTTTAACTCTTCTCCAGAGGAAGAAGGAAGTATTTCAACAATGACTACCAGACACTCATTTTACAAGTACTGAATGATGGTTAATAGATTACCTAAACAAGAGTCAAGTGCTTAGATAAATCCAGTATAGAAAACTGAGGAAAGACATACTATAATACAAAGCAACAATAAATTAAACTCTTCAGCTGCAACTGACACAATACCTTCTATGTTGTCCCCTGGTTTAAATTCAGTCCCATTCACTGTAATGGTGTGCTCAGGTGACAGCTGAGGAGAGCTACCATGACAGGGTACCATGCTAGTACAGGCTTCTCTTACTCTTCCATTTGGATAGCCAACCACAGATGCATAGAGGCAAACAAACATCCAAACAGCAACAGCAAAACCAGGCAGCTCCATCTGCATAAAATAAAATTTACAGGCAATTAAACACAACAAATATTTACATTATAGGTCACTACTCCTCCTTAGAGATCAGTTAAATAGTAGAATACAAAACCATGTTCAAAAAAAGCATTCATGAGAAGACACCACTCCCAGCTTCTGAATAACTTCTGCTTCTGATAACTGCCAGACATTGTTAGAATGTTCAGAAACCATATTTCAGGCCACCTACAGGCTGTCGATGGATTCCTCCATCCACTGGATGGATTATTTCCCTCCATGCATTTTGACAGCACTTTTCTTTTAAAATGTCTTTTGCCAATCCCTTTTCTGTTCTCTCAAAAAAAAAAAAAAAAAATCAAGTTCCTTAAACATCTGCATAGGACAGACAGGTCTTCAAATATGCTTCACAGATATATAAAGGTCGACAGTACTGAGGAACTACACAGCTAGTATCAAGCCCATTTTTATTAATCACAGCTTCAAATTTTGCATCATTACAGACTGCCTTTTATTTCCACAACCTACGTCTATTTCCTCACATATGACAAATAATTCCCCAGTAACAAGTTCTTCTTTCTGCAGGGAAACTAAAGTTGCCAAATGCCAGAAATAAATTTTATACATGCAAGAGTGAGAATTTGGTATGAAGATTTAGACAAAGAAATATGTAAGTTTGTTGCAGACAAGCACAAGACTTCTCCATTGAACTCTTCCTTTACGATATTAGACCTCTAGACAATTAGTCAAACAATGGATTTGGTTTGTCACACTCTTGTCGAGGGAACAGCATGCACGAAAGACAAAGGATAGTAGGACTCCAGATCCTGAAACAGTTATATGAACCCCTAACCTCAGCTTCCATCATAAAATGTTTTGCCCCACCACAATACTGTTTTCATAAAAGCTGTGGCAATTGTTTTACTGTTCCAGTAGCATGCAGGGCTTACAGCTGTACTGTGGTTTACAGAACACCTTAGCCAACAAAAGACAGCGTTTCCACATCCAAAAGGCCAGAGAACAGAGAGAAACTTTCAGTCCTTCGGCACAAGAAGTGAGTTATCAGCTCTGGTGGAACATAGACCAGGCAAGTTGGTCTGCCTTCTGGAAGGGCCATGCCCATTTTGCCGCAAGTGATAAGATGTATCAGGTTATGAAGTTCCCTGACAGCATGGATGGCCATGAAGATAAACACACAGAGCCATTTCAGACTGAACTCCTGATACCTAAAAAGCAGTCAAATGAAGACAAGGCACATCATTATCTTACACCATAGGAGTCATCAACATGAACTCTTCCAAAGTTCTCATACATGGAAATCCACAATTTCCAATGCAATGCTCTATTAGTACTTCAACATATGGGCTCCTCAGCAACTTTACACCACTAAATAGAAGAAAATCAGAGGTAACAGTGTGTTGAACAGTTAGGTTTCAAGAACTAGAAAATTCTAACCTCTCTCAACACTCAACTCCTCCCAAATATTCAAAATAACATTATGATCATATCTCTAACTTCTAGTTCAAGTATTTCCTTCTAGTTCAAACACTTGTCCAAACTGTCAAAAGATTACATCTAATTGATTTGCTATACTAAGTTAAAGACAACTATAGAAAGCTAAAGACAAAGGTTCAGTACAATTACATGTACCAGAGAAAATTTCAAAACAAGAAGAGCTAAGGCTGCATATCACAGAGACAAGAAAAAGAGTAGTATTCTGCTTTAAGCAGCAGAGGATGTGGTAGGGATGCAAAGGAAACAAGAAATATTCTTATCAGATTCAATTGACTCAAAAGCTGGCAGAAGAAAAAGATTAAGTAGAGATTAATAGAATTAAAAAAAAAAAATCAAGATCTGAAAAATATTTGGGGTAAACAGAGTTGTAAGTTGCTTCTTCCTGTGCTGAAAATAACTCCTACGGTACCTGCAGGTGGCCTAATAGCTCATGAGCACAATGTTCACACTCCAACTCAGGACCTCTTCAATAGAATTTATCTTCTTTCAGCTGTTTAACTCCATTAGCTGGCTAGTCTGAAATCTAAAACTAACTTCAGAGAGGAGGAAGAGATGAGACAACAGTCAAGGCAACATACTGCCAGCTCAAAGGTACAAAACTACCAGCAACAGAAATGTCTCCTGAGCAGACAAGAGGGCAAACAAAAAAGGAAAGAACCACCTGAAGGGGAATAAGCTATATTAATATAAGGGCTTTACGACACATTCCTTTAGAAATAACCCCGACAAAGGGAAAGAAGACAGTGTTGCTGTCCAGTTCACAAAAAGAGTTTGGGTTGGCCTCTTCTGCTTCATTAAAGGTGGTCATATCATGACAGCTGTATTGAGCATGGAAGAAAACAAATTCATAATAATTCATGACTTTTAATATATAAGCACACACAGCCCCCATGCACACAAAAAATACACACCTCAGCATTGTGTTCTTTCTAGGAAAGAGAATTTCAAGGGCATATGTGTTTCAAAATTCTTTTTTGTAACCCTTTGAGTGTAGGTACTTACCATACAGCTAGTCCCTCTGTTACAGTGATGAATCCTGAGTAAAACTGCCACTGGCTCTCTGCTTGTAGTAAAACAATTTATATGACTTTGTAATATCTTCTATTTGATTTGCATCTAACTGTATTAACCTTTACCGTATCCAGGAAGCTTGTCTGAAAAAAGAAACAGTACACACACAAAAAATATAAGGTTTATGAGAGCATCTTCAGGCATATATTTTATACAGCCTCCCCCCAATTCAGCTGTAATACATGAAGCTGTAATGAAACACTGACCCTGCAGCTTCCTTTGCTTTTTCAGACACTTCCCCAGACCTCAAAGAGGTTCATACTAAGTAATTACTTAATTATCTTCTGGTGCAGTTAAGGGCAGGCAGGGGGAACCTACAATCAACTTTTGATACCTTCTTCCTCCAAGTATTAGTTGACATAAATTTGCAGCATGATTTTAAATCTCATTATACATTTACTCCCAATCAAATAGACACTTCCTTTTAGAAGAAGAATAAGCAATTTTTAAAATATGGTAACTTTCTCTTTTTTCCATATATCTCACCAAAAATGAACAGGAGGCAAGGATTTTGTCCCGCTCATTTATTTGCTTTAATGATTTTACTTGGGCAGCATAGAATCTTCAGGGCCCCAAGCTTGCAAACTTTATCTATATGAAGAGCCCAAAGTTGCAGACTGACCTAAAAAGATGTAGGTTGTTATCCCAACAAGTAACTTCAACTATAGCATGAGCACATTTACTGTCACAGTTATATTAGAGCCATCTCCTATGCACATTAACAAAGAAACAAAATAAGAAACTAATATTCTCATAACAAGAAGCAAAAAAGATACCAGAGGAACGTGGGTGGCATGGCTTCCAGATAAAATAAGCCATAGCTTACCTTGACTCATTAAGGCACAGAGGTTTAAGAATTGTCTCTAAAGCAATTCAGAAATCTTGCATGAAAGGCAGCATCTACACGGCGCCCTAAAAACACCACCAGATTTTACTTTGCTGCATACCTGCTGCAGATGTTCTATTAAGCAAATACACTTTCCAAAAAGCTTGCAGGACCCACTTTGAGCACTCACTGACATCAGTTTAACCAAAGCACGACTACAAAGGCTAGAGCAGCTCCTCAGCGCCGCACGCCCTTGACCCAGGGAGCCTTACTCTCCTCTCCGGCACCACTCCAGCAGAAAAGGGAGCGAGGAGCCAAACCAACCAACCTTTTCATCGGCTCCAGCCTCCGCCGCGGCCGCGGCGCTTTTCTGTCTGCGGGGGCGGCCGCGGGGCGGAGCCGCGAACGCTCCGTGTGCCCGCCCCAGGTGCTGCCCGCCGGGGCCCTGGAAGGTGTTAGAGTGTCTCATTTCTCTACAGCGTCCCACCGCCGGCCGGCTGGATGGGCGTCCTGCGTTAACAGCTGCAGTTTTACTGAGAGATTGCCCTTGTCAAAGCTTGCAGAGCTCATTAGCGGTGCTGTTCGTGGGCCGAAAGGTGGTCACATATACTGGTTTGCAAAATCAGGCCTTTCTTATCAAGAAAGCAAATAAATACTGGCTGTAACTGGGGCTTTGCTGGCAGAAACTGCAATTGCTTACACAGGCTTCTCTGACTCCTGTATTGTTTAAATCCAAGTTCTCATTTGCTCATGAAGTTACACAAAAAGACAACTACTTAGAAATCCAACAGGAATTTTGTCCTCCCGCAGCATAGAAATATTGTGTTTGTGTTAAAAAACACCTTTACTGGAGAGCTATAGTGATTCAGTTGCTTACTACTAGTTCTGAGCAGTTCTAGAGACCTTAGTACGATTAATTTAGTCATATTTTCTAAAAAATAATAACTATCTACTAAAATAGGAGCGACTAGGAAATGCTCTTGTTAGTATTCACTCTCTTCTCAGTTTCCATAAAAACAGCATTAACCTTTAGAGGTATCCTGTGGTAACATATTAAAAAATATATTTAATATGAAAAACAGTAAGGGATTACTTTGCCTAATCAGAAAAAATATTTGACTGTTAATTGTATTATCTTGCTCATGGGAGTTACTGGGAAGCTGAGATCTCACTCAGTGTTCAGTAACTGAACATAAAGAAACATAAAGCATAAGCAATAGCTTGAAGTAAAAGTGAAATATGGCTATTTCCCCCTAGCTGGGAGGGGAAAAAAAATCTGTGTACAACTACATTCATAAAGTTCCCATATATGAAAGAGTTTGATAAAATTGCAGGCCTAACTACATACATGCTTTATTATGTGCCTGTGTGTTTTTACCTAATATAGATACATTATTAGTAAGACAAATAATAACATAAATATATTTACGGTAAGACAACTGGTGACCAGAGAGACCACTATTCTTGACAATATTTAGGTTCATAACTTTCACAGTGGAATTAATATACAAATATTTTAAGATATTATTTTAGGGTCTTGGCTCATTGACAGAATGGGGTATATATGTCTGAAACATATATATTATAATATATATATTATAATTATAATATATATATATATAATATATAATATAATTATAATATATATATTATAATATATATAAGTATATACGGAAGTAATTTCATTATTAAGACTCACAAGGAGGGATGAAAATGCAAGCTACAATTCTGTTGGAAATGGTTATCAGAGTTTAAGAAGAAAAAATGATTTTTCTGTGAAAAGTAAAGAGGGTAAGGGAGGGAATACTGTTTTGCTTATCATTGTATAGCTTCTCTTATTTCAAAAGATGTCAGCTATTGCTAAAGAGCTGCAAAGCAAGAAAACCAAGATAACACCAAGAGAACCAGGGAGAAGAAAAAAACCAACTTTGTAACTACTGGGTACAAATCCCCATACTACTGCACGGGCAATCCTCGATCTGTCTGAAAGGGTTCTTTTCAAACACACCAGTCTCCTTAAAAAAAATAGTAAAATCAATAGTTCTGCAACCTTAATGAAAATGTTTCTACGAAAGGGTACTGCTTGCTAATTTGTTAATTGTGACATCCAGTATAAAGTAAACAGAATGCATTAGGGTATATGAACTATAAAAAGTCCACAGCTGCATCTTCTTTGTAAAGTGTACTGCAACTGTTGTTAGTGTGTTCATAACAATTCTGTATTTATTTCAAAGCAGATGTTCTACCTTAACCAAGTGAGATAGAGACATAGAGGGCTGGGGGTGGGTTTGAATCTTCCTGCAAGCCTGGAGAGATAAAGCTGTGTAACCTACTATTGACTGTGTCAGAGAATGAGGATGTCAAGTGGCAAACGAATGAAAGAACATCTAATGTGAAAAGAAGCTGATGAGGATTTTTGCATGGTTTATTATAGGCACTTAAGGAAGTAAGTGAAAGCTTATAATTTTGAAAGCAACAGGAATTTCATAAAGGAGACTTCATTCCAAGTATATAAAAGGGAATTTCTCTTGCTTAAGAACCAATAAAGCAATTAAGTAAATATATATAATTTTGGAAATTAACTATTGTGCAGTCCAAGGTTTATACTTATAGCTATTCTATTTTTTAAGCCCAAAGCTATATGGAAAACAATAAGCCATTGAAGAGAACCCATGCTACTATATAATTCCTTCTAATCAACTTTCCTCTAAGGCATTAAGCTAACTATTCAGCAAAACTGTGGCATTTTAGGTCAGACCTTGCTCAAGTTTCATATATGTGCATTGAGCTCTATGTTACTGGCAAGTTATCATCATAAAACATCACTGGAGTTCAAATCAAGCGATGTGCAAAAAGGCTGCATCCCTACCAGATTGTTTTGATGATGGATAAGTGGATCAAATAATTTTTTGTTACTAGCATTACCTATTTTGAAATACTGAAATATGTTTGAAAAAGTGCATTGGAGTTGGCTAAATACATGCTGGATACTAGGCTTTCTCAGAAGAGAACAGTCCTGGCACCAATATTTACTCAGCTCTCTCTTGTGTAAACTACACATACGAAACCATGCATTTCAAGATTTTGCTTTCAGCATTATTGTCTTCGTTAAAGATTTATTAGGAAATTAATAACAATATTTTTATCTTAGATATGAAGAATTCTTCCTACCAAATCAGTATATGGTGGGGTTTTTTCCTCCCAAAGAGAGGAGAATGTTGAGTCATTGAAACAATCCTGACCATCTAAAAGGAAATAAATTGTGATAAAGTCACAATGTAGGATGAGATTTTTTTCTCCATAATTAATAATTTCGTTTCCCTTGAGCTTTGGCACTGTTTCATATTTACCTAGTTTACCAACTTACTGTTAATTAAAAAAATTAGATTAAAGTATTCCCCTTATGTTCAGAAATGTCCTTCTACTGCATGCATTTTTTGATTCTTTACTAATCACATTAATTTTAGAATTTTTTTGTGTCACACATAAAATTTAGTCTTGGAACTGTATTTAAATGAAAATACTTGTTTACCTAGAGGTAAAAGGCATTTTACAGTTTTCAGTCAATGAGTGTAACAAGCCACCTGGTGGCAGTAGCCAATCAGTCAAATAAGATTTGCCAGTTGACTGCACAGAAACCTACTTTCGTTTCGCATCTTTATTCTGACACAATAGCTGAAGTCCCTGCCCCATAGCTTTCTACCAAAATATGTGTCCACTATGACTTAAATAGATTTTTTTTAAAGTACTTCCTCGCTTATCTGAAATGAAATATTTAAATTGGTTCCCTGATATCAATTTGAGACAGGTCTGTATGGGTGTTATGAGAAAATGACACACAACCTGTCACTTTTCTAAGAGTCTCCACTTGTGCAGTGGCCAACACACATAAATTGATGAAGGACTTCAGTAAAATCATTTCACCCCATTCAAGTGATGTGGGTCAGTGCTTTGTCTAACGCACACTATCAAGTTTTATCTGATGAAAGTACTGCATTATTAACTTTATTGAGTTTTCTGTACTTTCTGACTATTGCTGTGATGCTTTTATAAATTATTAATTTCATTATATCAGTAAGATGTGATATGTTTTTATTGTTCTGCTTTACAGGGAGCAAAGAGCTTGCTGGCAAAGGCATTGACCTGTAAGTGCTTCAGTGTAAGGCACTTTAGACCTGATTACAGAATTCATAATGTCAAGCTAAGATTAATTGAAATCTCGTACAACGTTCTCTCATACAATCCATTTCTTTGCCAGCCAATCTCAATTCCTCCTTTGCCCCCCCCCCCCCCCCCGCCAAGCTTTTTTCCTCTGCCCTTTCACTTGGATTAGGAACTAATTTTCCTACCCTTTTTCATCTCATCTTAGAAATCCTTTCTCAGACAACCCATTTCCATTTCTTCACCTTTTCTCAGCAGCTCCTAATTTGACTCCTTCATGGCTTTAAGTGCATTCTTTGCTCAGACCCAGCATGTCTGTGGGTTTTGCAGTTGCTCTGGGTTCAAACACAAGCAGTCCTGGAGGGATGATGCTCAGCACTGTCAGTTGTAGCAACATTCCTCTTAGAACATGCCCAGTGCCCCTGTGGAAGAACCATGATGTTTGAGTACTCTGCATGGGAATGGCTGCAGGGATTTTAGCTCTTACTTTAGCAAGTCTCACCTAAAGGTTTGCAGAGACTTTCAAAAGCTAATAAACAGGTCAGACCATAACAGGGCTGGTAAAAAGCATATCCAACACTGTGAGCTGTGAGAAGAGGAAGGGAGAGAAGATTTTTTCATACTGGTTTTCAAGTCCCATAAGCAGCAATCCTCAATGGATAAGCAGAGGAGAATATCAAACAAGGTGTAAATGGACCCAGTCCAGACAGGCTATGGAAAGCTGCCTCCTGCACAGTCAGGTTAGTACATGGTCACTTTGGAAGCCAGTACCTCCAAGGAAGTTCCAAACTTTGTCAGAAGCAAAATATCAAAGCTGTTCTATTGTACGAAACACTTCCCTCCAGCTGAAATGGAGACTCAGTGCTTCGTGCAGAGGTAGGATACTCATAAAAACTGGATAGCAGCAGCAGTTTGTCCCAAAATGCAACAGCAATTCCTAGGTTCTGGGTGTTCACATAGGAACCACTCCCCAGTAATGGACAAACTACTTCTCATCAGTAATCCTAACCTTAAATTCATGGATGACCAAAAGACCTGATGATATCAATGAGACAAACACTAAGGACTTTTTATTTTCTGGCAGCATTTGGAGGTGGTTCAATTGTAAATGTTTTTGTGGTCAGATTGCTGTAAAGCAAAAGATTTGCCAGTCTGAATTCCAGCTTTGTAGCACTCTAGTGCAAACCACTCTTACATCATCTTCCTTGTTCTTCCTGCTCCTGTTTAATATCTTTTAAAACAAATGCTTGTGGTACATCATACATTTGGTGAAATATTTTCCTTCTGCAATATATTACCCCATGTCAGCCTGTTCATATTACCCTGGCTTGAATTCTGCCTGTGCTGAAAGATTACAGAGCAGGACTACAGCGCCTAATATAGTTTTCACATACCTTAATGTAATTATTTCTTTGCTTAAAAATCAGATGTCAAATATATAGAACAGAAAAGAAAAATCAGTTGGTTACCATTTGAACTCAAAGACCTATCTAGGTAAGATTTAAAGATTATTATTTTAATGGACCAGGAAAATATTCATTATATTCTCAGTATGGTTTGATATATTAGGAAGGAACGTCATAAAGGAGATGGAGTGTGCAAGAGACACCCTGAATATATATTTTTGAGGAGGAAATAGATGTGCTTGATAAGACATTGCTACAGTTTAGGAATCTATTTAGGAATAGATCCACTGAAGTCTTAAATCTCAGCATATCTCACTAGTATTGTATGGAACAATTCACAGGAAGACAGAAGTGGTTCAGCACACTGGTATGATAAGTTCTCCTTCTACAACAAAAATTGGCCAGGTATATGTGAATCAATTTTAAACTTAACTAAGTTAAATGATACAAGAATATAATTCAGATAGTTTTGTTTGCCAAGTCACACATTTGCAGATTATTAATATCAAACTAATGTGATGCTGTTAGCTAAAGCACAGTCAAATGTATCTTAAGCACTTATGTGAAAAGCTACCTTTATTGATATTTTATGTGGTCCTCTCTAAAGATATTTGCATTGAATTTTACAATTTTCTATTAAAAATTAAACTCGATTAAAAATTAACTTACCATGGATTTTAGAGCATTGATTGTTTGAGGCCACACAGTAAAAGAATGGCCAAACTGGAATTGAAAACAAATCCAAAATGTTAATCTTTGAAAGGTCAAACACTTCCTTACATGAAAGGCCAGTAAGGACAAACTAAATAGATTCATGTCCTAGCCTCTCCATCTCATATGATTTCTGACTTAAAGAGACATTTTTATTCCAGCCTATCATTTATTCACTGCCCACCAGGCTATTGCAATCTGTTTAGCCATTTAGAAGGGACTTTTTAAAAAAAAGCTATGGATGATTACATCAATGTTCTCATGAATGTTTTCACTTAATACTAGATTCAAATGTCCAAGAACATCCAAATTTCTGCTGAGCATGTAACTGTCTGAGAAAGCACTTGTTTTCAGTTACTGCATGGCAAAGATCTAACTCAGAAAAGATAAGTTTAACCAAACTGCAGAGATACACTTTTAAAGAAAAGGAACTTTCTTTCAAGTTTGCATTTCTGGTTGAGAAATCCCCACTAGAAAACAAAAGCTAGACAGAAGACTCAACACCTCTTAAGCTTCTTATTGTTGGAACAATAACACAGTGCTTATTCATGAATTTACAGAGCATGAGTGCAGAGCATTGAGAAAAAATGTGCTCACTTTAAATTTTATAAAGTCTCATATTTCCTGTGCGCAGGCCAAAGGAATCTGCTTTTAGTTTTAGTTAGATGTTCAGCTAAGTTCTCTCTGTGCTAGTTGGCTTTTACTGTTGTTATTGGGAACTATTTTTCTGTTACTAAAAATAAAAAACTGCTGCCACCATGTAAGTATTCCAAGTTCCCACACTGTGTTTTCACCCTTTAAAAGTACTTGAGTACTTTTTACCCTTTACAACAGGCATAAGCAGTATGACATTAGCGAGATGTGACACCTAGTGATAAGCTCCCCAAAGTGTATTGACATCCCTACTAGGATAAGTGATCTGTAACACTGTGTTGCAAAAGAGGAGGAAAGAAAAGAGGACCACTAGGAAGGTGTATGTAAAAGGACTGAAGAATTCCAGTAGGAGTAGATTTGAAACTGCTGCAAAATTATTTCCTGATGATTGACATTGATATGGTATGCACTCTTGTTTTGAAGCAAGTATTGATCATTTCCTGCTGTGGTATATCATAATCACACACAGAGAAACTGCAAACAAGATTAAATGACACTATGAAAATCAACCCTTAGATGCCAGTGTAGCAGATGCTCAGTTGGTGATGGCTGTGTTCTAGACAAAAGTGCAATGCTCAAAGGTAGCACTTGTTTTGCTGCTTCCATACAGAGAAAAACTGCTCAACGGAGCAGTTAGCAAAGTTCAATTGCTCTGCTAAATGAACACAGACCCAAAGTCTGCAAGGGATGGGCCAGCATAAGAGATGATGGTGATGGAGAAAGGATTAGAGAAGTCTGCTCTGTTCCTGATTACACTTCATCAAGAGACCTGCAACATTAATTATCTTTGAAGCAGTATTTTTTTAACATTGAATTGAAAGCCAATGAAATTATACTAAATGATTATAAGTATATAAATTTTACCAATTATTAAGTGATTTCACAGTACCTAGGAAACTTTTTTGCTGTGTAATGAATCAAGTCCTTTATTTACACTGTTGACATCTGGTTTAGCTACAGTCACAAATGATGTCAAAATAACTGGCTCAGGCTTGGTTTCATAATGATTTTTGTCCAAGACACTAATTTTTTTTTTCATAAACCTGGTTCCATTTCAAAATCTGTTTCAATGCAAAATATAGAGGAAAGGTGCCAATGCAAACCTAGTAAGGGTAGGGTGAATTTCTGTATGGAGTAAGGAAATCAAAAGAGCCACATTTTAAAATTCAGTAACAGGAGAGACATTGCCTTCAATAATGCCCTTTTAGTTCCTATCTTGCTTTTCGCAGAGTATTCAACATGCACTATACTTTTCACAGAGTATTCAACTATTTATGCAAAGCACTTGGCTACATAGGCATTATTTGCTCTCCCTCTCTTAGAGCTGCTCTCTATGTAAGCAGCTCATGAAATTTTAAATCCCAGCCCATTTTCAGTATGTGACAGGACAACAGCAAGCTTGGAAAAGACATTTGTGCAAGGCTCTGTGGCAGACCAACTGCAGTCACTTCAAACTACTGAAGCTTGCAGAGGACCCCAGAAAAAAGATGGTCCACATCTCTTTCAGTTACCTCAGTTGGTTTTGTTCCTATGACTTCCATAACTGTTGAAGCTTTCTGTTATTTCCTATTTCTATGGTGTATCATCTTTTCTGGGACACATCCAATTCTGAGGAAACAGCCAGCATGCCAGGAGAGCCAGGGTTCTGCTAGGTGCCAGTCTGTCCAGTATATGAACACAGGCCAGCAACCTGACTAAAGAGTAAGGGGGCTGGAAAAGACAAGGCCAATGGGAGAATTCTACTGGGCAGGAAATAGACATGTGAAATAACTCAGATTGTAAGTATCACATCTGAATCATATCTGAATGAGCCTTGATGAGGTGAATGTAAAGAGAACTGCACTCACAGGGGTGCTTTTCCTTTTTGCCCCATTCTGTCTAGGAAACCTTATATATGTCAAGGGTATACAAGTTGACGTATTCACCTACACCAACATGAAAACCTTTCTCAACAATACCAAAAAACATTAACTGTAATGAGGAACAAACAGATTTCTTGATATTTTCATAGGGAGGAGCAAGTGAAAGAGAAATAAAGGAGAAAAGCTACCAAATGATAAAAAGACTTCAGGTTGAAATGAGTGGAAGTGTTTTCATGAATATCAAGACCTTTGGACTTTCCCTAAATGCACTGTAATTGGATAAATACCCTGCAGTAAAATACAAGGGTATGCATGGGATGGCTAGAAGTAAATGGTTAAGCCTAAATTGTTTTGTAGACTCCTTGCAATTCCACAAAATATGCCACCTTCGAGGAGAAGAAAAAAAAACAACTCAGTATGACACAGTGACTGTAAATTGAGAAGCACTTTTTTAAAAACATATTTCTAGGAAATAAAAATAGACTGACCTTCCAATGTTGCAAGGCTGACCTTTACACTGGGGCGCAGTTAATGACTTCGGTGGTGAGAGGCCTGGAGCAATTGTTCCAGGTGTACTGCAATAGAAAGCAATGGTAAGTGCTGAATGGCGTCAGCACTTCGGATGACAGTATGCTGCAAAACAAGGCGGCAGGGGTGTGTTGTTCTGGTGTTTGGGATTTTTTCAAAAACCATGCTACCTCTTAGTCAAAGACAGATCCACGGAGTTTGTAGTCTTGTCCACACACTATATATAGCACTTAAACTCTGGCTGACATCATGTTTTTTCAGCAGCGCAGCCTATCAGGATGGAGCCGGCCGCCCGGCGCTGGGTGCCGGCCCTGAGGCAGCGGGGCGGGAACGCTGAGGGAGCGGCAGAACGGCGTTCCAGTCACCGCAAGGAGCGGCTGGGCCCAGAGGCATCAGCCGGGAACTCCAGACAACCTTTATAGCCAGCTAGCCCTCAGCAGAGTGCCCGGTAAACCGCACAGAGCTCCGGACTCAGGTGGCCGGGCCCCGCAGGGACACCCCTCGTGCCTGAGCGCACCAGCCGAGCGTAGAGGCTGTAGAGGCTGACAGCAGACAGGACCACCACACCGCGCCGTCCGACAGCCCTGCCGAGCTGCAGGGCCCAGGCTCGCGGAGAGATCAGCCCGCTCGCTGCTGCAACAGCGCGGGGCACTGGGGGAACCCCTGAGGTAACCCTGAGGTATCTCTAGGAGAACCCTGGGGTACCCCTAAGGTATTCCTGAGGTACACTCTCCCTTCAGGGCGCGCTTCGCGGGGCCGCCAGCGGAGGGGCGGGACCGGGGACTAAGGGGCGGGGTCAGTTCGGCGGGGCGGGGCCGAGAGCGGAAGAACGGGGCCGGGCAGGGCCGGGCCGGGAACGGAGGGGCGGGACCGGCGGGGCGGGACCAAGGCTGGAGGGCCGAGGCCAGGTGGGGCCTAGAGCGGAGGGGCGGGACCTGACGGGGAGAGAGCGAGAGCGGAGGGGCGGGGTAGCCCCGTTCCGGCCGCCCCGCAGCGCCGTCGGGGCGGGTCCTGGGCTCTCGCGGGAGCTGCGCCGGCGCCGCCCGTCTCCGAGCGCTGCCGCCGCGGAACCAATAAACTTTTTTTAAAAAGAAAAAAGGCAAGAAAAGGGCAGGAAAGTAGCGGTGCCGCCGCGGCTGAGGGCAAGTGCGTCACTGACCGCTGAACCAGCCCAGGGCGGCCCCTGCGGGCGGCTCCAGCCCCGGCTCCGCTCGGCCTCGGCAGCCGTCGCCCTCCGCGGGGAGCGGCGCCTCCGCCGCTCTGCGGGCCCGCTTGTGAGTATGATGGAACGACTGCGGTGGGCAGCGCTCCCCGCGGAGGGCGGCGGGGCGGCCGTGAGGGGCCTGGCGGGGCGCTCCGGCAGCGCCGGGGCGGGCGCGAAGAGTGACAGGTGTCAGGCTTCCCCTTCCCGGGGGCACCCCTGTAGCTCTGGCTGCGGGCCGGCCGCGCTTTGGGACGGGAGCTGCTTCGGGGTGCTGCCGGCGGCGGTCCCCGGCCGGGGCAGGGCTGGGCTCTGCCTGACAGCTCGTCCCGTACCGCCTCCCCTCCGCCCTGCCCTGCAGTGCCGAGTCTCCGCGCTCCCCCGGGACCGGGGAACATGTAAGCGCGGCCGGCGGCGAGAGGCGCTCCTGAGCGGCCGCATGCTGCCGGGGGTCTCCGCTGACCCGCGGGGTTTTGTCTGTTCCCTCACGGCAGGGCTCGCCTCTCCCTCCCCGCACTGAGAGTCCCGGCGCGGCGGGAGCTCCTGGCGGGCGGCCGCAGCCATGCCGGGCGGTAAGGAGACGCGGCTGCTGCACCTCGGCGAGATGGAGAAGCTGGACAAGACCCTCTTCAGGCTGGAGCAGGGTAGGTCGGGGTGCCGGGGCCGGGTGAGAAAGAAATGACCGGGACCTCGTCATCGTCTTTGGATGGTAGTGGAAAGAAGAGCTCATCCTGAAGTGGAGGGGTTTTGGGGATGTGTGGGGGTCTTGTTGGTTTAGGTTTGGGGGTTGTTTTTTTTTGTTTTGATTTGTTTCCACTGCAGAGCTCTATGGACTCCGCACACACTTAAATCTGACTCTTTAAACTCTTGAGAAATGAAGAGCAGATTGGTCAAGAGCCATCAGTCTTCATGAGACTGAAGCACAAAGCATTTTTTAGACAGGCCTTTTCCTTCTCCTTTTATAGCCTGTACTTCAGTGACCTGAAAAAGTCCGCGTAAGTCAAGGTCTCCAGTGTTTATCTTCTTATGCAGCACCCCATGTTTTAGTGTTACAATTTTGAAATCTATCAGTAATACTTGCATTTTGCAAAGTCTGCAGGTTTGAGGTGTTTCAGAATATAAGCTCTTTAGCACTCCTAAATCTTGTTATCAGATTTGTTATATTATCAGAGCTATGTAACATGCTGCATACTTAAAAGAACTTGATGTTATTTCTTTCTGAGAGTGTTTTTAAGTCTGTTTGTAAAAAAAAAGTAAAAAACTAAAAACCATCCACTAATGGGTCTGCTATTATGCTGCTTAGCAAATTTACACTGTAAAACTAAAGCCCTTGTCTTTAAAAAACATTTTTAACGGTCCAACAATTTTTAGTAAGAGTTTTTGTAGATTTTTTTGCAGTGTGTTACTACTCTAGGAACATAAGAGGAGCAAGATTTTGATTCTTGAGAATAAAAATTCTTTCCAGCTGTATTGATTCCAAAATCTTCTGACCAGCCTAATGTAAGGAAATGTCAATAGTGAAGAAGTGCAGAGTTGATCCTAACTTCCATTTTTACTTATCCATCAAGTTGTGTAAATTTTCTTGAAATGAGGGAGGCAGAAGTGCATGGCTATCAAACATTCAAAGTGCCCCTCCTGGTAGCAGTTTCTGAGAGGGCATAGCTAATTTTGAGCACAGCATTTCTGATGTCAGTGTAACTCTTAGAGGAAATAAGATATCAGTGGCATATATCCCTGTGCTCTAATTTTAGTAATCCCTGTAACAAAATGTCAGGCCAGTACTGAAGAGAGTGTACTTAACCTTCCAAAAGCGGTTTTATACCTATATCTATTACATTTAAATGAGCTTCATTTTACCTGACAAACATTCAGATCTGAATACAACTGCTTTGCCTGGTGGGTTTTGGTGCAGTGGTGATTTTGATAATGAGAGAAACACAAAGCTGGATAACACTTACATTTTAATGTATTCAGGCGCTGAACTCTGGTATTAGAGTGATTCTATTTAATAAACAAGTAGTTTTTTTCAGCTTCAGGTATTGTAACTTGATGTCCAGAATTTTTTGCACTTTCTCATCCATTATCTGTGTACTAATAATTTTCCCCTTTTTTGAAAATACTCAGGTTTCTTTTACTCCCAGATTTGTAGGCTGCTAGGTCTAGTAGGTGATTTACTGCACTTAGCTACGTGACTGGCATGTTCTGTGTAAGAGCTTACATCTGTTTCGTCCACTTGAATGAACCCTGTACTTAGCCATGTGTGATGGTGAGCCTCATACCTGCAAGTGGAAACCTTTCTAAAACCTCCTGACTAAACAGAATTTTTAAGTCTAACTCAGTAGACTGCATATGCTTTTATGTTCTAATTTTTTTGCTTACTTGTGATAGTGAGAAAAAACTCTCTTAAGCTTAAACTTAAGCCTCTTTCTATGTCTGTGTGAGACCTGAAGCACACATACAAGATTCCCTTTGGTTTGTTGAGCTCTCTGAAAGTTTAACAATTTGTATATTGTAGATCACTCACAAGTATACATAATTCTTCCATTAAAACATAAGGAATTTACCTGTTTAGTGAATCCTCAGTGAATAATGAAGGTATTTGAAGTATTTTCTGGTTTTAAATGTGCTCCTAATTTTTTTCAGATGTTTTCATGGGTCAGCCTACTGTAAAGACTTGGTAAACCTAAGTACTTAAAGAATAAGTAATCCAAAATCTACAAAAAATTGTGTGTAGTCTGATCATGGTGCTTTGCTTTATTTTATTTTTAAAACTTCATGTAGCAAAGACAAAAAAATTGGAAAGATGATGAATGGTACCATGTAAGTAAAGGAAAAAGGGTATATGTAAAGTATGACAAGAACAATGTTAGGAAGGGAGAGATGATGCAGTTTTGATTGCTGCAATATAAGGTTTGAACCTTTTAAAGAATGTCCAAAGAAGAGCAGTGAAGATGGTGAAGGGCCTTGAGGGGAAACTGTCTGAGGTATGGCCAAGCTCACTGGGCCTGTTCAGCCTGGAGGAGAGGAGACTGAGGGGAGACCTCATTGCAGTCTGCAGCTTCTTTGTGAGGGGCTGATGCTGATCTCTGCTCTCTGGTGACCAGTGACAGGACCCAAGGGAATGGCATGGGCCTGTGCCAGGGGAGGTTTCGGTTAGATGTTAGGAAAAGGTTCTTCACCCCAAGGTGGTTGGGCACTGGGACAGGCTGCCTAGGGAAGTGGTGACAGCACCAAACCTGACAGAGTTCCAGAAGCATTTGGACAATGCTCTCAGGCACATGGTGTGATTCCTGGGGAATTCTGTGCAGTGCCGAGAGTTGGACTTGAGCGGTCCTTGTGAGTTGCCTTCCAGCTCAGGATGTTCTATGATGATTCTATGCTGTAGAAATTTATAATTGTGCTGAAATTCCTAGCAAATATGATGGTGTTGTTGATATAGTAACAAATTAGGAATTGTAATAAGAGACTAGAAATATCAAGTCCTCCCGATCAAGTGATTTTACCTTTTGTCATTTTCTTTTTTAATTGAGGTTTTGAGCTACAATTCCGATTGGGCCCAACGCTTCAGGGCAAGCCCGTTACTGTGTATACGAATTACCCAGCTTCTGGAGAAGTATTTGATCGCCACAAGTTCAGGACTCTGTCATGGCACAATCCCACAGGAAAAGAAGATGACTCTGACAAATACTGCAAGTTGGATCTCCAAATTTCTGGGTCATACCAGTATTATTTTAGTCTTGGGTGAGTGAAATTTGTATACCTGCAACCAAATGCAGTTTGCTCCCTTGGTCTACATCTTAATCTGAAAACCTCCCCTTTTTTTCAATGCATTTTTCAAATTGCAGTCAAGGGACCAATTAGAATTCACCAATAAAAGACAGTAACTGGTGGTTACATAGTAACTTTCTGATGCAGAGATATTTTGGAAAATATACAGAGCCAAGCTGATCAACTCTCTGTGAATGTTGGAGAAGTAGTGTATTTTTACAAGTTGTCAAATTCATCAGCATTCTGAGCATCTTAATGATTATTTAATACTTCATTCACTTTGAGGGTTGTTTTCTATCTAACACAGAGGTTCTGGCATTCTTTACTTGCATCCTTCACTTGGTCTTTTGTTTTAGTGGGACAACTGCAGAAGAGAATGCCACTGTCTGTAATAATTGTAGCCTGGTATTATTTTGTGTTTCTGGAAGATGGGTGGCTAAATTCTTCCAGGCTTAAGACATTTAGCTCAGGTACCTTCCTGAGAATGGGGCTCCAAATGTAGATTTTCATGTAATAGATGGGCAGTCGTGCTTTCTCTGCTTCCATATGCCAAAAGGAGGAATCAGTACTCCATCTCAGAAAACAGCAAAGGTATCTCACTTTTCCTGAGTTTTCACTTCTGCATCCCATTTGTATTCTTTAAGTCCAGTAGAGAGATGATGCATAAGAGATGAACATTTCAGTGTTTACTATTTCCTTCATGTGTCATGCAGTCCTGTTCCCCCTCTCCTTCCAGCTACTGTATTGGGCTACTGTGTTTCTGAAAACCTAGGCTATTTTAATTCTCTTTCTGAAACAGACTGGTACAACAGGTGTTAATTATACCAATGAAAATTATTTTTTCTTAGAAATGAAAAAAGTGGTGGCGGTTACATAGTTGTGGATCCCATTTTGCATGTTGGAGCGGATAATCATGTGCTGCCTTTGGATTGTGTTACACTCCAGACATACCTCGCTAAGTGTCTGGGACCATTTCATGAATGGGAAGATAGGCTTAAAGTGGCAAAAGAAACAGGTAATGCTAATAGGCGCATAGAAGTTTTTGTTTTATGATCAAAACCCACACAGAAGAGCTTCAGTGTAAAAAATTAATCGATTCTTTGTCAATAATATATTTTCTACTATATTCAATTTCGTTAACAGATTAAGTCAGTGAATTGATTAAAATATTGGCAGAGGTGCAAAAATTCAGGGATTTCCTAATATTGGAAACCACTTATTTTATTGTTTTCATTTCAGATAGACTTGAAAGTTTGTAGAACTGACAGGGTGATTTTAAAGGTTGTGTTACATAGAATTTCAAGGGGAAGATTGAGATTAATTTACATTGGTTATTTCAAACAGCAGCTCTGAGTACATAAGTGCAGCTTATTATGCTTCTTTCAATTAACTTTGACTGGTTTTTTTTCCTCATTAAATAAATGGGTTTTTATTTCATAGGTTACAACATGATTCATTTCACACCACTACAGATGCTTGGACTATCTAGATCATGTTATTCACTGGCTGACCAGTTAGAAGTAAACCCTGAATTTTCAAACCATAATAAAAAGTGCACTTGGAGTGATATAGGAGCGCTTGTGGAGAAAATGAAAAATGAATGGAATATGCTTTGCATTACAGATGTCGTCTACAATCATACTGGTATGATTTTCGTGTGTTAATAATCATATTGGTCCTATAATTATAGTTTATTTCCTTTAACTTCTCCCTCTTTAACCTCTTTTTAGTAGCTGTTTTAAACAATGTAGTTGTGTCTGTCTTTGAGTCCCTCAAATCCAGGACAACTCCTTGCAATGATAACTGATACATCTCTGTAATAGGTATAAAAGAACTTTGTATTGCTACTGAAAGAGTGAGGAGAGCCCTTCTTAAAAAGAATTAATAAGTTGTGTATCTGTATTTATATAAGATGCCTATCTTCATTATCTGTAGTGTGCAGTTCCCATATATTTGATCAGTGTGTATTATGAATTGTTTGATGAGCACAAACTGAGTACTTTCTTGTTAACAGGGTATTATGCTTGTAGCTGCTTAAAAGTAACTGCTCTAATTTGGGTCTGACATGCAGATTAGAAACAGAGTTGGGACAAGAAGGTAGGATTAAGTAAGGGGGAACATGTTACAGCTCTGTGGGGGAAGAAAGAAGAGAGCTTTGTGTTTGGGGCAGGCTTTTTTTAAGCATAGATATGTTAATACATCAAAGCTGTTAATTTTCTTAATTGCTTGAGGGACAGTGGATTTTCTTCTGTTTGAACTGATGAAATCTTAAGTGTAGTTCTTAATAATTGGTAATTTTGTTGATTATTTGGATAATGAGTTTTCTTTATTTATAATGCAGTTACTACTGCATACTGTAATCCTAAAGACCATAATTACCATTCTCATACCAGAGACAACAGCAAGGGGTTATGTAAATTGATGTCTCTTGAGGCTCAAAAATGCCTAAAAATAAAAAATTTGTGAATTTCAAGCTTTATTTGCTTTAGTTCTTTGGTGTTGACTTTTGCCAAACATTCCTGTCCAGTCAGTCTGGAACAGAGTGCTTTCCCTGTCTGTTTGTTGAGAAGTTACTAATTATAGTTGGCTCTGTGTCTGAGGGAATCAGGCTTTTGAACATCCTCCCAGTTCTGGATAAAATATGCTTTTCAACTAGATGTTCAGTTCCTCGTAGCGATGCTTGAGATCCTCTAATTTTTGAACAGTGTATATTTGCATGCTACTAAGAAGAATGTTTTTTGATGGACAGAAAGATCTTAACTACAGTAGTTACACACCAGAATATATTTGAGAAGGAAAATGTCATGTTATTTGGCTCCATTTGTAGAAGGACTTTTTCGGGTTCCATTTAGAGTTAAAGTAATCTTCATTAGGATGGATGACTCAACATTTGTACTATGGTGGAAAGATGTTCACAAGTGTCTTCTAAGACACTACTCTTCTAAGAGGATAGAAATATTCAGATGATTGTGGTTCTTAGGTCATTAAGCAAGGTATCCTTGATGACTTTGTTGCCTGTCATGACCCTTCAGCTTACACTGGTTCTATCTCTTGGTAGTTTCTGCTTTCTAGAGGAGACCGTTGTATAAAAATGGCATTGCTTCCCCTCTACCCCTGTGGAAGCCAAGCAGCACCACCTGCAGGATCAGGCATTAAGCTGAGGTGTTTGGTGTGAAGCCCACACTGTGGGCACAGCAGGGAGCAGTGGGAATCAGCTCTGGGTGTCTCTGTGAGGCTCTAATGAAAGGCACCACCTGTGGCTCAACTTGAAAAGTTGAGTCATGTGCTGATGTAAAATGTCCCTGAGCCTTTGGCATCTTTGCAGGAGTATCACAGATAACTTGCAAACCCTCTCTGGTAACTGGGTATATTCAAATAAGAAATATGCTTACATTTACTTTTCACCGGGAGACAGAAGAAGGACGGTTGAAGTTTTTTTTCCTTTCTGAGCTTTCCATGGCTGTAATAAATCGTATAAAGTAGTAAAAAGAATTACTTTTCTTTCACAAGAGGCAAATGTAAAACTGAAATGTAGCACTTGAGTAAATCTTACCTTCAAGTAAAGTTTGTGTTTAATTTATGTAAAAAATGAGATAGTTAAGAAAATAATTTCAGATTTTTATGAGAAGAATATAATGAATTTTAGAAAGTTTTCTGTAATTCCTCATCTTGGTACTTCCATATTCCTATACTTTGTTCTATGCATGTACTCTTTACTATGGTATTTTTCCTTAGCTGTAGCAAATGTAACCACCAGTGATGTTTTGGATAATGTTTCTTCTGCAGCTAGATTTCTCTTGCATTACACTGCGAATCACTTGCCTTCAGATCAGGAAACATCCTTCTGTTCTGTACCAGAATTAAGGGAAGCCCTGTTGACTTTTTTTTAATGCTAACTCTTTAGGTTTAAATTATGTGTTGTCTTTTTAGAATTACTTGTATTTACTAATGAAATTCCTTTATAGTAAATTATAGTTCTTGTTAGAAGAATAGAACAAGTTGGTTTTGCTTTTTGGAGAAGCAAGTTTTTTTCAGAAGTAGTAACGATAAAGAAAAAAAAGAGTTGGAGGGAATAATCTGCTTGGCCTGGAACAGCCTTTGACAGCCTAAACTTGATATTGCTTTGCATAACTTTAAACCATGGTGGATTTAGTAGTAGGTTGTAGTTGAACCACAAGGATTTTAATTTCCACAAATGGTTTGACCTTATAAAGATGAAATTTTGCCATATCTTGAGATACATCGTGCTCAGAAGAGCTGTTCACACTATAGACTGAGGTAGTACTTCCCTTTTTCATCTTAAGATTTTTGTTTTAACTTCTTTGAACTAAGTAAACTTGGGATTTTAAGTGTTATTTGTTCCACTGTAATTCTGGACACATTAGTGACTCTTCATGTTTTCAATATAATAATTTTTTATATATTTTCCCATTTGCGAAGTACTGCTTCTGTTTTTCTCAGCTTTTCTGAAAACCTGGTTTTTGTTCTTAGGCATTCTGTGAGGTTTTCTTTTTATTTTCAGTTTGAAATATTAATTCAGAAGAATACATGAAATTTATTTTCATTTAAACAGTATAGCAAAAGAGTTGCAAAAATAGAAAGAAATTAATTCTTGGATTTTTCTTCATCATTATACTTCCAAAATCAAAATTCTGTGCTATGTGTGTATTTACCTGTACTGCTGCATGTGTGCTGTCTATATTAGGATACTACACCTGTGTTCTAGTGAAGATGCCTTACCTTCTCTTAAGGTAATTTTTAATGTTCAGCATACTTCTGGTGCTTGTTGATGCTGCAGGGGAAGCTTGGCAGATAGACACAGAGTGTAGTGTTTGGCCTCAATGAGTGCTCCATTTGCATGCACCAGACAGTATGCTCATCCTGCTGCGTAAGACTCAGTGATGTTGCTTCCTACAACTCACAGCTTCTTTCTATGGACACAAGTATCACAGATAATCCTTTCTTAAATGCTCATTTAACTATATTTTGCAATAATTATTTTTTGGGTTTATGCACTCTTCCTGCCTGGCTGTGTGTGGCATCTTGACAGGATGAAGAACATTAAAAAATAAACAACTTTCATAGTAGAAGTTGGGGATGAATGTTTGGCTTTCAACACACAAGAATATCAGTATCTTACATTCAGTATTTGATGTATTTCTTGCACCAAAATTTAATTTTTATTTTTAGGTGTTTTAGAATTGGTGATACCATTGCATATCTTTATATAACTAACAAAATTTTTTTCTACAGTCTCTGAAGTTGTGTTTTTGACCAAAAAAATCAGTAATAACGGTCAATCAGTAATAACATCTCTGCACAAGATATGATTTTCTATTGACAGGGGAAACTTGTCTAAAGTCTAACTGTGAATGAACTGTATGTGCTATAGTACCTCAGCTTCTTGGTGTTAGGATGTTTACAAAATACAGCAAAGGGTTCAGCTTATGTACTCACGTATTTATTTGGTTTCCCCCCTTTCCTTTCTTCACTAAGCTACTAACAGTGAATGGCTCAGGATGCATCCAGAATGTGGCTATAACCTTGTAAATTCTCCTCATCTGAAGCCAGCTTGGGTCCTGGACAGAGCTCTGTGGCATTTGACTGGTATGGTGGCTGATGGAAAGTGTATTGCCAAAGGGGTCCCTCCCTTGATTGAAAATGATCAGCACTTGAATGTAAGTGAGTGAGAACTAAGTATAAGCTAATGAACTGCATAAATAGCTGAATAAATCTTTAATATTTCTAGGGTTGTGGAAATACACAAAAAGTGGTGTATGCTTTGCAGATAGGGTGAATAAGGACTTATTTCACTAAATCTTTCTTTTAACTTTTCTTAAATATATTAACAAACAACCTTAGTAACTAATGAATTTTTTATTTTTACAGTGTTTACGTAAAATAATTTATGAAGATATATATCCAAAACTCAAACTATGGGAATTTTTCCAAGTGGATGTTAACAAAGCTGTGCAGCAATTTAAAACGCTTCTAACTCAAGGTAAAGAAAGATTATGTTGCTGAAGCATGTTCAAGAGACTTAGGTAAGCTTAACAGTTAGACAGAAAATAAGATAATGCTTTTTTTTGCTATGTGAGACATCCACTGTGCTGATTTAGGCATACATGAATGCTTTTGTGCTAGGAAAATCTTTACAGACATTCAATACCTTCATCCACCGCATCTTGGTTATGCTAGAACTATAGAAGTTGTGTGTCTGTTAAATGTAATTCCTGTTTTTACTTTGAGTACTCACTTCTGTTTTGTTCTCAGGCAAAATGGGCACTAAATCCGATCCAAATCAACATCTTCAAATACTTCAGGACCCTGAATATAGACGGCTTGGCTGTACTGTAGATATGAATATAGCACTGGCAACATTTGTACCACACAGGTACCATACTACTGATTACAAGTTAAAATCTAAGTGAAGCTAAACTTACAAAGCCAAAAAAAGACATTCTTTTCAGACATGAGGAAAAATTAATTTTTGATTCCTTTTAGTAATCTATGCTGCATGTTTTTAAAATATTTTTCTCTAATTTTTCTCTGCTTTTAATGTCGTCCTGATAAGCAATGGACCAGCTGCAATAGAAGAATGTTGTAACTGGTTTCGCAAGAGGCTTGAGGAACTAAATGCTGAGCAATACAGACAGACTGGTCACCATCAAGAACAGGTGTTGAATTATTGTTTTAATGCTGAATTGCTTACAATTGCAAATAAATGCAGGCATTTCAATAATGTATAATTCTATTACTTCCAGGCTGTCAATTGCCTTGTGGGGACTGTGGTTTATGAACGAATTGCTTGTAATGGTCCTAAGCTGGGACCTATCAGTAGAAAACATCCCTTGGTTACCAGGTATATACATGTTTTCTTGTTCGTTTGGAAACTATTAAAATCTATCCAGGGAAAGCAAGTTCCAAGTTGAATAAAAGTATACATTTATATGTAGAAATAAATGTTTTCTTTGATATGGACAAATGCCACTTAGCAAAATGACAGGGTTTTTTTTAACAACAGCAATAACTATTTCAGAAACAAATGTGATCAGAAAGCATGAGACAATACTCGGAGCACATCAAAACCTTACATAGTGCAAATTGCTGTTGTAGGTGGAAGAGGAGTGGAGCTAGGAAAGTTTACACCTTTCATGCTGTATGTACTTGATGCCACTCATATCTAAAGAGTTACAGCTTTACTCTTACAATACCAGCTGACACCAAGATAGTGGCAACATCTGTTCTTACTCCTTCAAAGCTTCCTTCAAAATAGAAAACTCTCCATCATTTATGCAAGTTGCTCTCTTTTTTATCTGTATTATGTACAAGCCACTTCATAGCAGATACTTTAATTTCAAAGACAATGAATTGCAGCTTAGGTTACCATGTGTGTTTGATGCTTGTCTCTTTGATTTTTCCTTTAATTGCCTGTCTATTCCATAGGTATTTTACATATCCATTTAAAGAGCTGACTGTGGAGGAAGAAGAAACTATGATACATCAGCCAGATAAAGCTTGTTATTTCATGGCTCATAATGGCTGGGTTATGGGAGATGATCCTCTTAGAAACTTTGCAGAACCAGGTTTGTAAAAGAAATTGGAATTCTTACGAACCATTTAATACTCTAGCCAAAGCAATAAGGATTTTATTTAATCTGTCTTTTTTCCAGATGTATTCCTATGAAGCTGCAGAATAGCAGATACTAAGCTTATAGCACTTTAATTTTCCATTCAGCTTACAGATGTACTGTAAGAACTGGAATTTGAGGTACAGTTTTACAAGATTTGAGAGGGAAATTACCAGCTTTCTGCCACTGAAATGGGGATGTCCTGCCTCCCCACTTTTGTCATTGTCTTTGTTGCTTACTTTGTACTTTGTTCCAACACCAGTGCTTGTTGGCATTTCCATGAGACAATGACAGTGTGGCAGAAAAACTAATGCAATGAAAAGGTGAATAGTGTTTTACTGCATTAGTGAGCAAAAACTGGATCCTTGAAAAGTCCACTGAGTGGCAGTCAGGCAGTCAAGAGATGACCCAGTTAATCCAAATTAAGTATGCAGATTACTTCTGAAGGTAAAATAGGGCATGAAATCACTATGCACTAAAATATTGCGTTCTAAACTCCTTTGGGGACAGTGTTGATATCCAATAAATGCAAAAAAAAGGTTGTGTTCAAAGTAGCCATTCATTTGGTAAACTAAATGAAACAAAGGCGAATTTAATTGTAGTTAAAAACTGTCTGAAAGTTTGAGTCTGCTTTACAAGCTAATCTGATGATACTCCAGAGTGATCTGCTGTTAGCAAACATTTTATTTCTGCAAAGTAATCTACACCCCTTTCACTAAATTTTATTTACTTTTATTCTCCTTGAGGATTGAGATCATACGTGTTTCAAGAGTGTTTTTGTTCAGTTGTCTTCAGATCATTCCTCTTTCTTCTAGGCAGACTTTTGTATTTTTTTCCTCTCAGTCGCTGGCTTTAGTTAGCATTCTTAATATCCATCACTGAGGTTTCCCTTGTAACTCAGCTGCAGGGTTGTATATTTGTGTTACGCGTTTGTTTCATGCCACACATTATTTCAACAGAGAGCACAATGTGAAAATGTGGTTCACAAAGGCACCATAAAGGAATTGCAAAACAAATGCAGCCAGTTCTCTAAATGATCCTTTGAAAAAATCACAATCCAAAGAAACACAGTTTTTCTCTCTGTCTGGCTGTGCTGCTGTTAGTGAAGAAGAGGGCTGGCTGTGCTTACATGAATGTTTGGGGAATTTGTGGTCATTAACAGTTGTTTTTCTTTCACTTACTGGCTTTGTCAATTCATCACAGTCTGCTGTTAATAGAAGATAAAATTGTAAATTGTGGCTGTGACAGATTATGATAACACAATGAGATTATTTTTTGAATTTGTGAAAAACAAAACTACTAATTTTGTTTGTTTGATGCTTTTTTCTTTTTCTGAAGTACAGGCTTTTATACTACTTTAAAGAAATAAAATTAATTTTATTTCAATCTGAAGAATTGTTGCAGTATCACTGTAGGAGCTTAATGTTCCTATGGAAGAGTGTGAAATTTTACATTAGTGTAATGTATATAGATTTTTGAGTTGGTATGGCTTTTGTTAGAATTTTTACTGTTCATTATAGTGTTTTTCTGTTCTTCAGCAGTAGAAAATGTGACATTTTCATTTTGGTGCACATTCTATACTCTCTCTATATATATGTGTATATGTATATATATGTATGTGTATATATATATACACACTAAAGTGAATTTTTCTCCTTTACAGGTTCAAATGTGTACTTGAGAAGAGAGCTCATTTGTTGGGGAGACAGTGTGAAACTGCGTTATGGTAATAAACCTGAAGACTGCCCGTACCTCTGGGCACATATGAAAAAATACACTGAAATCACTGCCAAGTATTTCCATGGTGTTCGTCTGGACAACTGTCACTCAACACCTATTCATGTAGCTGAGGTACGCAAAAATGAAACATGTTTGTTAGAAAGCAGCCTCCTGTCTGTGAAACAGATCCTGCAGATCTCACAGCAACTTTGCAGGACTTATGTGGCAGAGTTTAAGTGGGAATGAATCTTCCTCATTGCATAAAATCAAGGTTTCTTGTCTGGTGATGCTCAGAAATGGTTTCACTACCTTAAACAGTAGAGTGGTATAGTTATTGTATCTTTTACTTCTCTACTTTAGCTGAAATACTGTGTAGGTGGATGGGCCTGGCTAGCTTTTCCCTCACTGAGCTATGGATGTAGTGCAATGACTACCAGTATCCAGTATGTCAGTTTGAGCTGGAGTCATTACCAAGAGTTGATTAAAAGTCTGACTACTTTTTTTTTTTTTTGCCATATATATTTTGCTATTGCTAAATTAAACAAGTGGTTCATTTCACAGAGTTTAAAAGCTGCTAATGAACTCCTGCAATAAGTTTCGTCTGGGAGGTGTATTGCTAAGACTAGTGCTTCTTGTTCCCAGGGAGCTGACTACATCCCAAAGTTGTACTTGCCTGGTAAATTAGCTTTAAATAGGTTTGGAGTAGTGCATCTTGTTAGTGCTTAGTCTTAACTTTGTAACAGAGCTTACCTAAACCTATGAAGGGCTCTCTAAAACAAGTTGATTTGCCTATACAACTTGTAAGTAGCTCCTAAATGCAGCCTTTTCAAAACTTCTGCCGTTCTTTTGTTTAGTGTTACTATTTTTGGAACAGTAACTGCAAAGGCTTAAACTGAAGTGCTGCTCAGATTTCTTTTTCAATAGGTATCTCTTTTATCCAACCTTTGCTCTTGTATTTTGAGCTAAGATTGGTTTTAAAACAAAGTAGTTGTTAGCTTAAAGTCTATGAAAAATTTCCTAGAATTACTCAACCCATAAGTAATATCTGTAAAATATAACCAAGGTTTTCTGAAACTTTCATGTTATCAATATTTTTAATGTGCTGCATATATTGAATGATGGTTTATGTTCTGTTAACATTCATGTCAATGTTTGTGTATACATAGCTGACAATGGATGTCTTGCATTAAAAATGTATTGTGATCTATAGGAGATGCTAGCAACAGCCAGATCAGTCAGACCTAATCTTTATGTGATAGCTGAACTCTTCACGGGCAGTGAGTACATTGACAATGTTTTTGTCAACCGCCTGGGAATTACCAGCCTGATTAGAGGTACAATAAGCAGTTGAAAATTATGTAGGATTGTCATGTATGGTTTGGAGTTTTAAATGTGAAACTAACATTGGTATGCTTTTTTATTTTTCTTACATATTCATGTTCTTTGCTTATGCAATTACCTTTTTTTCTGGTTCTGTTTAACTTCTCCTGTGTTGTATGCTAATTCTTGGTTTTGTTATGTTTGTGTGTCCTCTTCTGTGTAACAACTTGTTTTGTTCCTTAATTTTGGCTTTCTGTTTATCTTTGCTGCATGGCATTTTCCTATTGTCCAATCCCTGCCTAGCTTTGAAACTTGTCCTTTTTTGTATCTACCTTTCCCCTTTCTGTGGCTTTTTTGGCTGTGCTTTTTGCAGTACATGCTGGACACAGCTAGAAAATTGCGAGCCGATTTGTATGTAGTGGCTGAACTGTTCACAGGAAATGAGGAGCTGGACAATATCTTTGTGAATAGGCTGGGCATTACCTCCTTAATAAGAGGTAGGCTTGCTGCGTGTGTGGTCTCTTTCCAACGAGAGATTATAGATGACATGCTATTTTCAAGAAAAAGTTTTCTACTGGATTATGCGCTTTAAATTTCATACTCCGTGTAATCAGAAGTACAGGTTCTGTATTGTGACTTTTTTGATAATTGGCAGAAAATAAAGTACCAGCCATAAAATAAGAGAAGACCTTCTTTGTTAGTTTACAGAAGGTTAAATATTTCATTCTTGAGCTAGTGAAGGAAAAAGGAGTTGTAGCACAGTTCTGCTCTGTAAGTCCTGCATCATGTCTGATTTTTGTTGCATGAGTTTTTTAAAGCCTGTGAGAAATAGTTTGATCTCTGCTTTTTTATCCTTTTTTTTCCCATTAGCTGTCTCTTCCTTAATACATTATAATAAATTGAATATTCCAAGGCTGTGTTTCCGCACTGGAGAATATAGCTATATGTGTGTGACTTTATGATTGAACGCACCAAAATAACAACTTCTAAATGCCACATTAACTTTTTGTGTGTACTGTCCTGTGTAGTAGTTATTGTTATGCAAACACTTAGGTGTTCTGTTCCATAGAGGCCATGACTGCCTACAATAGCCATGAAGAGGGGAGGTTGGTCTATCGCTTTGGAGGTGAGCCTGTTGGATCTTTTGTTCAGCCACGTTTGAGGCCTTTGATGCCAGCTATTGCTCATGCGCTGTTTATGGATATTACACATGATAATGAATGTCCAATTCAGGTGAGCACGTAAACAGCAACAAAAAAAAATTACCTTTAATATTTTCCGAACTGTGGAAGGGCTTGATGCAATCTGGATATCCGGAACAATATTCAGAACAAATGCAGTTCAGCTCAAGCTTTCTTGCAGAGAAAAAATTTTTGTAACAATACCTTCTGACATTCAAGATTTTCTCTTTCCAGGGAGTATATAAAGTTACTAAATAAACTGGTTTGAGTCTTTCATCCAGCCGCTGTAAGCAGCTTATTGACCTGTTCTCTTGAGCTTGTTTACAGGCGGGAATGAGAGAAAGTGGTGGGCAGGGAGGGCTTAGTTTGATGATTTTTCTAAGTTGCTTTTCTTAGCTAATTTGTAGAAATTTTCTCCAATAATTGTATTATAATTAGGAAATGATGACCATGGGATTAGTACTTCCTTTGTTACATTGAGTGCATCTTCTGTATGCTGCCTTGAGAGGATTGAATTTTCTTGGTTTCACATTCATTTCCTATATATTTTTTGATGTAGCACCGATCTGCATATGATGCTCTTCCTAGTGCAATGATTGTTTCCATGGCGTGCTGTGCTACAGGAAGTACCAAAGGCTATGATGAACTAGTACCACACCAGGTAAGTGTCTCCAGTTCAACTCCTAAGCTACCTTTAAAAATACCTTTTATTCTCATCCTAGAACACATATTTAATGTTGTTTGTTTGAAATTCCAAGCAGTTTGCTGTCTGACATTATTTCAGATTGTCCAGCTTCATATGAAATTTTAATTTATTATACAGTTCAGACCTCAGGGTCTGGTTATTTCCCAGAGTACTTCATATTTGCTTAAATTTGTTTTTTTACAGATCTCTGTAGTATCTGAAGAGAGGTTTTATTCAAAATGGAGTTCAGCAGCACATTTGACCTCTGGTGAAGTTAATTTCCAAACAGGAATTTTAGCAGGAAGGTTGGCCATCAACAGGCTGCATCAGGAGCTGGGGGCTAAAGGCTTTAATCAGGCAAGAAGTGAGGGTAACACTGCGATTTCTTCATATGTGTCCTCTGAGTGAGCACAGTTGCAATGTTATGTCTTTTCTAGGTGTATGTAGATCAAGTTGATGAAGATATAGTTGCAGTGACAAGACACTGCCCTAACACACACCAGTCTGTTGTGGCTGTGTGTCGAACTGCCTTCAGGGATCCTAAAACTTGTTTCTACAGTAAAGAAGTACCTGAAATGTGTATCCCAGGTAAACAGACTTCTTTCCAAAAGCTGTTGTCATGTACAAAAATTTCAAGTTATTCATGCTTTTTAACTTCAAGCACATGCTCATGAAATCCATATAAGAACTTCCAGTATATGACACTCCTTTTATATCTACTAACATGTATGTCACAAAAGTGGTTAAAGAACCAATAACAGACTTGCAATGCTTAGGGTTTTCAGAAACATTCATAGTGAGTATAATCCTGCTGCAAGTTCCCCAGGGGATGGGGGGGATCGGGTCTTGTTTGTGAACTAGTAATAGTTAATAGTGAGATGGTTAATCGTACAGAGTTGGAAGGATTATTGTTTATTCTGTTATACTGGGAAAAAAGGTTAAAATTTTATCCTATTCGTTGATTCCATTGCTGTTCAGCTTTCAAATACATATAGCAGTCTTGTAGCTTGAAAATACATCTTGATAAGAACTCTGTATTGAATAAGTTAATGTAAAGACAATATGTATGCAGTACATATATTAATACATAGTATATGTATACAATACATAATTAATGATGTGGAGTATTTACTGTACTTAAAAGTAGCAAAGTATAATGACTTCTATACATTAGCTGGAAATGATTCTGAAGAGAAGCTTTCCAAACTGTCTTTTTAAATATACTTAGTTCTTTGAGCGCATCTGTGTGCTTGTTTTAAAATCAGTCACATTATATTTTAAGTCACAAGACTTACATGTCTTATGTCTATGAATTAATTAAAGGATACAGAAAATTAGAATTTGTATACTAATAATAAATTATTACTGTTTAAAGATAAGCCATCTGTAGCTGCAGTTTGGAGACCAGTCTAGCACAGTCTCCTAAAAGACAATAGGCAAATTAAGAAAGCTCATGACCAGTAAAAAACATCTGATTTTATGATTAATTTATTATAAAATAACAAAAATTGCCATTTTAAATACAGTACAGCATATGAGTGTAATGAATATTTATAGGTATTTAAAATACTTGCCGTAAGTTTCTGTTCTTCTGCTGTACAACAGAGAATTGTATATTGAATATTTGGCTTTTTCATTTTAGCTTTTGTTTCATAATTTCAAAATAATCACTTTTTTCATTTCAAGTATCCTAAGAGCTGCAACATGGTTTAACTTTTTCTAGGAAAAATAGATGAAGTAGTACTTGAGGCAAGGACTATTGAGAGAAGTGCTAGTCCTTACAAAAAAGATCTACATTTCATAAATGGATTGCCTAATTTCACAATGGAACTCAGAGAGCATATCCAGGTAATTACCCTCCCTCAACCATGTTCTGATATAATATTTTTTAATTTGTCATTTTTTTTATTAGAAAAAAAGTGGATTTCAGTTGCAAATTTCTTTTCTTTTTTAAGATAAAAGACAGTAAAATCATAAAGCAAGCTGGAACTGCTATAAAAGGGCCAAATGAATTCGTTCAAGAAATAGAATTTGAAAGACTAACACCAGGAAGTGTAATAGTATTCAGGTATGTTATTATAGTTGCCATATGGCTGTGTGGGTTTGAAAAGTATGATAGGGGACTGGAAATTAGTTCTTTTAAGTGCTGTATTTCTACAAATATGCATTTTTATTTACAGAGTTAGTCTGGACCCAAAGGCACAAGAGGCTGTGGGGATACTCCGCAATCATTTGATCCAGTTCAGCTCTCATTTTAAATCTGGAAGTCTTCCTGATGATCACTCAGCACCAATATTAAAAACACCATTTTCTTTGTAAGTATTCTTTAAGTTTCTGACTTAGAACTGAGAGAGCTACTAGGGAAGCAGAGAATATTATGTACATATACTGAGGGTTGTTGAGTTTTGGTGCTGGTGATACAGATGGAGTTTGAATTGTCAGAGTGCAATGAAAACTGTGAGAGATCTTCTTATATGTATAATACTAAGTGGAGCTAATACTGAAAAACTTCCCAGTTTGTGTAATTGCTGCCTAGAGTAGACTTTCTAACATGGTCTGCTTCTCAGTGTTCAGGTGTGATTGTTTGGGTGTGATTTTAAACATAATACTGTGTTTCTAAATAAACACTAAAACATCTGAGAGCATCTTGAACACTTGAAAAATTAGGCTCCTAATTTCCAAGATGAAGTATTGAGAGATTTCATTTAAGTCTGAAATGAGAATTGTTTGTGAAATCCTTTCCCCCTTTCCTTACTGATATTATTTTGTTATGATTTTATTATTTTTATTCTCTTTTCTTCTCCCCTGTTTTTTCAGAATTGCATCTAAACTAACTTTGGCTGAACTAAATCAAGTGCTGTATAGATGTGAAGCAGAAGAACAGGAAGATGGTGGAGGCTGTTACAATATACCAAACTGGTCACCCCTAAAGTATGCAGGCCTCCAAGGTAATAGTTTCAGCATTATTTTTTCTGTCAAGTAAAAAAAATAAATGAGAACTGCCTAATCTAGATCACATCCACACAATAATGCTGTTGTGTTGCTGCTGTCATTGTGTGGTAAAAAAAGTAGGTTTTTTCTGCTTGACCTTGCTACTAATTGGTGTTGTACCCAGGAAATCCCATACTAGAACAAAACCCCTCTCTCTCAATGCTTTGAAACTTAACACTGCAGCCCAGGATGTGTTTTAACACCAGTGCCTTGACTTTTAAAGTAAAAAGAAAGTAAATATACTTCCAGTGAAAAGTTGCATTAATCTAACCTGAGGTAGATTACTGAGTAGTGTCTGTCATTTATCAAACATACAATTTTCATCATGCTAGTTATTTGCAATGATGTTAGTAAGTTTCTAGGATTTATGCTGAGAAAACTAGAATTGGGTTGTAGCTTAACTTTTTATGCAGATGGAGAGAAGCAGTCCAGTTAAAGCATCTGTTGCTATGTACCTTTTGCTCCTGCATTGTAACTGCTGTTTGTGATAATGGTGTGTCTTTTAATACAGAGTTGGGTTTGTGTCTTCAGGGTTAATGTCAGTGATGGCAGACATTAGACCAAAGAATGATTTGGGTCATCCATTTTGTGATAATTTAAGATCTGGAGATTGGATGATTGATTATGTCAGTAATCGTCTGATTTCACGTGCTGGAGCCTGTGCAGAAGTGAGTAAAAATACTTATTTGGTAACTTCAGGGTTTTAAATTGCTAATTAGTTTCATTTCCAATTACTGATTTTTTTTTTCATTCTGACTGTCTATAACATATTTCCTGCCTAGGCAATTTCCTCTAGTAGATTAAACCATTAATATCTTTTTCTTCCCTCCCCTCAATTCTATTTAAGAATAGATGCAAAAGGGAAATGAAAAATATATAGGACATGAAGCTCTCACAGGAAGGCTTGCAGGGGTCCCTCCCTGTTTTACTTCAACTCAGATAAAATAAAAAATGAAATTACTGATTTTTTTTCCCCTCTAGGTTTTTGGGTGTTTTGGGGGTTTTTCTGTTCATTTGTTTGTTTTAAGAAAGTACCTTCAATAGAGTTCCTAAATTGTGCTGCATATATGAGCATGACAGTTACAGTCAGCCAAGTGCTAAGACAGGAATTTCTGAGATTCAAGGTTGCTTTATAGCTGCATTACAGTGCAGTCCTTTTCTTTGTCATAGTTTATTTTCTTGCATGGAAGCTGCTTTATTTATTTCACAAGACCTGATTTTTGTAACTTACCTAACAAATGCAATAATAAAGGCCCTAACATTCTTACTTCATTTTATTCCTGAAGTCAAGTCTAGTAATACAAAGCAGAAGAATGGATAAAACAGTCTAATGTACTGCAGTGAATGCTAAGTTTGACCTGCGAAACAGAGCTTTCTAGAAAACAAGTTAGTCTGATACTTGCCACATTTACTCCTCTTCAAAGACTATTGATTTTTCCTGTGTATTTGAGTTCTTAATTTTTAATGTCTCATTTTGTTTCAAAGACTTAAGTCATGTGAAATTAAATTTTACAGTTTTGCTTTTAGTGTAGTCTCATCGTGTGATATTTTGACAGGTCCATTCTTTATCTGCAAGGCTTAAATCTTTAGTGGCGTACTAGAAAGTTGTCATAATGTTATTTAGCAGGACTAGAAGGAAATAAAAATACCTTCCAGATGTCAAATGTTTTGCAGTGATACAGGGATGTGAAGCTCTAGAATCCTGAGTCCGAGACACACACCTGCAGTCATATTCACTAGTGGCACTACATAATTTAGCTCTGATAGCTTTTTATTCCTGGTCTTAAGCTTCATCTCTTCAGTCCTGTCTTTGTAGCAGTGCAAAACTTCTTCCCGTGCTTGGATTATAGTGATGCCTTTTGAGTTGTGACTTTTCTTTGCTACTTAATTTTAATAACAACTTCATGGTAGTTCATTTTTTTACTATAAGACTAGCAAAATAAAGCCTTCTTCTATAGTTCACATTTTGGTCCATTTAGTATAGATGCAATACACATTTTTCTCTACTACTCTTCAGCTAAAATACACCCCAGTTATGCTGTGCCCTTCTGCTCCAAACTTTCTTAATGTAATATATGTACAAAACCTGTAACAATATGGATCCTGAAAGCACTGGCTTTTGAACTTTGATGGACCAAGTTCTAATTCTGTTGTATTTTACTAGGTTGGTAAATGGTTGAAGGCCATGTTTGTCTACCTAAAGAGAATTCCACGTTACCTCATCCCATGTTACTTTGATGCCATATTAGTGGGAGCGTACACAACGCTTCTGGATGTGGCATGGCATCAGATGTCGAGGTATGCTTGGCCTTTTTATCAGAGCTATAAAGGCATCTCGATACTTCATAACCTTTTGAATTTTATCTGCTGGAGAATGTAATTTGAATATTTTCATAGTCCTCTAATATAGAAGGGTAAAATTGGTAGAGAATTACAAATCCATCTTCTAACAGTGGTGGTTTGGAAGACACGGAGCATTCAAACGTCTATCCGGGGTTTCAGTTTATAACTACTGTTGGGATTGCACAGTAGGAGGAGGAAACCCTAAGCCAGCATCTTTTCTGCCAGCCTTTGGAAGCTTTTTTTTTTTGCTATCATTTTAGTCCCAATGCAATGATTCCTTAAAGTTCAGGTAACTGAGAAAATAACAGATTGTATTTGATGCTGATGCTTTCTTCAACACTTCTCCATTATTACTCCCCATTATCTGAGCACTCTGCTTACTTTTTGAAATAACTGTTTAATCTTCAGTCTGCTTCTTTTTTTTTTTTCTTGCAAAGGGAGGAGAGACTCATTTCATGGAGGCTTTATTCTAGCTATGAATATGCTGAACAAGTCAATATTATTTTATATGTTTTGTAAAAACAGTGACATTAAAATGGGAATAGAATTTGGAATGGCTGTGAAATCATGGAACGTAATATATTTTATAAAAAAATGCTTGGAGATCAACTAGTCAGGAATGGAGATCGGCTCTTGCAGGGAATGCCTTAACAGATTTTTTGATTTGCAGTTCTTGTATATATATGTAAAAATATGATCTTTGTCAAAACTAGTCAGGATTTTTAAACTTTTGTTCATAGTAAAATATTTTTTACGTATTTTCGAAATTGTAGGTGTGTGTATAGGCATTAACTAAACCAAAACAATTTCTTGTTTTTAACTGTTTTGTTGAAGTACATGTTATAAACACTTCCATGGCAGTAATCAATTAAGATTTGACTCTTAACATTAGGCACCCGGTGTAGGAAAACAAGGGATTTACAAATTCAATCTTAGATAAAAATCAGTTTAGGTAATATGCTAGTATTAATTCATTGCTAGTTTTTTAAATTTCTTACATGTAATGCTTGTCATAGCCTTCTGTAAATGAAAAAGGGTACATTTTATAGACTGCTATTGCTGAATGCAGTATTTTAATTTAATTCTGTTGAATTACAGCTTTGTTCAGAATGGATCAACATTTGTTAAACACCTTTCCTTGGGTTCAATCCAGTTATGTGGGATAGGAAAATACCCTTGTCTGCCAGATCTGTCTCCTTCCTTGCATGATGTTCCCTATAGGCTGAATGAGATTACAAATCAGAAAGAACAATGTTGTGTTTCCTTGGCAGCTGGTAAGTGAGAACAACCTTTAAAAAAAAAAAGTCTTCCAAAACAGTTAAATTGCTTTTAGTAACTATATTAAAATCTTCTGCATTATGTTTGAGAGCCATATGTCAGAAACTGTGTATAAAATGTAGCAATTTGACTCACTTTGCCTTGTGTTTAAGGTCAAGATTTGCTCATGTTAAAAGTATGCAAGTTTTCTCTAGTAGTACTCATAGGGGTTGGGAGGGAGACCTTTATATATAAATGCCTTATTGAGAGACTTTTCTTGCTTTATTTGTTTTTACCATATACAGAGATTTTAAAAAATGTTGTTTTCCTTTCCAGAAGACTTGCTTGAGATGAGTATACTTATCATAAAGGGTTTTAGTCTGTCTTTTATAAATGTGAATTTAAAAAGTGAATTGTAATGCAAAAACAAGAGTGAATTTATAGTTTATATGTTCTCAGAAAGAAC
This sequence comes from Fringilla coelebs, assembly GCF_963513975.1. Lineage (NCBI taxonomy): Eukaryota > Metazoa > Chordata > Aves > Passeriformes > Fringillidae > Fringilla > Fringilla coelebs. Next base: position 18,980,892 of record NC_140067.1, read on the forward strand.
CATTAGCAGATCAGAAGAACTCCTGATCTAAAACTGTCTCCAAAAGGAAAGAGCATAAAAGCAGTCAGCAAGTAGTATTTATACCTCCAAATGTTCTGCCAGCATCTGGCAGGCTTCCTATGGGCATTTGCCTATGTCCAAAGTATTATCTTCTGTGGCTTAGAATGAGTTTATTTTGGTTCTGAGTTGGCTCATTCCTTTTCTGAAGCCATGGAAACTTTTAAGCATCCACAGATACAGTGGCATCTCTCTCAGTGGAGTGCTTTTCTTCTTTTTGCCATCACTCTTGTGTAGCTTTATTGCCTTTAGTTTCTGGATTTTAATAACATTCCATCTGTCTGCTTTAGTGTTACCTAGAAGCACAGAGGCACAGTGTTCCCTTAAACTGGTCATAAAGATTAATTAAACTGAAGGGTTTGGTTTTAAATATTCCTTTCACATACTCACTGGTACTTGTGCCTGAGATTTTTAAATTGTACACAGATCTTCTTTCTCAAGTGCTGCTGCCACGTACTATAAATTTGCAGAGATGTGGAGGCCATATTTGAGAATTAGCAAATACTTTAAGTGACCAAGCATGCACAAGAGACTTGTGGTTTGAAACTTTACCATATGGAATTTCTGTGTAATAGATCATGAAAGGAAACAAATGGCAGAAAAGACAAGTATGGTTGTTACTGTTGCAATTATTATGCCTTATCAGTTAGAATCATTCCTAAAGCTACACGTTATAATGTCTGCAGTAAAATGTAGATCTCAAAGCTGCTGGAAAAGAGAAGCAGGATGGCTTTCACAGTGTCTGAGAACAGTCTTTTATTCCCTTTATGCTGCTGAGATGCCACAACTCTCATGCATAAACTCTTTCCAACAAAGTGTTCCAATCATGGTTCTGATTTTTTTTGTTAGTTTTCTTTCTGTTTCTTTTCATTAACTTTTGGTTAAACTGCCAGGTGATTTAATAAAAATTAAAATGTCACTGTGGTATGAGAAATGCTTTTGTATGATTTTGAAATTCTAGAAGACATAATTCTAGCATAGGGTGTATTTAATTCTATCAAGAACTCGGTCTAGGAGATTGTTTATTTAAAATATCTTAATCTAGGAAAAATTTATAAATGAGGATTTTTTTAGCTTCTGGTTATTTTATACATGTGTGCTTGGAGATTTCTGCTCTATCAATTAAATAGATGAATAATGGCATTTCTTTTCAGGTTTACCTCACTTTTCTTCTGGAATTTTTCGCTCATGGGGAAGGGATACGTTTATTGCACTAAGAGGGCTGCTGTTAGTTACTGGGCGCTATCTAGAAGCAAGGTAAGACTGGCCTAGCCTTGGTTCTTGTTGGCTTTGTAGGGAGTTAGAAAAAAAGCAGTGCTCTCAAAACCTGAGCTGATGCACAAGATGTTTGAAACATTTGATGTGCAGTATAAAACTTTTATGCGACTAGACATTTGGGAGCTCCTTCTAAGTGGGATTAAAAATACTACTTAAATAGTCTTTTACCTTCTTAGCACTAATACAAAGCTGATGTTCTGTAGAGATAAGGTAGTTTTCACTCCAGCAGTGCTAATGTTTGTCCTTTTAAAAAAAATAATTGTTTCACTAGTACTTGTATCATTGTTGCTGAGCAATAGTTTCAGAATTGTTTACCTAAAAATTTGAAGTAGCAAAAGAGAATACTGTTCTATACAGGCATGAATGCAGGTCTGTTATGATTTTTTTGTAACTGCTAGTACTTGTCTGTTGATACTAGATATCAACTAATTGGGCATTGTTGCAGTCTTGTAGCTATAAATATTTAACCGGACTAATGAGCCATACATAAGGCAGATAAATTTGATATTTTGTTTAATATTAATTTGAATGGAGTTTGGTACATAAGAGAAACATAAAAATTTGTTGGTGTAAATCAGCATGTATTTATGCTGCTGTACATTTGGCCAACTGTTAGCTTTCTCATGCAGAGAGATCTGCAGTCAACTAGGATGTTTATTTTGCCTTTAAAGCTAGTTGGAATCCATGTTTTCTGCAAGGTATGCGCAACGGTTCTCAAATGAAACTTCTCATAACCTCAGTTGCTGTCACCTCTCTGTATTTTAATAGGAATTTCCCATCTACTCCTGCCCTCCGTCCCTATTCCACCCCACCCATCAGAATGGATACCAGGGTAATCATATACAAGGTCAATAAAAACCTTCCCTCAGTGGGATTTGGATTTAGGATCTATATCACTACCTATTAAAAAGCAAATTATCTTTTCCATATGAATAGATGATGTGTGTTTTGTACAAACTGATTTAAATGTATTCATGTTGAGGAATTTGTTAGGGAATGGGTGGTTTTTTATTGTAAAAGAAGTTCATGCTAAATTGAGTAATTTGTAGCTTTCAACCGCAAACTTTTAGAATATGGCTGTTTTATTTCTTGCTATTACTGTAACCCTGTATGCTTTGTACTCGATACTTGGTCTACCAATGGCCTTGAAGGCAACTTAGTCAAGACTGTGATTTTCTTCTGTTCTAGAAACATCATTTTAGCATTTGCTGGGACTTTAAGACACGGTCTCATTCCCAATCTGCTCGGTGGGGGGACACATGCCAGATACAACTGTCGTGATGCTGTGTGGTGGTGGCTTCAGTGTATCCAGGAGTACTGTAAAATTGTTCCCAATGGATTAGACATTCTCAGGTGTCCTGTTTCTAGGATGTACCCAAGAGATGACTCTTCTCCTCAGCCTGCAGGCACTGTGGTAAAAAATCCTTCTAATTGAACTATTTAACTAATGTTGTAATGAAAGGATGTAATTTTTTTCTAGCTACAAGAATCTGTTGCTATCTGTTAATGGTGAAATTTGATTATAGCACAAGAATTCCACATTTTAGGCACTTCTTGCATCACCTGATTAGACCAAGTGCAAGGAGGAAAAAAAGTTTCATCAGCTTCTAAATCTTTTTGTTGCTTTTTGACTTGAAAAAATGTTTATATGAAAAGGAGTATTTATTGGTATTGCCATTGCCAAGGATGCTACTTGAAAATGTTCGATGGAGTGGGAGTTGTTTATGAACATCATATAAACTAGAGGTTTAAGAAATGCTTTCTGCTAATTTTTCATCTTGCTTTTCACATGTCATCCAAACACGTAATGAATCTAGGATCAGCCACTTTACGAAGTAATACAGGAAGCAATGCAACGACATATGGAAGGAATAAATTTCCGAGAAAGGAATGCTGGTCCTCAGATTGACCAAAAGATGAGAGATGAAGGTAACATACACAGAACACTTGCTGTGCAAAACAGAAGTTCATAAGTATATTTTGTATTTCCTTTTTCTCTTATTTCCTCTTCCTATTGAGCATATTTTTTTAAAATATATATCTTTTGTGACTTAAACAGTATTACTATATATATGTAACATTTTTAAGTGCCTAAATAATAGCGTATCGTTAGCAACTGGTCATATGTTATGGTGCACGTCACGTTTAAAATTTCACTTCAAGTAAAGTTGCTTTCAGAAACCTACCTCAGCTCTCTTGTTGGAAGGTCTTTTTGTATATTAGGAAGTTTGGGTTGGGGGTGTGGGTAGTTGGGGTTTTGTTTTGCCTAAAAAATAAACTTAACACCTGATATTCTTTCTTGCTAGGTTTTAATGTAACTGCAGGCATTGACCATGAAACTGGCTTTGTCTTTGGAGGGAACCGCTTCAATTGTGGCACTTGGATGGATAAAATGGGAGAGAGTGACAGGGCTCGCAACACAGGAATTCCGGCTACTCCAAGGTATGAAAGCCGGGCTTGAGGCAGGTTTTTTTTAATTCTTTTTTTTAACTTAAAGTCTTCTGGAGAACCTATGAGTTCTATCTGAGATGTTATCTCTCAAATGTTTTAAATGTTTCTACCTAATAAAATATTTATGGAATTTTTTTTCTTTGTGCTGATTTGAAGTCTAAAGCTGTGTTCTTGAGCAGCTGAAGCCCATGGCTTCTGTCACAGTCTTAGCTCTATGGCAAAAGTTGACTTCTGAATTCAGGTAGTAAAATGCAATTTAGGAAATAGTGTATACTTGCTGTACTAGCAAAACTTCGTTATTCAAACTTCTCATCTGACTTATATATTGATAATTGTTTTGTTTGAATACTGCTAAATTTGAATTCAAAAATATTTACAGCATCTACATTTTTAGAGTTGAGATTAAGCATTTTGACATAGGCTCTTTATTATGTGCTTTCAAACTGCTGCAGGTACCCTTGCTTGAATTTAGTAAAGTATCAGTTTCAAATTAACTGCCATCCATGGGTAAGAACTGAGGAAAATGTTATCTTGCTTGGCAAGTCAAACATTTTTTAATTGGGAACCAAAAGTGGTTGAGGTACTTTCCAAAAGTGGCTGAGTTGGTGATATGAGAGAGAAAATTCCATCAAGTAGACAGTTAAGTTGAGTATGATGCAGTAAGAAATATGTGCATATACCGATTACATTGCATATACAATATTACCTGAAAAAAGAAGCAAGCGCAAGAAGTGCATTTAGTGCTAATTTTAATCCCTCATTTTTGAGTTGAGTAGTCTCTTATGGCAGAACTATAGCCAAAGTTACAGAAGTGTGTGTGCAGTTGAGAAGCTTTGTATTGAACACAGTTTTAACATCAGAGGACCGCATTTGGGGTTGATCCTTTTTTCATGTTCTTAATCACTGGTATAAAATTATCTTCCATTTGTGCTAATTAGCTGGGTATGATAATACCGCTTTAAATAAGGCTGTTGGACAGAAAAAGATATTGCTACCCAGTTTACAATCAAGTTCATTCCCTGCCTGAGAAATAGAGGAATAGTAGGAAAATAAGAAAAAAAAAAAGTCTAAATAAGGGACTTATGAATTTAAATTTTTCAGTTACTCATGGAACTTTAATAGCCTTCTTAAAGTAAATAATGAGGGTTTTTCATCATTATTATTTTAGAGATGGCTCTGCTGTGGAAATGGTTGGCCTGTGCAAGTCGGCTGTTCGCTGGTTGATGGATTTATCTGGGAAAAACATATTTCCATTTCGTGGAGTCACTGTAAAAAGACACGGTAAAAACAGGCACATCTCATAATTGTATGACTGGGGTATAAAAATAACTACAACAAGGAAATAGTGACCATATAACCTCAGAAGAAGGTTTAGGGGTTAAAGGGCAAAAACTTGAGAAAGTATCCTGTATGATCAAAATAAGTTTGTTAGTATAAAAATTTATTACAAGTTTATATTGTCTTCGCAATATTTCAAATAGTTTATTCTGTGGATTACAAAGACATTTCAGAACCTGAGTACCTTTTCTCGAAATGGGTATAAGTGATAAGGTTACTGCGTATTATGACGATTGCATCATTCATGACAAGAATGCAAAGTAAAATTATGCAGGACACTTTATTTTATCTTTCTGTCCTTCCCCCAGTGTTCATAACACAGAAGACCCCTTGCTGGGAATAGTTCCATAAATATCATAGGAATTCCCGTATCTTTTGGAGGGAGTACTCATCTAATTACAAAGTTACTTTAAGCGTAGCCAGCCCAAGTGAATACGTACCCTGGGGAGACTCTGATGTTGTGTTAGTCTCACTCGAAATTTCAGTGAGCTGTTGCTCCTGTGATCTGTACAATTGGCCTAAATGTAGGGAATCACAAACTGAGAGAGGTGCTCTTTGTCTGCTCCTGTTATAGTAAGTGTCAGGAATTCAAGCAGTGTACTTCTGCTGTTGTCACTGTGGCTGATTGCAGAAAATTAAAACCGTGTATAACATCTTGCAGGAAAGGAGGAGATTATCACATATGATGAGTGGGACAGGAAAATTCAAGGACACTTTGAAAAGCTGTTCTTTGTCTCTGAGAATCCAGCAGATCCTAATGAAAAACACCCAGATCTTGTACACAAACGTGGAATTTATAAGGACAGCTATGGAGCTTCGAGTCCATGGTGTGATTACCAACTCAGGCCAAATTTTCCAATAGCAATGGTTGTGGTGAGTATGGGTGAATGGGAGGAGGGCTTTGCACTTAAGTGCAAGCTTAGTTCAGTTATAAAGAAAATTTTCAGGTCCATCTGCATGGCATTCTATCAGAAACATACATTGCTTGGAATAACTTCTTGAAAGCAGCTTTTCCCCCATGCTTTTAATATTCAACAATCTTGGTCTATATTCTAAAAATAGATCAAGACAGGACTGGCCCATTTTCTGTGTTCACTGTATTCAGAATATCTTTCATGGCTAGGTCTGGGAGGCTGCTTTTCCCATCAAATTGGCTTAAAAGGAAGGAGTCTTTATCTTCATGGGATTTGTAAAGAGCTTCAGTAATGATATTTGTCAGGGGTAAATAAAATAAAATCTAAATTGAAAAAAGAACTGGATACCTTCTGTGTTCTTGCTTACTCTGACTTTCAGGTTCCAGAAGTTGATTCACTAATGCAAAACTCAGGCTCTATGTTGTCTTCTGCATTTGTATACACAGCCTCATATATGTATATGCACAGACATTATTCACTATATCTTTATTATTTTATTAGGCCCCTGAGTTGTTTACACCTGAGAAAGCTTGGAAAGCTCTGCAGATAGCAGAGGAAAAGCTTCTTGGTCCATTAGGCATGAAAACCTTAGACCCAGAGTAAGTACAGTGGAGATAAGACCAAGTGGTAATTCCTAAAGACAATAAACTGAACAGTAGTAATTATTTGATGTAGGGCAGGGGTGGTGGTGATGGTGTGAAATCTTCATTTATACCAATGAAATAAGGCTGCAGGAGGTACTCCCAGAGCAATTGTTTTGCTGTTCTAGAAGTCCCTGTAATTGATTTCTTTATGTAGGCAGTGGCTGGGTGGTTTTGGATGCCTCACAGTAAGCAAATCAAATTTGGTATCATACCAAAGACGTTGAATTTGCATCTTGGGACATTTGATGCAGTGTGCAGCGCTACAGTTTGAGTTAAAGGGTAGAATTATGACTCTTAAGTCCTTTCCAGATGTTGACCGTTCTCATACAAATTAAAACTTTATTTGGAATTTCTCTGTCATGTAAAGGACAGAACCTATTGGAGACCTCCCTAACTTAACCATCCATAAATGTAAATGACAAGTTTTTTGGTTAATTTCTGTTTTCATTTTCTGTGTATAATTTTTAATTAAGACTTTGTTTGCATAATACTTTTTTTTTCTTGCAGTGATATGGTGTACTGTGGAGTCTATGATAATGCTCTTGACAATGACAACTACAATGTATCCAGAGGGTTTAATTATCACCAAGGACCTGTAAGAGTTACTTCCCTCAATTTTTGAGAAAGTGTAGTAATCTTTTCAAACCACCTGCTTTGATAATCATTCATAATCTCTTTCATTTTTTGTTTAGGAATGGCTGTGGCCAATTGGATATTTTCTTCGAGCCAAACTGTATTTCTCTAGGCTGATTGGTCCAGAGATATATGCAAAAACTGTAGTTATGATTAAGAATGTTCTTTCTCGCCACTATGTTCATCTTGAAAGGTAAGGTAACAACAAACACAGATACAAAATATTCAAAAGACCAAGCTAGTGGTATCCACCATCCAAATTCATGTAAGAGTACAGATCTGCTGTATAAACAGGATCTCTTTTCTAGATAGGAAGTTGACTGCTCTGTGTGCAATTGCAGGTCTCAAGTCAGATTTCAAATGCAGGTGAGATCTGGTGCCTTGCACAGATTGCAGAATCCCTAATACTTACCCTTGCAAAGACTGGGTGAAATAAATCATACACAAAAATTAGCATCTTATTTCATACAAGAAATCAGTTTCAGAAAAAAATGTCAGTGAGTTGTTTTTTAAAAAAGAATCAGAGTATTTAAAAACAAACTTTTTAAAACATAATAGTTATAGGGCAAGTAGTAACAGATTAAAATTGCAGCAGATAAAATGATGCAAAATATTGTTAGATTTATTGTGTTGTAAATGAGAAAATTAAGATTCTGAAGTTGTCCTAGTAATAACCTTGATTTTCTAAGGAGACAGAGGATCTTGCATTGTGAATTTTCCCTCAAGCTAAACCCACACACTATTTTGCCTCTTTTACTGTCTATTTTAATTAGTAAGGATTTGAGACAAGCTATACTAAACAAAACACCTTGGCCTTGGTATCTCTTCCATATAATCTGTTCTGCAGCACATGAAGCATGTATTTATTTGTGCCCAAAAGAGTAATTCAGGACTCATGACAAAAGAGTTTGTGTGACCCCACAAGGAGGAAAAAAGGATTTGTGAAGCAAAATTTTGCCTTATGTAGTGTCTTGACCGAGTCTCTTGTTTGACAGTATCAGAAATAACTTTTAGTTTGGTAACACTCTTTGCTTTTTCTGTCTTAATAAAGTAGTGTACTTTTTTTTTAATACTCTGTTTTGATACTTTGTTTCTGTACAGAATAATTAATGTAGCACTAGGGTTTATCTGTATTTTTGTAAGTGAGCTTTGTTTGGGGTGGGGGGGGGTGTTTGTTCCTGAGGAGGAAAAGAAGGTTTATGTAGTCATGCTGTCATTCAGCCCTTGTCACTTTTTAGCACCATAATCAATTTAAAGCATAGTTTGGATACCATTGTTATCTTCCAAATGCAAAACTACCAGAATGAGAAACAGGAGCAGCACACCAGTTGTGTAAGTTCAGTTATTATTAGTAGCGGAGAGTCTGCTTTGAAGAAGAGACACTTCCACTACAGTTAACAGCTGCAGGTGAAAAAAATATTAGATCTCAATTCTTAAAGGATATACTATGCTTGTAGGAGAGCAGACCTTTAGTAAAGCTTTTCCGTTTCCTGCTGAGTTTATCTTCCAAAAGGCTTTAAAATGAAATGTTCCTTTTTTTTTTTCCAATCTATAATCTAACAACAGTACTCATTTCTGTTCTTTTATCAGATCATCCTGGAAAGGACTTCCAGAACTAACCAATGAGAATGGGCAGTATTGTCCTTTTAGCTGTGAAACTCAGGCCTGGTCAATTGGCGTTGTCCTTGAAATCCTTTATGACTTGTAAAAGTTTATTTTGATTGATTTGGTGAAACTTCTGTGGTCTTACTATTGGGCATAAATGAACACTTGGCTTACACTGCAAGGGAAATTAACTGTTTTGCACAATCTCTTGTGTCCTGACTTTCAGAGATGCTGAATGCCAGCAGCTTCTGTGCCCTATAACTGTGTGGGACTTAGGTGTTTTGGAAATCAGGGCATGACAATAAAATAAAACTGCAGTGCACACTTGATGCAGCAACTTTTAGTAAGGAGCAATTTTAAAAATATGCACAAACTTAGTTTTAAGTAGCTTTGGTTTTTTAGCCTTTTCAAAACAAAATCTTAATGTAACAAAGTAAATTTTCTCCTTCCTGAACTAAAAAGAAGTAGCACAGCTCTTATGTTTTTTTTTTCTTCGTCTCTTAAAGAGTAAATGGATGTTTTTGCAAATGCATACTTAAGGGGGAGTACACTAACCTCTAGCTTTCTAAGTTTGGTATGCTTTGTGCTCTAGCACCATGCATTAATGAAGGCATAATATGTTATCTCTCCATTGAACTGTGTAATGGGGATGTTTCTGTATGTGTTCAATTGAACACTCCACTAAGCAACCACAGCAATAAAGTGTATGAATACTGTAATAAATCAACTTTTGAAGTTATATATAAAATTTTGAAAACTTTACTTTGAGAGTTAACTCAAGCAATAATTAGGCAACATGTTAATCTGTCTTTATGTTTATTTAAATACCATGAGCCATATAGCAAACCTGTTTCTTCATTTATTTCTGGTTTTCACCATGGGTAATTCAAATGCACAGCCTATATGTTACAGAAGGCTAACATGCTTATTAAATTATTGAAAGATTGGGTCACCTGAGCCCTTCTTTCTTGGGAAAATCCTAGCTCTATTAATCAGGAAATGCTTAACACAATGGAAAGACATAGTAGCCTACTATCAGAGGAGAATATGAGGCTTCTGGGCCTTGTGAAATTGCACCAATAACAATAAGCATGCTGTGTGGTGTCCTCTGGGAGCAATCCAGTGAACATGATGCAAAATGTTTTTTCATATTTGGATGCCTGCATGTCCTTATTAAGTTCAGGGTTTACAAACTGAGAGGAGAGCAGTTGGTAATTCTCAAACTCTTAATACAGTTTTTTCATCTTAGTGCAATAAACAGGCAGAGAGTGAGGTTGACGACACTTCCCACATGACAAGGCAGAAAAGCAAAAGCACTATTTCTGAATGTTAGACAACATATGCTGAAAAAATAAATACGGGATGTAATTATAATGCACTAAAACACAGATCAAGATTTTATCATGTCTGTATTTAAAGTTTCTGTATTCTGTCTAAAGTGCACATGCTGTCTTGTTCAGGGAGATGTATTTCAGGTAGACACTGCAAGGGCAAGTTAACCAGTTCAAGAGATGAATTGTAAGAAGTGGCTATACTCATATACTGTTTGTTTGAAAGGTTAATAAGGATTTTAAATCCCTTGCTCAAGTGTTCAGTCCTTAGAAGTTAGGAATAGGTAACGTCTACGTTATACCTGAACTTCTGAGCTGCAGTACATGGGTTGGGAATTCTTTATTTTCTCAACACAATGCATAAGAAATGTCATTTGATCAAAAATGTTACTGAAATGTCAGCTACAGATTATTTTTTTAATGTGCAAGAGGCATAGAAAGTATTTTTCATACTGCACTGAACTTTCCAAAATTCTTGGTAATTATATTGAGGTTTCTGTCCTACTGTTTCACTAGCTTTACTGTTTTCCTGGATACTTATTTCTTATGTATTATTTCAAGGTATGTTTTATGGCTCCTGTGGCTTAGAAAGCAGGAACAAAATGGCAGAAAAGAATTTGTTCTTACTTCATGAAAACATTTTCAAATTGGAAGTGAAGCTTAAGAGCTATAACTGTTGAAGATTTCCACCAGGTGTCAAAATTATATTCATTGGCAACAACACTCTTTAAGTGTTGGGAAAAAAAACATGAGAAATTTCTCATCAAAACCTTCCTATGCTATGTACAGATTGCTTTCCAGTTTTGCAACCTGCACTGCTGATAGAGACTGCATATTTGTCACTGCTAGGGTTTTTTCCTAATTTAATAGTAAAATTTTAAAGATAAATCACCACTGTGTACACAAAAATACATATGTTATGAAACTTCTAAACATGCCCATTTATAATGTTGCTTCTGCACTGATTAGTTGAGCATAGTTTTAGTGACAAATATTTTAAATAGGGAAAAATATGTATTGGTTGACTTTGCTGTTAAGTAGCAACAAAAGTAAGATTTAAGATTATTAACTTTCTTGGGGGGTGGTGGTTTATTGGTTTGGGAGTTTTTCTTTTTTTTTTCTCAAAAAGCTACTCAACACTTTGTCAAGCCAGACAGTTTAAAAATGAAGAAGCAAGAAAACAGTGTTAACTCTAATATAAAATGAGCTGATATCCATATAGATCAAGTCATTATCCCCTAAATACAGCTGACTTATATTGACTGATCCTTAGCTGTATCACTATCATTTATATTTTACACTCAAGGACTTGTAGTAATGCAAATTTATAATTGGTAAAATAGAAATAAACTAAATAACTCAGTAAGAACTGTGCATCCATTGTGTTCCAGTTGGTGCTTCCTGATCTATGTTATATTAAGAATTGGTTTTCCTCCCAACTGAAATAATTTTAACTGTTACCAATGTTCACACAGTTAATAGCTCTTGATTTATTCAAAGATGATTAACTTGAGAATTCAAGTAAACTAATGTACCATTCTCACACTGCATGTTGTAATGTAAAATGGAAACATGAGCTTTACATGTCTGTCTATCACAGCAACAACTGATTTTAGAAAATGTCATTATTCATTTCTGAAATGCACAAAATAAAATTCTTTACTTCAGAGTTAACTTTTTCTTGTGATTTTTTTTTAAAGAAGTCAAACTTTGCAGCTGATGTTGCTTGTTCACTTCTTGCAGTTTTACACACAAGGGAGAGATTGTTAACTCCTCAGGGTGAATGTTAAAATGTGCTAACAACACTTATTACAAAAACAGCAGCTTATTAAGAAAAGCATAAACTTGAGATTCTTATGTTGGTGTCAATGTCAGCTGTCCTAGCTGAGTTGGAGTGGGTTTGGGTTAGCAGACTTTCTGCTATGAATGTTTATATAATTGAAGTTACAGTATTGTGACTTCACCAAGACAATGGTCTCCATTAACTGATTTACAAATGCCCAAGTGACACAGTGATTAACTTTTGGAGTAAAATTCCTGTCACTATGGAGAAGGCATTTTCACTTTTCAGCTGTGCTTTGTAAAATCAAAGTCTCACAATGCAGGTGCCTTGTCTACTGAATGTTTTGCAGTGTCCCCATTTCATTCCATGCTTTATAAACACGGAGTTTTTTTCTAATTCTGTATTCAAGCGTTTTCTTTAGGAAGTATATATACTTTTAATAAATATTCTATTGAAAAATGGGTAAGGAAGTGTAAAAATGATAAGTCACTGAGGTGTTGGGGGACATTGGTAAGGTCAGAGCTGCCACCTCAGCCCTCTTGGCACCTCAGGCAGCTCAGTCGAGGAACGGACGGATGAAATGTTACTGGTGGCTGGCGGGTTTCTCTTGAGAGCTGTTCTGGAGCTTGCCGATGGCAAGTGAGGGAACGCCTGCAGTCAGGACACTGGAGCTCTGCCCACGTTGCTGTGTGAGGTGAGGCAGGGCCCCTCAAGAGCCCGCCAGTCTCGCTACCGAGAGAGGAGAGGGCTTCCCCGTGCCGGGCGGCGGGGCGAGGGCCCGGCGGGCCCACGGGCACACGGCCTCAGCCCGGCCCGGGCCCTCAGCGGCGGGACGGGCGCGACGGCGCCGCGAGGGCCTCAGCGGGGCTCTGCGCTGCCGCGCTCAGCCGCGCTCTCCTCGGGAAAACTGGCGAAACCTGCCCCAGCTGACAGCTCGTTTTTCTTTTTTGAGTGTACCTGGAAACAGTAACAAGGAAAGTGTGCTTGCCTGTGAGCATCTGGGAGTTTGTGCAGACCTGGGAGCTTGTACACCTGTCGTTTAGTGTAGCGGTAAAAGGGAGAGATCAGCTCTATTCACATTCTGCCAGATTTCCCTCTGCATTTGGTATTTCTTAGAGGTTACTGACTAAATTAAAACAGAGGCTTCCCAGTTCTGAATTTTGTATCAAAGTGCACATAACCAAGTGGACCAATGGCCGTTTTTCATGGGGTGGGGAGTGTTGATTTCAGAGCGCGAGCAGCTGAACAAGGCACGAGGTTGACTGTTGTTTTAGTGATCGCTGTTTTTTACAGGGTCAGATTCTGAAGGAGAATTAATGTGTGGTGGTACGAAAGTGAACCTGAGAATAATACTGACACCAGACGGTGGCTAGTCGGATAGCAGTCTGAGCTATCTGTGCTGTTCCAGGCTCTTGTGCTTCTGTATGTAAACTCTTGTCCAGTCCTGTTGGCTTGTGACACGTTTGTTTCATTGTGTACTACCTCCTTGAACCTGTTTCTTTCAGATGTCTTAATCTCTGCCGTGTGTCTGTTCTCTTTCTAACCTTTCAGCCACAGGCAGCTGTTCACCCCATGAATAATAATCTCAGCATATTACACAAAGTTCAGTATCACTGACTATATTTGACAAGTAATAAACTTGTTCACTTCAATTCACATAAGCTTATGCCATCTGTGAGATCCATGAGCATTCCCTCCCTTTGTGTGCCACAGCAATATCTCAGTACAACTCCAGACAGAGAGACTATGCGTCACATAGTGCCTTTTTGCAATGAGAATGAAAACTGGCCATGAAAGAAGAGAATAACGGTGCAGCCTGGCAAGGTCGTAAGTTGGTTGATGTGAACTCCAGATACTAAAGGAGGTAAGTTTTTTTGGAGTTCTGTATTTCTGAGTTTGGACTGGCAAATAAACTGAATCTTAATTTTGTATGGTGGTGAGAAACAAAAGATGGTATCTTCTAATCAGTTCTAAAGGAAGATACTTGCAGTCACATGATTTACAGACTTACAAGTACAATTATTTTAAAGCATGATGCTCTAGAATAGGATTAAATTTTAATAGTGGGAGTCTTTTTTTAAGGTGATTTTTAGAGTCACAGCCACATAGTTTGAGAAAGCTGAAAGATTAATTCTTGCAAGTCTCAAGGAAAAGGTTTCTACAAAATGAGCAGTCTGTTCTTTTGTGGGATACGTTCAGGGGCTGTTTTTTAAATTTCTCTGTCATTTGTCTTATGGCCATTGTCTACAAGGGTCCTAGATGCAGCCTAGACCTGGAGAGGGGTACTTGTTTTAACAGTATGCAATGAGAAATGGGTTTCAAATGCAGGAGTAAGTCTCTTGCTTGTGTAACACCCTGAAGAGTGGCCAAATAATGAGGCAATAGTGTCTTAGGGCAGTCGCTGGAGGGCAGTAGTAGGTCCAGTGTTGCCAAGATGTATTGCAGTATTATACCTAAGGAGAACTTGGGGTAGGATTTTGAGGTCAGTGTGTGAATTTTGTGGATATGAATGACTGATTAAAGTGTCAGGGATGACATGTTAGAAGGGATCTTACTCGAGTGTATGGTAATCCAGGGACTAGCAAGGTGGGCCGGAGGTGAACACCTGTTAAAACAAGTAGAAAGCTGGGGATGATGGGGTAAGAATAGTGCATCTCTCTATTATAGATAGAAGTCAACATTTCCAGGCTGGCAGCAGAGGGTGGCGCCAGTTGGCCCCTGTGCTGGGCCGGGCCATTCAGCTCCCCGCTCCCTTCAGGACTCTGCATTCCTGCACAGCTACACTCGCTGCGCTGCCTTTAACGGCTCGAGTCTCCATTCCTGCACGTCAAAATCATAATAAAATCTAAACATTTTCAAAAGTTTATAAAATGTTTCATTAGTATATCCTCATGTGGGAGAAGTGGGAACGGAATACATCTTTGATGGTTTAGTGACAGCTTGATTTTTTAAAGGGATAACTGGAACTAATGAATATTTCAGTATTAAAAGATCCAGTAATCTATTTCTCTGTTTTATTGCAAAGTTCAAGAATCTATTTATCTCCTAAAAATGGGAAATGCTAGGGTATGAAACCAGCTGTATGTTAGGCATTTATTTATTATTTGCATCATAGTTCATTCAATGCTTCTATAATTGCTGGCAATTTTTTTCTGTTTCCTTAAATGCTTTGTTTATGCATTAAAAAAAAATTAATGTGAAAACTGAAAATAATTCTGTCTGGGCAATTGTTCACTATAACAGTGGGTATTTTATCTTAAGTATGTTGTTACATGGATATTTTTTAGTGGCAATTATTGTGTGTTTAACAGGCTGCATTTTCTAACAGTTATTCCACTTGTTGAAGCTGGATGGGAACACCCACATGTTCAAGATAATTTTGTAATTTGTAAAGCCTGTAATCAGACCTACTGGGACAGCTGTTCAAGAGCTGGTTTTGTTTTTTGTAATGGCTGTCTGGCTAGTACTGCTGGAGGTCTCCCTGCAGGCTCCTGTAGGGCCAGATTCATGTGTTTGGAGCAGTTAGGTTACTGCAGAGCTTTTCCAAGGCCTCCAGGCACCATTTGGTTAAATTTAAAAACCAGATGCTGCTATCACCTGGATCAGAGTAAATCTAGAGTAATTTAATTTCTATGCCTTGAATAATTGCAGGTTTATTTTTGCATAATTTTGTCTTTAGACAGTTTATACTCCTTTGCAAACAGCAGTTAAAAGCATAAATCAGATATAGCAATGCAATAAAGTTGTTTATTCAGGGTAGGGAGTCTGTACTGTGCTGTCTGTCACAGTAGGTTCCTTACAGCAGTTTCCTCCTCATGCAGAGGGGTGTTTTGCCTTCCTTGTAGGTACCTTTGCTGGAGTATAACAGAACATACTCTAAATTCTACTGTAGTCCCAAAAATCTGGTAAAATTTCATTCTTTGGATTTATCAAATTGCTGAAAACATTCTCTTCAGGAATGTTAAAAGCAAATAAAACCTAGTTGAGGATAGTGGTAGCAGTAGACAGGTGTTTCTCTGGTTATTTTCCATTAAGTTTTCAAATAAGGCCTTACAAAAATTCCTTAAAAGCATTAGAATTTGGAACTTTGTACCTGTGTTATTAGAAAGTCTTGTTTTGTCTTGCTGGAGGATTGAGCAGAGAAGTACGAAAGTTATAATATTTAAAAAGTCAATATTTATTAGTTTAGTAGCTAAGAACCCTTCAGTTAGGTAATTAAGCATTTCTTCCAAATTTCAGCAGATACTTTTTATTGGTTATGAAGTTATTGTTCTAAACTGAATATTGATGTTAAATGTCATCTTGCTTCCTATCTGTTTCCCTGATTTCATTTAACATAAAAGGCTCCATGTAATTGTGGGGAGTGAGTGTTTCTGTGTCTACTGCCATTCAAATTCTTTAGAGACAGAGCTGCAGTATAGCTCTTTCAAAAAGAATCTCTTGGAGTGCAGAACCCCAGTGTTTGAATTTTAACTTTGACTGTCTGAAGAGCAACCTTATTGCTTGGTGGTCAGTGAATCCTTCAGGACGGTCAAATATGGGGTGGTGGTTGAGGATGGGTTATGACAGAAAGGGAAAAGGACTTCTAAGTTAACATCCAAGAGAGACAAGGAGGATGTTTTCTCACCTGTGTAGTGTTTCAAAAGGAGGAAGCGGGAAAGAGAGGAAGTTCTGATTTCTGGTGTGTGTGCTTGCTGTAGTAGAGCAAAAATGATGGAGAGGGGAAAGCTGCAGTTTACCACAGTCTGGGCCTCCTGGCTCATGTGTGTATGACTCTGTGTTTCAGTGGAGCAGATACCACAGCCACAGGGCTCTACTGCTGTTACACCAAAATGCAACATTGCCCTGACCAGGAGTTCTGACCACTGAAGGGAAGAGCAGCTTGAGGAACTAGTTGCAACCACAGATGAATTTCCAAATTTATTTCAATTATCACCTGGTTTTTGCTTCTGAGCACTAGAAACTTTTTAAATATTGAAATCTCATGGGGAGGAGAACTCCTGTAGAAGTTGAAGAAATGTTTTTCATTTGGCTGAAGTGAAAAATTGGCATTATTTTGTCAGCCCTATTTCCACCTCTTCAGCCAGTTTACTATGGTGCCTTAAAGCAGACTCAATTTCTCTGTCTTTCACCCTTCTTCAGCACACCTAAAATGCTACTATGAATTTCACCCAGAAGTCATCAAAATCCCTGAAAATGTAAGTACTACATCAGACTCAAAGGTTTTATGTGTTTGAATGTAATATTTTAAAGTCTTTTGATGTCATATACAGAAGGTAACTCAGAATAATAATTGCCGTAATAGTATCTTTTGTCTCATAAATTTAATTCTCAGCGTACTCTATTTAATTTGCTATAATTATATACTTAATGTGCTGCTAATAAATAAACTCTTTCAACATGTATCTGTTTGATGTATATATATTTTCAAACATAGGGGAAGCAGTAGAAGTCAAGGATACTACAACTTTAGCATATTTCTCTATGAATACTTTGTTAAATACCATGTTACATTACATTTCTTTTCAGGAAACTGGCATGAGGATGCTTTGAAATAGGATGCTAAATAGTTGTGGCAGCGATTAGTACACACCACTCACACTTGTATGTTTCCAGTACTAAAAATTTAAGGATTGCTCAGAATTAACTGAAGGGGCATTGGAATAGTACGCAGGTGTCTCTGTGCCCTTCTCTTGCTTTCTTGGAAAATTGTGATTGCTGCACTCTGAGAACTTATGGTAGCTTCAGAATAAGTGGAAAGTGGATGGCAGGTAGTACTACCTGGTGGACACATTTCTGTTAGGAAAGTTTTGATCTTTATTTCTTGCTTGGTCATTTTCACTGCCCCTCACAATTAATCAGTAACTATTTTCTGCTGAAAATAAGAATGCTGCTAACCCAAATCCTACTTAGCTGAACCTGTCTTCTAAGCTAAGAACCACTGATTTTGCTGCCACTGTTGCATGTGATTTCTAAATGCTGCTTCCATTGCTGGGGGTACTATTAAAAGAAAAAAAAAACCTGTTGCTAATAGATGGTGACTGGCAGACTAGAGGAGTGACTGGTAATGGGTCATAATTTTAGACAGTGGCAAGTTCAGCAGAACACAGATATTTAAACACAGGAATTCCAGAATTAGTTTCCCACCTGTACAGTGTTAATTCTGCCTGCTTAGGTCACTCCCACAGGGCCCCAGTAACACTGATGTTTTGTCTGAGCACAGCCCTTCTCAGGAGCTGCTGCTGTCTGCCCTGTCATCAGGATCCACCTGTATGTGCTTGATCTGTTATCCCACTGTATGTGTGCCAGGGATTACACAGTACTTCACACCATGCCAAATCTGACCATGCTATGCAGCAGAAGTGCAGGTCTGCTGGGGCATGTGACTTTTAATTGCTCTACCTGTAGTTAAATATTTAGTTTATAAAAAAGAAATACTAATCTCCTACAATTTACAGTTCCTTTGTTCTCACATCTGTCACATCACATGTTTAGCCTTCAGGAAACCTCACAGCCTATGCTGATGTGTGACCTAGCTGTACACAGCCTTCTAGGCTCTGTTTCAAGCATGGTCTGCAGACTGAGTGCTGAAATGTGTCAAATTTCCAGAACAGTTCTTTCTTTGGATCATATGACGATGGTTTTATACAATGGAAAAGATAAAATATTCATTGAATGCCTTTAGAGATGTTATTCACCATGCCACATTCTGCAGAAAATTACATGGCATATAGGAACTAATTCATGAAAGTTGTGTCTATGTATTACTTCTATGCAGGTTGATTTTTTAAAAAAAATATTCCATAGTTTATATCTTTGGATGTGTAGACCACAGGTTTATCTACTACTCTAAAAAACCACATTTCTATTACTGTTACTGGAAACCACACACTCCCACCTTTTTTTTACTTCCACATCAATAGAGAAAGCATTGGAAATATTAAAAAAAAATTACCTAAAAAAACCCCTCTTGTTTCTGTGAAGCTTATATTTGAAGTTGAAAGTATCTAGCTCCACTGCTTAATACTGTGGACTAACTATCTATGAGATATATGTTCTTCCTCATGTACTTCTGACTTGAGATGGGTTTCCATTTTCTTTTTACCCTTTTCCTATGCTGTTTTGCAGCCCCTTCTTCATTCTCAGTTGTATTACTTTGCTTGAAATAATGTTGGGAACTATTTCAAGCACCTTTGTGGTGTGGGTGTTTAACCCTTTTACAGCAGAGCTGCAAACGCACATTTGTGCCCCAGCAGTGCACATGGAACTGTGACTGTGGCTGTAGCACCTGGGATAATGTATTTTCTTGAGTGGCTGTGGAAGTTCTCATTCAGTGCTTCGTGAATCACTACAGAGTGGTGAATCACTGAAAGTGGTCCTTAGACAACTGACCTTGAGTTGACTCTCCCAAATATTTTCACTTACTAAACCTAATTAAAAGATGCATTAAAGATGTTTATATTGCTGTATCTCTATAATTACAGTTGCTATAAGGATGCTCTTCTTTTGTGAAAGGGTGATAAGATGTTAATAAATAGCCTGTCTTTCATACTGAGGATAGCATCATACTAAGCTTGAAGGTCTTTATAATAATGGATTATAGTAAATTAATACTTCTCTATAAGGAAGATTATGTATCATAATTGTGTTCAAATGTATCACAACAAAATAATGCATTCTGTAAGGAATTTATTTAGTAGATGGAACATCAGATTGCAGGAATGCAAGAAATATTATTCGCGAGTCCTCATGAGCAGAAGTCCCCTGATTGTAGTGATCTGATGGCCCTAAGAAGTCAGGGCAGTAGATTCTTAGTGCAGAGCAGAAATTAGAGGACTTACAATTTAATTTGTGGGACATGTTACACAGTACCTGATTACCCTGGCTCTCTGTACACCCAGTTACTACAGGTCTAGCCCAGCAGGGAGGGACTCTGTATCCACAAAAGCCTTGATGGTCAGCAGCTCCTCTGTGGAACCATCCTGACAAAAAAATCCCACTGAAGACCAGGAGTGGCCTAGACCTGCACTCCATAGGAACATAAAACATTAGATCAGAAATGTCATGGAGCTCAATTTCTGTTTTTTTCCAAGTTATTTTGTATCTCGTGGGTATAACAGGCTTTCGTGTTTCATATATTCCATATATTCCCTGTATTGTGAGCTTAACATCTAGTGCATCTTGCCCTTCTGGTAGAAAGCTCTATGGCTCTGACTGTTCCCTCCGTGAGAGTCACCACCTTCTCCTCCCTGACCTCTGGCTAAATGGAGGAGTGGATTGCTAGCAGAGGAATGTAACACTTCCAATTTGCCAGGTAGGCGGTAATTGCTGCGTTCCAAAGAGGTTACCACAGCAACCCCCTCAGAGATACACGTAGTGCACTCTGCTTCCAGAGTTTGTTAAAGTTATAAATCATATTTACTGTAACTTAGCTATTTCAACTCCAAGGAAAGCCCAAATAAGTAGGTATCTGTTTTCTCAGGTGACCAGCTTCTCACATTAGTTTTCCCTACCAGTCCTAACAGAAAGTAATTATTATGATCTCAGCCATTTCCTTTTCCTCACCTTCCTATTTTCCATTACACAACTATAATTATTATTGATTATACCTAATTAGGATTCATTGTGCTTCAAAGATTTAATACTTGGTCTTTGCTTCTAAAAGGTGATAATCTTACATTTAGGCTTAACATCATGAGTAATACAAGAGACAAGGGGAAAATCAAGTGCAAGGACAAGAGCGATCACTTCAAAAACACATTATCTTTTCCTTAGTTAACAAGCTAGTTATCTGTAATTTAGTAAATGTAAATTCAAAGCATTTTCATGACTAGTATATGGAAGGGAATAGTACTAGTGTGAAGCTTATTTATTTATTTCAGAAAAATATGTTGTCTTGAGGGCAGCAGTATTTTTCTGTATAGCACACGTGCACTTTACTGGTCTTGCAAATTGCTTGGCTTGCTTACACACCAGGGAGTCCCTTTTTCCACTGCACAAAAATGAGTCATGTTCCCTGTAAACAGGCATTTTTAGACGCCCATCCCTCACCTGTTTGCAGCTCTTTGTTATTAATTCAGTTAATTTCTGCATTTTCTTCAATGTTCTTGTCTTTGTATCCACTTTATGTTCAGGGTTATGTGACACTGAAACAATGACAGGACTTTGTATGTTGCATTCCCGTTGTCCTCCAAAACAGATTCTCCTCTTCAAAATACAAGGACTTGTGTGTATTCTCATGTTTATCCAGGAAGTCACGTGTCATTGTTAACATTGGTAACATTTTGCCTTATCTTGAAAAAGGGATGCTAAAGAACCTGATTCTTGACTACCTGAGGGAAAAAAGGGATTTTGTACCCTAGTTAAAATTATGGTCTATAAGAATGAAAATTTTCTGGCTTGGTCTATAGGAATGAAAATTTTGGCCTGGTAAATCAAGCCTCAGGACTGAGTCTTGCCAGAAGAGTATGAACGTTTACAAATTGACTTTGCCAATAGGAATTTGGTACAAGCCATAGCTCACACAGGAAGACCATATTCTGTCTGATGGAAGAGTCAGTGCTACTGTAGGAAATGCATTAGGAACAAGTAAAATATATAGGTCAAAAAGCCTCTGTAGACATGCTTGCCCTTCAGCCTCTAGATCCTTTGTCTCTTATTCTGCTAACTGTAGTGAGCAGTGTTTGCAAGCTAGAGCTGCTTGCACTACTGAAGATGTATTACATTAGTTGCTCTGAGTCTTTGTCTGTTACAAATTCTATTACTGTACTTCTATTAATACTATCTATTACCATGCAATAGGAATCCCAAACAGAAGCCAGGTTCTTTTGTTTTGATGATGAATTTGTGGGCATTGTGGGGATTGTGTTGGGAAGCATTATTAAATTCTATCCCAGTCAAACAATTGCAGAATGGTGAGTAGAGAAGTGCCTGAAAATGTAGATGTTCTAAATATACTGCGCTTCTAATTAAGATATCATATCTAATTTCAGATATGATTCCAGGAATGTTTAATATTTTGAAATAAAAGGGAGACATGGTTCCACCTGCTCGGAACTATTTATAGAAAGTCAGTTGGCTTTTTTCTTCTAGTAGATTTCAAATTCACCATGAAAAAAATGTTATAAATACTGAACAAAAATTGTTACCTTACCATTCCTTACAGTGTTAACTGCTGAAGAAATGGAAATTCACCTCCTTCTGCATTTGAAAGGGAAAACTGTGCAACCCAGGTGACATGAGAACACATCCTGTGGTGACTTCTCACTGCTATGAAGAGTGAAAGGAAGGGCTTGGGAAACAGTCAGGGAATACCTCTGGAACTATCTAGACTCTGATTGACTGACAAGTCCTCAGTGCCAAGATGCATGTCCCAGTTCTGGCACAGCTAGAGGAGACCTGTAAATACTTAACAATAAGCATCAACTCCTTCTACTGAAAAAGGCCACAGTTAAACAGTTTCTTAGTGGGCTTCTCTTGGGCCTTCCAAGTGTTTATCAGAAAATTAAAATACTTGTATTAAGGCTTTCTCTGGAAGCCCCAGGAAGGTGTTCTTGTGTGGATTATGATGCCATAAGCAAACATAACCCTTGTTTCAGTAAGCTTACTAAATCTTCTTGCAAACATTTTTTTATTTATCTAATAAGTGTATTTTTATTTTTACAAATTTAAAGAGCCCAAGTGATGGAAATGATAATTAATTATCAAATGAAATAAATTAGTCAGTCTAGTAGGAATTTAATCCAATAGATACATGCAACATCTGCATGTAACCCACTTGCTCTGGCTCATCAGTAGCTGCTGCAAAGAAACACAAGAGAAATCTTTCACTGTCTTTCACTAAATCTTTGTGTTCAGGTCATGAAAGTAAGGTATTTTAGATGAATGAGTGAAGGAACTTCCAGACTCTAAAATGTTTTAACACTCATTTGCATTTAGACAAAATGTAAAAATAGATTGCCACCAGGAATTTATTTAACTTACACATAGAAGAGTCCTTCTTGATACCATATGACAACTATCTCTCAATAGAAGAATGTGAATGGCTAGTGAGAGATGCTGACTTGGCATAATTAAGGACCTGGTGGATCAGGCAGAACTTGGCACAGTGTAATTATTGCCAAGGCTAGATGCACTAGAATGGCATCTGCAAGGTACCTTAAATAAAAGGGGAATAAGATAGATTTTGTGAAATTCATGAATACAAGTGTTTCAGGAGTGATGTGAATGTTCTCCTGGTCTGAACTATAGCATTTACATAGGTGCAGACAGACCTTGCTTAAAATCAGGAGGGCTGCCTGAGATGGAGCTGCCCTAATCAGTCATCTACTCTGGATTACAGTTTACATTCTCAGATTCCATCTTGGGTCATTCAAATCTCCTCACTGAATTTTTGTTAGAAGTATTAGTTGACAGTGACACATTTGTTTGGTTTGTTGGACAAAGTTTTCAAAATATTTTTGCTCAGTCTTTGGTATTTGGACTTTTAATCTACAGTCAAATTTACAAAACATACTTTCTACACCCAGTCCAAGGTAGGGAGACCAGGCCATAAGGAAGACTTTTTCAATTTTAGGTAATTTCTTCACCTTTAGAAAGTTCTCAGGTAGAAGTTCGCATGTGATCACATTCATGTTTTTCTACTTCAATTATCAATAGCTCTTTAACTAAATTCTATTTAATTAATCTTAAGTTAAGATACTGATGCTTTTAGGAGTAGAGTAGGTACATCTTTACCAATCTCCTTGATTTATAAGGCTAAATATTCTACTGGTTGATTTTTATATTTTTTAACCAACAACAAAGCTAGCATAAGTAGTTTATCAGAAGTAACAAGATAACAATGACAGTATATTTTCCAAAATCTGTAATTGGGAGCAGACCTTTGCTGTCTTTCAAGAACTAATCTGCTGTAATTGTTAAATGTTTCTATATTTTTTTCTAAGAAGTCATTGTTATTGTGGTGAGAATCAAATGGTTCTCTGAGAAAGGAGGCCACAATAAAAGAATTTTCTTCAATTATTCTTTTCTCTGTGGTTCCAATTGCTGCACCTTTATGACAAGATTGGCATTTTGTAGAAAAGATCACTTAAGTGGTCGTCTTTTAAAGATGTTAAGTCAGAGTTTTTAGTCTTGTACATAGTTTCAAGTACCAGAAGTTCTAAAAGTAATCCAATAGTAATTACTATAATTTTTTAAAAAAGGTTGTATAGTTGAGTTATGTTTGGCTTATTTTCATAAGCCAAACATAACTTGCTTTCTGAAGATACAGGTGGAAATTTTAGTTCCTGTATAACCATTTTATACATCAGTTTTGAAAATATGTCAAGTTAGTTTAGTACATGATTTGTTGTATAATAATCTGTTGGATAGTCTAGAAGTAGTTCACAAGATGAAGATATAAGGAAATTATTGACCATCAGTTATAGTAAATTGAGCTGTGCTACACATTGCTTATGCCTAATATGTTCAAGTAGTTCGCATCCAATAAACGGCTCTTGTTCCAAGTCATTGAGAAATCTTTGTTTATATAAATTAGCTAGTTGAGCCACCTAAGCAAGTTTTTTTTTTTCTGATGCTTGAAAAAAAAGATGAATAAATGAAGACAAAACAGTTATTGCTATTTTCAGTTACCAAATTAACCATGTTCAGATACTGGTATGCATCAGACTTTTCATATGTTATCATTAAAGAATAAGCCTACCATGAGCAGTGTCACTGATCAGTCCCACCTGCCTCTTCCTGAGCCATTCATGTTCTACCTTATCTTTTCCTGAAAGTACATTTTCTCTCATCCCACTACTATCAAGTGCTTTGGGATTAATCTTTTGGAACTGCAAAAATGGTTTGGATATAAAGTAGAAGATGGAGTTCTGATGCAATGCCACCTAATCAAGTCCTGAAATAATTATCACAGGACTGATTTCAGTGCAGTAAGCTATCTGCAGAAATGATAATAGGTGTTGCTCAAGCCTGGCACACCTAACTTGGTGTTTCCCAAGCCATGTAAATAAATAGTCTTCCTTGCATATCCACACCTCTCCTGTCACACCATTTCTGAGCAAAGAAGGGTCCTTCATCTAGATTAACAAACAGATGGAAGTAGACACCCTCCTATTTTCATAACACTAAGTATAATTTTGATATGCTTGCAAGTGGAGAGTATAATTACCATTATCCTCTGGTACTATAAGTGACGTTGCTGTTACTTGTTCCCAAGCTTCATTTTTAGGAACCTGTTTTCATTCAATACTACAAAAAAAAGCTACTTTTACCTTCAGCTCAGATAATGATACATTTTCTCTTACATTAAATTCAACCTTTCATTATTAAATACTTTTATTGATAAACACTTTTGTTAGGAAAAATAGTGTAAGAAATAGCTTCTGTGATTCTGTGCTTATTATTTTGCCTCTAGCCTTTCCAATACGTTGAAGATGCTCTAGAGATAGTATTAGCCTTGTAAATGAAAATTACATTATATGAGTATATATTAGCATATACATTCATATAGTATATGCTATGCTTTTAATTTTCATTTTTCATTAGCGCTTCAGTTTTGTATGAGCCACTGGATTTCTGCATGTCAAGTAAAAATTTTTTGAAAAATTCAATTTTTTGTAATTCTAAACCACAAAATAATATCAATAAGTCATATTTGATCAAGTAGAAAGAAGATCAGATTACTAAGATGTGTTACAAACTCCCCAACATTCCGAGTCAAGACTTATGTGTCATCTAGAACTTTGGAATGCAGTAAATAATTTGCTTTACAGACTGTTGATAAACTTGAAAATAGTTTATGGCTTAGGATTATCATCAGTTCAGTGTGAGATTCTGCAGCACAAAGCCAGGAAAGAGCAGATATCCTTAGGGTGCTGCAAGATCTGCTCCAAAAATTAATTGTAGGTTAAGTCCAATGAAACTGTTGAAAACAGGATGTGATGAAATATGAAGCACTCCTTTGGCTCCCTCACAAAACCCTCCCTCCTCTTTCTATATTCTCTCTCAAAATAAATAGCTGTGGCTGGGTTGAAATGAGAGTGCCACTAATGCTACAGTTTCCATTTTATTTTCTGAGTTTCTGTGGTTGTTAAATACTGGAGACTGAACCATAAATAGAAGCAATTTTCAGTGATATCCCATTTCTTTTCCTTTTATCCTGATTTTGGAGATTATCTCAGTTATCCACCATGTGTGTTTGTTTAGACAGAAATTCAGGGCCTGACTGGACCCCTCTTTCTGTAGGACAGTGTGGATTAAACCTTCTCCCATGTTGCAGTAATAAACTCATGGTTGCAGCGTTCCAAACTTCACAATAGTGAAAAGGGTCTAGTTTAATAATGCTGCAGCCTGTGTTTCTCAGTCTTGTATTGCTAAAATTAAAGAAAAAAATTCGCAAGGTTTCTAATATACAAGAGGATGGTCAAAATGGACTGACTAAAAGGAACACACCTAGAAGTTTATGTCTTGAAGGCATTTGAATACACATTTCCTGTTCTAGCAATAAGTCAAAACACTGCTCTAATTTATTATTATTCACATTTTTAGAATACATGAACAGTTCTAATAAGTTGTTATTTAATGATGTGAAATGTCCCTCTCAACTGCTTACAGGAATTTCAGTTTTTCATTTCCACAAGTGGCATTGCAGATCAATCACAACAGCTTGGCTGACATCCAAAGCCATGGGGATCATTGGATTTTGGTCCAACCTCAATGTTGGTGTGAGGCAGTTCTACAGCAGTAGTCTCCCCTTTAGCTAGAAAAGCAAAAGCACTGAGAATCCAGGATTGCAAATTCAACCTTACAAACCTACGGGAGTGGAAAAATAATAACCCTTGTTTTCAGTACTTAAAATGCTGACAATATTTTCCTTTGTTGGGGGGGGGCAAAAGCCTATCAGTTGCATGTCTCAAAATGAATTTGCCCAGAATTTCTGGTAATTTTTTCTCCTCTCCACATCATCTACATTCAGCTGCCACAGCATACTGAGAGATGTGTGTGTCCAACTAGGTTGTGTTTCCACAATGAGGGAATTGGAATCAAGGTTGCCATTAACCAAGAGGTCAAAAAAATTTGTGATGTGTCTCCAATAGTGACACTATTAATTCATAATAAATTAAGGACCATCCCATTTCTCTCGGACTCCAGGTCAGTGTCAGCCTTTGAACTTTGTGTTGAACCCTTCCAACAAAGTGGCCCTCTACAATTAAGCATCACTTAAACTTTTCCAGAATATAAATTATAAATGTATAAAATTTCAGGAACCTTGCAGCTAAGCACCTAGACATTACAATTTGAGGTTTATTATATATATGAATAATGAAGAGTGAATTTCTCTGCTCTGTACTTACTAACACTTTATATTACAAACATGAATTATAATGGCAGTTAATTTTTATGCTCTGAAATTATTAACTTCCTGTTGTTGCCCATTAAACATTCTGAGATAGGAAAAAAGGTCAAATTTGTTTCAGAGGCTAGCTAGGCCACTGATCATTTTTTTGGTCATCTCTGCCTTGCTCTTGTAACTCTGCATGGGGATTTATGTGGGGAGAAAATTGAAAGCTTATGACTTTTAAAAGACCTCTAATTGCTCTTACAAAAAGTGGATGAGTAAAGAGCTGCATATGAAGGTAATTTCTAGTAGTGTTCTCAGTCCTTTAGAGCTACTTTAGGGTCACTCAAACCTGAGGCTTTGCCAATGTTGAGGTGGAAAATGCATATTGTTTGCAGCTCTTACTTTGGGAACTCAGTCCAGTCCAGTCAAATATTTGACTTTGCTGGCCCTTTTCTCCCCTTTTTCTTTTCTCATTTCAATGTTTATATCCTTCTGCCTTCTTAGCAAGGCACGAGAGTTTGTCCAATGTAAGAGCTCTGCAGTCTTGGTATGGTAGTTTCTGTAGCTGCATGGTATGGTGTGTCCTTTATAATTTCACACAGTTCAAATTAGATGGAAAGATAATCACCTGGGGAGTTTGAGAATGAGCTGGCTGGGCTCAATACACAGTATTATATCTTTCTCCACTCATCTAGCCAAACAGATTTCAAGAGTAAAATTCAGGGAAAAAAATAAGTCAACTGTAGCTTCTTCTTTCAATGTTTTAAATGCCTACCTCCATTTTCTTGTATTTTTTTAAATTCCCAATTTGCATGATATTTATGTACACCTTCTTCCTACCACTTTTTTTGAAGAGTGGTTTACTTCTGCTGTTTTTTACATATCAGCTGTATGGTAGCTTGTCCCTGTACAATCCTTCTGTGAGCATTTCATTAGAAGAAATAGGCCAAATTTTAATACTCTCGGCCTTGCCCATTCCAGTTCATCCACTCCCAGCTGTACATCTTCTAATGCCTACTTTAGTCATGCCAAGCTCACATTTTTCTCCACTGAGTGTTAGGTCCTGCTGGCAGACACTGCTTCTCTGTTAAAAGTAGGGCTCATTCTCAGCTATAAATCTCTGTGTTGTTCTGAGCAAGTGTAGACCTGTCCAGACCTGTCAGCGAGATCATCTTAGACAGACTAGTTACTGCATTCCTTTTGCTGAAAGCAAATGTTTGGAACTTAGATGCCCTGATGTAATTTTAAAACTAGAGATTCTAGAATATAAACACATGCTAGAAAAGTCTCAGTTTTAGTGGATGATCAGTTTTAGGTGTAGGATAGGCTTTGCCCCGTCTGTTTTCTGGCTATCTGCAAAACAGGTGAATTTTATTGTTTTAAAATTTAGAATAAACTAACCTGAAAGTTTTCAGGGGTTTGATGCTGTCTCCTGTAGCATATCTTCTATCATTTGACTTGCAGGAGTCTGCATTGAGCAGACTTAGTAGAAATTGCTATTGAGATTTTTCTTGTTGCAAAGGGTTTACTGAACACAAACCTTTCCACCCCACAAAACCAGGTAGAAAAAAGTAAGAGAAGTGGAGCAGTCTCTTCAGGTATTCCTACATCTATTTCTAATCTTAACATAATAGTTCATAATTTGTCATTGATTTAAAGTACTGATACTAACAGTGTTAGCATTATTCAGACACTCCCAAGCAGAAACATTCACTTTCAATATGTGCTACACATTCCTATTTCAACTCATTTATGATTGAGTTTTTGAAATTTGCTATAGTAGATGATAATTTTTTCTTCCTTTAGGGATATTGACTAATTAGATTATGTGTGTTTCCTAATATACAAAGTGCAGAATGAATATTTTAAGCTGTTCACTCACTGTAAGAGCTCTGGACGCATATACATCATAATTAGCCTTCTGTTTTGCTTGTATTGGTGTGAATCAACTCACTTGGTGATAGAACTGAAAAGTGCAACTAGCTACAAATCTATTTCAATTATACCTTTTGGCCCTACTCGGAATTATTCACTTTCCAATGATACAGTAGTTCAGTAGGCCCCAGTGTGATGTTGTGGAATGTCCTGATCTTTAAGATATGACACCATGAAATGTGACAGGTATGAGAGGATCCTTATTCAGCTGTGTTGCTGTAGGCAGATTTCAGTAGAACATTGCAAAATGGCGTGGTGAAATCCTAAATGCTGTTTATCTAGCTAGTTGCCCTGTATTTGACTGAATATGTGAACATCACAATTGTTCCAAGATCTCATATTTTATTCTCAACTGTGGCTCTCCTGCTCACAGATAATGTTTCCTAGAGAAAATTCAGTTTGAATTCTAAAGCATTCTGATTTGGACCAGTACTACCATTTGTAGTGCCACTATGATTGGACTTTATTGCTGCTATGATTGGACTTTATTTATGCTATGACTGTAATACACATCTGTAATCCTGTGAATGCCATGCTTTACCTTTGAGAATATCTTCTGTAGACAATGATACAAAAATAGCTTTCTCTGTCTCTCACATACAATGTTCTCAGTTGTACAATGCTTCTGTTCTTCCTTGATATTTAGTAACACAGGTGAAAGGGAATGCATGATTAAGTTTCTTTTTCAAGTAAAAAGGTGGCTTGCTATTTCCTGTACTCAAGGATCTTGCTGTGGATATTGGCTACTTACAAACAGTATATATAAACAGATATAGTTCCTTCAGTCAATGTTTTAATTTGAAGGGGGAAACAACATATGGTCACTGATCTTTTACTAACGTTAAAATATCACAGAGAATTTAGGTGACCAGCATAAACTCTTATCACAAATGAAAAGAGGATTGCTGTGGTGAAAGCAGAAGCATTAGTTTCAAGTTGTTGCCCAAAAATCGGTTACCAATCATTTTGTCAGCATGAATTGTTTGAGGTTCTAGGAGATAGTCATCACAAATTTCATGGCCAAAAGCAATTTAGAAGCATATTTGATATCCCATCATCTTCTCAGTAAAAGGAATATAAACCTAAAAAATCCAAATCCCAGCAAATATAGATGAGAAGAAGAGAGATGATTGGAAATTGGGGAGAGGTGAAGCTTTGGGAAATTAGAACTGCTGAGTGTGTGTGTCTAACATTAGATACCTACATCCACAGGGGTGCTCCAAAAAAGTTATGTGGGGCTTTTTAGAGATCCTCCATAGAGTGTTCCCATCTAAGAGTATGTGAATCCCTGACACATTAGTTCAAGTTCCTTTGTTTTCTAGAATATCAGAGGGAAAATCAACAAAGAATCAATAGATGTGCTGCTGTCTATGACTGATCTGTCAAATGGTGAGTTGTACTAATCCATAGCAAATTTTAAAGACCATGGGCATTTTCCTAAACCTTTTGTAGTTCTGATGCTTGCATTTAGATTCTAACAGTGGAGAAAAGATGTTTTATTTTCTAAAGACAGTATGTCTTTCCACAGACTTACAGATTATTAAAAATTCATCTTGATTTTGGGGTCCAGACAGCATGCACAGATACCACAAATGAAGGAAATCACAAATTTCTCACTGACTCACTTGCTTAGCCAATCTTGTCTGTGTAATGCAGAATTGTGATATTGTTACAAAGTGACTCTCCTATAACCTTCCCAGCAAACATCATCACGCTATTACTGTTTACTCTGACAGCAGCTTCTTTCCATCCAAGAAGCTCAGCAAATTTCACAACCATTAAGCCTCCCAATGAAATAGTTAAATGTCATTATCTCATTTTCTAGATGAGGCATATAGAAATTAATGACTTGTTAGAGTCATACAGGAAATTTGTGACAGAGCAAGGAAGAGATGGCAACTCCTCCAGCTCTCATGCCTATTTTTTCATTCTCAAAATGATTCCTTTTTTTCTCAAACAAAAGGCACTCCTGGTTTTGGAACAGTACTGTAAATGAATGAACTGAAAGGTTCAGTTATTGAATAAGTAAAAGAAAAGTACTAAGAGCAGCTCTGCTACTTTTCTAGCAATATAATGGAACAACTCTGCTATTATTGGCATAGGATTGCTTTTAATTAGAAACACACTAGAATGCAAGAATCCTAGATCTCAATTTGAAAAAGGTGAGAAAGGGGAAGGAGTACCTCAGTGATTTGATATAGCACTAGAAACCTGGTATGAACAGCATAGAAGAAATGGTTCTGTCTGATCTGCTATCATGCCTTAAATGTGCTGATTCATCCCTGGGCTTCTCGATTTGGCTGTGGCTGAATCTCAGTATTTCTGTTTAAACTGAGCAAAAAGCACTGTTCACAGTATGGGTCACACATAAGGTTCATTTAAGTCTCTCACACCTGAAGAAATCCCCAATAAGTCCACTAACTGTTCTAATACACAAACACGAGGAAATAGAATGTGAAATTCATCACATTAATGCTTACATATAAAAAAATCAGAGATTTTGTTTGGAAAGCTACTGTAAAAGGGAAACGCTTTAGAATGTGTATTTTAATTTTTTTAGATTATTCTTGCTATTTTTTACTAGATACTTACATATTCCCATCTATAGTGTAATACTGTCTATACAGGAGGCATTATGCTATCTGTATGTGTGTGTATATATATGGATGTATCCACACTGTATGGCACAAATTTATGAAACTTTGAGCTTGTTTATATTGTATAGGAAAGGATGGTGGAGGGTTTTAAATGCAGGAGTAGAAATGGGAAAGTTTGTGTCCTGAGAGAAATACATATGAATCTTTGCAAATAATTACTGCATGTATTTGTTGTATGGATATTATCCAGCCCACCTACTTAGGTTTAAATTAGAGGAGTCCCTTAGGAGGAATTTCTGGCAGAGGTGAAAATAAAGTACAATCTTGTAGATAATCAAGAACCCTAATCAAAGAGTAAGAAAGTCGGGGATCATGCTCAGCCTGACTCTGACCCGGGCTGATGAATTTTCTTCTTCCAGTCAGGGTTAGGGTGGAAGATGATACTTATGAAATCTTAAAGATGCTGGCCTATGCAGAGAAAGGGGTTGAGTGAACTTTTCAGGGAGTGTCACTGAGTGCTGACAAGGACTGACGCATACCATGAGTGGCAGCAGACTTTCTATATGACCTTGGTCGAGTCACTTAATCCCTCTGTGACTTGGTTTCCTCATCTGCAGAATGGGGTGTAAACAGCAATACTTCCCTGCCTCACAGGGAGCTGTGGGGATTACTTCGTTGCTGTTTGCGAGTCATGTTCAGAGACAAACAGGAAGAATGCAGTGGAAGTGTTACTATTTGTTGCTGGAAACCTGTACGATATCAAATGCCTTGTTGGCCGTGTTCTGGAAAATATATTATTAACTGGCTGGTTTTGGGGAATTGGGTATTATTGGAAGCCACATGAGCCCATCATACCTTTCCTCTTTGCTCTGCCTCCTTTCTGCTCTCCAGTAGTTCTGCACATGTAGTTAGGCAAAATTAAACAACCTCTCTTCCCATAAAGACTATGCTTCTTTCTAGGATGACAGATTTTTGGCTTCTGTAAATGATGAAACTGGGACTACCCAAATCTCCAGTCACATTCTCTTACCTAAGAACAACCTGTATAGATTGACACAAAGATAAGTAATCTACTTAACCTTTAGTCACAGTTTTGAAGGAGTTAATAGCAATTGTTTAAAGTTGATTTTGAATTCCAAAGGAATGTTCACTAGTAAGGACATCTCCCTCTTTGCCTGAGAGATTGAAAGAAACTCTTAAAAGCTGCAGCTTTGTGCTTATTAATAACAGAACCATGCCTTTTTTGATCACACAGTGGTGCAGGTCTCGTGGATCTGTTACAGACATGCAATGATGTGTTCCCCAAATTAGCCAAAATTCAGTTAGCCTAAGCAGCCAACATTCTTCAATGACTGGGCATACACCAGCAAAGGGAGTTTATACAATCCAGTTTTGTATCCTATATCTATGCTGCTTTTGACCCAGTACTGTTGGATTGGCAGAAGATCTAAAGCTGACCTTGCATGTCTGAATCCTAGCTGCTCACTCACAAGTGGACCATACAGGCATAGATGTGCACTGCCTTAACCCCACTGTGCAGATTTCTCTAGGCCACAGGGACTTAGAAATAGCCTGTAAAGATATTTCAGTGGTACTTGAAATATTCTCGATCTCTAAATACAAATTGCAGTCAAAGAGAATTTTTCAGTAATACCAGTAGGTAATGCATGTAAGAGAGACCATTTATCTTCTCCATGACTGGGTAAACAGTGAATTTTCATTGATAATATTAAGGCTCCAGTTTTCTCATGGACTGCATACCTTGGTAGCAGGATCTCCCTAGTCTAATTTCTTCCATTCCATTAACACGTTTAGGTTTACTTAAATCTGAATGTAGAGTCTGGTAAATCACTAACAAATGGTAGTCACTGTGGCTTATATGAAGTATTGCATATGTTTGCAGCCACACCCGGGCACTCACCTTAAAAGCACATAGGGACAATAGCACTTGTTAGCTTGCACAATGCATGAGATAACGTGATGCAATGTTCCTATGTCATTGCTCTTGTATGTGCTGTTCATATCAGGTGCTTCTCCTGAGCAGCACCTAAGTGCATGGCACCCATCGGCCCTGCAGAGTCTTGTTCACCCTCATCTCTACTGGGACACAAAAGGTTTGGTAGAAGTAATCCATTTGATCACTCCCTTTCTACTCTAATGTCAAGTCAAGGCAAACTTGTTTTTTGCTCACTAATTCTCATGTAAGGCTCCCAGTGACTTCATCTATCTAGGACTTTGAGGGTGTAAACCATTTTATTATTTTAGAATTACTTATTTTTTACATAAATATTGGTATGGTTTAAATCAGACAGGAAAAGTGCTAACATGATTGAAGACAAGAAATTAGACAACAAGGAGTTGAAATTTTTAATATGTAGGAAAGGATCATTTTCATATCTTTTTTTCCCTAGAAAAATGTGTCTTTCCAAATTATCAGGGAGTTGAATGTTTATCAAGACATTTAACATATTTCCTTGGGAGAGCAAAATATACTATGTAAATTTTAGTTGGCTTTACAATTTTTTTAACATAATTTTTTTCAGGAGAATAACACCACTTACTATTTATATCCAGAGTTATTTTGAGCAATATGTAATATTACTGTATGATGTGTTGGTATCTTTTCAAGATGGGAATCTATTTATTGAGCATAGGAAGCAAAATGTTCCTTTATGAATAAAAAATGTGGCAATACTCTAAGTCCTTGGAAACAGGATGTAAATATTGACATGGTAGTATAAGGCAGGAGACATGATGGTTCTGAAGGAAGACTAAATAAAAGTGTCTTTTCATTTAATCATTATTCACATAGCTTTTAAGAATCCTTACCACTAAATTTAGACTAGAATGTTTTTGAAAATAACTCCTGTTGAGTACTGTGGAGTTACACACAAAAAGTGTACAATTATGACATCCTTCTATCACACTAATACTGTAAACGGAGAAAGCTGCTTTAATTTGGAGATAAAATGTGGAATATTACAGAAACTTCTCAAATGGTCAAAATAGATGTCAGGAGAACAAATTTCATTTCTGTCATTTGTAGGGATTATTCTTGACCTTCCCTGTTTAAGCAAGGAGGAAAAAAAGAAAAGGACATGGAGAGCTTGGGAAGCCAGCTGGCACTTAAGAGGAGTCAAGGATGTTCAGAAGTAGTTGTGATTTTTTTCAGAACTATGAAAAATAGTGCTTGGAAGAAATTAAGTTTCTTTCCCTCCCTTCCCACTCACTTTTACTGTTCCACAGAGTCATTTTAGAGTGCTTAACAAAAGACATAGATTGTTATAAACTCAGCTCTTCATATCTGTAAGAGCACTCGTTATGTACATTTTCTGTGAAATCATTTTGGAGCAGCTATTGTTGCAACAAAAATTCATTGTGTCCTGCACATGTGAGGCATCTGAGCAAAGAGTTTGCCAATTCTCCTGCCCAGGCCAAGACTCAGGATTGTATTTATTGCCTATGGGAAACATCAAAGCAGTTTGATAAGGATACCAGACCCTGATGAAAATAACATCACCTATTTTACCATGTTATTGATATATGTATTGGCCTTAGGTTATTTTTAGGCTTTCTAAGATTTCCAGTTGCAACACAAACAGCCAGATTAAAAATAATCTTTGGCTCAGTTGTTGCAGAGAGCAAGCAGAAAACTGTTGAGGGTCATGAAAGCAGCTGATGTCCGTGAGGAAGGAAGTGGGCTGCTTACTCTGATTTGTTTTAAACAGCTTTTAGTAGAAACAAGGTAGTACTGGAAACTCTGACAGTCCTTTATTCAAGAAGACAGTCTGTTGCTTATGTGAGTAGCTGGCTTCCCCTTGTCCATCATGTACTCTTTAAAAATTTCACCCACTGCCCTGTAGGTATCCCCTTCCTTTCAGTGTTCTGGGCTCTGGCCTCTCTGCCATGCTCCCTGGCTTCTTTCTAAAATGAATTGGCCCACTGTTGGTGGGACAAATCTAAAGTGATTATTTGAAAGAAAGACCAGCTAACTCCATATGGTCTGCATACAATCAGAGATCTAAAAAAAGAGGCTAATATTCCCACGGGAATTTGCATTGAAGGCATTCCAAGCACCAGGGAATTCCATGGGCACACAGTGTAGTGTTGTTCTGCACAGGAGTTTCAGTACATAGCAAACTTTGTAATCATGGTTTCACTAGAGTCGGGAGATTACCACTTGTTCAACTAGTATTTAAATTATGATCTCCAAATTGTCTTTTCAAGTGTGTAGACCTGAAAAAGATTTTATTTTTTAAACCGGCATTTTAGAGTACAGGTAAATTAATACTGAATCAGTCTCCTATGCTTGATTCAGTGGGAATACTGTTCCTTTAAAATAAACTGTCAGCAGGGTGTTGTGTAAGAGGGACGCACGTTTACAACTCTCACATTGTGAACTAATGGTCTGAGTCTTTACCAGCTTATTCACAGTAGTATTTTATTAGTGCTACAGCCAACAAAAGCATATTGCTTGTGTTATCTATGCTTCTTTATAACCATATTACCAAGATTACAGCAATTCATTGCCTGACATTTATCTATCTGACTGTCAAATCAAATACGCATGGAGTGCTCACTGCTGCTCAAAGTAGCCTGGAGAAACAGTTCTGATCCCTCTGGTTACCTCTCAATATCTTCTAGCTGGTTATGAGGGAGGTCTTGCATTAGGCATTTGCAAGATCCCATCTCTTTGGTTATGTGTTTCTGGTGTGAGCACTCGTCATTCCTTTACTGTGTAATTTATTTGATGGTGTTACTGGTATGCTATTGCATTTGTGGTGTGCAGCATGATTTTGTACTGCTATTTATAACAGTGGTATTAATGGTAAGTTTGGTGGTATAGTAAGAGAAGAAAGATTACGATCTCCTTCCCAGTGGATACCAGGAGATGGGAAATAATGCATTTCATAATGGAACAATATAAATAAAATGCTACTCATTAATTAAGGGTAATTAACTGAAAGAGAATACAGTTAGTTAAATGCACTGAATCTTAAAAATAGCTGATTTTTTAAAAATGCTGTGAGCATTTTGATTTCAAATACATTTTAAATGAATGAATGTTAAGGAATTGAAGAAGGCTCTTATAAACAGTCTTTGGTTAAGGGATTTCCATTAACCAAAGACTCATAGATTCACAGAATTCCCTGGTTAAATAGGAATGTCTGTCATATTGCTAAGGTCCTTGAAAACATCCAGAGGAGGTCAACAAAGGGCTGAAAGTAATGTCCTGTTAGGAGCACCAAAGAATTTTAAGCTTGTCTAGTTTGGAGAAAAGGAGGCTGAGGGGTGACCTCATTGACCTCCACAACTTCCTGAAAGGGGAAGTGGAGAGGGAGGTGCTGATGTCTTCTCCCTGGTGTCCAGTACAGGACATGTGGGAATGGTTCAAAGCTGCTCTGGGGGACGCGCAGAGTGGACATCAGGAAGCATTTCTTCACTGAGAGGTTGGTCATGCACTGTAACACGTTTCCTAGGGAGGTGGTCAAAGCCCCAGGCCTGTCAGTATTTTAGAAGCATTTGGACAGACATGAATTAGACGAATAATTTTAGATCCCATCCAACTGAAAATATTCTATTCTATTTTATGTCATTCAGCTTTTGGACTTCTCCCAGTCTCTAGGGGAGACCTTGTGAAAATCTTCTGAAGAGTAAAAAAAAGTGTTAGTTTTGAGTACAGGTCAGTTGCAATAACTTCAGGTTCTTCCCACAAGGTGCATGAGGAGAAACAGCCTTATTAACTCTTTGCTCTGAGAAAATGCTTGGAAGTATGGCAATTGTTAGAATTCTCCAAGTCTTTTCCAGCTGTGAAAAAGGAGTAGAAAAGTGAAAAAGCAGCAGCAGAATACTCTTTGGTAACAGATTAGTAAAACTAATATAGAATATTTAACTGGAATTGTTTATGAAATATTAGTAAGGAGTTTTTGTATAACATAATTCTTCTGATTTTTGTTGGCATACTGGTTTAGGCTACCAGCCTTCAGAAGCCCTGCCTGTGCCAGATGCCTCGATAAAGGTCAGAGGGGCGTGACTCACCTGTGAGGAGGGTGTTGTCACCGCCAGCTCTGGGCAGGACAGTCCCACCTGTGGTGTCCCAATTTCCAGGTAGGATGCACAGCCGGCCCTGATTGGCCGCGCTGGCTCCCGCCTCGGCACGGATTGGCCGAGCCCTTCACCTCCTCTGTCTCATCTTCCTGGGGCACCGGCACTGCCCGGCTGCAGCTCCTCCACACTGACCACAGAGGGACCGGAGGATGCCCACGCATCAGCACTTGGTCGATAAGGTGTGTTGGTGGGGATGTGGTGGACAGGGTGCACACTAACTGGGGATGCTTATACTCAAGGGCTAAGTAGGGAATAAGTCTGTGGCTCATCAGGAGCATCTAGGAGAAGGAGAAAAATACTCATAAAGAATGGGAATAGAAAGGAGCTAGTCTTAAAACTGTTGGCAGGATGGAATTGCAAGGACTGTGTTTTTCAAATTATGGAGAGGTATTTATCATATTCATTTAATGCTCTATATTTAAAAGCTTTTAAAACAACTTTTGTCTCTCTTCAGAAGTTTGCCCAAGGCTTTGGAGGAGCAAACCACCAAAGTGCCGAGTCCAGTAGACTGACACAGTAGCTAACTAGCAGGAATTTAATTGTCAGCCTGAAGACAGATTAAATATGGAATGGGATTCTTAAGGTAGCAGCTCAGGTGTTGGAAAGGTGAGGGCCACGTAGACTCATAGGGAGAAAGGTTTGAATCTGTGATAAAAAAATAATTATAATTTTTCCATCGCATGAAGAAACTGAGGATATAGTAAATTTTTCATCACTATATTCAATTAGAAGTTTGCAAATAACAAATAACATTTGTTAGCCAGAATTCTCTATGCTTCTATTTTATAAATATTTAATTTTTGTTTCTTTACATTTTTCACGGAGAAAATGTAAAATATGTGGTGCAAGGTAACATGATTGCATGGATTATGTATTGGAACTCAGAGCCTGTGGAAGCTTTCTGCCTCAAGTCTGGACTTGGAATTTTTTAAGATACTAATATCTCTCTTTCTCATCTAAAAGCTAGTTCCAAAAGATGACACGATGAGACTCTTAGAATACCTCTTGAACTATTAAATCAGAGAGCTGATGCAAAGAGAAGGCATCTCAGCCATGTTTCAACTCGTTGTACTTGTGTTTCTGGCTCTTTTCTAGCAAGAAAGAGAGGAAAGATTTCAGACTGGCTTTCTTTCATGGCTGAGTGCAGTTCCAGACAATTTTCCAATCCTAGCTAAACTAGGACTTTGCACTTTGAAATGGAACATCTAATTAAAAACAGACTTTTTTTTCCATCTCTCCATGAGTCAGTCAGAGATTTCAACAACACACAGACTGGTTCATATTAAATCACTGTTTACCACATCTGTTGATATAATAGCACCCACATGCTGTATTTAAAACTTAATTAGAGGTGGGCCACGTCAAAATCGTCACAAAAGATTGGATAACCGCGCCCAGTATGCTGATACCAAAACATGATGCTCACCAGGATCCCATTAGAGTGACACTTTGATGAGGCTTTGGAGAAGTGCAGTCTTCATCGGCTTTAAAGACGTGATAACTTGCATCTATCACTTTCCTGGTTGGTGCTCTGAGCACTTGTGACACCATGCAAACCTTCATCATCCTACTTGGAAATCTTTCAGCATTTCACAGTCACCTGTTTTATTATTTGTTGACTCAGTGGTTTTTTCAAAAGTTGTTGAAGTTCAGAGTTAAGTACATGAATGTTCAGAGTTGTGTATTTACCCCTGCTTCCAGATGCTTCT
Organism: Fringilla coelebs; assembly: GCF_963513975.1. NCBI lineage: Eukaryota > Metazoa > Chordata > Aves > Passeriformes > Fringillidae > Fringilla > Fringilla coelebs. The sequence goes on from NC_140067.1 coordinate 19,020,618, forward strand.
GTTACTTATTTCATTAGCACATATGAAAAAAAAGATCTTACACAGTTATGCATGAATTAAGATACACAGGTAGATGGACAAATTGAACACATCTCTTCCATTGTGTTTGAAATGCTTTAAAAAATCTCAAAGAAATATCTCCATTCTTTCTGTTACTGTCTCTTGTGTCACATGAGGCAATCGAGCAGACAGCATGTAAAATAGCACTATTAAATACTTCTGGAGACTGAACTGTTGTATCAGCAATTTTGTAGCTGGAAGAGTGAGTTGTTCATAAGATGTAATCGCCTTTTAAGTATGTAGAGCTATAGATGAATATTTTGATTTTGAACATGGCCTGAAAAATCTCATACTAAACACCTGAGAATACTTTTGGGAAATGTTTCCTTGCTTTCTTGGAAACAGTTTACCATCATTGCAAGTGAACTATAAAGTAAATACATCTTTTCTTCATGGACAGTCCTGGAAAATTGGACTTCCGCCTTGTCTCTTAGTTATTTTTTGTGAATTTCTGTACTGGTTACAGGTTCTTTACTGGTTACAGTTAGTCTTTACTAATAGGAAGCATGCAGTAGTAATTTAGAATTTTTAAGCTGTTTAGAAGCTCCAGAGGACTTTGCGGAAATCTTTTGTTAAGTCCTTCAGGAAACAAATACTTTGAAAATCTTAACGAGTACTCCAGGGCATTTAATTAGATTTCTTGACCATCCCTTGGAAGTGAGAGTAGGGAAAGCAGTCAAAGAAGAGCATGCTAATCATGGTTGTATCTACAGTTTGAGAGAGCAAGGATTCCCTCTAAGTTCTTGCATAGTCAAGGAGCTGAGCTAAATCTGCCAGTGCAACAATGAGGAACTTTGCTTTAAGGACTTTTCTAGTTCAAAGATGTAATACAGAAGACGTGGCTATTAATGGATTGCTGACATGTAACCTGAAAATTTAAACTCCCATTAATAATTCTGTATTTTCAAATTATAATATTTGTGTCTCTCATTGCACTTTTCTGCCAGTGTATATAAGTATTTTATTTTAATTTTTTTTCTTCAAAATACATGAATGCAGAGAAGGAGCAGCTTTCTAGGCTTGCTTTGTTTCCAGTCCTGGAGAAAAGCAGATATTTGCCTAACATGGCAACTACTTAAAGTTACTATGACCCCGTATTGTCTTTTTGTTCCACAGATGAAGAGACACTCCTGCTTTGTTTTTTTGTTCTGTGGGATAGTTTTGCCTGGAATCCTTGGTTTTCCACAGACAAATACCTCAATTGATTGTGATTCTCTGTTACCAAACTATGAAGCTGAACCACAGACATCTGCACCGCCGTATATTATTGCTGTATCTTTTGATAACTTTGAGCCAGGAAATGAAGTCCAAGGTAAACAATCTGAATGACATAAAATCTTTGTCCGTGTCTTCCAGAATTACCAATCTTCATAACAATCCCCCCATTTCCCTCTCAGTCTAGATAACTTATTTTTTAACTTAAATCTTGTTCATATATACCTGAGATATTATATTTTATGTTTTGTATCTGTTTAGACATACTTATAGAACTTAAAATGCATTCTTTCATTCTTTTTTCTTTATCTAATAAATACATCTTAACTTTATGCTGTAAATTTTTTGTGGCAAAATTAATGCTGAGTGGGACAGCTAGCCAAACTGGACTAATAATTAGTTGCTCATTAACTTTGTATTTGAGTATTTGCTGTTGAATCAGGCCTCTGCAATACAAAGGGATCCTACTCATTAGTTCTTCACATGCTGTCATCCTACAGGAAAATAAAAATTCAGGACGCAGTATGAGACTACTTAAGAGTGATACATTTTGAGTCACCCTTCTAAGAGCTGCATCCCAGATTTTATCACATTGCAGGAGGTGGAGCTATTGTGGTTTAAACCCCCTTTCTATTTTCCTAATCCCAAATTGCTCTCTGGATGGAGCACCTTCACAGCAGGACCACTGCTCATTTGGTAGAGCAGAATTCCTTTTGAAATTGTCAGTAAATCATGAATTCTATGTTACTTTACAGAAAAGCACCTTTCCAAATTTTTTCCTTTTCCTTTATTGTCATTCCCCTTATAATTAAGAAAGTGTTTCAAATGTTTTTCTTTTAGAATTGTACAGGGCTTAAAGTAATTTCTCCACTGTGCAGAGTTCTGGAGTGAAGCAAATTGCATGGTGAACATTTAGGCAGTTTTAGTGGTATATGAAATTTACATTTTTCAAAATGCCTCTTTTCACAGTAACTCTAGAAGCGCTTGGAGATGCTGGATTTAAAGGATTTAATCTACAAGCTCGAGAAATAGATGGAGATGTTCCTGTTGGTACTTTTAAAATTACAGATCCAAACACTAAAGGCTTGCAATGTCATAACATGACGGTACGTGTGTAGTCTTTGGAATACTTACTGAAGCTTGGGTTTCTTTAAAATAATAGAAGCAGGGATCATTTTTACACAGCAAAGCTATTTCATCAGTAGAGTTTAAAAGGTTAGGTTTTCTCAATAACTTCATCTGTTCTTTATATGTGATATGAACCTAATGTAGAAATTCCCTGGCTCTTTGTATCAGGACATCAGTGTTACCTGTTGTAGTAGAGACATTTTCTGTAATAATATAGTTAAAAGTCACTCCTACAACTTATATAATTATATGTATTTCTTTTTATTTACAGAATTCAGCAGTAAGTAATGCCAATTCAGATGTGAAACAGAAGGTTACAACAACATGGATTGCTCCTCATGATGTTAGAGAGCTTCAATTTATGTAAATAGTTGTTTTTCTTCTTTTTTTGCCTTGAAATTTTCTTTTTATATTGAGATAGACCTGCGTTGCTGTTTGAGATACTTTTGTCCAACATAGTTTTTTTCATAGTTTGCCATAACTTCACACTCTGTTCCTTAAATGTTTTCCATTTCAAGATATAATTGTAAAAGTTAATGTCATAAAGATCTTATTATATGTAAATTATTCCATTAAGCATAATGTTATTAATGGATCCTCCAGTAGCCATTTTCTACACTTTGAATTCTTTAATTACATCAACAACAAAATATGAATATAACTCCTCCCCTGAAAAAATGAAATTCAGACTTATTGAGTTATACTTTTCTTCATTTTGAACAGTGGAAGAATAGTAATTTGAAGTAAATTCTTCTAATATAAATTTTAAAATAAGAGTATGACCTATGAAGTAACTTCTAAAAACAGGAGAAGATGTATTTAGCCTACTTTTAATGCTACATTTCTTGCAGATGTGAACCTTGTAAAAATACCTCGTATTTTAACAAATGCCTGCTTGAAGTGTCTTGGAAAATACCTAAATATTTGATAGCTTGTACTGTTTGAAGTGCAGATTTATGATAGGTCCATCTTTGCCTTACTTCATTAAATCTTGAGGAATACCAAGACCAGGCAAAAGAATACAAAACCACAATTGCTTCCACTTGTTATTGCCATGAGAATCAGTTCACCCTCATAGATGCAGATTGGCAGAGCATGTGGGACAATTCTTATGGACATTTGAGCCAGTGCTCCTCAGTGGTGTCACTGCTTCTTCAAACAGTGTCTATCCCTCCTCTACTTCTTCTCAGCATCTGTTTGAGTTATCTTCAAAGTTATGCTGGATGATAATACAAGCCACTACAAGGAAAAGTATTCTGTGAAACTTGCATTGTATATACTTAAAACCAGAACACAGTGGATATTCTTGGCTGGGGGCAAAGCGGGGCAAGAGTTTATTAGTATTTTATAATTAAATACGCTGATAGAAAATAAATTATTTTGTTTTCTCTCTAGTGCAACTGTTGTTCAGAATCTAGAGAACTTTTGGGTTGGAATTCAAAGCAAAACTCTTACACCTACGCATTCTGAGTCAGTTAATGTGACAGGAAAAAGTAAGAGGAAGGTATGTCTTAGTGTATTTGAATGATAGAAATTAATACAGTAATTAAAGAATCTTTGGCTTGATACAAGACATACACTTGTCATTTATTCATTAACTAAGGCAAAATCATTAGTTGTTTTCAATAATTTTAATTTAACTTCCTAATCCTCTTATAAAAATGATGAAAAAATAAAGTTAATACTCTCTCCTACAGAAATGAGGAAAGTAATAATCTATTTATCAAAAGAATCCATGTCTTAAAGCAAAAAAAGAGAAGAAAATAGAATTAGTTATAGAACTGAACTGTACTGTACTTCTGGTGTACAGTGCTGTTCTTAACTGCTGCCTCAGCCTCAACTCCCCTGAAAGGAGTTGGTAACACTTTTTGCCAAGAATTATGCTTCTATGAAACATATTAAAAATTGGCAGCTCAAAGAAAGTCTCCTCAAATCTATGTATTAGACTGCATCAGTAGTGATTTGTGTGAACTTGTGATATAACCAAGAGTGAATGCCTGTCTTAAATCTCTCACTTCACCAAATGTATTTTATTTCCTATAATAAGCTGTCTTTTCTTTTCCCAGTGAATAATTTGATAATACTTCCTCTTTTTTTTTTTTCCCACAGCTTATGATAGAATTAGAATGTAACAAGGTAAGAGCAATTTTTCTTCAATTTCCCAGCTTCCAGTTGCCTCAGTTTTAGAGTTCTTCTCCTACTGGTCTAGTTGTTTCATGCTTGTAGCATGAAGATTCTATTGTACCATTCAGATTACTTTCCTAGCAAGATGTCATTTATGCTTTCATTTTTTATTCAGTTTTGAATGTATTTTTATTTTGAATTAGTTAACATCAGTTGGCAGATGAGATTGTTAAAATGTGTAATATATTGTCAGCAATTAAACACTTGATTTCTTCACTCAGACCATCAATGTGAATTCAGTTGATTTCCTGTTTAAAGTAATTTGATATTTTTACACCAGTCAATAAATAGTAACTGGAACCTGTATTTTCTCTTGCAGCGTGGAGGGACTTACTCAACAGGCCGGTGCATCATGGTAAATATTCCTTCTCCATAGACATTGACATGCTGCTAACTGCTCAAGATCTCAAGGCCTAGTCAAAAGTTGCTTCTAGACATGTCTTTATCCTCCTTGTAACTCAATTTAATGTTCTTTTTGTTAGCTTATCTTTTTTGATTAAAAATCCAAAACTGCTACCATTTCTTTCTGCAGATTCTCTCTGCTAATCTGTAGTAGCTCTATAATAGAAGTTTTCTTTTTTCTCTTTCCATTCTTTATTCTTAGTGTTTTCTTGCTCTTCAAGATCACTTATTTACTTGCCTTCTGCAAATCATGATCTAGATATAAAATGTAGCTATTTGATTTTTTTCCTTTGAAAACTTTCACTGGCAGCTCAGTGAAGAAACCTCTTTTCCTTCTTTGCTTTTTTAAAGCAAATATGTTAATGATTACATAGTCATATTAGTAAAAAGCTTTCATCTGCTTTTTAATGATTGGGGTGGTGTAGATCTCCTCCTCAATGATGGATATCAAGTGTATGAGGTCAAATACAAAAGGATGCAAGCAGCAGAATTATGTTATTTATAACAGCTGAATTGGCACAGTGTTGATTATTTGTCTTCAAAGATCTCTGAAATTATTTCACTAGGATCGGTGAAATGAAGTAATAGAAAACTACTTTGTGGGTTCTTGCTTTTCCCACCAAGTAGAACTTTCTTTCCTGAAAATCACTTATTTAAAATAATTTTTCAGCAAGATAATAAATACCAGTCTGGTTTCTTTTCAGGTTGGACCTTCCAGTTCCTCTCAGAACAGCTATTCAGGCAGTCAGGTATGAGTCCTAAATTCCAGCATTTGTATGTTTTCCTTCAGTAACCTTGAATGACTAAAATTCTGTAACATGAGGTGATTGACTGCACTGAAATATCTTCTTTGCTAGTTAACCCAGTATGGCAGAGGTGTTTATCCAGCAAATGGTGTGTTTGGGCTAAGTTCAACTACCTCCACTTGAACTCAATAGCTTGCTGCACTTTACTGTCTGTATTGCTTTTAATATTGGACTATATTTGCAGTTGAACATTTGGGGCTATCACTGTCTAGTTAGCCTTTTAAAACTTCTGGGGTATGCATGTCTGTATTGTCACCACTTTCACTTCATTCATCTTAGCACGGTATACTTGGTTTTTAGTTGATTATCTCCACTACCATTAATATGTCTATTTTCTCTTTAACTCTTAGATACTTTCTGGTGAATCTCCAGTTTCTTGAATTGAGATTATGAAGAACATATTTCTTACTACTTACTATTGTTTATTTAAATTAGTGAATTATCTGGTAGTATTCCATTTCTTCAATCTCCACTGCTTGTAAAGAATTACCAGATACAGAGAAATACAAATTATTTGGATACATATGCTAAAACCTGGTTTTCTTCCTTGTATTTTTTAATATATAATACATATTCTTTTCTAAGAGTTGAGTTTCTCATCTTGTCATATCACTACTTGGAGTTATTAATTTTTTTAATAAAATATGAGCCATTCAGTAACATTTTGAAAGATTTCATTACCAGTGACAAAGCTGATGAAACTTACATGAAATACAGATGATGTCTCACACTAAATTAGAATTATTACACAGGCAGTGCCAGTGAACTGGTAACCTCTTTACTTGCCTATCCCTTGCTTGCATATACACATTGTCAGCTGCATAGCTTCTCATGCCACAAATAGCATGGCATTGTTTTTTTTCTCTCTTGCCCATTTGAGTTTTTTATATGGAAATCATTGACTTCTGTTTTTATTTCAGGGTGGAGTAGTCTATACAATAAGCAAGAGTGGATGTGGCCCCGTAAGCACTATTTTTACATTTTCTTTTTTGTCCCCAGCACAACTAATTCATAGTAACTCCTAGCTTTCAATGGCATTATTTAATGAATGTTCATGTGGGAGTCTCTGCTACAAATAGAAAATACTGATGAGAAATAGCTTTTTTTTTTTTTTGTCTTAGGGAGGGGCTGCTGGTGCATATGGCCTACAAGCCTGCAGAGATGTAAGTTGGTTATATATGTTTTTGTCTCCTACTATGTTTCTTAACTCATCTCCTTATTGAAAATTGCATGTAATTCTGTTCTCTAGAGCTATTGAAGTCTTCCTAAATATATTCAGGAAAATACTGTTAGGAAAATAACTGCTAAATACCCAAATTAAAAGATGTTATATTGACAGTGTAAAGGCTAATAGTTTATGTTTTAAGGTGTATATGTACGTATAGGTGATACATAATATCACCTATTAGAAACTCTTAATTTGTTTTTCTACTAAAATGTCAGAATTCTTACTGCATAATGCTTTTTATCAGATAAAATTATTGTCTTTGGATATTGCATATTTTGGAATATTATCAGGGGTTCTTTATTATCTTTGCATATTAATTTTTTAATTAGTAGAGAAATTTCAATTGTCCATCTCATTTCATGTGAAAACAAATTAATAATTTGCAAATTATTGTATAAATAAACACCTGATTAATATTTTTATTTCAGAGTGCATCCTTATCAACCAGTGGTCTTACTTATGGCCAGGTAACTGTATTTTCCAACACGTTTTTAGCTTCCTAAGGTATTCAAAAGCTAAGAAGTTATGCCCAAATTTACCAAACAATAATTAAATTTATGGAAGGGGATAAAGGAAAACTCTCTTCAAATGATTTAGTAATGATCATACCTGGAAATAACTTCATCAGATGAATTTCATATTTGGTGTTTGTTGCTGTATCCCTACTTCTATTTTCCACCAAATATCAATTACATTTATTCTGTAAATGGACACCAGTTACTTTTACTATGCTTTTCCAAAAGCAAGTGCTTAGTTTGATGGTTACTAAGAATTAAAAGGGTTTTTTTTTTCATTTTGGGTTAGTTTTCCGGATGAAGGTAGAACAGCTTATTTTTTTTTCCTACCAATAGATTTTTTTCCCTACAAACAAACTTCCTATTTGCTGAAACATTTGCAGCTTTTGTACAGTACTCTGTAAAATTAGCAAAATAACTGGGCTTTTAAAAAAATTTAAACCATTTGATTTATTACTGTTGTTCATTTATGAACTGCAAATACATTTATTTTCTTCAGACACTTACTTTGTTTTGTACTTCATGGCTATCATGTTAGTATAATATTCTTGTGGGGAATAGTGCTGTAGTTAATTTGCCATACATTTGCCTAAGCAACAAATTAATTCTGTATTTTTTACAGTCTGTCCCTTCAAGCAGTTCAGATTCCAGTAAGAAGGTAAGCACTCCTGTTCAAAGGGAAAAATTCTTACAGTCATAACAGTCTCCTGTTATTTCAGTCAAGAGTTTTCAAGGCTTTAACCCAGATTGACTCATATGATTTGATTTGGTTTGGTTCTTAGAGGCTGGGAGAGCTTCTAATGAGAAAACATTAATACAGCAGAAGATACAATTATTGCATTTGGCTTATTTCAGGGTTTTTTTGAATGAACTCATTATCAAGTCTTTTTTATTTTTTTATCACAATACTGAATAATGACAAAATAAATGGATGTTCTAGTTTAGGGTAAAAAGTTGAGGATCAAAAAAGGGCAGACAGTACAGGCATGTAGATATGGTACAGGACAGGAAATCCTGCTTCTGCCTCTACATCTGTGTCATTATGAGGTTTGGGGCAAATCTTTTGTCTGCTTATACTCTTGTGTAAACTATGTATAAATAGATATCATTCTTTGTTTGGTGATGTGCATTAATTTTTTTTTATAAAAATGCCATTTTATAAAAGGAATCTTCCATAGCATTATTATCAGAGTTTGTAAATTTACACATTTTAGTATTCTTCATTTTTCTGACATATTTAGCAATATACAAACAATCTTTATGGTCAGTAAACATCTTCCTCCGGTTTCTCCATAGGTAGTGGTCGTTGCCAACAGCAACCCTTTTCCACCTGTGGTAAGCTGTTTTTCTCTACAAAACACAGTTTTCCTACAAATAACTTGGACCCAAAAAGTTTTCAAATATCAATATTTTTAATTTTAAGAAATATTACTGGAGACAATTTTTTGGCAGGCAGGATTTACCCTATGTGTATAGCTATCTTCAGAGAAGGTGTGTTACAAGATAGGTACAAACCTCATGGTTCTGTGATTGCTGTTAATACTTGCAAAGACAATGGATTAGATGCAGACACCAGGTCTCTCCAAGTATGCAGTCTCTGTGTTCCCACATAGTTTTGATTTTCTGTTTCTATAGCAATTTTCTTCTGTGAGTTTACTTCCATTCTCATTTTCAAATTATTACATTTCCACTCTGCTTACTTGGAACTAAAACTAAGTTTAGCCTTCAGGTGCTTGAAGTGAGCTTTTATAATGTAATATTTTATATATGTTGAATTTCTAATAGAACATGTTCTAACTTGAGTAAAGGTTAAGATGCATTTATTCTATGCCATCCTTTTTATACAATTCTTTCACATTCCACTATGTATTGCATCTGAAATATAAGGGCTCTTTTTCTCTCTGCTGCAATATTGTGTTTGGGCAAGCCCTTGTGCAAAATAATGAAAGATTTTTCTGTTTCTTTGCAGCGTCACACCTTCCCTCAGGTAAGAATACTTTTTCTTTTGATTCCTAGAGGATCATTATAGTTCTTATGGGATCAAACCAGTTGTCTCAGGATGGTGTGTGCTGCTCTTTTACATTTGTCCCTCATGCCTCAGAATTCAGCAAAAAAGTGCCTGGATGAGGAAGTGTATCAGTATGTGTTGATGTATGTGCAGTGCAGGTGACAGTGAGACAGGTTGGAGGGCTGGTGATGTCTCAGCTTCCCTCCCCACATTTGGAAAACCCAAGCTGACTGCTAGTGCAAAAAGGTGGTGCACATAACCTGTGCTCTGCTGCCCTCCACAGAAGTTGAAAGAGTAGAAAATTACTTAGTAGGGTCAGCCTACCTCCCCAAACTTTCAGAACTGAGAATGAACTAGCTTAATGCTGGGTGTTAAAAACTGGAACACAGTGCATCGCACATACAACCTTTCCCTTTATTCTCACAAACGAAATAGTTCAACTTAGTGTTTTCTGTTTAAGTGAATTGCATTAAACAAGTCAATTAAACGTGCTATATTATGTTTCTTTGTTTCTGGATTTTTCTTTCAGAGTTTGGGAAGCTCTGCTACAAGGATCATAGTACAGGTAGACATTTTTTTCTCCATTATACTTGAGTTTTAAATGAAGATTTGCAAAATCCAAATACTACAATATGACACAAAGATGTATTATACAATTAATTTTCATTAAGAAAATCATATCAAGATATATAAATACTTTTAACACTTTATTTGTGTAGGATTTTCATATACATTTTGTAGCACGTGGAGATGGCATAAAGTAAGAAAAGGTGTAATGAACTCTTCATAGCCTTCAAACTGTCTAGTAGATAGATGGACAGAGTTGGTCCTTGAAATGGCTTAGTGCATAAGCAATTCTTCTTAAAAATAAACCTTTTTTTTTTTTGTTGCTGTGTAGAGTGGACAAAAACAGCAAACCAGCAGCAGTACTTATATTCAGGTAAGTAAACTTAAAAAGTGTTATAAATATTCCTATAGACTTCCCTAAAACAGGGCCAGCAGAACTTACAAATAAATTACTTTCTGCATTTAAGAATGGATTTCACAGGTATTTCTATTTCCCAGCCTTTTGTTCATGAAAATGCCACCTGATATTGGTATTCAAATGATTTTGTTTGTGATGCTCACAAATGCATTTCCATGTGTGATGGGTTGGCATGAAATGAGTGTATTCCACTCAGAGGATAAGGGTCAAGGCCCTGAGAGGAAGTGACTCTGGGCTCATTACCACCAGTGCCATACTCATAGATTCAGAACCCATGCATATTGGACCTCAAATTCCAAAAGTTGTAAAGGGTAGTTGCTGAGCCGCATCAAGAAGGATGAAAAATCATAATCGTGGAACTATGTGCAATGTCTTCCAGCATTGCTTAAAGCCATGAAGATAAAGCTACTTGTGTGAAAAAAAAAAGAAAAAAAGTGATGGAATTCTAGAAAATACTTACACAATGACATCATATATTATTGCAAACTAAAACTTGAGAATATTCATAGTATGAACTCAAGTATGAAGGCTCTTTAGGTCTTCCTCCTCTTGGGGGCTGGGGGTAGGAGGGATGTGAAAGTCCATCAATATTCTCTGTAGTACTACATGCAACCAGAAAACTGTTTCAAAAGGGTTGGTATGGGATTTAGGGATTAGGGCCACCGAGAGGCTACTACTCATCAAGGGTGTTCAATATGCACAAGGTTAACAGTCATCGCTTCTGATGAGAATAGGACAAACTATTGCAGGACTGTTAGCATACTGCTCTGTCTCCTCTGTGCTTTTTGAGAAATCCCCACACAGCTGCATTTCTATAAACATCATGGTCTTTATAAAAGGCTCCTTTTCCAAGTGGTAATTATCTTCTCTTTATTTAAAGGGTTCCCAAGGCAGCCAGTCCTATGGTCAGGTGAGATGTTTTGCTGAAATGTGTTGAGCTTTTCTGTAGGACCCTCTCTTGTTTTCTTACCTTACTGATGTTTCTGAGTGGTCCATGAGTTTAGTTTGCACCACTGAAATACCATGAAAGAAAAAAGAACATAATACAGAGGAGCTTTAAGAGGAAATGGACTTTTCTGTTGCTGCTGTACTAAGAGAAAATAGCTTTGTTTACAAATGACTTCTTACTTTCCTTACAGGGCTACAGACCTCAAGGCGGCAGTTCCTATGGCCAGGTAAGCATCAGTCAGAATAGAGCATTTCAAAATTGGCACTACAAATGCACTCAGCAAACCCTCAGAATTTGAACTTTAAAGGACATTTTCTCTGAAAGTGTCTATTCACACTCAACATCTATGCAAGTGCTACTCATTGATCTGGAATACCAGTGTGTGAAATCACCACACTCAGCATCCTCAGGAGAGCCAGGAGATACCTGGTTCTGCACTCTACCCTGCATGGCTTTAGGATGTAGTTGCTTGCTGTTGGTAATGCAGGCTGGACCCTTACTGAAAGGGAAATAACCAAATGGTGTCCTTGTCGTAGGGTGGACCAAGTTTCTCAGGCAGCAGCAGCAGCAGCTCCTATGGCCAGGTAAGCAAACCAGCTGTTCTGTAGAAAGTTCTGCACTGGTCTCTCTGTGACTGGCATGACTGGAAGACTTTTGAGAATGATGTTTCCCTTGGCAAGTCTGTGCCTCAATTTGGGCCACAACTTCTGCTGAGAATAAGACAATGTGCTGCACAGATGTACAGCTGTTAGCACACTGCTCTGTGTCCTCTGGCACAGGAAAAACCTTTTAGGGAATCCCACATGCAGCTGTTATTTCCATAGATATCATGCTCTATAAAGAGGCCTCCTTGTCAAAGTGGTAATTATCTTCTCTTTATTTAAAGGGTTACCAAGGCAGCCAGTCCTATGGCCAGGTGAGACTTTGTTGCTGAAATGTGTTGAGCTTTTCTGTAGGAGCCTGTCCTCTACATGGGCTTGGGGGCATGGGTGGTTTTTTCCTTCGTGGTGTTTCTGCGTGGTCCTTGATTTGGTTTGTGCTACTGAAATACCATGAGGGGAAAAGTAACATAATAGAGAGGAACCTTTAATGGAAATGGGCTTTTCTCTCTGCTATTCTGTGATTCTGCTGTGCTGGGACTACACTTACACAGCTCAGTTTACAACTGACTCTGTGCCTTTCTTACAGGGTTCTCAGCCTCAAGGTGGCAGCTCCTATGGACAGGTAAACATTAGTTGGAATAGAACTCTTGAGAAAGAGAAGTGCCATTGCCCTGAAAAGTTAACAAATTTTAAAATATTCTGTCTTCAATTCAATTCAACATTAAATTCTTAACCACTGTATCTCTGAATCCATTTAAAATGGGCTTTTTTTGAACATGACTGTTGTGGTTTTTGTAGGCATACACAGAAATCGTAGATTTCTGCTGCTATCTTATCTTTTCCTCAGATGTGGAACATTACAAATTTATGGTAGAAATATTCTATTTGATGTTGTTCTCATTCTAATTGATCGTATAATACAACTTTATTGTCAGTTCTTTGCTGCCTGCTTTGTCGTCAGCAGAGAAGTAACATTGAGAAATTGAAGAACCTTAGGTCAGATTCTCAGATGAATCAAGAATTTATCTTGGAGCCTGCAACTAATGAATGTCTACCTCCCTTCACAGTTTTTATGTACATTGAAGTAGTCCTAAGATACCTATGAGTTTTGTCAGGATCTCTATGTCAGATAGCAAAAATAGACAGCATAAATCAAATACATTTTCGTAGTTCCTGTCTTCATAACCCTGCCAGGCCGCTGTGGCACAGGTCTGCATGTACATGAAACAACTGCATTTTTTTGAGATTATATTAAAGGCAGATTGCAATAGCAAATTATAACCACAGTAATTTTGTATTACTGAGAATTTTTTTTAAAATACAGTCATCCTTGGCTAATTCATTTGACCTGCTACCTTGAATTGCATTGTTTTGTTTCCATTTTATGAAGCTATATTTTTTCTAAAATTGTCTTAATTTTTAAAAATTATTTTTCATCCTAATTTTCACTCAGACAAAGGGAATTACGCAACTGGGGCCAATGGAAAATACAAATATATGAAATCAATATGCACCTAGTATTCAGCCATCCAAGCCCAATGTCTGAAAAAAAGAAGGAGAAGTAAACATAATAAGAAAATGTTGTGCCCCTTCCTGAAAAACTCTCGTAAGATTGGACTACTGTCTGAGAGAGACATAAAACTACTCTGTGATTGTCATTAAATAAACACAGTGTGATCACCTATTTCTCCGGAATAAGAAATATCAAAATAAGTCTAGTTAAGCTGTAGAGTCTTTACATTCCCTTATTCTGTTTTCTTACCCCAAAAATTGACATTAGAAAGGCAACTGCTTCACAAATAGACTAACTGTGAATCAATCATTTATTTCACACAGGGGTACCAGCCTCAAGGTGGCAGCTCCTATGGCCAGGTAAGCAAACCGGCTGTTCTGTAGAAAGTTCTGCACTGGTCTCTCTGTGACTGGCATGACTGGAAGACTTTTGAGAATGATGTTTCCCTTGGCAAGTCTGTGCCTCAATTTGGGCCACAGCTTCTGCTGAGAATAAGACAATGTGCTGCACAGATGTACAGCTGTTAGCACACTGCTCTGTGTCCTCTGGCACAGGAAAAACCTTTTAGGGAATCCCACATGCAGCTGTTATTTCCATAGATATCATGCTCTATAAAGAGGCCTCCTTGTCAAAGTGGTAATTATCTTCTCTTTATTTAAAGGGTTACCAAGGCAGCCAGTCCTATGGCCAGGTGAGACTTTGTTGCTGAAATGTGTTGAGCTTTTCTGTAGGAGCCTGTCCTCTACATGGGCTTGGGGGCATGGGTGGTTTTTTCCTTCGTGGTGTTTCTGCGTGGTCCTTGATTTGGTTTGTGCTACTGAAATACCATGAGGGGAAAAGTAACATAATAGAGAGGAACCTTTAATGGAAATGGGCTTTTCTCTCTGCTATTCTGTGATTCTGCTGTGCTGGGACTACACTTACACAGCTCAGTTTACAACTGACTCTGTGTCTTTCTTACAGGGTTCTCGGCCTCAAGGTGGCAGCTCCTATGGACAGGTAAGCATCAGTCAGTCATGAGCCATTATATAGCATGTATGTGATAATCCCATATATGTATTGAGAATCCAGTGGATTCTCACCTGAAATAATATAGTAAGTACCTCTTTAAAATTAAGTCCTGTGAACTCTTTTTCATATGGCTCTGGCGACAACAGGCTCACTGAGCTGCATTTTTCCCTGTAGAAAGGAGTGCATTCAGCTCTCAGCTTTCTGATGCACTTTAGTATTCAACATACTCAGTATTTTACCAAATAATTCATAGTTGTATATAGCTGGTCTTCTACCTTTGAAGCAGCCTGGCAGCTAAAGCCCTTGAAAATGTTTGAAATGAGAAGCGAGAATGAGAATATTTGGATCATGAGCTGCTCTTTTTCTTTTCCCCAGCAGGGTGGATCTGCAGCTTATTTTGGCAGCAGTGGTTGTGGACAAGTAAGACTTTTTCTCCAAACTATTTGAAAACTAGACACAGCTTTCTTTGCAATACTAACATGGTTTTAATAATTTTTATAATTTTTTTTTCATTTGAAATCTATTGTTTTCATTGTTGTATGAACTTATCTATCAGGCCAAGAAAGGCTGATATTGTTGGGCATTGTAACCAATATGAAGTGGCTGATCCCATTCAGAGTTACACATGGAAAACTAGCAAGTGACTAATCTGTCTACTCATTAAGTATATAAAGTCTTTGCTTGGGAATTTTTGGATGTTGCTCCATTTATTTTTTATAGAAACTAACAGCAATAGAGAGTGGCTCAAATGGAGCAATAATTACATTAGTAGTTTTCATCCTGGTTCCATTTCAACTTTTCTGTGTCTGCAATGGTGTAAAAACAATGTATTCAGTGATGAGATCCCAGGGGAAAGGATCATGAATGAGGCCAATAGTAAATCTACATTAAATAAATATATTGAGCAAAGCGACCATAATGAAAGATAATCAGACATTTTAAGCCATATTTAGCAGAAATATTAGGATTCATATAAGTTAGGGATGAATGGAAATGCCTCTGAAAGCATCATAAGGAGTAGTACAACGAGGACACCACTACCAGCAATGAAAATGATAAACACTGCAGAATGTGTTATTTCCACTAAGCTGTGTCACAGGTTGACTTATCAAGAGAAGACCTGTACTGTAATAATGGGAGGGTGACAACCAGGGTAGACCCTTTTCTGTGTACTGTTCCTCATCCTGTTATCAAAAATTATACCCAAAACAGGCAAATGAAAGGCTCTGAGCAGAAGCCTTCCCTAAAATCCATGGTGGTGAATCTAGCAAGAGATTGATGGCCACATTTAGATAGATGGTCACCCAACAGTAACAGTTACTTCCAAAAAAACCCCACCAACAGTTCATCTTTACCAGTCAAGAGGAGATCAAGGAACCATCCCAATCAAGGGATAATACAGAGAGACATCGATTACCAACCTGCTGCTTTCCATGTGGCTCACAAGCATTCTTTGATCATCTCTTTGAAAGTGTCCTCATGCTTGTATAGGGGTATGAGAGTGACAGAGGGTAAAGCCACACACTTAAAAGGTTAAGTAAAATTAAACTCACCCTCTCTAAAGTTATATGTTGAATTTTGTTACACTAATTCTCACATAGGAAATTTTAAGGAAACTAATTACTTTGCAAGAAAAATGGCACTTACTTTTTTGTCTGGTTGGTTTTTGACAGGGTGCCTCCTATGATAGCAACCCCTGCCACCAGGTAAATGGGCTTTTTCTCTTATTTTAAGATTTATCCAAAATTAGTTTTGCCAGTGACTCCATTAGTCCCAAATTCAGATTCATATTGTACAAATCCATGTAATCTTCCAAATTTTGAGATTAGAACTCACTATCTTCCTGTACACAGGGACTTTGGAATCTTTTCTGCCCCTTTTTTCTAGCATTGTTTTGAAATGTCTAATTCTATAGGACATTAAGGACGGATTAAGAAGTCTGCTTCAGAGTTGCTTAACTGATGTGACTCAAATCAGGGCTGTAGCTCAACAGCCTCTCTTTTCCTATCAAAAGCCAGAAAATATTTTAGAACTTCACTTGAAGTCCCTGAAAAACAAGTTTGTGCAGTGAACTATAGATAGCTACATGTGTATTTGTTGCAAGTTCAAGTGTTGGAGCTCTACAAACCACTATCCTAAAAAATGTCACCTATGTTTAAAGAAGTCATCTCTGTGATGTTAAAAATTAGGCAAAAAATTGCATCAGATTATTTCTTTTTTATTCACAATATTTCTTTTGATTCTTACTGAGTTTTCACACAAGAATCAGAAAAATTGGATAGATTGCTTCAACAAATACTGTGTTTTAGCAATATAAATATATACTATTTTTATAAATATGCAAAAAACATAGATGTTGATACAATGTATTATTACTATTATGTGGTACAGGCCATACAATTCATTGTATGTAATATATTATTATAGCTTGATAGAATTATATATTTAATCAGTATATATTTTATAATACCTTTTTTTTAGAGAGTACCTATTTTTTAAAGACTAAAGAAAATAGTTAAATTTTGTTCTAAAATCTTCTAGAACACTGAAAGATGATACTTTTAATTTAATTTTTCTCCGACTGTTCTGAAGGAAGCCTCAGTCCCATTTTAGTGAATAGCAAATATCCTACTCACTTAAATAATTCAGTATTTCACTGTTCTTATTATGCATTTTTGACACTAATACTACAAATGTCTCTTCTGATTTCACTGGAAGGAGTTACATTCCTCTTCTAAAGAGGTCACATTGAAGCATACTGAGTATTTTATCTAAAACCTTTTCCTCAAGGCCACTGTATCTCACAGGTCACAGCTTCCTATATAATAATGCTATCAGGAGAATTTGTATAAATTCATTCCATTTGTATAAATTAGGTTTTCTACAGGAGAAAAAACAGATACATTCTCTAGAAAGTGTTCAGAATGGAGCTCATTTGTGCACTAGACATTACATAAATGTTTGAGCTTCTTTGATTTATGTCTCATTCAGTTTTTAGCATTGCATTACTGGCAATCTGTGCTCATTACATTAGAAATCATATCCATGTTGAATATCTACCTCTGCTTCTTACTCTTCCTAAACAAGTATCATAGCTTTCATCAAAAATATTGCGTGGCCAAACAGTGAGTGTCAAAAGCCTTTTTGTCTGATTTACAGGGTGGATCACAGGGTGGATCACAGGGTGGTCAGGTAGGCAGATCTTTATTATCCATTGGTAAAAATGTTTAAAACAATTCTAATCCACAGTACAGTTTTCTTACACATGGGGATATAGACTCTTACAGAGTCTCTCCATGTCCAGTCTGTAACTCATTCCCTGCAAACATACTTTTTATCAGCCCTGAAATTGCACTTACTTAAAAGTGGCAGTTACATAGAATTTCCTTAGAACTCAGCAACCTAGGACAGCTTCATTCACTCAGATAAAATTCAGCTCTCCAGCATTATGACTGCTGCTCTTTTGTTTTCACAGGGTGATTCATACTCCTCACAAAACTATGGTGGTAGCCAAGTAAGTATTGCCTCCCACCATGGTTTTATGATGGTTTTAACTTCGATGACAACTGATCAATATCTGATTGGCAATATGATAATGTAAATTCTAATTATTTTGTTGGGTTTTTTTTTTCGCAGAGTGGATCATCATCCTCCCAAAATTATGGTGACAACCAGGTAGGCAGACCTTGATTTTCTCCTGGTAAGAATTTTTATAATGTGTGAAAATTTATCCAGGTATCTTGAAAATTGTATTTGTTCATAGTAATTCTAGGCAATTGTTTATTCAGAGCTTTACAGCCTCTGAATCAAATCACAGTTTCTTCCGAAATAGAGTTTATATTTGTTTGTTTTATAGGATGGATCCTACTCACAAAACTATGGGGGTGGCCAAGTAAGTAATACTCTATTTCACTACTTATACATCACTTCATATAAACTTTAGCCTCTGCTCAAAATCAGGTTTTCTATACTGTAGCTTTCTCCAATTTTGATTGAGTTTTTTGTGTGTTTTAAAGGGTGGATCATCCTCAGACACCTATTATGATAATCAGGTTAGTAGTTCTTTCTTTCTCCTAGTTACATATTATTTGTAGTCCCTGCATCAATACTGTAGTCCCTACATCAACTCAAAGATCTAATAAAACATAGTTATTTCTGTGCTCTTCGTGGTTTGGATTTGTTTTGTTTTGTTGGGTTTTATTCCTTTGCTGAGGATTGGAACATTACCTGTCAGCCACTATTGCAGCTATGGATTTGGCTCCCTTTTTCTTATAAACATTCTAATTTAATTTAACTCAGCTTCTTCTTTGCATCTCTTCTGTCTTGTAGAGTAAACACGAAAGTGTATTCTTAGCAATTCATATTTGTGAGGAAATAACTGGTATCTGATGTCCTTCTAGGAGTCACAAGATTCCTCATATGATAGTAATCCCAACGCTTGTGATGATGTGAGTATGCTTTCCCTTATATATATTTTCATCTCAACATTTTTTGTGTAGATGAGAAAATACTGCTCTGCTAGATGCAGTGTTTGGAGCAGAATGATCTAGAAAGAATGCTGTTTCCACACTAACAGCGGCTTCAGCAACTGCCTCTTGCTGAAAATTGTCGTATATATGTTTACAGATACACTTAATGCTTTTAAATGCATTTAACTGGATGAAATGAAATATGAATAAAAATACTTCAATGGCTTTGCAGTAACAGATATTTTCCTCAAAATCTAAGGGTACATTTTACATTAATTAAAAAAAAAACCTTTAAGAAAATCTTTAAGTACATACAATGAATGCAAGAAGGGAGATATTCCACTGCTTTTCATGTTACACTTGTATTAATCTAACGTTGTTATTACAATGTTTTTCAGACTGCAATGGTAGAATTTCAAACTAATTTAGACAAAGCTGTGGAGAATGGGAGCAATAAGTCATTTTTGTTATGTCTGTATGCAATATCGGAAACAATTAGTTTAATTTAAGCTTGCTTTATTTAAATAATACTTAAAAAAAAAAAAAAATGTCATTTTTTTCCAGAATGACACTACCTACAATGCCAATAATCAGGTAAGTACTTTTTTTGTTCTGTAGTGTTCAAATTCTAATGATTAATGACAATGTTAGTAACTAAACACTTCTATATTAGACCTGTGGACCTTTAGTATATGATTGCTTTATACTACCCTTCAAAAAGTTAATTATTTCTCTGTACTCAAGGCTGCTGCACAATTACTTCAAATGGCACAATACTTCTAAGAATATATACTAATACATTTTCTTCATAATATGTCCACTTTGACTGGAGAATTTGGGAATTAATCTCCTGTGTACATGAGGCATGTCAAGCTTTTCTCACTCATTCAGATTTAATGTCACTTACATGGTACTGTTGTAAAGTAACATTTGTGCCTGGTATTACCCAGTATTACTCTCTCTGTCAAGCCTTTCCATCTGTCCTACAAGCAGAAAAAGTGATTACCATGAATAGACTGTGACCAAGCAAATACACTGTGGTATAAATAATTCATGTGTAAATAAATTGCATTTTCTCTACTTGTTTCTGTTCATAGAAAAGCTTTTTCCATCCTCCTTTTGTTCTACTGCCATCTAGAGTAACCTTCTGTCATCAGATACTTGCCTCTTCAGTTCTCAGCCATTCACTCTTCTGCTTCATTTTTTCCTCATGAATTAATCGCATTAGGTTTAATTCAAAATGTTCTGAAAAAAAAAACGCTTCATCAGCAAGCCCTGTTTAGGAGCCTTCTCACTTCCTCCTTTGTACATAAAATATGTTTGTATTCCCTTGGTTATCTCCATCCAGTCTGGATGGCTGCACTGCTTTGTAAAAGAGTTGGCATCTAAAGTCTCTCACCAAGAAGGATGGGGAATGCTAAAAGAAAAAAAGAGAGAGAGAAAGGATCCTTATACAGATTGTGTACTAAACTACACTGGTTCAGCTGAGGGAGACTCCCCTAAACAGGAACTTCTGTTGAAAGAGATAAACTGAAAACAGACAGACAATATGCTTTTTAAGAATCTTACTGCTAATAAAACAAAATCTCTGGACATATTCCTTTTCACATCACCACCCTGGCAAGTAGCAGATTTTTGTTAAAGTATTTTGTGTAGACAACTACAGCTATAAAGTACTAACAGGCTTGTGGCTCCTTTGCAGCGTTCTGGTTGTGCAAAGAAGAAAGTTGTTGCCCGAGTAAGTAACATCTTTTTACTTTTACGTTTTCCCTACTTGTAGGATTTTAGTCCTAACTATGCCTAATCTGTCTTAATTATACCTAACTTTTTCCTAATCATGTTTATAGTAGTTAATATCCTCCTACATAAGGGAAAAATAAAATAAAATTACTTGGGTATTTGTTCTTTGGATGAATCTCTTTAAAATATATATATATATTTAAAAAAAAAAGACAGGAAAATCATACTTTGAAGTATAGGGTAGCTCAAATTCCTGTTCTTCATTAAGCACATACAGAGTTGGTCCTAGCTAAAGTTAAAATTAAATGAGTATCATACAAACAAAGCACAGCTAACATTTTAGCTGAAGACAGATAGAATAATAAGTAAGGAATAATAACATTTTCCTATTTTATTATGCTCACAACAGGACATGCAGATCTCTGTACTGTATAGCTGCAAGTCAGACTCAGTAGTAGCCTTATAAAAATTCTGTGCAAATAGCCTTTTATTTGATAATAATGTATTCTTACTCAATGTACACAATAATGGGTCAGGTGCTCTTATAAACAAATAATATGGAAAGAAAAAAAGGCCTATCACTGATCAGAGAATTTTCATCTCCTCATTGTAAGTGTTATTATTTTTTTACAGGACACATCACATGTTTTAAGCAGAAGAGCCTATGATGTACAGGTAAACCATTCCTGTCCCTTTTTCTGAACAACTGCTGGTAGTAGTAAGCTTGTAGCTCCTTGTGCATTACTTACAAAAAAAGAAGGATCTAATGTCCACAAAAACGAACTAATTCTCATTAGGGTTAGGTATTTCTTCCCAAATAGAACTATGTATTTTATTTTATTACCCTTACAGATATGAGTCTTTTTTTTTCTTCACAGAATGCCTCTTCAAATAGCAGCCACTCTGACATGCAGGTAATAATGTAGTGTCAACTGCATGATATCAAGGGGATTTCCGATAAGTTTTAGATAATTTTGAAAGTTAGGTTCCAGTAATTTTTTTGTGCTGAAGGATGCTATTTTGATTTGACAGAATTTTCCCTGTAATGTTATAATTTTGCACAGTTGTAAATAGTGATATTAGGCTCAGAAAAAACAGTTTCTTCTGTTCCTCCACCCCACTAAGCAGGTATGAATTGCAGGTGTTTCTTTATACAATATTTTGTAAAATTATTTTGAAAAACACAAACTATATATTTTCTTATTTTAGAAACATTCTTGCCTTCTTCATTGTAATGGCCATATATATAATTGTTTCCTTTTGCATTTGGTAAGAAGGTACATTTTAGGAATTATGTACTTCTGTTACAAAAGTAGGTCCAACTTTCATATTCTGTAGGATATACAGAATAAATGCTGCAGTAGTGTTTGTATTAGAGAATTGTGTGAAATTTAACTGATCCAGAGTGGCACCTTGTTCTGTTTTTCTTAATATCTTGGATTGGTACCCATCCCAGGGGTCTGAAATCCTGCTACACCCAGCATTATGTACATTTAACAGTAGCATAGTTCTCTGTCTCAGAGAGCTTGGAGTTTAATTCAAGGTTGCAGACAGATCTCTGAGCTCTGGAAGGTAAGAGTTTTCTTAATTAGTTTCCCTAATGCCCATTCCCTGTGAATTGTATCAAGTCACTTAACTAGGTTTCATCTTTATATATGTTTTCACAAAAATTCAACAGGTTATGTTAATTGGTGCAGGGAAGTAATAGATTTTGTAGTAGTGTTTCACACTACACAGTTTTGTACTTTAAATTCTAATAAAATGCTTTAATAAAATAGAATTGTCTTCTTCACAGGGTGGATCATTTATTGCAACCAGTGGATCAAGTAATCAGGTCAGGATTTTCCTTAATTTTACCTAGTCTTGTTCAGATAGCTTCTTATTAATTAAACTAATTAAATTCAGAAATCAGAGTTTAAGTAGTTTTACATGGAAGATTGGCAATGTTCTCCATTAATTTGTAAATGAAGTGGCCCTATTAATATCAAATTTATCAGAAATGGTCTCTGAAATCACTTTTTAGCACTGTTTCAATATAACGTGTTTTAGTGGTGATAGCACAATAGGATTCTCCTGACTACCCTATACTTCTCTCTTGCTGAGGCATCTGTCATTGGGACATCCCACTGAGAGATGGTCAGTCTGACTTACAAAGCAAATGTTAACAGCACACATCTATGCTGTCTCCTCATTTGTTCTAGGTACAGCAAAGGTCATACCTTCTCTGTAGTCCCACAGACTTTATTGTCCTAAACAGTTTTGCATTTGAAAGAAGATTTTATTTTAAATTTCCACAAAGCAATAATTGTTTCCTTTTTTTTTTTTTTTTTTTTTAATTTGTAGGGTGGTTGCATTTGTCCTGATGGAAGCAGTGGTCATAGACCGGTAATTATATTTCTGAGTTTATACTTCCTTTTACATAATGGAGTAGTTTGAATTTTGGACATTTGGTTAACACTAAACATTAATGGTGATTTCCTTAGTATGGGTAGAACTATATGCAATTAAATGAAAGAATGAGTTCCACTTAACTGCATAATTACTATTTGACCACTAATTTTCTGTAACTGTTCTTGGTCATCCACATGCTCTGTCACTTGACTATTACATGCCAATTATTCATTGTGTTCAAAAACCTGTCAATATACCTTGTAGTAACCACAGTACTTAGTGGCATCCAGCTTAGTTTCCTTGCCTTTCTCACTGGTACAATAAAATATTGTGAATAAAAATATCGAAATTTGATAAATATTTCAAAATATAAATCAACATTTAAACTGTTATTTTCCATAAAAAGAATAATTTAAATTTCAATGTCAGTTGCACTGGATAAACTTTACTCTTAGGCAATGCCTCTGGGCCAGGAAAAAGACCAAGGAATGTGCTTATGTGGGCATTACAGACTAGCTCTACCATGTTCCTAGCTTTTAAAGTCACCTTGGATTTTAAAGCAGCCTGTCTTCTATCAGGATACATATTTCTGAATTTTTTATTGAAGCCGTATTTACATAAACCCATTTGAACGGTGTAATATTCTTTTTAGTTTTCAATTTCATCAAGAAGCATTTTGTTAATTATTCTTTCTGTAAAAACTCCCACACTATTTAAACAAACTAATTGTATAAAGAAATTACAGCTTAACTTCATTAACTTAAAATACAGCAACAGCAGTTTTGGTCAGATGCAATACCACCTCTTTCATCTAATTGAGGCTAAGCAATAATCATGGTTTACATGCTTTAAAATATAAACCAGTCCATTAAAATAAATAATACTGAAACTTCATTGAGGAAAAAATCTTTTTATTTGTTGCGTTATTGTACAAAAATCCATTGATAAGGAAGGTGGAGATCTTTATGCAAATTTTTTTCATTCTAATAAACATTTTTCTTTGCATGCTTTAATTGTTGCAAAAAAAAAAGGTTTTAACAGAAATTTAGCACAGCTTGGTTGAGGAGAGCGTATTTAGTTGCTATCAACAAGAAATTTTCAACATGAAGAAAATAAGATGTCAAAATAAGACAGATTAGAAAACCAGTTCTCAGTGCAGTTGTGATAACTTTGATACACAAGAGACTTATTTTCCAATTTGCAATCCTATCAGCTGATCAAATTAATTTGTGATAAATTATGTAGCAGTAGATTTGATCTTTGCTTTCATGGTCTGTTCTTCATTTTCTGTCCAGGACCCTCTACGTGTGGCAGCTATAGTTCTTACAGTAGCATGTAGACAGATTGGCCATGACAGGTTACATTCTAATAATAATAAAAAAGCAAGTTCTAGGTAGATGTCTATGTACCAATAAACTACCATTCATAAATCTTACATGAAAGAGAGAGTGATCTGCTTCCTAGGGCAGTGCTCACAGCACCAAGCCTGACAGAGTTCAAGAAGCATTTGGACAATGCTCTCAGGCACATGGTGTGACTCCTGGGGCTGGTCCTTGCAGGACCAGAAGTTTAAGCTGATAATCCTCTTGGGTTCCTTCCAACTCAGTTTATTCTGGTTCCTTGAAGATTCTTCGGTAGAAGAGAAAAATTCTTGCAAAAAGCTTCCTTCTAGATTTAAAAGCTGTGAGTTACACAAAAGTCTCTTCAAACCTGGAGAATACTACAAATTAAGAGTCAGAGCTATACATATTTAAACCATCTTGTTTCAAAGGAAAATTTGATGTATGTGGATCCCCAAACTCCTCACTCCTCACTGCAATCATTCTGCTTTTTCTCCAAGCTTCATTTAAAGACAAGATCTTAGTCTACAAATAGTCTCAGAGGGAGCTGTCAACCATAGACTAATGCTTCCCCTGTTTTTATATGAGGGTGAAATGGCAGTTATAGTGAATGTCAGGAACTGGTAAATAGTCTTCTTTAGGTGATGAGCTGAAAAATATGCCCTCCTAAATACTCTTTACACTTTGAAAGTCCAGTATTCGAGCAGTTTTTAAAAAGGCCATCAAGGTCATGATCATCTATAAAAACATGGAGTCTGCAAGTTATGACATAGGATTCTGAGATTAGAAAAGTAACACTAAATGTTAGTACTACTATAAAATCTTTTAACCTGAACAGGAAATGACAGAAACTGCTACAGGTTTCCTTATCTATAAAAAAAGTACAAACTTAAATTTGCTTTTAGTGGTGCTGTAAAGTTTTATTTAAAAGAATAGAAATTCACAGTAGTCTCATTTATGTAAATGTCTGTTTGCAAGCAAATAGCTAGTCTGTGTTTTCATTTCAGGGAGCCCCAGGTTCTTCATACAGCACATATTCTGGTAACCAGGTAAACATTCAGATAAAATGCCCTATTCAGAAACTCCATCTGAAACCTTCCCTGAAGGAGTAGCCAGATATAAACCAGTAACCCATTCTGTCTCCTGCACAGGGAGGGCCTTACTACTATCCTGGAGGATCCTATGGACAGGTAGTGGTTCTTTCTCCCTCACCAGGATAATACAGACTCCCATCACTTCCCAGTACTGTGGGGGCTATGACATATTAAATTACAGACAGGACTGTTGTCCCTTAGAGAAGAAAAATTAAATCAACCCTGATGTAACCTGGGGGTGTGAAGCTTAATAGAGAACAGTACAGAATGGTCTTTGCAGTTTCTTTGCAGAATTCAACTTTCAGCAGGCCAAGAAAATTGCTGCCCGAAGATTTCTTCCACTTTAAAAACAATGGTCTTGAGTTTTATTCAGGCACAAAGAAATTAGCTCAAAACTGGGAGAAAAGGTATAGTGAGAACCAGATGTGCAGGTATTTAAACTATCATCTACAAGAAAATAGCTGGTCTGTGTTTCCCTTTCAGGGCGGCCCAGGTTCTTCCCACAGTTCTTACTCTGGTAACCAGGTAAATATTCTGGTCACTGTGCCTGCACAGGAGCAGCCTAAAAGTATTCTTTGGGAGAACATTCAACTACAAAGCAGTAAATTTCTATGTTTCCTCTGCAGGGAGGGCCTTCCTACTATCCTGGTGGATCTTATGGACAGGTAGGTGCTCTTTCTTCTTTGCAGAGATGACAGGCTTTTATCTTCATTCCTATATTTCCCATGTAGTGGCTGCTGTGAAATATAACACCCAAGAGTTGAGTCTGTCATAACTATAATAATTGTATCAGCTGTCTGTACCTTACAACATGAAATCAATCTGAGAAAAAGACTAAATTGTACTTCCAACTTCCATGGATGACCTTTCATCTAACTAAAAAAATATTTATAAGAAGCCCCTTCTTGTTTAAGAATATTGCCCTGGATTGAGATTTAGATACCTTGGTATTTACACCATCCTGTTTGCAAGCAAATAGCTAGTCTGTGTTTTCATTTCAGGGAGCCCCAGGTTCTTCATACAGCACATATTCTGGTAACCAGGTAAACATTCAGATAAAATGCCCTATTCAGAAACTCCATCTGAAACCTTCCCTGAAGGAGTAGCCAGATATAAACCAGTAACCCATTCTGTCTCCTGCACAGGGAGGGCCTTACTACTATCCTGGAGGATCCTATGGACAGGTAGTGGTTCTTTCTCCCTCACCAGGATAATACAGACTCCCATCCTCCTGGTTCCTTCACTCCCAGTACTGTGGGGGCTATTAGATATTAAAGTACAGAGAGGAGTGTAATCCCTTAGAGCAGAAAAATTAAATCAACCCTGATGTAACCTGGGGGTGTGAAGCTCAATAGAGAACAGTACAGAATGGTCTTTGCAGTTTCTTTGCAGAATTCAACTTTCAGCAAGTTTTGCTACCAGAAGATTTCTTCCACTTTAAAAACAATGGTCTTGAGTTTTATTCAGGCACAAAGAAATTAGCTCAAAACTGGGAGAAAAGGTATAGTGAGAACCAGATGTGCAGGTATTTAAACTATCATCTACAAGAAAATAGCTGGTCTGTGTTTCCCTTTCAGGGCGGCCCAGGTTCTTCCCACAGTTCTTACTCTGGTAACCAGGTAAATATTCTGGTCACTGTGCCTGCACAGGAGCAGCCTAAAAGTATTCTTTGGGAGAACATTCAACTACAAAGCAGTAAATTTCTATGTTTCCTCTGCAGGGAGGGCCGTCCTACTATCCTGGTGGATCTTATGGACAGGTAGGTGCTCTTTCTTCTTTGCAGAGATAACAGGCTTTTATTTTCCTCCTGTTCTGTCATTGAAAGATGAAAAACACTTTCTTGGGAGAATCAAATTAATCAGCTTTTTAAAATTTTCTTTGCAGGGAGGGTCTTCTGCTTATGATGCTGGCAGTGAATCCTATGGTCAGGTACATACTCTTTTTTCTACTTTGTGTAAATGTTGCTAAGGGCCAGTGCCCTGGGTGAAGTAAATACACAGCCATATCTGTATTTCAGCTCTCACTATACTAATGAAAGTGATCTTTTATTTGAGGAAGAGTAACTTTTACCTGAGTAGCCTGAAAGTTTATAGGGCAGTAAAAGGTGAGGTGCCTCCAACCTTTACGGGTTATTCTTCTCAACAATGCCATCTTTGAGTTACCTGCAAGATGAAGGTCTCTTTAAAAGTGGAATTAGAATTTGAGTTTAAAAATATGTAACATTAGTATTTCACAGGCACATAACTCTGAGTTGCTTAACAGTTCTGATAACCAAGTAAATAAACATAATTTTTTAATCTGCCAGAAGATCCCTACAGTAAGCAGAAGAAGAAAAAAAAGGCCTGTTTGCAATATGAAAATTATTTCTGTTTTCTGAACAGGGTGGATCTGCTGCATATAGTGGTTCTGAGACTTATGGCCAGGTAAATGTTATTTGTCTCCTACATCAAAAACTCAAGCTTGCTGTGTTGGTTCTTATGTGTACTGGGTTCTATGCTTCAGTTATTTTTAAGTGACCCTGACCATGAAAATGCCATTTTAACTTTTCTTTCTCTTTACCTTTGTAACAACTCAAAATATTTCCATAATGTAGAGAACATGATACACTATGTATGCTGTTTTTAACTGTGACTAGCACTGTGACTATTCAGTGCTTTAACAATTTTATTGTTCATACATTATCTCATTCAAAAGGAAAATACTTCATGCATTTACTTTACATACCTTACTTATGCAGAAGCTGTTGAAAGTATAAATAATGGAATTTTTTAATATTAAGAATTAGAACTTTGCAATTTAACTTCATTGAAAAGTTTTTCCCTATAAAAATGCATGTTTGCAAGGAGGGCTTTTTCTCCAACCTCTTCTGCTTAAGCAACAGGTAAAGTTAAATATTTTTTCTTTTCTTGCACATTCCCTAGTTTTGGTAAAATTTGAGATTCTAAGCACTTAGCTAGTTTTATTTTTCCATTTTATATTCCCCACAATTAAGAACATGTAAGAGACATTTTTACATGAAAATAAATGTTTTTCCATTATTTTACAGGATTCACCCTCCATGGGAGCCAGTGAAACTGAAGATAGTGTAAGCATTTCTTCTCAAAAATATCAGTATCTTCATTTACCACCTTTTAAAGTATCTAGGTGCTTCCATGGACCTTCACCTTATCTGATGTCACATGATTGAGCTATATATAATAAGGGCCTCACAAATTAAAATTTCCAACTTTTAGCAAACATTTTTTGAATTTGTTGTTAGAAGTAGCAAAGAAAGATTTTTTATTTCACAATTTCCATCAAAACTCAATATTTGTATATGACTACTTCCCTCTTTCCATCCCCAATTTGCACTATGTTTTGTTTGTTTTTCCAATGCCAGACATATGATTCAAGTTCCTTCAACTGTATGTTGCATAGGAATGGTCTGTTTTCATGTAGGGTGGTGAAAACTGCCTGCTTTTCTTAAAAAGATGCCTTTTCTCCTGACTAAAGTATATATTCCATTAACTCTGCTGAAGCCATTTATAAAATTTTACCATTTTTAAATCTTTTCCAGGGTCCTGGTTAGTAGGAAATAGCTCACTGCAAATAATTACCAATTTGGCTGTGCACTTAAGTCACAAGTGTACTGTGTCAATAGCTTCAATGCAGTTTCTGAACCAAATCTTCTTATGGATATTCAAGAAAGCTAAAAATATGTTACTACAGAGGGTCCAAGAAGCTCTCTGAAACAAAAATGTAACTGCAGATGTGTACCACATCTTGGTCTTTGAAAAATCAAGACATCTTTGCAAATGCTGATGTTTTCACCTGAAACATTTTGGAGGAAATAAAATAGATTGAGATGTGACCTCATTCCTTTACTTCACTATATCAGGATTCAGCTTTCAAAAGAAATAAATGCCATTCTCCAGAAATGAGCAGAGAAAGAATTTGCAGACTGCTTATCCTACAGCCTACATCTTCAGCCTTCCCCCAAGCAGTACCTCCCTTTGCTTCCCATCCTTGCTTAGAAATAAATAGTAATCTTTGCCATGGCAATAACCAGATTCTGATCTTTTTTAGGATTCCTCCTCACCGTCTGGTAGCCGCCAGAGTGAACGGGTAAGCAATCCCTCCTCTGTGTAGTGCCAGGTGCCAGCCCAGGGCTTGGCAACTGCAGCACCTGAATTACATCTCCTGTGGAAACCCTGAGGCGTCTCCAGTGTGGGACAGAAAGCCCGCAAGCACAGCAGGAAGGAGGATATGGTTAAAGAGTTTAAGTACTGCTAGAAATCCCAGCTGATGCTGACGTGTGCTCTTGAATCTCAAACTCACATTACAAATGTGATAGCACAATTTATTTGTTCATGTCCTTGCACTTTTTAAATAATTGATTGACTGCAAAGAGCTTCAATACCATGATTTTCCCAGCACTTATTCTAAATGCCACCCTTTGCTTGCTGTGCTGTATGATTGACTTATGAAGGCTTCCATTTTCCTGTCATTTCTACATGGCACATATTGTATTTATTCTAATGACACAGACTGAGAAATTATTTTGTTGGAAATTTAACTCTTTCAACTGTTGTATCCTAGAGAATATCTTCCACCAAAAGAGCAATTATCAATAGTCATGAAGGGCATGTACTGTTTTATATATAAAGACAGTAGATTATTTTTGTTTTTCTTGAACAATCCATGACAGAAAATTAAGGCATGTGGAGAAGCAAGGAGGAGTGCTTTTCTTCCACTCTGATCTTTCCAGTTTTTGGGGTTTGGTTTTTCCATGTAATTTCATTTTAAATACATTTTTCCAGGATTTTTATTCCCCAGGAGGCAGCCAGTCAGGTGGACATGTAAGCATCTATTTTATTTATTATTTGCAGTTCTCTTTCAAAATGGCTGTACTATTTAAAAATTATCCCAATGAGTAAATGACACCAAACCATTAATTTCCTAGAATTTCTTATGACATCTGGCATCATGTCTTGTGAAATCAAATTGCAAACTGTTTGAATAAAAAAATTAAAAACTGTGTGTGTACAATAGTCTTGTTCTCCAGAAGCCGTTTCAAACAAAAATAAATTGGGTCTTCTTTTTGCAGGGGTCATCTTCTCAAAGTGGTAGCTACTCCAGTGGACAGGTAAATACTAAATCTTTGTATTTTTGACCTGAATATCACTCGTACAAAAGTTTGAGGCCTCATACTGTATTACAACAATTTTAAATCTGTGAACAAAAAAGACTGGTTCATTTTTCCTTACATAGCTCTATGTAAAATTCCAAATGCAAGCAGAATAATCAAAATACAATAATGTATTTACTGATGTTTTAACAACAGGAAAAATAAAAGTAATAAATATTTGGCATTAATTTATATATTTTAAATATAAAGTAAGTGATTTTTATTTTTTTCAGGACTCAACCTCATCTGGAAGCAGCCAGTATGGTGGGCAGGTGGGAAATTTTTCTTCTTCATTGTTATTGTGAGGGCTTTTTTCCCCAATCTTCATATTTCAAGAAAATATTACCAGATTGGCAATACCTAAGTTCCCAGACTGCTCTGTGGTTTACTTTATCCTCGTTGATCTTTCTATAGATAAAATTGTGTTCTCAACCAAATCAATCTTTTCACAGTTAAAAGAGTAAAAGACAATACTTAGTGTTTAAATGCATGTGTCACAGAAAAATCTTAAAACAAGAATGTAATATTTACAGGGTTCACCTTCCTCAGGAGGCAGCCAGTCTGGTGGACAGGTATGAACTTCTTTCTCCACAGTCTTCAGCTGGGCTAGTGTCAGGCACTCCAGTTTATTTCTCTCATCTTTCCTTTACAAGAACTGTTTCCCTTCACTGCTGTCCTTTTTGCCCAAAGCCTCAGCCACACATAGTTTTCTTTTGCCATTTGTCAACTGGACATCCTGCAAGCCAGAGTAGCCAGTAGTAACTGTTTGGCACATGTATCTCAGCTTTGATACCTGCTTTGGTACTCAACAAAGTTCATGCATATTGAAAGTGTAAAGTGAGACACTGAATAGTGAACTCCTGGCCACCTCTCAGCTAATTTTATCAGAGTAGAAATCACCTGTTTTCTGTATCATCTGTAACATGAAACAGTACTGCATGTACTCCAGGTGCTCTGGCCTGTTTAGAAAAAAAAAATTGCTTTCTGTGGTACTACTCAGAATTTTGTATTTATCCTTTTGCTGAGTATTATTTTAAGGTAAATATCGTAGATAAGAAAATTTGAAGATAAAAAAATGAGCATTTTGTCGTCCCATCAGAGCAATAAGGGCAGGAACAGTGGCATAGGATGAAAGAGACTCAGTGCTAGAAGCTGGGCAGTTAAAATGTAGTTTTATGGTTTGCATGCCTGGGATGGTAGAAGTAATTTGAGTTGTAACTAGGACCCATTTCAGTCCTGTGCTCTTGACATCTTAAATATTTTCTGCTTTCTTTACAGGGTGGATGTGATTGTTCTGAGGCAAATTCTGTAAGTGCTACTTGTTCATTATACATTTTCTTTGACTAAACTATTTAACTGGAAAATTATGTGAGATCCTATTTATTTCCAACTTACTTATTTGAATGTACTCTTAATTTTACATTCGTTGTTCTTTTGGTGACTTAGATGGTTCTGATACGGTGGGAGGTATTTCTTATTATGCCAAGATTCAGTGTTACAAAATCATTGAATCATTTGGGTTGGAGAATGCCTTGGGTCCAACCATTAACCCAGCACTGCCAAGGTAACCACTTAGCCATGTCTCTAGGTGCCCCATGTACATGTCTTTTCAATACCTCTGGGGGTGGTGATTCAGCCCCTTCTCCAGCAACCTCTCCAGGGCTTGATAATCCTTTCAGTGAAGAACTTGTTTCCTAAAATCCAATGTGAGCCTCCCCTGGAGCAGCTTGAGGCCACTTCCTCTTGTTCTATTTCTTGTAACTTGAATGAAGGGACCAACCCCCACCTGGCTACAATCTCCTTTCAGGGAGTAGTAGAGGACAATAAGGACCCATCTGAGCCTCCTTTTGTCCAGGCTAAACAACTCCAGATCTTCAGCTGCTCTTCACAAAGCTTGTGCTCCAGACCCTTCCCCAGCCCCTTTGCCATTTTTAGACACAATCCCACACCTCAAGGTTCTTCTTTTACTGAGGGGCCCAAAACTGAACAAGGATTCCAGATGACAGCTTCATCAGTGCCCAATCAATGTAGGGGGGCAATCACTTCCCTAGTGCTGCTTGCTGGCCACATTATTTCTGATAAAAGCCAGGAAGCTCCAAAGCCGGCAGTGAGCTGCATTTCTGAGTAGTAATGTCAGTTGCCATGCAGTATTTACAGAGATGTGTCCCTCTTCTCAAAAAGCTCAAAAAAGATTGCATCAAATAGCAGAATTATTGAAAAAAGACCTATCACGAAAGAAACCTAAAATAATATCCAGTCTATAAAATTGCCAATCATAAAAATTTGTATCAAAAATCAATGTTTACAAAATTTAATACACAAACAAAATAAAAAATGGACTGACTTCTCACTTGTGCTCTTAAGTCCATATGAAATTATTTAAAGACTATGAAATAGGGTAATCCCTGTTTTCAAAGAAAATCATATGTGGACAATCAACATGTAGCATGGAAAGGACATTCCTGCACCTTGGAAATACTCTTATTTCCTAGGCAATGAATTATAGGTAGATACAATATGATACTTCATGATTTATGGTCTTCTGAGCCAAAAAAGGGCTATTTTCTCTATTGGCAAATTGATAAAAGTGAAGTACAAGTGTAACTAATTTCAGGCTGTGATATTCTTCCTTTGAAATGCCATGGAACACGCATTCTAAGGTGTTGTTTCATTTATAGTTTATGACCAAAGACAAAGGCTAATTTTTCTTTTTTTTTTTTTCCTTTATAGGGTGGATCCCCTACTTTAGTCAGAAGTGATTCTTCTGCAAATGTAAGAAATGTTCATCAGCTTTTAAGAGTGTCCTCTGCTTTATCGATATAATAGCTAGAGAGGCTAAAAAGAGTCAGTGCCTAATAGAAGCCATACACTTGTGAAAATAACCTACTTTGGTTACAATTAAAAATACACACAGGACATTCTTTTTAATTGTAACTAAAAAATGCACACAGAACATTCATGCAGCGCTCCCAGTTTCCCTTTCCATTTGAAGTATTTTCATTCAAAGAGAAGTCTTACAATGAAAAATGTTGTTACAAAAACAGGTAGATAACAGTGCAAATATTTAGTTTGGGAGTCAATTCCATTGGCTTCCTTGGAAGTATATAAAAATATCCCCCAAGGACATAGATTTATGGGATTTTATTGCTCTTAGATAATTTACTGCAAGAAAGTTTAGTATTAGTATTTATGTACTATTATCTTTCCAGAAGTTTTGCTACAAAAGACTTCTTCTAGAGCAAAATAATTGGTGGTTTTTGTGTTTGCATTTTTCCCCAGGACTCGTCTTCTTCTGGAGGCAGCCATTACAACAGCCAGGTAAGCATTCATTCCAAAAAGAGAGGCAGTGTGCCACTTCTGAAAATGATTGTTAATTCATTCAGTTAAATTCAATTTTTATATAGGAACTGGGTAAAAATAACAAAAGCCCAGCAAGTGAAATTCATCAATGAGTTAGTCGAGTCCTAAAAATTATAACAATGTATTTTTTAGCAAATAGTGCCCTGGCTTCATGAAACTTACAAAACAAAGCTCAAAAAACCCAACCAAACAAACAACAAAAAAACCCACAAAACCATGAGGGGAAAGAATGAATCAAACTGCATCATTTTGTATTCCTATTTGACCTAATTTCATTACGAAGAAAAAAATAAAATCCAATCTCCCCTCTTTAAAGAGACCTTTTGTTGTATGAGGTTTCAGTAAGTTTTCTTAGTTTGGTTTTCAGAGTCCTGTTAGGTAGCCAATATTTTACTGCCAGCCCTGGCCCAGTATTCAGCTTTCCAAATAAAAAGAAGTCATTCTCCAGAAGTAAGCAGGGAAAGAACGAGAAAAGAATGTCACTTTAACCTTCTCAACATGTCACACAAGCAAAGCACTATGTCTTTGCCTCCCTCCCTTGCTAAGGATCTCAGGTAGTTTCCCAAATTTACTTGCTCAACTTAAATCCTAGTCATTAAAGCATTCTGAAAGTCCTGCTCACCTGTCTTCCCTCTTACCTTGCTCTCTTGCTCCTGTTGTCCTGGCAGAGTCATGTTTTTTGTTTAAGGAAATCCTACTGCAGGTAATTCATTCATCTGGTACTCTTTACAGGATTCATATTCCTCTGGAGCTAGCCAGTATGGAGGACATGTAAGTTTTTGCTTTTAATATTTTCTATTATGTTTTTTAATAAATATTTTACTCATATTAAAGACCTCAATTTCATAAATCAAGACAATAGACAGTGGTCTATACTCTGTACTAATATTGTGAATTCAAGGAAGACAAAAAAACAGAGGTTTTGTTTGGGATAATTACACACAAACAACACTCAAATAACTCAAATAACACTCAAATAACAAAATATAGGCATCTTTGCCAATTTTTTCCATGAATTAGATATTCAGAAATAACTAATTATCGATTTTTTTCCAGGAGTCATCCTCTTATGGAGGGAGCCAGTATGGTGGACAAGTAAGCATTAATAGTCCCCATTTTTGTAGTTTATTTAGTGTCCACCTGACTGACTCTATCTTAGCTTTAATTTAATCTAAAATCTTTTCAGTAAATATTTCTCTGTAGTGTTCTGATGCTACTGTAATTAAACAAAACAAATTCAGATGAAGATCATTATCTAAGACTAAGAAAAAATAGGATATGAAATACTTGTTTGACTCAATTGACTCTTGAAATTTGCAGGACTAGATATCATGTCTCTCTGAAATAAATCAGTACTTTGTGAAGGTAGCCAGAATTTTTAAAGCCTCATTAAATGATTCTATGAGTTTATAAAACAGGTGTAAAAAGGCTTCAGTTTCCATTTTTTTGTTTATTTTTAGGGTTCACCTTACTCGGGAGGAAGCCAATATGGTGGACAGGTGAATATTCTTCCCTTGTAGCATTTACTACTTTATCAAAGAGATTTGGCAGTTCTCTGGGTAAAAGAACATTATAAGGAGATTGGGGTTTGGTTTGGGGGGGTTCTGTCCATTTTTTATCTTATTTGTGCTAAGTGTATAATGATTATAAATGTATGGGATACCCAGCCACAGAAGAGTTTTTAAGATGGAATTTCTGATGCATCGTGGTAAATGCAGATGAGCCTCAGCCATTTTGGCACAGTCTGGTTCAGTCCACTCACAGTGCTGGAGTGAAGGAAACTGGGTACTCCTTCATATGGAGCATGGTTTAAAGGAGTACAATGACATGGATGTAGAAATCATTCAATTCTTTTTTGTTCAGGGTTCACCTTCTTCAGGAGGCAGCCAGTATGGAGGACAGGTGAGAATCTCTTCCTGTTCTACACCAAACCTTGGTACTTTTAAATTAACTGAAAAAATTATTTGTGAAAACTCTGTTTATCTGATAACAGATAGGTATCTAAAGATATATGATCTGAAGAAATACAAAAACAATGGAGATCTGCTGCCTCTGTTGTATTAAATGCAGTTCTGGCCTTGTTCTACCCTCCAACCTGCCCTGCTGCTTTCAAGGTTTCTTAGCTCTAACAATAAGGAAGCAGATTCATCCCTCCTCTACCTCATTTCCTTCACAAAAATGCAGTATCAGAGTTGATATCTGAAAAGCAGTATGGTTTAAAATAGGAAGAGGGGAGGTGAGGAGTTACTAAGACTCCTCATGCCCCTGTGAAATGAAAGATGACAGATAGAGTTCCTAGTGCTGCCTGGAGGTACAGCCCCTAATATGGAGTGACATATAAAGCAATAGGCTGAGTATTTATCTTCCTGTCATTTTTCATCGTGCAATAGAGGGAAAAAATAGTGTTTCTTTAAAAAGCTCTTAAAGAAGCTTTTTGATTTGAGAAATAATTGGCACCTTTGCTACAGGGTCCATCTTTCTCAGGTGGCAGACCTTATGGAGGACAGGTGAGAATTGTTTTTCTGTTTATGGGTTGTTTTCTCCATAGATTGCATTTTCTTTTTTTTTTTTTTTTTTTTGTGAAAATCAGAATATTTTTTAAAGGAGTGTCTTACAGCAAAACAGTGTTTAGGCAGAATAGAAGAATAACTGACTCTGCTGTCTCAGGCCACATAAGCAAAGTATGGAAGGATACTGTGAGCACACAATCCAGGGCAGCAGCACTACTCACACCTGCCTGAAGCTGTCTTTGATTCAAACTTCATTGTTCTGTTTAAACAGCAGCCACTGTAAAGGCTTTCAGTGGATTTCAGTATGGTTATACAGTAAATGTTCATGTCTTTGTGACACTTAAATCCAAGGAACACAAAAATGTGTTTTTCTGTGACAGGTCATGAGCTAAAGAATGTGCAACAAATACAAATGCTTTTTCATTTCTTTAGGGTATAGCTTCTTCAGGAAGCAGCCAGTATAGTGGACAGGTAAAGCCTCTACTTTCATGGTACTTGCAGTTTGGGTACACAGCTCATCAGGAAAACAGACTGGTATTTTTTGCAAAAAAGGAACATTCTGAGACAGAATAGCTTTAAGCCAGACTGAAGCAGGATTGCTAAGTATGAGTCTGTCTGGAATATCAGACCATGTTAAGAGCAAATTATACAGGGGCCTGTGACACTGCAGGGAAATGTTTCTTCAACATATCATGGTTTAAGAAGAAAATTTTTTGTGTTATGTTTAAATGGAAGCAATTTGAAATTCTGAGAACCACAGAGAACAAGTGAGAATGTTGCTCAGTAACACAGAAGTAATTAAGTTACTCATTTCTTCCAGGGCTTTTCTTCAGGGGTCAGGCAGTCTGGTGGACAGGTATGTTTTCTTTCTCTGCACTCTTCGGTTCTGCTAGTGTAATATACTCCCAAATTGCTTTGTGTAACTTTCCTTCACAAAAACTGTTTCCAGTCACACATTTCATCCAGATTGAATGTGGAAAGTGAGACACTGAATAGTGAACACCTGGCCACCTCTAAGTTTTATCAGAGTAGAAGTTACCTATTAGGCCTCCACTGGAAGTCATCCAAAGAGCACTGCATGTATCCATAAGATCATAGAGTATGCTGAGTTGGAAGGATCCATCAGGATCATCCAGTCCAACTTCTGGCCCTGTGCAGGACACCCCAAGAATGACACCACATCCCTGAGAGCATTGTCCAAATGCTTCTTGAATTCTGTCAGGCTTGGTGCTGGAATCACTTCCTTGGGGAAATTCTAGTTGCTCTGGTATCCTCAAGGGAAAATAAAACATAAGCAGTATTACTATTCAGATTTTTTTACTTATCCTTTTGTGAGTAGGTTTTTACTGTAAATTTTAAATTAGAAGTTAGGAGATTCTGTCTAAAAATTTGATCAGTAAGTGCACAGCTAGCCTAAACGGGCAGAGGAGAGATAAAAAATCTGCCTTTTTAAATGGAGCTTGGTAAGTTGACAAGCAGTGTTTTATAATCCATTTTCATAGCAGAGTATGAGTTTGATTTACTAATTCAGAGGCCTATTCCAATCATGGACCCAGGAAAGTAAGTTTGGTTGTGTTTTGTACAGGGTGGGTGTGTGTGCCCCGGTGGAGGTTCAGTAAGTATTATTTGTCTTTATATATTTTTCATAGTATGTATACATACTGGAAAATTCCCAAGGAACTATACTTCTTGAAACAATTCTGTCTGTGAGGTTCTATGTATGATGCAATCTTTTTCCACATTATGCTAAAATGAGCAATTTTGAACCTGCTAAAGGCAAAAATAATAAGTGACTTGCAACCATAGTATTGTATTCAAAACTAGCTACTTAGTTTGCAAGAGAGGCCTGGGACTCTTCTAAGAATCTGTTTCACAAATATATCATAGTGTACCTGTTGGGTCTTGGACTTTGCTCTTATGATAGTTATTAACAATATGATTGAACTGGTGAAACTTAGATTTAAATCTTGGCTTCAAATGCTTTCAGAATGGGGCAGAGAAACACATTTGGAAAAGTTAAAGCTATTTCCATTTTTCTGTCTAATTAGTATGTTTCCTATTTCTTTGTAAATTCCTGAAAAAAAAGCCAAAAAACCCCAAAAATACAAAATTCCACACCCCGCCCCCCTCCCGTTTTGCTGAGATCAAGTTAATTTACTTCTGAAGGAGGGCTCAGTTACCTGTTTTTGTTCAGTGCAGTCAAAAATTGCTTGAATTACTACTTCTTTATTGGTCTGTGTAATGAAGCAAAATGACATGCCCAAGTATATAACCCATGGTATATATCCCAATTCTGAGAATCAAAAGTGTTGAAAACAACATATAAATTAGAGTTTATATAAATAGAAATTATATAATAATAATAATACTCACTTATATACACATTATATTTATACAAACATATATTCCTTGGCAAATACATCAAGATGAATCAGAATAATAGTAAGCAGTGTAAATTATTTGATCACTGCAATAGGTCAGTTGATTCTCTTGGATTTCCTCTGTGTGACACTGAAGTTAACATAGAGTAAACATTGCTGTTTCTGTTGAATGCAGGGCTCTTTCGCAGGAACCAACTACCATGGTGGACAGGTAGGCAGTTTGTCTCCAACATTTACACAGATTAGTTCCTCAGAGATAAACATGGCTCAGTTACCATATGTGCCAGCAGCCATTAAATATTGAGCTCAGTTTAGTCACAGAGACAGGTACAATAATTCCAGAGAGTGCATGGGGCTTTTATTCAATCACACTTGACATTTCAGTTATATCCTATATACAAGAGCCAATGTTTTACTTTGTAGTTATAAAAGCTTTCTTACCTTAAAAAAATTACTGAAAAATCATTCACAGGGTTCATGTCACTGCATAAACCAACAATATGATGTGTGCATAATTAGTCATTTGCCACTGCATTAGTAACTGTGTAAAGTTCTTCCACTTAATCAGTGTCATGAGTATTGTTTATATTATATTAGGTCCAGGATCTTTTTTTGCCATTTAAAAATTTGTTGCTATTAAAAAAAAGTTTGTAAAAAATTTGCATTCTTTTTATAGGGTTCATATCCTGGAAGTAATCAGTATGGTGGACAGGCAAGCAAATTTTCTTTGTTTTCAAGATCTTACTTCTATTTGCAATTTATCAGCTGAAAAAAATATGCAGTACATATACTGCCCGTTTTTTAGGGACTCCTAATAAATATTTGAAAACAGGGACTGTCAGTAGCTGGAGTCTGCTCAAAATGGAGTAGCATGAACAAATTTCCATGCAAAGAAATTCCACAGATCATATTTTTAGTTGTTTTACCTCAGAATGCCTCTTATCTCAAGTGATTATTTTAATATTTACACTAAATACTTGGAAAATTTGGTACAGAATAAGCCAATAGATACTGCTTTAAAAGTATAAATTCAGGTGTGTTGCACACAATAATGCTTTTTTCCTCTTCAGATCGCCTCAGGACTCTTCCCATTAAGCATGTACCTTATGCAGACTGCCACAGATTCAAAAATGTTACTAGTGCAAATAGCTGACCGATTAAATGCATGACTAACTCAAAATATGGAGCTTACTTTTCATTAGTATTACTGTGTTTGCAATGTCTCACTCTACCACAGTAAAAAAATTAATTGCTTTTTACTCCACTGGCAAGCATTGGTGTTCAGTATCACTCTATTAAAAAGATAATCTCTCGTAGAATGGAGACGATTCTTAACACTGCAAATAATTTTTTTTTCCCAAACTACCTATTTGGTAATATTAACAGCGTTTCTACAATAATATACATGGTGCTCTCTAAACATACCTGATATAGTAGAAAATCACAAGTAAAGTCTATTTTTTTTTTCTCTTCAATAGAGCCATATGTAAGACATTTTTGATCCATTTATTTATGGAACAGAACAGTCTCAGCAGGTGTTTTGTGACTGTTTGCCCAATTTATTACTTTCAGCTGTTAAAGAACTTCAAGGCATTAGATCAGAAGTCTTTTACTGCATCTTTTTAGCTTAATATACTTTCCAGATTATGACTGAGATCTACTGTAAGAAGTCCTGTGATGTTTCATTTTGCACAGAGTAACAAAAAGTAACCGCTGTTAATTTTCTGCGCTTTTTTTTTTTTAATAGGGATCTTATCCCTCAGGAGGCAGTCAATATGGTGGGCAGGTGAGTATTCACTTTCCATCCCATCACTTCAAACTCTTTCCTAACACACTTTCTAGATCAGGTCAGTTACTTGATGCTGACTGATACATTCATTTGGCCGTTTTATTAAGTTTAAAGAGTGGAGGTAATACGGATCGAAGTTGTTTCAGTAAGGTGAAAAAAAGATTTGGTTACAATGAGTTACTGCTCTGAGTAAAATATTCCTTCAAACATACTATAGTTGCCAGGCTGTATTTTATAACACTGCTTTCTTGATTTTTGTGGTGTGTAGTACAGAGTGTAAATTTTAAGCATCCCATTTACCTTTTTTTGTTGAAAGAACACCTAAATAAACTTGTCCTAAGTACTGCAGAAATTGGCTCAAGACAGTGATAGCCAATTTTGCATTCAATAAATACAAGTTTGATTTACTTGTTACAGGGCTCATATCCTTCTGGAGGCAAACAACATGGTAAACCAGTAAGTACAAAACATTCAAATTTACCTTTCTCTTTTCTTATACACCTTCTGAAATAAAAACTGTATCAAGTTAGTTATGGACTAGACAGTTAGAGAATTACTTTAATATGCAGAGCGGGGAATGATTAACTTATCTGGGATACTCTCAACAAATGCAAACACGATATTTATTTTCACACAGCTTTGAGACAGCACTTTACTGTGTAGCTGAACTAGTAATAACAGAATGAGACCACTGGATTTTTGTGTGTGTGTGTGTAAGGAACTTCTGAACAGCTATTTCTGTTTAAATTCATCGTGCTCAAAGCTCAGTCTTTCATTGATTTTGTATGCATTTGTCTTAAGTATTTCTTTCGTGCTTTGAAGAAAAAACTTTCTCTTTTCAAAGGAAATAATAGTTGCCTTTAACTATGCATATTTTCAACTTCTACCATTTCAGACTACTCTTTTTACTGTGTAATTTGGACCTCACTCTTGCCATTCAGTGGCAGTTGATACAAATGTTTTATCTTATCTCTTATAGAAAGGATGTACTTGTTATTAAAAAGTGATCATAAATGTTACATTTTCTAATACATGAGTTCTAAAGGTGAGATATTTTCTGTATGCATATGATGGCATTTCTTAAAGACTTAATGATTGTAATATTTCCTGTTGGTAATGCCATTCAAATAAGCAGAGCCACTTCACCAGAAAATAAGATTTCAGAACATCTAATTTTTCTGTAGCTACTTTTATTTTCAACTACCTTTCTTATTAGAGTTTCCTTTAAGTAGGGGCTATAAAGTAAAGGCCTCTTATAATTTGCCTTTTTTTGTTGGTGCTCTCTTTTTTTCCCTCAAAAGTAACCATAGACTGATACCAGAAGAATTATGGTTTAATTGGATGTTATTATTTTTTCTATTCCATATATTAAACACAACTATAAACTAGTTCTTTTTTCTTGAGAATTTTACATTAAATTGTCCAATACAACATTTGAAAGAACACACATAACAGAAAATGTTAAATATATGTATTTCAGATAAGGTTTTGCTGGGGATTTTTGGATGACTGGATACAAAACAGTGTTCATTCTTCTCTGGTCTTTAATTACAGATAGCAAGACTATTTAAGCACAAATAGACTTAGAGTCAAAAACAGGTATCTTTTTTCAGGGTTCCTCTTCCTCAGGAGGCAGTCATCAAGGAAAGCCAGTAAGGATATTCTTCTTTCAGTATTCTGCAACCAAATTAGAAATGGGGAATATTGGGTTTTAAGATAGGTAACAACAATGAGGGTAGAATTTTAAATTATGTTACAATAGTAAATGTATGAGAAAAATTACCAATGCAAGTTGGAAAGTTTTGCTCAAGCTTGAACCTTAGAATGAGGCAGCACTTATTCCTCCCATAGCAAAGTTTTCTACTCATAAGAACATGGTTGGGTCATTCTAATAAGAATGATGCATTTAAGTTTCAGGGTAATTGTTTCAGTTTCCAACTCTGTAGTTCAGACAAGACACATTGCTTTGGCCCATTCCTCTGAAACTCTTCCTGCAATGAAAAGGACATAGCTGTGCTTATTTGAGACCATTCAATTAAAATAGGGGGGAAAAGTGCAGTGAAAATGGTAAAACCAAAATCACTATCAGACCCGCTATAATATCCAGGGCATTTTCAAGATTGCTGTGTGCTCTTTAGACACTTTCCACTGCAGCCTGGTATGACAAAATTAAATGGTTTATAATTATTTCACAGGGTGGCTCTGGCTCAGGAAGCACTTACTCTGGGAAACCGGTAAGAATTCTTTGATCACAGCACTTTAATCTTCTTTTCTCAGTAAACAAAGAACCTGGGTGGTGACTAGAGAAATTTTGGGATGGCTTGGTCTGAAGAGAACATTCTCTGTCAATATTAGTTCAACCTTCTTCTTGAACAACTTAAAACCATGCTGTGGGTTAAGCATGAATCTTGTTGATCACAAGAAAAAACTGTGTTCAAAACCATTGGCTGGGAACACCTCTATAAATTTATTTGTTTGTTTGTTTTCAGCAATCACCTTACTCAGGCGGCAGTCAAGTGGTAAGAACTTTTCCTCTGTAGTTTCTATTGGTTTCTTCCTATAAATATCACAGAAAACTGAAAGCTGTCAAATTTCCTACATCTGAATAAATGTTTGAGAACACATGTGCAACATAATAAATGAAATATTCTTAACAAAAATGAAGAAAAGTGGGACTATATAGGTGCTTTATACTTTTGACCCTATCACTGAAAAATATGTGTTGATATAAATGTGGCACATGGTCATTTGACATCAGAAGTGTCTACATAATAGATGGGGCTAATAGAAAAAGATTTCTCTGAAAATTTCTATGCTTTTATAATAGCAATAAAGAGAACTGTTTAGGAATGGGTTTGTCAACTTTTTCTCTCTTTTTTGTTTTTTATAGAGCTCTGCTGGGAAACACTCAACTTCCCAACTCCTGATATTATTCAGTGTTTTGAGTGCCTTTGCCCTCTCTGCTGCTGTATCCAAATGGTCTATATGAACTTCTGAAGTGCTACTTGACATCCTAAACATGGATTATAATCTGTATTATTAGATTGCTCAATGTAAGAAAAAAAAATACCATTAAGTCAAATTGGCAGATGCTACTTGGCTGTTATGTTGCATGTCTAGCTGGTATGTCATGTCCCTCATTAGTTTATCTCTGGTTTTAGTCATTAGTAGTTATCATTAGTTGTGTCAGTGTTTTAGGCATCATTTTAAGAGACCATATGGTACCCTACCTATAGGATATGTTTTTATTTCCAATAGGGAATGCAATGAACACCTACATGAAATTATTGGTGTGACAGATGAATACTTAGGGAAATATTTGGTTATTAACCAAAGTGGACAAGGTGAAATAAATTGTT
The DNA here is from genome assembly GCF_963513975.1 of Fringilla coelebs. Lineage (NCBI taxonomy): Eukaryota > Metazoa > Chordata > Aves > Passeriformes > Fringillidae > Fringilla > Fringilla coelebs. The sequence continues at coordinate 19,064,824 of NC_140067.1, forward strand.
GTATATGCAAACTGAGCACTGTGCCTGGAAATCATGGCATAAGGTAAGGCTAATGTAAACTTCTGATAAGCAGTTCTCCGTGGGACAGAAGAAAAGATTCTGAAGTAGTATCAGAGTATTGGTTTTAGTCTTTTGTAATCAAATGCAAATTCAATATGGAGACTGCAAAGCAAAAAAAAAACCCAAAAACTCTACAGGAATAAAATTTTTTGGGTTAATAAAAGTTTGTTTGTTAGAAAAATGAAACAGATCAGAGCAAAGACATTATGAACTCCATTCAAACCAACTGCAAATACCTAGAGTTCTGTAAAGAAGCATATGAGGCACATGTACCCCAGATTAGGCTGATGAACTAAAATCTGCTGAAAAATAAAGCCTTTTCCTTGGAAGGAATAGAAAAATAATTAAATTCATAAAACGAATACCATCTTGGCTCCCTTTTTCAAGTATTTAATTTAACCTGTGAAAAATCATGTATCTGAACGGTTAATTTCGTCAGTGCATCTACAAGCAGGTACATCAGTGTGCTTGCTGAAATAGCAGGGCCCGGTTTTGAGTTCAGCAGGAGTTCCACACCTTGCAGCAAACTCTTCTGGAGCTCTCAGAGCCACCTTCTGTTTGGTGTTAACAAAGCGCATTCACCTAAAGCGTACTTCTAATGAATGCGTTATCTATTGAACATGTGCCTGCTATTAAAATTACCACTGTTAGTAGCGTGCTTCTGTCACGGTTTACAATTGCAATTGGTGGGACAGGTTTCCATTCAAGTTCTCCTACCAACTTCCGCGGGACCAGGATTTCACCCGGTGTTGATGTGCGGCACTACCCTTTGCCAACCATCGGTAAATCAACCTGCAATTGATGCACAAAGTTATGCCTATATATATGATCTGCAAAATTCGGTGGACAATTTGTTTCATCGGACAACACAGTAATGTTCTGTTTGAGAGGTCCGTATCTTAATTCGAAGCAGCCCTACCATTCTCTAATAAATTTGTGATGGGTTTCATACAAAAAGCTGGTGTCAGTGGCTGCGGAGTTCCCCGCTCACGCTCTGGGCAGATCGCGGCCCGTGCCGCTCCCCGGGCTGCGGGAGCCGCCCGTGCCCCGCGCCGCTGCCCCTCGTACGGCCGGGCCCCGGCCCCGCGCCCGCCCGGCCGCTCCCGGCTCTCGCTGCAGCCGCGGCCCTGGGAACGGAGCGGGCGGGGCTCGGCTGCAGCCGGAGCCTTTGCGGGACGGGACCGCGGCTCCCGGAAGCACCGGGAGCCGGAGCGAGCCGAGCTGGGCCGGCGGTGAGCGGCGAGCGGGGCCGCCGGGCGGGCGCGCAGGTGGGAGCGGAGCCCGACCGGGGCCGCCCCGCGCGGAGCGGTGCGGGGCTGTGCGTGAGGGGAGAGCCTGAGGGAGGCCTGGAGGAGGGGGAGACGGCTGGGGTTAGCGGAGGGGGCGGGAAGCAGGGCTGTGGGAGCAGGCTGGGGAGGGAAAGGGTGGGATTGAAGGGACACCGAGAGAAATGTCTGGAAATGGAACGGTTTGGGCAAGAGAGAGGAGAGGGTGAAGTTGAAGTTGCTGTGGGCAGCGGCCGTGTGTGAAGTTGGGAAGGGGCACGGATCTGCCTAGAGCTGTGTCAGTGCTGCTGAGGTTGTGGCTCCCTTGCTCGTGCTCTGCTGAGGAGATGCTCGCAATGCGTGATGTGGTGCTGCATGTAAAGTTCACAGAAATGCACATTTTACAAGTATTTGCCTGGTTATCATAATTTTATACCAAGTTTTTGACGTGAGAAACGCTCTAGTGGTACAGCACTTATGGATTAAGCAGAAACTGGGAGGATAGAGGGGTAACAAAGGTAATAATAGATATTACGGAATAAACTGAAAGATAAAAGATAAATATCAGAAGGTACCCGAAGTTGTTTCATTTTATTGTATCCTATAAACTATGTTTTAAACCAGAGGAGGAAGACTTGGATTCCAGATAAAATATTTTAGGGTAATGATTGGGTGAAGAAGACTGACATAGCTTTGAGCAAAAGAGGGGTGTGTTATTCGGGACATAAAGAATGTGTGCAACAAACCTTTCTAAAACTGAGTGAGCACCACAGTGGGAAGTTTTATTTTTCATGGTGGTCTCTACACAGGAGGATTGGGGTCTAAGACAATCTTTGCTTTTTAAAGACCATATGTGCAGAATGACAAAGTGGGTCTTGGAATTAACATTAGGTGATGGACTGCTTTTCTTGAAATCTGTGGGGCTGCCTGTCTCCATAGACACTGCACTTGACTTACCAGTGTGCTCACCAAGTTGAGCTACAGGCTACAGGGTGAGTTTGAGGGAGGTGACAGTTGTGGAGATAGTGATTGACAATAATCTCTCCCTTTGGAAACTGTAGTTCGTTATTCCTTTCTACATTGTTAGGCATTGTGAGAAGAACTTATGGTTGAAAATCACAGTTCCGGGCCATAAGTGTCTGTTGGTTTGGGATGCATGATGTTCTGGTTGGTAGAAGTAGTATGTGTAGCAAAAATACTGGTTTGGGGAAAGACTGGTTCTAGTAAGTATAAATTTGCTTTCTTTAGAGCAATGTATTGTTTGGAGTAGCTCTGCCTCCAACAACCTACAGGCTAATTCCTTATTCAGGTGATGCTATTGTTTGCAACAACGAGAAAAAGGCGGGGATCATCTGTGCCAATTACCTGTGGAATTCAAGTCACATGCCCCCATAAACCAGTTCCGGATTTGGCAGTGTTAAGGGAGCACAACACATACTTATCTTTGGGACAGGCTTGCTAGACTCAGTTATTCCTCCCATACTCTTCTGGAATTGCTTGCTGCCTGGGTTTATTCTTCACAATACTTCTTCTTTACTTCAGTCCCCACTGTATTCAAGCTGCTTGTGCGGGCTCCGTGCCTTTGCTGGAGCTCAGGAGGCTGCACAGCTGGATCACATCAATGGGGGGTGTCTTTAGAGGGGAGGAGAGATTCTTAACATCTCTACTTCTCAGAATCTGGCATGATAATGTCAGATGGTTCTGAGTTAGGAGTTCAGGATTTTACCACTGGATTTCTGAACCTTGTCTTACATTTCTATCTCTTCAGTGCAGTTCAGTTGTCTCATTTTATTTGTAATTACTAGCGTGCTGCAGTGCCTACAGATTGATTTTCCCTGGAGGATCTAGTTTGTGTTATTCTACTCCAAGTAGGTCACCTTGACTGAGGTGTTTGACACACTGTGTTGCCTTGAGCGCCCAGACTTGATTTGTAATTCATAAATAGCGTAAGTGTAAGCTGCAGCTGAACCCCAGCTGGATTCAATGTTCAGTCTTTCAGCACCTTAAATCAAGCTCCTTCATTGGCTTGATACATCTGCAGGAACTGCATTCCAGGAGTCCTTTGGTTCATGGCATTGCCCTCCTGTATGCTTGAGGAGGGGTGGGCATTTGAACTGAAACTGAGAACTGAATGGCTCCTTGCTTGCACAGTCTGAATGAGGCTGCTGGGATCTATCTGTACTGTGATCTATATAATGAGCACAGTGTATGTACTGTGTGAAAACGAGATGCAGTTCAGGCAGCTTGTATCAAATTTCTGTGCTGGCAGGCAGAGTTTGGCTTAATGACTGTTATGTCAATATAAAACTATTGCACTACTGGGCCGAGTTGAAGTCTTCATCTTAAAAAAAATGCTGGTGTTAACATTTAGCTCAATGAGGGCCTGAATTTCCAGAATGCAGAATATTTATACTCAATATGTGATTTGTATAATATTCATCAAACCAAATTTTCATCAGTCAAAAAAATATGATCTCTGGATTCTTAGGTTTGGTGTTAAGGATAAGGGTGGTGGGCTTAAAGAGCACTTAGCCACAGATCCCACATTTTAAGATTCACAATGCTTTACTCTTCCTGCCTGATACATAGATTAGAATGCTATTTTTTTCCCCCACAACAGAAAGAAACAAACGGAAAACGTTTGGGAGCTCATAAAACAACTCACCCATGTTCCCTTTCTGCTCAGTTTTCTGTCATGTAAGAAAACCTTGCCTGAGTCCCAAGGAATTTATAGCATTCTCTGAAATTAAACTTTGGTTAATAGTTAATATGGATTTGCATTCCCCTTGTTAAACTTGGCAGTGATGGAATTTCCTGGTTGAGTAATATATATGGCCAGTGAATTACTGATACAGCCTCCACCAGTTTTGGCAGAAGCCAAGGTTTAGGAGCAAAGTTGAGAAGAAATCATTGGTTGATCTTTAACAGTTACCATTTAATTTGTAACTGCTCTGAACCTAGGTGCACTTGCCAGTTTTGAAAACCATCTGTATGGTTTTAAAATGGCCAAGAGTTGTGGTTTGACCCCAGCTGGCAACTAGGCACCACACAGACACTTGCTCACTCCCCCTGGTGCGGTGGGGCAGACAATCAGAAAGGTAGAAGTGAGAAAACCTGTGAGTTGAGACACAGACAGTTCAGTAGGTAAAGCAAAAGCTGCACATGCAAGGAAAGCAAACCAAAGAATTCTTTTACCACATTCCATGGGAAGGCAGTGTTCAGCCCTCTCCAGGAAAGCAGGGCTCCAGGATGTGGGACAGTGACATTGGAAGACAAACATCATATTCTGAACCTCACCCCTCCTTTCTTCTCCCAGCTTTATGTACTGAGCATGACTCCAGATGGTCTGGGATATATCCCTGTGGTCTCTTGAGGTCAGCTTTCCTGGCTGTGCTCCTCCCAACTTCTTGTGCATTCCCAGCCTCCTCACTGGTGGGGTGGGAGGCAGAAAAGTGTAATTCCTGCTCAACAATAGTGAAAATGCCCCTGTGTTATCAGCACTTTCCAGCACAAATCCCAAGCACATCTCCCTGCCAGCTGCAGTGAAGAAAATGAACTCTACCCCAGCCAGAATCAGCACACAAGATAGGGTCATGTTTAGGGAGCAAGATGACGTTGCAGGAGCAAGGTCCTGCAGTGATCTACTCAGTTCTGCTTGATCACCTTGTCTTTAAAATACCATTTGAATGGAGTTATGTTTTTAGTTTTTTTCACTAGTTAAGATTTTTTTTTAAATGTAAATTGAGAAATTGGAAATACTGCCTGAAGGAATCTTTCTACGAAAAAAAAAACTCTACGAAAAAAAAATCTTTGTTCCTCAGTTTCTGCTCAAAGAGTAAGAAACAGACTTTGCTAGAAGATTTGCTTTTAACCACACTTCTGAAGAGTTGTACAAGCTCCAAGAGAAGCACAGTTTTGGGTTTTTTTCATAGTGTACTTAGTACACTTTGTAATGTCTCCAGCAAGAAAAATGAGTAACAAACTGGAAAACAAAAGAAAGAGCAAGGTAAGTTTTAAAATTATGAAGATATTTGCAGTGATTTAGTTGCAAAGTGCAAGGTATTTGGGGAGGAACAGTTGACAATTGTAGATAGCTTATGGGAGGGAACAAATAAGAAACCTGTTCACACTATGAGGAAAATGGAAAACATAGTAGTGACATTTTAAAGTGAGAAATACAAAATATTCAGGACACGCATTACCACAATTATGGTGACATGACGTTTCATCTTGTGGTGAGGGGAGAAAGAAATACATTGTAAAATTTTAACAGTCTAAATATGGCAGTTGAATTCTATGTGTGTATGTAAAATCTACTTCAGAATGCAGTTCAGCAGCATGTAACTAGATTTGGAGAGGTCTATGCACCCTCTGTACCATGTGGGATAGTTGTAATAAAATCACAGAATGGTTTGGAAGGGACCTTAAAGATCATCTGTTTCTGACTCCCTGCCATGAGCAGGGACACCTTCCATAGACCAGGCTGCTCAAAGCCCATCCAACCTGGCCTTGAACACTTACAGTAATGGAGTTTCTCCAGTTCTCTGGGCAGCCTGTTCCTGAATTAGCCCAGCCCATGCCCAGGCCCTTGCACTTGGCCTTGCTGATCTTCATGAGGTTCCTTCCATTTATTTCTATACTTTAGGTATATGTTGTATTGTATACTACTTCTGATAAATACAAAGCTATATTCACTCAAAAAAAAAGAACAATATTTATAGAATATAACTTTCTCTGAGGAATGTAGTTGTGTTGCAGAAAATGACGTTACTTGTGTGTTATCCAGCACAGGGAAGAGGGCAATGTGTGTAGAAAGTAAATAAAGCATAGAAGGAGGTTTTATAAAGATAGGATTTTCAGGTTCTTTGAGTTAATACTCCACCTTCCAGTTGGGCTTTTCCTTTGTTGACAGCTTATTGTATTTGTATAAGTGTGGCGTCAGCATTAGGTTCATATTTCACTGGAGAAATATGAGAACACCATCTTGTTTCTTTAATCTCTTACCCTGACTTCAAAGCAAATGCTCAGGGAGTGTGTCCATACATGTACCACTGGAATGACACAGACTCAATCAGTGTTTATTTTCCAGTAGATCCCATATGAAGAATTAGGTGTAGTAGCACAGAAAATTTAAACTTTGCCTTTGGCAGTTTTGAGAGGCTGGTTGTCTACTTCTTTGTTGGGCTTTGCATTTAAACTGATACACAAATGCCTTTTGTTGGTTGAGCTATGTTAAACTGATTAGTCATAAAATGGAATAAGACCTAAGAAAATAGGCTGGAAGGAATTTAATTCATGTAATGACATCACTGTGAAGATTTGTAGCATGATATTAGTTAGTTTATTTTTCTTTTTTTAAATTAAACTTTACTTCTGACAGAGTATGGGAGAGTAAAGAAATAGTTTCCAGTAGAGGTTGTTTTTGTCAAAATTTTTGGTGAATTTAACTTGCTTTTTTGTTGTGAGATTTGCTGGAATTTACTATTTTTTTCTTGTCTTCCATCTACTTCTTCAGATAATGTTGGGTGCTTGGAGTTTTTCCTGTAAGTTTCTCTGATACTCCTTGTAATTCTGATTTTGAGTCCTACAAAGTTAAGAATCAGTTCATAAACTAATCCTTAATTTTGAATAGGATTTTGCAACAGTAGATACTTCTACAGGTGAAAACTTCAGAAGTTTATACCATCAGATCTTTAAAAGACAAAATCTTAAGGTTAAGAAAAGTCCCATAATCTTACTGCTCTGTAATAAACACTGATTAGTATCAAGGAGTTTTGGTGTGCTGTTCATTAAGTCACATTGATTATCGCCTAATTTCATCTGTAAATATTAGAATTTACTAGTATTTGAGGAAGGAAGTGTAGAGATGAAATAAAAATAAAATGTAAAATAATAAGTTTTAGCCTGGGTTGGAAGTATTACAAAGGGAGATAAAAATCTGCAAGTCAGAAATGTATTGATTTTTGAATTAATATTGTGAGCTGGAAATAAGTGATTTTCCACTTTAAAAAATCTGCTTCTTTTGAAGAGTTATTTTTCAGACTTTGGACAGTATGGTACTTTGAGCTGAAAGTATTACTTCCTGTATCGATTGCTTTGGTTTGTGTTCTGAAAACCTTTCCAGGGTCCTTCTCCTTTTTACTTTGAAGGAGAACAGCTCTTCACATAGAATCCGAATTTTTTGCAGCTGTGTGTACTGAATCCAAATGTTACGTGGCTGTAAATGCCACCTTGGCTTCCTGTGTATTGGCTTGTGTATAGGGCTGCCTTCCTTGTGGCTGCAGGGTGTGTCCCTGGCACACCAAGGAAATCACGCAGAAGGAACTGGTTTTTTTTAACATAGACTAACAGAAGAGAAAGTAACGAGCCCAGTCCCTGAGATGAGTTAGTTAGTATTATAGTCAGGGAACTGCAGGTCCTTGGCACACCCTGGTGTAAGGTACAGTTCCAAAGACAGAGTTCATGTCACCACTCAACTTCTAGTCTTTGAATTAACAAACTTAAATCTGAGTTTTCAAACAGATGCATCCTGCAGAGTATGGAGTACTCTAAGCCAACCCAAAGTAACCCTAGTAACCCTAACCCAAAGCCCAGTAAGACATCCAAGTTGTAACTCTGTACAGGAAATGCACTGGGAACTTTGATCTCATTGTTGGTTTAAGACAATCCAGGTGTGGGCTGTTACTGAAGGCAGTGGTTCATTTGTTCTGTGACTGCACAGGCTATTGCTGTGAAGGTAGCAGGAGCTCATGGCTACAAGTGAGCTCTTACATCTCTGATAGTCGCCTGTAAATATAAAGGTGCTCTGAGACTGCAGTTGAAGACAGCCCAACTCTTTAAAGTTCAATATTTTTCTCCTTTTGTGGATTGCTCCCAGTTTGCAGAAGAGGTCTGTGAGCTGATAAGCCGGTCTTTTAGAAGAGAAGGGACCAGGAGAGGTGATGAGGTGTTCTGTGTGCTTAGGAGAGAGTGGTTATATTATTGGCATGTGTACGTTTCAGAGCTCTAGTTCCTGCTCGGTGAACCAGCTTGTAAGTACAGCATGAAACTTCATGCACTTGCTGTCTACAAGCCTGTCTTGTTGACCACTGACAGGACAACTTTTAAAAAATACCCTTATTTCAGCTATTATGCTGGACACTTAGGTTCCATTCTATGTGCACTTTTGGAACTCTGAAATGCATTAGTGACTTCCTTGCATTAGCAGGAAATATTTCCTGCTACTGGTGCCTTTTTGAAATACATTGCTTGGGGAAAGTTCCCTTTTTCTATCATGACTTCTGAGGAAGAGAAGACAGAAGTTAACGATGTGGTATGGATTCTTTATGGCTTTGCTTATGGGCTTATCAAAGTGTTGTGCTTGTTGATTTATTTTCATGCTGATTACTTTGGTACTTGCTCACTATCATACTAGTGAGTTATTTTTAAAATTACATTTTAAGCTGCTTCATAAATAGATGGTTGTATTTTACCAAAAAAAATAATGTGAACATTATTTTTAATATTATTGCCTATTTTGAAGGTTACAGAATTGATATCTGATGATTTTTAACATTTGTAAAACCCTTTGTCATTTCACAGGCTGACAGAATGCAGAAATTTGGGTCCGAGTCAGGAGGGGATATGTGTGTTCTCATTATCTGTATTTTGTTCAGAAGCATTTTGAAAACTAAAAACAAACATCTTTAGTATTTGTTTCTTCAGAAGTTAAAGGAGTATAGTTCATACAAAAGTATATGAGATACAAAAAAGTATCTCCTATTAAGATTCCTTAATGAAACCTTGTGTGTTTCTTCCTTAGTTTCGGCATCCTGGCATCTTTTTCTTCCTTATTTGCCAGGATGCTTTTACAAATATTTTTACAAAGGCATGATTTTTGAGATGAATTTATTGTGTAGGATACAAGTGTGTGCTTCATATCTTTGTGGCTGTTGATAATTCACTCCTCTTTGCAGGTTACTGCAATGTCTTTTAAGTGTCAATGTCGTACAGGTAATAATTTGACTATGAATATTTTACTGGAGAAAATCTATAAAGAGAGACTAGACTGCTTAGAGACTAGATAGGGACAAATCAGAAATATTTGAAAGGTGTAGCTCTCCAAATGTCTACAAAACCAGCAGTGAAATGTATCTTGAGCTAGAGAAGTGCAGTTAGCAAGAAACTGCTTCAGTTCTAGCCACAAATACTTAAGAGGTACCAGCACATGCTTGAGCAGTGTGGACAAACCTGCGTAGTTAATGAGTCAGAAGTTGTTCACCTGCAGGTGTAAAACACACGGACAGCTCTGCCATATGCACCCAGCAAGTGGGCTGTGTCTTGACTTCTGAAATTGAGAACCACATGCATTGTCTTGGCTTGTTACTCTTCTTTTGCTTGTAAACATAGTTGTAAACGTCTGGTTATTGATTTGATTTAACTTTGACCTAAAAAATGGTTCTGTTTTTGAATAAGAGGGCAATGAAGGGAGTAGAAGTTAATATTTTATAGAAAACACTAGTTTCTGTGTATGAAAGTTCTTTATATGAAGCATAGCAAAAATTATATGATAGTCTGAGTAGCAGCAAGCTTTTTTTAATCTCCTTGTCAGATATTGTGCTTGCAAAATGAAAAATTACTGTCTCTATTAGTCTTCTGCAATAAGTTAATCCTTTAAACTGGTGGCAAATTGCAAAGGAAACTGCATCAACGTGGTGAAAGTTCCTGGTAGAGATAAGGATGGTACAGCTGTACTAACATGAAGTTTGTGGTAGTCAGTGCAGCCTGAGAAAGCAGTTGCAGTCACCTAGTCATCTATATTTAATTAATTTTTTTCTGGGCAGGATAATCAGCAGGACAGGTTTAGTGCTGCCTCCCCTAAAGCTGCCTTACCCCACATCTTCCTCTCCAACTCTGCTTTCCCACAACTCTCCCTTCCCTTCATTGCCAGGCATACTTCTTATTCTCATTTAAAGGAGCCCAGCCTTCACCCTTCTTTTACTGGCATGGTGCCACCTGGCAAGGCAGAGACTGCAACCTGACAGCCTTGGGAGTGGTGGGAGAGTGGGAAGATCTCTTCAGTCTGGGAACAGCTCACTGCAGCAGGAGTGCTGGGTATTCTGCTGTATCCCAGCAGAAAACACCTTCACCTTGAAAATACCTTCTGAGCCTTCACCTACATAAAGAAACCAGTGATTCCCAATATCTGCAATATTACCTTTGGGTTTGTTTCTTTTTTTCTGTTTCAGAAAGGAAAAGGTCAAGAAATGTCTGCCAATTTAAAGTACCTTTCCTTGGGCATCCTGGTTTTTCAGACCACAAGTTTAGTGTTGACCATGCGCTATTCTCGGACGCTGAAAGAAGAAGGACCTCGTTACTTATCCTCTACTGCAGTAGTTATTGCTGAACTTCTGAAGATTTTGGCCTGTATTCTATTAGTCTACAAAGACAGCAGTATGTGTCAAATTTTGCACCAAGTAATTTTCCTAATCAATATGCTGTATTGTAGTGGCAACTGCAAAGCAGCCATGTGAGTACAGGCATACAACAAAGCATTTCCCTTCACCTTGTGTAAGAAATATTCTTGAAAAGACAATAATCATACTGTGTATTTGCTTAAGAGAATGGATACTGAGGAGGGCAGAAATGAATTTTATGCTAACATCTCAAAGTTTGTGTTTGCTCAGGCATTTTAAGAAATCTGTATGTGGAAGTAGGAAAAAATGAAAAGCTTTAAGTGTGTCCAAAGGATGAATGATAATTTAGAAACCAGTGAGAAACAGCAGATGCAGAAGGGAAGAAGCAATTTTGTTGTTACAGGAAGAATCATAGTGTAAAGCTAAAAAAAAAGAAAACTATATTCACATTTAATCTAGTTCTTATTTTGTATATTTAAAACTGAATTTATTTGGTTTCTGATTTTCAACAGCCTAAAAGCGTCATTGTCTATTCATAAATATTGATGACTCTGTAGGATTCTAAATATGCACTTTTTAGGTGGTACTCTTTGATATATTATCCTGAATTTTTGATACAGTTTCAATAAGTTTAACTCAAAGTATTTTGAATAATTGTTTTTGTTCTGTTATTCCAGGCTGCAGGAAGACACTTGCAGCCATATTTCTGTAAGGAAGTATACAAGGCCTGTGAAAGTGAAAGAAACATAGATGGTATTTCCAGATCTTGGTGTAGTGATAGCTATAAAAAGGGGCAACACTTTAAGAACAGAACATTGCTGTTTCTCTTTTTTCCACTCCTTTCTTTTTAGTGAATGTCTGTTTCTTTTACTGTTTCTTTGGGTAGAATGCAATTTACGGACTCTGAACAGAGTGCTACGGGATGAAATCCTTAACAAACCCATGGAAACCCTTAAACTTGCTATTCCTTCAGGAATTTACACTCTTCAGAACAACTTGCTATATGTAGCATTGTCAAACCTAGATGCAGCCACATACCAGGTATTGCATATTTGGAATTTTCTGTAAGTTAAAAAACAAAACAAAACAAAACATGAATTGTGACATAGTAGTAGTAACTGTTCCTGGTTCTTCTAGGTTACGTATCAACTGAAAATTCTCACCACAGCATTGTTTTCTGTGTCCATGTTGAGCAAGAAACTGGGTGTGTACCAGTGGCTGTCACTAGTAATATTGATGACAGGAGTGGCATTTGTGCAGGTAAATATCAGCAGGTGATCTGTGGGGTTTTAATGTGTTTATTCAAGAAACATGGATTTCTATACTGATTATCCAGCTTTCTGATTCTGCCAGCTGCACACAAGCACCAGAGTATAGTCAGTAGCTACGAATCACAACTGGCCAGGTCTGGAGGACACCAGAAATGGTTCAAAGGCAGAAGATAACACCTCTTTTGCAACCCAGTGCTCTACTATAGAATGTGACAGGGCCTCTGGAGCAACTTGCAAGTAATAATGATAGCAATTTTATTAGCACATTTCTTCAGGCATTAGGAATTCAGAGATCTTCTCTGCCAGTACAGACTGTGTTTATTTTGTCATATGGATTCAGCATGGCAAATTTACTTTGGGCTAATTTCAAAAACCTAAATTGGCCTCAGTTTTCAATAGTGCAGGTATCAGAGTTCATAGTTTTCAGAGGGCAGGATCACAGGACAAGAGACTATTTTAAGAAGTTTTAGCAGATTTTAGTAAACCTGGAAATCTTTATTTTAAAATTTAAGGATTTGGAAAAAGATATGGTGATTAAATTCAATAATGAAAACTGAGAACAAAATACTCTGACAGTATTTAACAGACTCCACAGAAAGTTTTTGTCCATGGCATTGCATTTTATTCAGTTAGCCTTAGACACATTGCAAGATTTAACTGGTCTGCACAATCACCAAAGAGGGGCACATGAAAAAGACAATTCATCCTACCTTAAAGACAGCTGGTGTAAGGAGTTTTCTAACTGTGCTTATATTTGTAAGGTAAACAACTGTTGAGTGGCACAAGTTGGTGGCAGAGAATGACCATGATAAGTCACTCTGGGATTCAAAACCAGTTCTTGCTTATAATATATAAATCCTGCAGCTGTTTAAATTGATGAGTATTCTCCCAGTTCAGGCACAATTTTACTCCTTACAAATACATAGGGAAATAATTGTAGCTTTGCAGTCCTTTAAAAGTATTTACGGTGCAAAATACACAACTTTTCAAGTATGTGATTGTATTTAGTGACTGTTACTATTGGTTGAAAACAAATTTACATTTTGTAGATGCTCATGACTTGATTTCATCAGTGACTTTTGTGTAATTGTTTTTACATCCAGTGGCCTTCAGACTCTCAAGCAACACCTGCTAAGGAGCACTCAGCAGGATCGCAGTTTGTAGGCCTGATTGCAGTTCTCATAGCGTGCTTTTCTAGTGGATTTGCTGGAGTTTATTTCGAGAAAATTTTAAAGGAAACTAAGCAGTCTGTGTGGATCAGAAACATTCAGCTTGGTAAGTTTAATTTTAATCATCTTTTAGAGATATTGCATTCTGAAGCATTAAGACAATTGTGCAAACTAAATATATAAATAAAAAATACCACCAACATTTTAGTATACTGCATATATGTTATTTTAAAACCAAAAGTCAATCTCTGCTAGAGGGAATTATAGCAGTTACTTTCTGATTTCAGTCTAGTTCTTGATTTACTTTGTTAATAGAGTAACTGTACATTTGTGCAGAAACTGTTAATTGAATTTTTTTTACTATTTTGTAGAGAACATAGGAATATTAAAACAAAATTCATTTCCAAGTCAGTGTTTTGAGATGTTTTAAATTAACATTTTCTTTTTCTCTTGTGCTTGGGAAGGCAGCCTTTTGTATTAAAAGCGCAAGCTATAAAATCTGCTTTGTTTGTGAAAAAAGTGGAGGTAATTATTTACTGTTATTTCAATACCAAAGGTCAGTTTCTTTTGTGTGCATAATCACTGGGGAGAGTTCATCTTAACTATTTGTACAGCTGTACATACAGTGCACCTATCAGTGTGCATCCCTTTATATTAACATCACCTATATTAACCACTCTAGTCTTCACCTGTAGGCAAAAACTATTTATGGCATATTTGAATGAGTGCACTGAGCAGAATTTGGCCTTTCCAGTACCTTGGATGGACTAGGGATCAAATCCACAGTGTAAAGTTAAGTCATGGGATAATTTAGTGGATCAGAACTGTGTGGTGAGTCTGGTAGAATGTAGGACAGTACTATAAGAACAGGAGATGCTGTGGCTTCTTTTGTAATTAGTTAGTTGGTCAATAAGCCATCTTTTTTTCCATTAATTTTCCTACTACTGTATTTTAATTAGAAGTGGTTTCAGTTAAAAAAGCAGAAGTTAATTTTTAATACATTAAAACATTTTTACATGACCATAAGTGTTTTGAAACCTGAGTATAGTGGAAGGAATCAAAACCTCTCCTTACTATCTGCTTGTATTTATGGAAACAGTGTCTAGTCAAACTAAGTTTCCTGGACAGAGTGTAGGGAATACATCAGGAAACGTTATATTAGGGAATTTTGGGGGCAGAGAAGGATTGCTAGCTGGGATAAGGATTTAAGGTAAGATTTGGCACTTTGGGTGGAACTGCAATATAAAATCCATTGCCAAGGAAAGCTGATTATTATTATTACTCTCAGTTTTGATGCTAAAAGTGCTTTCATGGGCAATGGATATCTGAAATAATTTCCAGTAAGAATTCATAATTTTTGAAAAATCAGTAATCTCTTCTAAAATATTGTTCATATTTTTCTACAGCGCACAGAGGTATGTACACTTAGTTTGATAGTTGGCCTGGCTGTATATTGAATGTTCCAGTAATTCTTTGTGAAACAAGGAGATCACAACAGACTGTGTCTGAATGCTGACTCTTCAAGGTTATGAATGACTAGGACAGTGATATATGACGACATAAATGCCTGATTATAGTGAGAATCAGATCACCTGAGTTTTGTATTTACTTCTGTAGTGAGCTTAATATGCCTCAATAGGAAGGTCAGTAGAATATGTTTGAGGTTGTTCTCAGTTCAAAAATGTTGTCATATTTCATTAAGTTTTTAGAAACTATTTAAATACATAAATGCAGTTAAACAATACATATTAAATACATATAAAAATAAACACAGCTTTTACAGTACAGCTTTCACAAAATATGTAAAATTTGAAATCACGTTTTCAAAAATGCATTGGTGTCTTCTTTCTGCAAGTGCAAGGTAGTGGCCCACTTCAGACACTCTATTATTCAGGAGAAAGGCATTCATAAGCAAGAGCTCTGAAATAGAGCTTTTCTTAAAACACAAACAAAAAACCTGTATATCCAACCAGGTTTTCATTTTCATATCCATAGAGAATTATTAAAACTGTAGAAAATAATGGGAAAATAAATTAGAATTGTTTTTAATGCACACCAATACCATAATAAGGGTGTATGAATTGGTTATTGTATTTCTTTATCTTAACAGATCAATTGGAAAATACAAGTAAATGGTTTAATCTGAATGATAACTACATTTTTTCATTCTACCTACAAAAAGAATTATTTCTTGTCAAACAGAAGGTGTTATTTTCTTCAAAACAATTCTGTCTCTTTCATATGCTGAGAAATGTGACGAAAATAATCTTTTCACAGAGAAGGAATAGAAAAAAGTGTTGCCCCTTTCCTGCTCAGGACTAGAGCAGACGTCAGTCACAGAATAGCTGCTTACATGCTTGAGAAATTAGTTCTTCTATCCCATTTGATAGAAGAACAGTGGACTCACCAAAGTAAAAACTTCACAGTCTCACTTCAGATTCAGCTTTTGACATTAAGTCTCTACTAGTAAAAATTCATTGTGTTTGAGACTGTCTCAGGAGAATCCCATTTCAAAGATCCTTGTCTGAATTGACAAACTGCTAATTGCTGCTCCTGCTGTGCCAGAGACCTTCTCTTCCACTGAGTGTTTTCCTTGTTTTTCTCTCCAGCTTATAGGGTGACTTCAGCCTTCAGTCATGACTAGTTTCAGGAAAACTGAAATTGCATTTAATTGAATTTTGAATTTTGCTATATGCCACAAACAAAAATCACTCCATTCCAGTAGAAAGCAATGGAAGATAAGTATATAAGGATATCTTAAAGGAAACAATCAAAACTTGTTTCAAGTGTGGAGAATAGCTTTTAAAAGCGGACAGCAAACTGATTGCATTTGTATGTGATGGTATTGCAAGTGACAGTCCAATTTTAAAATCAGAAATACATGAGCAGCCTTTAAGGACAAGGAATGCATTTGCATGTTTTTCACCTGAAGCTTTTAAACCAATCTTGTACTTTCAGGATTTTTTGGTAGCATATTTGGACTGATGGGTGTTTACATTTATGATGGAGAACAACTGTCAAAGAATGGATTTTTTCAAGGATACAATAAACTTACTTGGGTGGTGGTTGTTCTACAGGTGAGACCTTGTGTTGCATGTTTCTGTGAAGGCACTCAGAGATTTACTCTTTTATAAATAACTGGGGAAACTAATGGGTGTCATTGAAGGTGCTGAGAATTCTACAGTTGAAAGTCTGATCTATTATTATTATCGTACTCTAAATGAAAATCTGGAAAATATATAGCAAGTATGTGATTAAGTATTGTGCAAATTAAAAGCTTATCTCTCTACATGCCCTTCCTCATGTGGCTAAAAATGTACAGTACAAGCATTTCCACTCATTTAATGGTAGTAATGTGATCAACAATTTCTTTAATGGGGAAAGAACTACTCCTCCAATATTTATTTTCAATAGTTCATATTCCTAATATAACATAAATGTATTGCTCCTCAACGTAGACAAAAGCTTTTCCTAAAGTAGGTGCATGGTGTCAAAACAGATGCTCTCAGTCAAATTACCAGTTTTGAATGCAAACCTCATTATTTTTGCAGGCACTTGGAGGGCTGGTGATTGCTGCTGTTATAAAATATGCGGACAACATTTTAAAGGGATTTGCAACTTCTCTCTCCATTATACTGTCAACATTGATCTCCTATTTCTGGCTGCAAGATTTTGTCCCTACAAGGTAAGAATTATTTTCCCTGTATACTAAAACAAAATAGTTGAAAACTTTCTGCTTACCAGATATAACTGCGAAAAGAAATAAAAACCAAATCCCATCCAAGCCGCACTTTGCGAATGTCTAGGTCCAGATTGCACATCAAAGTTTAGCCTCATCCCGTAGCTGTCAGTGAGTTTCTCAGGCGGCTGAGGAGCCGCTGGCTCGGGGTCCTGCGGCGGCCGCGCTCCCTGCGGCTGCTGCCGCTCTCCGGGGCCGCTGTCCAGCCCGGGCGCGCCCCCTGCGGCCCCGCGCGGGCACCGCATTCCTGGCGCTGCGGGCCCCGGGACCAGGGGCTGCCGCTGCTCCGTGTCCCGCACTGCGGGGACATCGCCTCTGTGCTGCCTCTCATTGCCCGCACCACAGGCTCTAACACGGGTGACTGCAGTCACGCACCCATGGGAGTGACGCTGCAGCAGTGAGTTGCCCAAGGGCACCCAGAAGGCCAAAGGCAGAGCTTTTTCTAAAAGCAATGCCACATTTAGTAGTGAGAACGGCTGAGAAAGAAAAAGAAGTGCTTGCTCCGTTCTTCTAGGCCCTGTACAGTGTCCTGATGCTTTGGGGATCAGACTGTGGTGGCTCTGTGTGCCACGGGTTTTGTACATGTGTAGCTTGAGAACTCTGCTTGTCTTGGCAGTGCATGTTCCTGTATGGAGTATAGAATTAACAATCCCACTTCCAGGTGTAGGAATAGGATTTTACTTATGACTGATCAACACTCCTTGCATATGTTACATGTAGTCATAACAAAAATATTTTGAATAATATTTATGAATTTTGTATCTGGTACAAAGAGACATCTTTTTATCTAAAAATATATATTTGCAATACTGTAGTCCCTTCTATCCCTACCCGTTCTGTGATTCTGTATTACCAGGGTTTAAGCATTCAGAAAAGGAAATGGAATAGCTATTTAGTCTTAAAAGTAGAAGACATTGAACTTAAATTACAAGTAGATTATATTTGTCCCATTAAAACAAATGTAGAAAGTGTTTTAAGAATTTCTGTGTGTTCAAATGGAAAATTAATAAGTAACTTAACAACTTCTGCAAACATGTTGAAAATTGAATACAGCCAAGTAGCAGTATGTAGAACCTGAAGCGATCCCATTTAATAAAACTTCAGTAACTTGAGTTAATCAAACTTAATCTTTAGTACCTTGCTTATGCTGACAATGCATTTGAACTAAAACTGTGTAATTGTTTCTGTCACATCAACAAACTGTTTTGATAGGGGTAATAGATGTAAAGTACTTAAGTGCTTTAATGTGTTGCCAGAGGCCATGTCCCAAAATAGGCTAAAGGTGTTCTCTGAAGGATTATTGTATCATATGCCACAGTTTTTTTAGCATTTGGTTCAGAAGATGAAATTGTTGATGTTGTCATGTCTGTGAGGAGATTCTTTTCTAAAGTGTGTATTGATTGTCTGCTGACTTCTGTTATTTTTTATCAGACTTTGCCTATCAAAACAACTTGAAAGACCAAAAAGTCACAATAGAAAAGATGCCTTTATTGTCTTTTCATGAGACAGATCTTTCTGTATCTGACAAAAATTAGATTATACTGACTTGCAAACTTGTTCTTGGGCAGCAGTAATTTGTTTTGACATAAGCTTTGGACTTCAAAGCAAACATAGCTCCAACAACTCCATGTATGTTGTATAAGAATGGGTGGGTAACCACAGAAGCTGCTTTTCTTCAGCTCCTGATTCCATTTTGCACACATCTTTAGGTAAAAGTTTAAGAAAAAAAGGATTGATCTGATTGCTTTTGGAAATTCCATGGAAGTGTAATTTTAATTTTCAGAATATGTTAGTATAATGGTACATTAATTTGTAGTTACAAGTTTCTTGCCTCAACAACTTTCTGCATTCCTCTGAAATAAATACATACAAATTATTTTGCTCGTTATCAATTGAACAAATATAATTTATCTTTCTGTTTTCCTCATGGAAAAAAATGTCCTCTCTTTTGATTGTGTTGCATAAATAAATTTGCATCACCTAAAACAAACTTTTTTTTTTATCTCTATTCTATTCAGTGTCTTTTTCCTCGGAGCCATCCTTGTAATAGCAGCTACTTTTCTATACGGTTATGATCCCAAACCTGCAGGAAATCCCATTAAGGCATAGCAGACTTCCTCATCAACCTGCTTCTCGAGATCATGCACTGGGGGCCTTGCTAGCACTGGCATGCGGGAAGTGTCACTGTGCACTGCAAGGGAAGGATGACTGCCCTGCATATATTGAAGAAATGCTGAAGAGTAGTTCTGAACAGCCAGAGGGGTTACAGGTGGAGGGTGATGCTGTCTGCAACTGATGGGGGGGGGAAATGTCAGGGGAATGCCCAGTGCAACTTGCTAATAAAAACTTGAAAGGAACCAAAAGTTTCCAAGAAACTACAATTAGGAATGTTTACAGCTTTGACTGAGATTGCATCAAAAGAATTACTGTATTGACTGCTGCAGAAATATGTCCTATGCACTCTTTGAAAGAGCACATGACAACATTGTCAGATTGTATGGTTTTTGCTATTCAATTCTATTTAATCTTAGTAAATATGTTTTTAACTGTTTGTCTATTTACGTGAAATGAGCAGAAAGTCATAGTTCTAAAGTGATGGTTCTAATTAGGTACTCCTTATTAAAACTGAAAATTGAAGTATGATTGAAAGACAATTTCACAATATCAAATATTTTTATATTTTTAGAAGGCTGATTTAATAACAGGAATCTGTTATTAAATTATAATATTATAATTCTGTTGCTTCTATAAAACTGTTGTAAGAATGTTAACATTCTCACTGAAGTACAAAGGGAGGAATACTCCAGCTTTCATCAGCTTGTAGTGTTGGAGCAGATGGAATAACTCTGGGAACATGGGCTGGAGGTTACTGTTCTAACCTGGGAGCAGCAGAAGGGTTGTGATGGCTGCTTGCTCAGATGTAATGTTCATTCTTTTTTTTTTTTACTGATTATAAATCAACTTTTTGGTAGAACCTTCAAAGTAGTTTTTGTGCTTTAAATAGCCTCTGAAGATTTTTTTAAACCATGATTTCAAAAAATGAAGAGCTCATAATAAGCATTTTCAAGGCATTATCATTGTCTGTAACAGCTCCATCTGGAGATATTATGGTATGGCATCTGTATACTGTACTGTACTTTATTACAGAGGTGTTTTTTAAACAAGTGTTGTTTACTCATGAACTCTTCCAGGCTTTTTCTGTATATTTCTATGTTATGGCTTAATTAGAGTTTTGGTGGGTTTTTTTAAATTATTATTATTTTGTTCTATTATTATTATTTTGTTATGAGAGTCCTTGAGCCAACAGACCAAAATGGGTTCTCTGGACCTATTTGTTCTAGTAGTGGAATTACTTTAATAGGAAATATAATTAAAAACAATTAATTGTGCAATAGGTAAATATAAAAGCATGCTGATATTCTGTTTAAAACAATAACAAAAAAAAATTCACAAAGAAACCTTGCTGCAATTAGATCAATTGGACTGTTATGAACACTTCACTTGAAGTATTTGCATATAGTCAGAAACACTAAAAAAATCTGGAACTAATAAACAACAACAAAAAAAAACTGTCTTAAAAATCATTGGTTTTCAGGTTCCCAACAGATGTTAATGTTGGGTGACTTGTGTGACACCTGTGATGGTGCATTTATATAAAAGCATTTTAGGAGTCCCTTACCAGTAGAATGGCAAGTGGTAAAAATGTCTTTATTCCTTTGTTCCCTGCCACCACCCCCTCCATGCTCTTTATCACATCTGTCTTGTACTAAAGAAAATGTGTAATAGAAAGGTGTTTTAAAATGTTTACCAAAGTACCTCATCTGATTGAGAAGGAGATTTCTTAGTGAAGTATTGTAAATGGGAAAGGAAGAATTTCACTTTTGTCAGTCAAGTAAAAATAGCTTCTTTCTTCTGTTGGCAATTACATGTTTTATCAACATTTTGTTTGTTTGTCTTATCAGAGCAAGACATTAAAGAAATATCAGAGCTCTGCCTAGGGCTTGTTTAGCTTTGTGAACTGTGAATCTGTCCCAACATGTTGTAATTGCAGTAGCTTTGCTACTTGGCCATCAAAAGTATCTAAATGGGCATTCTGTGTTAATATTAACTCTTTTACATGTAACATTCAATGTGGCACAATCTTTGAAAAGTCACATTTAGCCATTTCCCCCTGCAGTGCAGCCTAAGGTAAGATGTGTGTGTAGAGCAGCGGCTGACGGCGGTGCCAGGTACAGCATGGGATCTGCAGGGCTCTGAAATGAGGTGGGAAGTGTTGCTAGTAATCTCTCAACTGGAGTTTGGCCTTACACAGTAATACTTTTGATTTCGTGAATCATAGTGGTGGGAGTGTTCAAGTGATATAATCAGTTACTTTCTTAAGAAAAGTGTCCAAAAAACAAAAAGCAGGTTGAGAACACTTTAAAGCTGGTTGTACAGGAAGAGACCAAAAAAGCCAAAAAATTACCACGTGCCTGGAACTCTGTGACATGTGGTCTGGTTTTAATATTTCAGGTGCACCTGTCAATATTTGCCAGGATGTTAAAAGGAAAGACCAGGTGTGTGTCCTGATCTTTCCCTTTCCCTCTTTGCTTTGGAATAGGATGCCTGCAGCTTTGGAACAGTCTGCCGTACTAAGGAACAGTAGCTCCTTTCTGTAAAGGAACAGAAACCCCTGTCTGTAAATCAATGGCTTCCAGGCTTTCACTTGACAGCCCAATTCTGTTTTCCAGCAGAAGGATAGATCTCGTCACAGACTTGTTGCTGAAAAGGAAAAATGAATTTGCATTTTTATCTGTGTTTCCTCACAGAGGAAAGGCTCTTCTATGAGGTATGACTGGACAAGGGAAGGCAGCACGTGTTTTGTGGGAACAGAAAGGATTTGAGGAGGGCTTACTGATTTCTGTAACCTTTGCATTGGGGAGCATGTGCACATTTTCTCACTGTGATACTTTTGTATTTGGATTTTTATTTTTTTTTAAGTAGCTTTAAGTCTATAACTCATTAACTAACCAAAGAGGAATAGCTAGCACAGAGTTTTGGGAGGTAGTGGATAGCACGCTTTGAGTTTGTCCTAAAAGCAAGTGCTTTAGGAGTCTAACTTCCCAAAAATAAACTTGTCTTTCTGAACTTGTCTTTTCTGACCTTTAGACAATGGTTTTGTTAGTTTAGTTCTATATTTAGGAGGTTAATCTATACTTAGCAGAATTTTGTTTAAATATTTACAAAGTTATAGAAGTTATAGCTAGGTATTTATTTTCAATAACTTGAATCATGTGATTTTTCTTTCTAGACTTATATATTGGGTGTATTAGTATTTATTGAATACTTGGATATTTGGTAGTTTTATTTGAGAATCTCTGGGATATGTGGTAAAGGGTCAAATAATGATAAACTTAGGACTATCTTCAAAGCAAAATAGATCCGTTCAGTGGTATAAAAACTTGAGTCTAATAAAGTAAGATAAACTTTTCTTTCAACATTGTATTTCTCAGCAATCCACAAGTGCCCAAAAATGTATTTTCTCAAAGAATTCAGATAATTGAATAGTTTTATTCAACTTCATTGTTTTAGACAAACTTTAAGAAAACCTCCCTTTTTATTTGTTTCAGTAAAGGGTAGATTAATGTTCTAGATTAAACTCCTATAGTGTAGAACCTTTGGTTTTTTACTACAATGTTTTAGTAACTATTGTTTTATTTTTCCTCAAAAAGACAAAACAATCTCATTTTGCTTGTGTTTCATGCACATACAGGCCTGTCACAGACTCTTAGTAGTACATAATTCTTTTGTGTGTGTTTCTAACTTATTTTTGTGGCTGTAATTCAAAATACTGTAATAGATTTTGTTCTTTTTTTATTATTATTGATAAATGAAACATTGCATTTCTTCTGGTTTTTGTTGTCAGTAACTTTCATATTTGAATGTATTTCCTGATCAGCCCTGCATGTTCTGTTGTAATTAAGCAGTTGTCATTTTCCAAATTTGAATTTGTTGCTCATTTTCCTCCTGGTGACAGTGTTTCTTGCTGGAAATTGTGTTGAGGAGGATTATTCATTCCTTTCACATCTGAAAACTATGTTTGTGAGAATGAGTTATTAAAAAACAGGTTGGGGATTTTTTGTGTCTTAGAAAGGTATCAGTTATGTATAACATGGTATTATACCATATATGTGTAATATGTCATTACCTAAGATGGCGCATTACTGTGAGAAAGTCCAAATAGTGTTTCCTTGCCTTTGTTTTAGTTGTTCTTTTCATTTTTAATGCTGATTATTTTCCACAGGAAGGGAGTCCTTCTCTTTCCAGGTAAGCTCATTGTATGTTTTTAGGTATCTAGAATTAAGATATTTTACTAAAGAAAAATTTGGGGCAAAATGCAACAAAATACGTGGAATTGATTAGATTATTTCTTCTGCTTCAGTTACTGTCCAAAGTTCTGTTCAGTTGAATTCTTAGCTTTTTATAAGTATTTCTCAGCTGAACTTATAACTCTTTCTAGAAGAAAAAATAGTGTCCTGACTTGCCATTCAGTGCTTGTTCTTGTTCTTGAATGTCTGCTGCACAATTGCATCCAAGAGTAGACCTGGCACATTAACTTGTCTGCAATCTCCCATCATCATTCTGACTGTAATTAGCCATATTCATTTCATTAGTGATTTATAGCTCAGGAAGAATTGCTTATATACTTAGCATATGTTTGTATTTGCTGCCATGAGTATGCTTTTTTTAGATTTTTTTTTTTAAACTTTGTCCTTATTGTCAATATATGAGCCCAAACATATTATTCAAACATTGTAGCAAAATTTTTTAAGGTAGTCTTAGTTTTTTATATGTTGATATTTTTGTGTGATTACACTGAACACAGTCTAATATATGGTGTTAACAGGCAGTTTGGAAAAGGTTTTTTTTTTTTTTTGGTCTAACATTGCTGAACACTGGATTGCATCTTACATGACCTAACACAGTCCTCCTTTTAATCCATGTTGAGGTAAAATACAGTATTTTTTTTTCTTCTGTATGAGTAGATAAGGCCACTGTATTAATAAACTGGTTGAAATTAAGCATTGGCTTTATTAAGAATATGATTAAAAACTCTTTGAGAGCTTTGTTAAAAGGAAAGGCTTACCTTATGCATATTTTTGCAGAAATAAAACAACATTTTAGCTAATGCTTGTTATTTCACAGCATAATTTTAGGATAATTTTCTATAAATTCTAGAAGGCTAGAAGATGTTTTTTAAGTGGTATCTTTTAACATACATCTTACTGAATGTTGCCAGCAATTTAATTTTGACTGAGACTTGCTTCTTTTTGACCATTGTGTCATGACTTCTTGCAGTGTTCTTGTGATGCTCTTCTGGTCTGAAACCCCAGATGTGCCCTGAACCAGGGGTAGTAGGGAGCACCTGAGTATCACTGCCAAGTTGTAGTGTGGGGTGTGCCTGTTACACTGTAAGAGCTATGAATAGCTGTAATTTACAATATATCAAAGACCTGAACAGAGTTCACAGGCAATTTCTATAAATGATGGATAACATGTTTCTCTGCCCATTCTGGAGATTCATATAATAAAACTGGGTCATTTCACCAGCATTTTTCAGGACACTTAATTTCTATCAGTTTCTTTTGTCAATTTTGCCCTGCTCTGAATGTTAACAGGCAACATGATTTAAACTGAAAGTGTTATGCTATTAGGTAACAAATTAATGATTCCTTATCCAGGGACATTGTTCTTCAAGACTGGTGTAAAGGCATTCCCTGAGGAATCTTACCTGAAACTAGTGAAACCATCATCTGCCTGTGCCTTGGAATACCCCTAGGGAGATAAGTACTCTGTCCTTTTTCATCCCTCTTCCAAAATGATGGTCATGTCTTCTACGGCTAGCAGGTAGTAGTATTTACTTAGTATAGAGGATTGAACACTGTGGGTGTTTAGATGTTACACACAATTCTTGTTTCTCTTCCTCAGGAGTTTGTGTTAAATAATGTTAAATGTTAATGTTATGTTAATATGTAAGTTAAATAATGTTAGAGCAGATTATGTCGGGACTTGTGTAGGTGAGTGGAGTTTAATATTTCAAAATATGTTTAATATTTCAAAATATGTAGCTGCTCTGTCTGCATGAGCAAACTTGATACTTAAATGCATTTTGAGATAATGAGTGTTGGTCTAATATGAAGGTGTGGATAGAAAACCATCTTGTCAGCCTAGTTACCAAATGACTTTGCTGACGTTGTAGTTGTGTTGATTTTTTACGTGAATCCCTTACATGTCACCTACATGTCTGTGTGTGACTTTCCCACCAAATTCTAACAGCCCTCTGAGGAATAGACTTGAAACTATGCCAGCATTTTCGGACCCCACTGCTTTTCAAGTAGAAGGGGGACAGAATTGTCAAATATTTCATGTGACACCCTGATACTTGTAACAAATGACTGATAATAGGAAACATCCCAGACCCGCTAGACGCACTCTTGGTTTCCTGAGCTGGAGTCGGCTTGTCTTTGTCTAGATCCATTGGTCTGAGCAGGGCTATGCATCGGCAAGCTCTAAATTCCTTAAAAGGTTCATTATGATGAGATAAGAGGTGCTTGATCTTAAGGCTAAGGGTTTAACCTAAGCCCACACGATCTTAAGTGATGAGTGATTGACACCCCTTTGGTAACGCGGTGGGAGCTGCGGTGCCAGTCTGTACCACAGGGATAAGTTCCACTGTTGGTAGGGACAAAAAGCTGTTCCTGTGTAGCTGAGGTTTTGGGGGAAACGGGGATGTCACAGGAGCTGGAGATAAACAGCAAGATGGAGGACTAAGAACATAGAGAACAGACTGATTCATGGATACAGCCATGGAGACTTGTGTGTGTATCGTGAATGTAATGGTATAGCTTGGACAGTTGTTGCTCCTTAGTGATGCCAGCAGCGGATGAATTTATAAGCCACAGAAAACCTAATAATGCCAGCAACATGTTTCTAAAAGATTTTCCGCACTAATTGGCTTGCTGCTATGGGGAAGCTGATCCCTGTTATATTGTTACTTGCAGGTGCTGTGATAAATCAGAACCTGAGATGACCTGCCCCTTTGAAGATGTTAGAGCTTTCATAAGCTAAGTTTAGAGCTTGATAGTAAGAAAGAAGAATATCCGTCTCCAAGCTGGATCATCAGGGTTGATTATATCCGTTTGTGTACTCCGGCTCTAGAAATGTCAGGTATATGCCGTACTAACTACCTTCCTTTGGTCCTTTTTCCCGGGCGCCTCAGCAGCCCCAGGAGGGAGGAAGCGGGGCCGGGTGTTTCGATTCGGGAGGGACGGGTGATGCCTGGGGGGACCGGAGGAGATCTTGCTTTAGCCCGTGGCGTTGTCAGGCTGGGGGTGCCGAGCGGCGGAAGCTGTGGGGGCCGTCCGGCGGCGCCGCTGTCCCGGCTCGGCCCGCACTTCCCGGCGGCGCCGCTGTCCCGGCTCGGCCCGCACTTCCCGGCGCGGGCAGGGCGCGGGGGAGGGCGTCCCGCACACGTGAGCGGCGCGCGGCCAATGGCGCGATCGCGTGATGCGCAGCGCCGGGTGCGCGCACGGTGGGGCTGCGCAAGATGGCGGCGGGCGCGTGAGGGGTGGCGGCGGCCGCGCCGGAGGGACGGAGGGAGCCGAGGCCCGAAGGGAGCCGGGAGGGGCCGCTGGTGCCGCCCCCGGGGTGCGATGGTAAAATGACCCAGGCGGGGAAGAAGAAGAAGCGCGCCGTGAACCGCAGCATCATGCTGGCCAAGAAGATCATCATTAAGGACGGCGGGACGGTAAGGCCGGGGCCGCGGACGACCCGGGGGACGGCTGGCGGCGGCGGGGGCCCCGGGCTGCGTGGCGGTACGGGGGCCGGCCCCGGACGGGCTGGGCCTGGTCCGGCGAAGGTCGGTGGGCCCGCGGGTCTCGGGCGGCCCCGCCTGTGTCGATCGCGGTGCCCTCACGGCCGCCGCAGCCCCGATGGCCGCTCTCGGCAGCCCGGGCCGGTGTCCGCGGGGCGGCTGCCCGAGAACACCTGTGAGCGTGTCAGGCTGCTTTGCTCCGCCCGTCCTGTTTGTTTGCTCTTTGCTCCGCAGTTTGTTCCTCGTATGGCCCGGGTGTTGGGTTGCGGGAGCGAGTGCGGCCTCAGGCGCCGGGCCTGGGGCACAGCGGGTCGTTACGGCCGCCCGAGGTGAGCGGGGCATGTCCGAGCCCACGCTCGCCGAGCGTGGCTCCCGTGAGCGGCGGCTGCGGGGGCAGCGCAGGGCCGGCGCGGGTGCGGGGCTGCCGGCGGGGGCAGGGAGCGCTGTCCCCGCAGTGCCCGTGGTCAGACAGAACGGGCCCGAGAGGGGGACAGACGCCAGCGCCTGAGCAGTTCCGCAAAGGGCGCCTGGGAGAAAGGGTTTGTGGTTCTTCCCACTGTTTTGCTTCCTCATAAATACATAAATTTGAAAAAGAAAGGAAGTTGATAAGTGTTTTGGCTGCTGGAGCTTGGAGTTAGTTTGGGTGTGGTTTTTGGTGGTTTTTTTGTTTTTGTTTTGGTTTTTTTTGTATTGATGGGTGCCATTACTTCCAATGCTTCATTGCCCCTGGATTTTTTCCACTATGTAACACTGTGTAGCTTCGATGTGCCTTGTTCTAAGTACAGTGCCTATTTTTCAAATAAAGAGACATCTTGACAGACTAAATTGCTAATGGCCCTTCAGTTTGTCATTTTGGAGCAATAATGGAGAAGAGACAGGTATGAGAGTCACTATACTTGTTCATCGAAGTGGCCAACTGGCTGGATTACTGAAGCGTTAGGAAGGAAAATGAATTCTGGTATTGGTTGTTGGTGTTTTCCAGGATGTGTTTTTAAAGATAGAAATATATGAGATTACCTTGTACAGATGTTAAATGCAAATATTTTAGATTGAGTAGTACAAGCAGAGTAAATGTTGTTACTCAGGGGATATGGTGCTTCATAATTTCTCTCTGGAGTATCATTGATTAAGATACAGTGTGATTCCAAGTGTCCCTAACCTCTCAACTTTAACTTCCTTTTGCCAAGAGAGGAGAAAGTATGTTACAATTAACTGCGTTCTGTGATACTTTTAGTACATCATTCAGTGCCCCCAGTTTCAAAAGCTGAGTGCCAATTCCCGTGAGTTCTGTATTAATCTGATTTTTGGAAATCACATATAAATGGAAATCACGTAAAAATTGAAATAATGTAAAAAGAAACATTAGATGAAGATATGTTGATTGTTATTAGGCAACAAAAACTTCTGCTTGTAGTACTTTCTGCCTTCAAATAAATGTTTGGGAAATTATTTGTTTTAAATACATATTTTTAAGTTATGAAGTTTGATATAAGAGTTTGATATGAGATTCTTTATAGCAACAGCAGAAACTTTGTGCATGGAATTTTTAATATTTGCTGGAATGTTAAGTTGGCCTTCAGTGCTCAGTGTCCTCAGCTGCTGCATTCATTACCCAGAGTGGTGTGTGGCATTGTGGGAAACAGGTACCTGAAAATGGCCCCCATGTCTTCAGTGTTTCCCACTGGCAAAGTAATTAATCAAGCATCTTTGTGCAAACTTTCCAGCCTGATTGGTTTATTTTGGAGCTGTTTGACATCAGAAAAAATTGTGTGAGCCAGAATGGGTAATGTACATATGGTTAATGAGGCAGTGGCACAGGCAGAAAGAGTTTCTGATTGAAAACAAAAAAACAACCAAAAAAAACCCCAAAAAAAACCAAACCCAAAAAAGCAAAAAGGAAAACCCACCCATTGTTTCTGCAAAGCCTCTCTTCCCACTGCAGTTTCTGCTGGGTCTCCTTGACAAGGCAGTGGGTGGTGCAGGAGCTTGGGTTGGTGCTTGGTGGTATTTTTGTGTTTCTCTATTTGCAGCTTTAGTAGCTGTATCACAGAAAGAATGTGTAATGGTGTGTTGTACTCAAGTGAGTGTGTGTTGTCAGATTTCACCAAAGGAGAGGCAGTAACACCAGTGATGCGGTTTTGTAGAATCACAAATGGTTTGGGTTGGAAGAGACTTTAAAGATCATCTATTTCCAACCCCCCTGCCACGGACAAGGACTCCTTCCTTATCCAGGTTGCTCAAAATCCCATCTAGCCTGCTGCTGAGCACTTCCAGGGGTGGGGCAGCCACAACTTCTGTTTCAACACTTCTTTTTCCCCAATAATTTTCATTTTTCCTTCCTTTATGTATTCATCTTATGTACAATGATGCATTTTTGAAGCAGTCATGAAATGAACTAGAGATTAGAACTTCTTTTGGTACTTTTTTCCTTTCCAGCAGAGGAGCAGCAGCTGTGGTCTTACACACAATACCTTTGTTGCTTTGATAGTTATTCTGTTGTTGTCAGATGTGTGTTCTTAGGCTTGCCTGACATGTACACGTTTTATCACTGGCATGATTGACAGTCCAAAGTGTTTGATTAAAGGCATCTTCTCTATAACCAGAGGAAAAGGTGTCCTTGGAGCCCTATTTGTGCAGTGTGTTTAGCCATGCACAAATGCACTCTGCTCTGGCTGCTGGTAATAGAGGAGGGTTGCTGTTACTGTGATAGGAACATCTCAGTTCCAGCTTGTTCACACAAGGACTCTGTATCTTTTCTTTCCAGGTCTGAGGCCTTCTGCTTCAGTTGCACTTGGGCCATTGCATTACACTGTGTTGGCCCGTTAGGAAAGCACAGGGGACAGGTTTGTAGGGTACAGCAGGGCTGGACACCCAGCGTCTGCACTGCACCTGTGGGCTCCAAGAGTGTGTCAGGCTGGCACTGAAACCTTGTGGACTGAATGCTTATAATGTGTCTTAATACACTACAGTGTAACTGCTTATCCTCCCCTTGCTTTCTCACCTCAGAAGCATCCTTGCTACTTGATAGTTGCCATCACCTTTAAAAATTACTATAGAGGTGATGATCTAAATGTGAGTAAATTAATTCTTTTTTTATAGGTAGGAAGAAATAACAGTACCTGTGATAAGTGAGCACTAGCAACAGCAAAGCAGGGAAGTTGCACTGTAGTGATCTAAATGTCACTTGTGCTTGTTTTTGTCAGCGTGTTGGAAAGCTCTGTTGGTGTTGCTTACAGCTGGGTGACATGGCAGAGGGCAGCAGTGACCTGAGGCCTCTAAAGGCAGCAGCAGTTCCCCTGTGCAGAACAGCCACTGCTTTCCTGCTGCTGTTTCGCTTTGTGCTGGTGATCTCGGAGCTGCCCGGAGCTGGACGAAGGCAGCGTGGGCACAGATGGCCTTGGAGGCACTCGTGTTTGCTGTGAATGGAGGTGCTCTTGACCCCAATGCTGGGAGGGGTGGGATGGTTTGTGACACCTCCCTCACTGTCTGTCAGGCCTCGGGGGTTAAGAGCCAGCAACGTGACAGGAATCTGGGGGCTATCAGAGTGAACCTGATTTCATGAGACGGAGTCAAACCGGCTAACATTGATACTTGCAGTTTGTGCAGAGCTGGATAAATTTTTAACCCAAAGCTAAAATAAGGATTGTGGGTGGAAAGGGAAAGGAATTGTGGGAAGAGAGGATAATTATAGCCACTCTCTGTACCTACAAAGACTGTTAATTTACATCCTTGGGAGAGTGGGCAGAAAAAATAGCAGAAGTATCAGTATTTACTGAAGAGGACTTGGGAAAGAAAAATAGCACAGTGCTGAGGTACTTTGTATTTCACCTTTTACAGACTGTTTGGTTACTTTTGAAAATTATGATCCTATTTAGCAATTGGAGTGAGTAGGCAGTGAGGTTTTCTGTATTTATTTCCTGCATTTGTTCAGTAAGATTTTTTTTTTCTATGTTGGAAATATTGGAATCTAGAAGGAAAAGCTAGGTATGGCTTGCATAAATCTCCTAATAAAAGAACGACTCCAGTGTTACCTAACTGCAACTTAAAATTGTGTCTTATTTGAGGCTGGAAGGCATCTCCAACATCACTAATCCAACTACTCCAGTCTCTTACCCCAGACAGGGTCAGCTAGAGAAGTTTGCTCAGGGCTGTGTCTATTGGGGTTTGGAGGTTGACAACTCCACACTTCACTGAGCAGCCTTTTTCAGGAAGGGCTGCTTTTCTGAGGTTCAAGTATAATTTCTTGTGTTTCAGTATGTGCCTGCAGTCCTTTCACTAATACCTCTGGTCTGGCTCTTGTATTTACTCCTCCATCAGCTACTTACACACATTGATAAAATCCCAGTGAGCCTCCTGGGGAAGCAGCTGAGGTCCTTAGCCCGTGTGGGTGCTCAGTGTAAATGCCAGGTCTGATCACATCAGAGCCACTCTGTTAGTAACACACCTTAGCACAAAACCAGCAAAATAGGTGTTAAGGCAGCCCTTCTGAGTTGAAAGAGCACGTATGAAATTTCTGAGGAGTTATTCATACTGCTTTCATATGAGAATAATTAGTGAAGCCTATCCTTAATTTGCAAATGTTGAACTGTGGCATGTTGTTTGACAGCATTTACAGAGTCTACAAGATGAGCAGGTTTTCCCACCCATTCTCTTTTTGTTCTCTTCAAAAGCTGCTCCTGATTCTACCAAATCACTGCGAAATTCAAGTTCCTTTTGACAGATATTTTATCTGCATCTCTTCCTGCATTTGAAGCCCACTGTAACTGATAGGCCTGCACTCTGTATTTGGGAAGTGATAAGTGCTGTTCCTGAGATTTGCTCCTGGTGTTCATTATTTTAGTTTCTTGCCTGGTTTGGAGCTATGTTTTGTATGGAGCAGTGGTGCCTTTTAGTAATAGAAGAGCTGTTTGATAGGCTGGGTAGTGAGACTTGGGGATAGCTGAGTGTGAGCACTGCATGGAAACTTGATTCCATGTGGCTTTGTGTCCATGTGTACACTTGAACACTTTTCTCAAGGAAAACTAACTAGTTGTCTGAAGAAGAGTCTCTTTTCCCTGTAACAACCTTGTTTCCCAGACTGGCAGAGTAAGTGGTTTATATTTTTGAGATGGCAGTGAAGGATTCTGGAGAGTAAGAGTAGTACACTTCAGGACATTGGCATCAAAGGGTTAAAAAAAGGAGGTTCATTCCATACCAGTTAGTTGTGTAACTATTCCCAAGTTTTGAATCCTGTTTCATTCTTAATTGTTCTGTTTATAGTGTTCAGATGAATTTCTCATGACTCTAATAGATGATCAGATGTTTTAATCACTTGTCTTTTCTCCTATTTCAGCCTCAAGGAATAGGTTCACCCAGTGTCTACCATGCTGTTATCGTGATCTTCTTGGAATTTTTTGCTTGGGGACTCCTGACAGCTCCCACTTTAGTGGTAGGTGATCCTCAGGAGCTTTTTCTTGCTGTATGGGAGATGGGACAAATACTGCAAAGGCACTGAGCATCTTCTGAATTGCATGAAATGAAAATTACATATCACTGAGCTGCTCTGTTGTGCAAGTGAAAAGTTCTATATTTTTAGATGGTATCAGAAATTTCATTTATTTCATTGTAGCAGTGTAATGGTGTAGCACAGCTGTTTACATGCAAGTCGGCTAACGCTCAAGCTTACGTGTAAATAGTTTCTGATTGAAACCAGTAAGGTGGTAATGAAATTATCTTTCCTTTCAAGGTGCCATAAAACATTGGCATATTACAAATGTAAGGACAAAAATATACTTGAAATGTGGTAACCAGTTACACCAGTCTGTTGCACCAGTCGAAGCATCCCCATGATTAGTGAAACAGCCATACCAATGTGTTTGTATCAAGGTCCTTCTCATGTAGTTGGTTGCTTTTAATTTGGATTTAATTTGTGAATGATACATGATGACAAATTTAAAGGAGTGAAGGTTTAAAAATCTCCCAAGCCAATTCCACTTTCAAAGCAGTCTTGGTGCTGCTCTGAAAGCTGATGTTAGCCATCAACAGTGTCTTGGGTATGAGCTGCACATCGTCACTGAATGGAATCTCTCTCAGCCAAACACAAATCAAACTGAGACAGCTGCATTTCTGGATTCTGCTCACCAAACTGAGGGCCACTTCAGCATGGTGACAACTCTCCTCTGTCTCTCCCCAGTCCCCAGCAGGTGACACAGTAGCATTTGGAGAATCTGGTCAGAAACAATTTTCTAGGTTCTCTGTGGTTTATTTATACTTCAGGCACTGTAATCTCAAAATGCCTTCCATGCAAATTAAAGACTAGTCACATTATTTGTGGTTTGTCCTTTTTTCTTCTGTTTTTTTCTCCTGTATTCTATGAAAAATAAAAAAACTGCTGTGCATCCTAAAGTTGGATGTATCATGAGCAATATTTGTAGTTCATATTGTGTAAATGACTGTTTTGATATTTCCTCTCCAGGTTTTGCATGAAACCTTCCCAAAACATACATTTCTAATGAATGGTCTAATTCAAGGAGTAAAGGTAAGTTGACAGAAGTTAATCACAAGTACAATTTAAAATGAATGGTAGGAGGAATGTAGAAATAACTGCCAACCGAGAGAAACAGTCAAGAGGTTTTTCAATATGGCTTTCACAGTATAAATAAAATGGAAATAAATTACTGCTGAAAGTGCAAATGTGCCTCTTTTTACTTTTGGCAAGGTATTGCTTGGTCTGTATCTACTGTTTTGGTTCAGCAAATAAAAAGGTAGTTCCTTAATCCCAAATGATGCATATGGTGCTGAAAGTGGGTAATTTTTCACTTGGTGTTTGTTGCTCCAGTAGACTACAAAGCACAGTTCATGACACTGCTTGTATGACTCCTGTAGAATCATCTGCATTTTTAATTTTGTGTAGCTCTGAGCTAACAGATCTCAAGTTTTATGTATTCAGACATGGGATAGAAGATCAGTGATACTCGGCCACATTGCCTTTGGTGCATTGCACTGTAGCTGTTGGCTTGAATGGAACCAGAGCCCGGGCTGCTCTCAGACTGTGCTGTGGTCAGCTACCACGAGTCTGACCTCTTAGTTCTAACTTCCCGTGTTTTGTTTCATTAGGGCTTACTGTCGTTCCTCAGTGCCCCGCTCATAGGTGCCCTGTCTGATGTGTGGGGACGAAAGTCCTTCTTGCTGCTAACAGTATTTTTCACCTGTGCGCCAATACCACTAATGAAGATCAGCCCATGGTTAGTAAATTGTTTCATGCCAGATTGGCTGTTGTTTTTCAAGGTTGCTAATGCTTGTGTGTCTAGCATTGTGATAAAATGTTCTTTTGTGCTTCATGGAAAGTTGAGGCTTTTGTATTATTTCTGTGCAAAGCTGGGCATACAGTCAACCTGAAGCAGCTGCCATATGGCCAAAGGCCTTTGTCAGAATTTCAGTAGCTGCTGATTTTGATCTGTGTGCTGTAAGTCCTGTGTCCAGCACATCTGCCAAAGCTGGAGAACACTGTCCAGTGAGCTGTGTAGGTCTGGATCGTGGCCACAGTTCTCACTCAGCTACCAGCCAGCGACACTGAAATCAAAACCTTGCCTAATGTGGGTGCATGAGGTAACTGTTTGTAAGGTACAATGTTGCAGCACTTTTACACGTTTGTTTCTCAAGTTCTAAAATCGACCAGCTTTCATACTGGCCTGTTAACTGACTGGAACATTGCCCAGGTAGGGCAGGAGTCAGAGCTCTGGGCTTGCTCCTGACCCATGCTGTTCCTGAGGGTGGAGCAGCTGTGGCACAGCCTGCACTGACACAGGCCAGTGCCAGCTGCTCAGGCACCTCCATCAGCCTTTCCCATTTCCTCTCTGGTCACACAGGCCGCTCATCCCTCTTCAGAAGGAGCTTGTTTTCTAAGTGTACATTAAGGTTTCAAGTGCCAAGTGCTAGTGTCTATAGCATACAGATACGGCTAATGTGGAGGCCTTTCAATGACCAAGTTCTAAAAATACTGAGGTTCCTAATTTGCTTTAGGTCATAGACCAGTTTAGTTTATTAGCTGAGCACCTCGTTTCTCAGTAGTACTTAATCACAGCAGCTTTTTTGTAGATGTTACAAAATTGTGCTGCTTGTACTTGGTGCACATATGTGTTACACAATTCTATCAAGACAGTGACACTGGCTTTATCCAAGATTATCTCAATAAATTGTCAAGATAAGTTGGACAATGTAATTTACTGTTGAACTGCACTTGGATTGAATAGACTTTTTGTTTCTGTTTAGTTGTTCTAATCTTTTTTTTCATGTTCTTAGGTGGTACTTTGCTGTAATCTCCGTGTCTGGAGTTTTTGCAGTGACATTTTCTGTAGTTTTTGCATATGTAGCAGACATAACCCAAGAACATGAGAGGAGCATGGCCTATGGTTTGGTATGTATTGTTTGGGCTCTTTTGCTGTGGTATTCAGTACTAAGCCCATCAGTTTGTAATGCTTTTAAAAGCTGTGGTTTTGTTTCTTCTGTGGCAAGTTGATTTTAATTTGGAGTCAGTTTTTTCTGTTTAGTTGTTCCTGTCATCCACTCTTGTTTCTCTTTGATATTCTGCTTCTAAATGAAACAAAACATGGCCTTATTAAAAGCTGTCATGCCTGTCTTAAAGGCTGTTATCAGTCTTAATGGTGTAATTTGAGGAGCTTTACTTATTCCTGTATTGTTGCCCACATTGGTACTACTCTGTGATTGTTTCAGAAATCTCACCTTATGGTCTGGATCTGCCACTGTGTGATACTTGACTGCCCCTGCCTGTGTCTCCAGTCACTTTTCTGAGCTGCAGCTCAGAACAAACATAGCTGAGTTACTTGTCTGTTTGAAGTTCTTACTACTCACCTCTGTTTCTCTATCTCCTGATAACCTGCCAGCTCCCAGGAGCCTTGACATCCTCATGTTATTATGGATTAGCAAAATCATTTGTTGTTTAAGTTATAGAATCCATTACCATTCATCAGGAAGAGCTGAAAGCAATGGATATAGAACTAAATAATTTCTTTGTGCCTGTACACATCAGGGATATGTTGAGAAAGTTCTTTCAGTTTTTAGGTTAATATCTTTCACAGCTGATTAACTGACAACTACTGAGTTAGATTAACCAGCATATTACATTTAATATACCCTTTATACATGTGCTTTTTTTTTTTGACCAACATTGCCTATTTCACTAATAAGAAGATTAAGTACAGCTCATTGCTTCCCAGAGGTATCAGCGGAATCTACAGTTAATTAAACCTAATTATATCAGTATGTGCAAGAGTGCTATGAGCCTCACATTGCTGTCCAGTTATCAGAAAAAGAAAATCTTTCTTAAAAAATTGTGGTTGTCTAAAATATGCAGCTGCTACCACATAGGCATGGGGAAAAGGTTACTTATAATCACTGTGTGATTATAATGGTTGGGCTTCTGAAAAGGAGGAAATGTGGGTAATAACACTACTGACTTGTCTCACTGAAAATCTTACCAGCTGTTATTTATTTCAGGTTTCGGCAACTTTTGCAGCAAGTTTAGTCACCAGCCCTGCTATCGGTGCCTACCTTGGCCGAGCATACGGCGACAGCCTGGTGGTGGTGCTGGCTACAGCAATCGCCTTGTTGGACATCTGTTTTATCCTTGTTGCTGTACCGGAATCACTGCCAGAGAAGATGAGGCCAGCGTCCTGGGGAGCACCCATTTCATGGGAACAGGCTGACCCCTTTGCAGTAAGCTACTTAAATTGGGAAGACTTTGTCATGTGTAGATTCTGAGCTTTGGACACAGGGAAGAGACTGAATTTACAATAGTTCAGGCTTGCAAAACAAAGCCTTCAATTTCTTCAAGCTTGACCTTGCTTCACTGGTGATCCTTTTGGTAACAATCTTGCTAAACATACTGAGAATTCTTTGGTAGTGCTGCATAACAACTTCATTAATTGTCAGGCTTTTCAGAGCCCAGCTCTGGATGCTTTTTGGAAATGAAAGTGGAATGTTTTGTAATTCTTTTTTTCTTGCCGTAGTCCCTGAAGAAAGTCGGCCAGGACTCCATTGTGCTGCTAATCTGCATAACAGTCTTTCTTTCCTACCTCCCAGAGGCAGGCCAATATTCCAGCTTCTTCCTATACCTCAGACAGGTAATGTAACATTTTGGTATGAATTTGAACAAAAGTAAATTTACAGGACTTAAGAAAGTTTTCAGTATTACTGAACTAATATGGAAAACACAGAAAACTCATGTA
The DNA here is from genome assembly GCF_963513975.1 of Fringilla coelebs. Classification (NCBI taxonomy): domain Eukaryota; kingdom Metazoa; phylum Chordata; class Aves; order Passeriformes; family Fringillidae; genus Fringilla; species Fringilla coelebs. The sequence goes on from NC_140067.1 coordinate 19,101,802, forward strand.
ATTTAGAAGCTCCCAGCAACTGATATAAGTTCCCTTGTTGTTCTGTTTTTCTCTTTTAGGCAAAAAGAGAAAGTGATGAATGAGTTATAAAACAATTTCTTGTATTTTGTAAATATCTGCATTATTCTTGGACTATGAGGTTCAATATGTTAAACTGGTGTTATTTTTTGAGGGAACAATTTAATTGTTTTATTTATGCCCCTTTATTTTCATTTATTTGTTTGATGTAATGCAAAAAAGAAAAGGAACTGAATAATACTGGTCCTTCTGCATTGTGTGTTCTCTCACTGGGGTTTGTGACATCATGATACATGGTTTATGGTTAATAACCAAATTGCCTTTTTTTTAATATAGATAATGGGATTTTCATCTGAAAGTGTTGCAGCATTTATAGCAGTTCTTGGTATTCTTTCCATTATTGCACAGGTGAGTTATTACTCTGTGTGTCATTGATTTGACAAGCTGAAAAGAAGTAAGCACTGTGGAGAATGGAGAGCACTGTGGTTCCATAAATGTAACTCAGCTTTTACGTGTCTGTTTTTCTCTAGATCTCTAGAAATTGGTTAAGACACTAACTTAGATGAAAACACTTGACAACAAGTGTTTGGTTCATTAAGGGAAAACTAAATCCTTTGTGCATCAAAGAAGGGACAATGGTTTAATCATATAACTTGCTAAATGCTGCTTTTTTTTCTGGTAGAGGCAAATACTGCTTTTGAAGAACACTACTTTAAAATCATATTTCTGCATGTATTTGACTTTGAGAATTAAATTTTTTAGGTGTTGTTGTTTTTTTAATTCATTAACTCATCAGCTTACTTGTGTTTAACATTTAAGAATGTTATTTTTCTGACATTTTACTTTTGCCCTCTCTGTTAGACAATAGTGTTGAGTTTACTGATGCGGTCGATTGGGAATAAGAACACCATCCTGCTGGGCCTGGGGTTCCAAATACTGCAGCTGGCCTGGTACGGCTTTGGGTCAGAGCCATGGTATGCACATTTCACTTTGCTTTGACTGATGCGGGGTTGGTGTGCATTGTATCCCTTCTCCAAGGGTGCGAGTGCAGGAGAGCCAATCCGGCATCCAGCCCCAGAGCAGTCACTGCAGGCTGTGTTTTGCAGGATGATGTGGGCAGCCGGCGCTGTGGCTGCCATGTCCAGCATCACTTTCCCAGCTGTCAGCGCCCTGGTCTCACGAACTGCTGATGCCGACCAGCAGGGTAGGTTTGCTCCTGGTTCTTGGAATTCTAGTTGAGGAATACTGTGCAGACAGACATACCGGGGTCTGGGCTTAGTGTGCGTCAGCCAGGCTGGGTCTTGGCAGGGCAGCCCACATACCTGAGCTTAGGGCACCACATTAAATCCAGCCTGCTTGGAAGGTGCACTGTGTGTGTACCGTGTACTTCTGCTGCAGAGGGGAAACTCATCAAGGCCTCACAGTTGCAAAACATTCAGCAAATTCAATGCACTGTTCCTCACTGTTGCATGCAGTGCTGTCTCCTGCATGAGACAGTGTGCATATCCTGGCCTCTGAACTAGCTTAGCATGGCAGGCACTGCCACTCAAATATATGATAATGACAGGCTCTTTGTGCCCCTTGTTTACTGCTACCCATAGTGCAACACCATTTAGAGCTTTCCTGCTTGCCTTAGTTTCAAGTCAATTAAAGCATTAGAAATAGTTAATTATATATATGTATATATTAAAAAAACTATAGATAGAGAAGAGCACATATTTTACTTTTCCCAGGTGTTGTTCAAGGGATGATTACAGGAATTCGAGGACTGTGTAATGGTTTGGGACCAGCGCTTTATGGTTTTATATTCTATATATTTCACGTTGAATTGAATGAACTGCCCATGCCCGAATCATCGTCAGGAGGTAGTGCGGTTACACAATACCATTTACAGCAGGTACGTTTCTTTTGTACTTACTGCTTCCAAAAGAAGCAATTAGGAAGGGTTCCTGTGCTCATCAGTTCTCCAGTTTGATGCTGTGGTACATTTTGTTACGCTGACTGTAAATAGAGGGTGTTTTTAAGAAAGAGGTTTTTAAGTCTCTCTAGGGGAGGGTTGTTTAACTGAGCTGTTTAATTGCATGCACTAGTTTAGTTTAATTTTCAAATAGCTACAGCTGACAGTTATAGACAACTGTGACCCTTGTGAGGGAAACACCTTGAGGGAAGGATGGACAGATAGCAGTGGTGAATGTTTGTTTTGCTGTCCTCCTGCCGAGCTTTTTTTTTTTAATTGAGTTTTTGGGGAAACTCAGCAGGAAGAACTTGCACTAGAAAAGGAAGTTGGCAAGCATTAATAAGAATCATGTGCTTCCTTGTCCTAAATCTTAGGATGTAACGTTCTTTCACCTTCCTTCTCAAAGCCTGCACTGTATTCACTACTGTGTCAGGCAACAGCTCTGGAAAGTAGGTAATTAGCAATTGTAAGCTGTTAAGGTGCATTGAAAGGCTCGTTAATACTTTGTTGTTGTTTTCAGAACTCCATAATTCCTGGACCCCCATTCTTATTTGGAGCCTGCTCTGTGCTGTTGGCACTACTTGTTGCCTTGTTTATTCCTGAACATACAAATCTAAATGTAAGATCCAGCAACTGGAAGAAACACTGTGGCAGCCATGGCCATCCCCACAGCCCACAAGCTCCTGGTGAAGCTAAAGAACCATTACTGCAAGACACAAATGTATGACAAAAATCCAGGAAGACCGTTTGGACTCTTCTTTCATCAGCAGTCTGGGATACACATTCCAACTCCATCAAAATGTAATTTCTTAAGGTAATCTTAAGAAGCATCTCTCTGCATGAAATCTGTAGGAATTGAAACAGGAGCTTTCTCCAAAGATGTTGCCATTGAACTAAAAACTTACTTGCTTTTATAAACAAACTGTTACATACTTGTCTCTTGCCATGAAATACTGTTACTGCTAAACTTTACATTCTTAGTTCAGAGACAAACAATAGAGTCAAGGCATGAGCATGTGTCCTTCTGTTTCCTTACGGTGGTGAGCTTTAATTCTAGTCATGCTACGTCTCAATGAGACAGACTGGCATCCATGTGGACCCATTCGTTTTAATGTTGTAAAATCTTGGGTCAGCGATTCAAAGCCTTAATGTAAATGTACTTCAGTAGGGAGGTGAATTGGTATCATTTCTTTTAAAAGTCACATGGCAGGTTTTTTTTAAGTTTGTACTAATATAAAAATCACAAGAGCACGCTTGCTGAACAGTAAAAGTTATTTTTATGTAAGTGCATTTACTCTTTCTATTTTTGAAGAAACGGTCGTATCAAACCTTGTTGAAATACAAAGTGGGTGTTTTGGGCCTACAAATTTTAATACTGGCTCCAAACCTCTGCTTTCCTCTGTACCGTTTATTAAACCACTCTATTTCTGATGTTTGCGTAATCATCAAGGACCTCAAAACTTGAATACACAGACTGAACTCTCTGAGCTGATAGCCTTGAATCTGTCGTGTGCTATATAGTGGCCTTTGAGGACTGTCACAAGAACCCTTTTGCATTACAGAGCTAAAGTTTTAGTCCTAAATTTTCAGGACCCTTAGTACAGAAGAGAGCTTTATACAATTACTGATGTGAATTTCTCTAAAAGTGTATATTTTTGTGTCCAGTTGTATTATTTAAGTGTTCCTTTGTATAAATTTGTGTATAAAGTATTGTATAGGTTTAAAACGTTTTCATCTTGTGGTTATTGCTTAATGCTTTTTTACCTTTGAACATTCACCATGGTTGACCAAGAGCAGGAAAAAAATGTAAATATACTGTTAATAAAGTTGAATATTTTAATGAATTTTTAAATAATTGTGAATGTCTCTTCAAACCTTAAGTGAAGTTCAGTAGTTGCATGTGTGTTATACTTCAGCAGGTGGAAAAAGTCATCTGGAGTAGTGATCCAGCCTGCAGCTTTCTGTATTAGCTAAAGCAGCCCTGAGCACAGTGGAAGGGTCCCGGCTGTCCAGCAGCACAGGCTGCCTACAGCTGCTCCTTGTTTCCTGGGCACCCAGTGGAACAGGACGACCACAGATCCAGGCTCCAAGGAACGAGGCAGTTACACACAGCCAGCCTGGCCAGAGCTCCCTTTGGATTGCAGTGGCCTGGGAGGTGCTGCCACACTCCTGTGACAGCAGCTCCTCTGCACGGCGAGATGAACACAGGCTCAGGCACTGGCACCTGAGGACAGCAGGAGAGACAGCTCCGCAGGGCTGGGCCTGGGGAACAATGAGCACATGGAAAACTGCAGGAAAAGGTAAATAAAATCGAGCTGTTCTGGTGCTTACCTCAGCTGGGAATTCCAGTACAGTGGAGATGTTGGTTAGTATTACTCCTGAAACAGTTACTAATCAGAGCTTTTGATAAAAACCATTTAATATTTCCATTAAAATGTACATATGACAAAACCAGACACTATACATTAACATGGTGCTAATTTATAAACAAATGTACGCATTTCACACAGCAAAACAAACCACTGAAATGTACAATCCTCTGGGTGCACCTGAGTAACTAAGGTAAAAGGAATGAATTATCTTTACCAAAAGTAAGGAATGGTCATTGTAAGGGTACTTTGCCTTGCATAAGTCCATGCATGCTCCTTCTGCAGGGGGCAGACACCAAGTCCCAAGGGTTATCCCAGCATCTGAACCCACAAAGAACAAGCTACACAGATGTAAGAGTATCTAAAATTTCTGTGTAGTCTTACAAGTTGTAAAGAAAATTTATAAAAATTATGTAACTTTAAGCTGTTGATATTTGTCAACAGTTAACTATTTAGCTACTTCACCTTTTAATGTTTTATGCATGGTGGCCTGTGGAATGTAATACTGAGAGAGTAACAGAAAAGTTCGGGAAACGAAGACAGAATTTTAATTTTCTATCTTCAGTGAAATAATCTCATACTAAAAATGCTAAATTATTTGTAAGTCTCTATGCAATTCAAATAAGCTGGTTCCAAAATTAAGCCAGTTTTTAAAACTAAACTGTAAGGGCTGGTTAGTGAGGCAGTCATGCCCCCTAAGAGCTTGACCTTTACTAAAATGGACAGCATAGAACAGTTTTCCTGTGTTTTCCTCTTGCCTCATCCATTCTCTGAAAGGAGTCAAGAAATACATATTCAGATAATTATTCTCACTCAAGGAATGTACATTTCACCTGTTTTTTATAAAAAAGTCACAGCACTTTAATGAGTTTTTAGGAGGATTTACAGGGTCAGCAATATACAAAGAAAATTCTGCACAGCCCTGGTGATTTCAGGGTTGTTCCCACTAAGGCTCCTTAAGGCTTTATCTTCTTCTCCTCAGGCTCAAGCACCCTGAAGCATCATCCAAGTCAGTCAAGATCCCTTCCTCAAAGAAAACTGGCTCATAAAATTATGTCAGTTCACACTGATACTTTACTAACACACTATTGCAGGACATTTAAACATCCCCCCAATTATTAAAAATGGACTCTTACTGTAAGACCCCTGTCTATGATCCAGGAAAATAGGCCGAGGCTGGTGTCCCAGCAGCTTTTGGCGATGGCTGTGCTTTGGCTGGCAAGTATGGCCTCAGGTACTCTGCAGAACAGCACAGGACACTGCATTGAACCATGGCTGTCACTGCCCTTCAGGTCTATTTCAAATAAAACCTTCTGTTTCGTACTTACCCGAGTTAAGTGTGTTTTGACTAAGCCCTCTTAAAGGAATGCTGTCATCTTTTTTCTTGAAATACTTTGATTCCAGCCCCAGGTGATCACCACTAGAAATAGAAAGGGAAATTAAAATTTAAAGCAAATGTAGTTTGGCATCAGTGCATTATAACAAAGACTTGGTCAGGAAAACCTTCGCTACAAGTCCAACAACTGTATTTCATGACCTTTACCATGTAAAGTAAAACCATCAAAGAGTAGGTTAAGAACAGCCTAGAACTAATTTTTTTTCAGTGACCCAGCATCTGATGGCTTAAATCTGTCACCAGGTGCAACACTGAACTGTTGTTCCTTGGGGCCCACTCCTGCAAGCAGAGCTCTTCCTTTGGTTTCAACAAACCAACACAAAATTGGTAAGCATGGTAATGAAGAAAGGCAGACCACAGAACCAGGCTAATACTAGAACCTTTAGTCAGTTCCAAACACACCAAGCTGACAAACGGCTTTATAAATTGAAATAACAAAAATACTAAAAGTGCAGTAGCTGACACTCACTTCTCCTTGTTTGCTGTGTGACCAGCTGCAGGCACTGAGTGAGCATCGGCACACCGACCAGCTTTCGAAAGCTGCGAGTTCAACTGAACCTGCAGAGACAAAGAGCTGCAGGTTAAGAGTTACTCCAGATCTGAGAGTCCCCTCCCCCAAGGGCATTCACAGAGCCAAATTCCCAGACATTCCTGTTTCTACACCTCACGGGCCCTGCTGTGCAGCAAAGCCTGTGAGAAACAGCCTAAAGACAAGCATTAGCTATGACTAACAGTCATAATGCTCAAGGCAGAGAGCCTAGGAGTAAATACAGTAAATACACACTTTAAGAAATAGTCAGACTGCTGTGCTTTGCTGTTTTATACAATTTAAATAAAATTTTATACAATAAATAAAGGCAATTTTATACAATTTTAAACATTCTTAAGCAAACAAAAAAGTTTAAGTGCCTGCCTTTGATACTGGACATTGGGAATTTCCATTTTTGCTGTGTATCGGTTCCGAAATGTTCTGGAAGGCATAGAGAGGCGAAATGGGATGACTGATTCCTAAGCTATGAAAGGATGGTCGGTCAGGCTGTAAAACAAATAGAAACTCATCCATAAATGAGAAACATAATTTTACAAGTAACTGTAGAGATTAAAAATTCCAAAATTAACAAAATATCTCCCATTACAAAACCAACACTCATGTGACTCTTCCTGATGGGAAGAAAACATCATTTTTCCAAGATTCGCACACTTAAGGAAAACGTAACTTTACAAAAGTTAATCAAAAGTTAATGAGGTGAGCACTCTCAGCTAATAATAAGCTACACACCCTGTCACTGATTAAAGCAATTAATGCATCCAGCTACAAATCCAGAGTCCTCTTTGTATGAGCAGCCCTTCCACTGAGAACAAGCAGCTCATTGATTCCTGTTGTCGCTGTGACAGCAGAGCTCTGTACAACACAGGGTGAGAAGCAGCAAGTCACACTATTCAGCAACTGCAGGCAGCATTCCTTAGCCCCTGACTTTGCTGTTTCTAAAAATCATTAGTTAAGAGTATTGAAATAGTACACTTTGGGTTTTAACCTTTACAAAGAGAATTAGTAAGCTAACCTCTCAACACAAAAAAGCCTTATTTTTTTGCCTTCACTCTGCACTTCATCTTTTCCAAACTAATTCTGTTATTGCTTAGTATATTTTATGTAAACAAGAGCTTAGAAGATTCTCACCTACAAGGCCCAGGGCATCAAGAAGCACCCAACAGAGTTTTATATTGTTGAAAAACAAACAAACAAACAAAGCCAAACCACACCCACCCAAAACTGTAAGGCCAGAAGAAGATGAAAGCACTTTATTTTTCCTCTTTGAAGGCCCTGTATTTAGCAACTGATGCCCACCTCACCAGCCTGTTATTTACAGCTCTGCCTTACCATGCTGAGAGGTGAAACAGCAGGTCTCCCACCAGCATGGGCACTGGCAGGACTGTCCAGCTTCTTGGCCATCTGAACTTCACTCAGCTGTCTGTTCAGCCACGTGATAACTGCAAAGAGGAAGAAAAAGCTCAAGTCCATTTGCTCCCTCTAACAAGCTGTTGGAAATGGCCACTAGGCCTTCCTCACAAGAAATGACAGTTCACTGGTTGTTTTTCCTCCCTAGTACCAAGCAAAGCCATTTGTTGAAGGTCCCTCTCCCCCCTCCAGGCCTCTGAGCATGCACTCCACAGCCCCAAGCACCAGTCCCAAGGGAAGGCTTCCCTACGGGCAGCTCTTGGCTATGGCATGCCCACACAGAAGAGGCTTGTTTTCCACACATGACAATAATGGCAGCTCTTCACAAAAACCCCAAAATCTGCTTCTATCCAATTTCAATAGTAGTGAGATCACTGGGTCATTTTTACAGAGGGAGAAATCAAGCTGTACAAACTTACCATTTTCATTGGTTTTCAGTAACTGCTTACTTTCTTCGAGTTTTTGTATTGTACTTTCTAGCTGCTCTTGTAGCTTGCAAACCTGCAATTCCCATAATAATTGTAACACTATCAGGAGTGTTATACTACTAGCTACAAATAACAACAAAAAAGCATTTTGAAGTTATTCTAAAATTAAAGAAGTTTGAACTCAGTTTGTCACAAAGCGACATAGTAATTCTTTTAAAGGAAGCCCTACTTTCAGCTAGGATTTTGATAAAGTGACAGCCAGACTCCTTTTAGACCTTTATTTTTCTATGATTAAATAAACAGGGAATGTCCTGTTTAAGGGCATTCTTGTTCTTATTCCCTTCACCAACTTACACATGAATGTGCCTTCTTAAGGGTGCTGGTTCATCCGTTACATTGCTTTGCAATCTTCAAACAATTTTAGTTGCCTTCCATATAAATGGATGGCTTTTACAAATCAGGTTAACATTAAAAATTCTGAAAGTTGATGACAAATTTAAATAAATATGTTAATAAGCAAAAGAGTATATTCTATTCCATGGAAAGATTTAAGACCTTATTTCTGTAACTAAATTAAACCCAACAAAGTCCACACAATAGCATTTCCAACACACAAGGTTAACCCATCAATACCTCCTGCTCTTTCATGCGAAGGGATTGTCCCATCTCCTGCGATTCCCTCTGCTCTTTTTGAAGTTTCTCTTCTTTTTCTGCCAATAGTTTTTCTTGCTGAATTGTTACTGTATTTTTCAATTTTAATTTACTCATTAGAGTTTTCAAATCTCCTTGTAACTTCTTGATAATTTCATTAGCCTATTAAAAAAACCCAAGCCATATATTACAAAAATAAACACCCAAGAAAGGGAGATATTGCACGAGGGAAGTGCCATGTTCACACAAACCTTAAGGAGTTCAGCTGACAGCGACTTAATTGTTGTCTCTAGCTTTTCAATATGCCTTTGTTTTTCCTCTGTACTCTCTTCCAGTATCACCTTGAAAAGAATGTTACAAAATATAATAAGGCTGTGATACATATTGTTTATGATTTCAAGTAGAATGTTCATAATTCTTAAAGCACTATCCTTACAAGGAACCAGCCAGTGCTTTTCAGTCTGGATTAATCCTTTTTTTCCAAAAGTACCATAAACTATTACTCCAGTACCACAGGATTAAATCTGAACCCAGTATACTTTTGAAGCCATAATTTAGAATCTTAACTACATTTGAAAGCTGACTGGCAGTATTCATAAAAACTGGTCAGCAGCTACTCTATGGAAACCACAACTAGGAAGGCTAAAAAAAATTAATGAAGAAACCTTCTGCTCCTGTGTCGCATCTAAGACTTCTTTTGTTCTGGTGACGAGCTGGTCTTTGTCTTTGATCTCTTGTTCCAAGACAGCAACTCGTGTCTGCAGCTGATTAATGAGTTTCTCTTTTTCATGACATTCAGCATCCAGAGTTGTGTTCTCCCGGCGCAGGGACAGCACTTCCTGCTTTGCTCTTTGACATTCCTAAATGTTGGGAAGGAAGTGAATTTTATTCTTCAAGAAAACCTGTAACAGTAATTTAAACATATATATTTAAATAGTAAGCATAATATGGAATAAAGAGGAAATAAATGAACTTAATATGCTGTATTTCCTATGACGTGCCCAGGCACACACTGTTAATGCTCTAGCAGTAGTAAGCTTAATTTTGGATATTGGGAAGCCGTACATCTTCTAACCCAGAAAGCTTTGCTTTCAGTTCTCTGACTGCGGAGTCTCCTTTGTATCTCCTCTCTGTTAGGTCTTTATTGATGACCTCGAGTTCTGAGAGCCTGTTCTGTAACTGCTGAATACTTTTCTGATGCAAATTTTCCAATTCCTTTTTCTGTTGTTCATGCTGTTGTTGGTACTGAGTTTGTGCCTGCGAGAAGCAAAGAAATGAAGCAGTTATCCGATGACTCTGACTATTCCCATACAAGAATCTTATTAATTCTTTCCAGCCATTGTACCTGGAGAGCTCTTTCCTTCTCACTTGTCAGCTCCTGTGAGTGTTTGTTGCTCAGAGCTGTAGTGTAGGATGTCCATTCATTTTTCAGTTTGTCAAGTTCCCGGCTCTTCTCTGACAAGGTCTGTTTTAAGTTTGACAAAGCACATAAAGTTTAAAAATGTAAGCATTTCAGCCAATACACAGCCATTACTGATACTTACTAAAAGGGCGTGGAGTTATTAAAAGAAGTCTAAATTTCAGCATCAGATGCTGAAATAGGTTAATTTTGTAACAAGAAAAAGGAAGGCACTGAGAAGCCAAAGAGCACCGTTCTAATGCTGTGGATAAAATAATCTTTAATTACCAATTGTGGTTTTTCCCAACCACTATTAAAGAGTGAGAAAACAGCCTGATGATGCTCTCTACCCTTGTAACACAGAATACTCTCTTAGGAAAAAAAAAGAAATAAAGTTCTTCAGCAGCATCTTTTCCTTTTTTTGATTTGTAATTCTGCATTCCAGTTCACCAAACACATTCCAGTAAGTCAAACTGAAGCTGCAGACATGAGGCAAACATATTAATATAAACATAATATTCCATTCCAAAAATAATTCTTAACAGTTTTCATAGAATTGTTCTGTTTCATTATGGTCAAAAAAGTCACCTTGATAATTGCAGAATCTGACCCAAATCATTCTCTTGGAATACAGAATTACTATGCTGCCTGCAAAAACCAAAATGGAGTAAAGAAAGTCCAAGACTTCCAATTTATTTACCATACTTTCCCAATTTTTCCAAATAAAACAATTTTCAATGATTCATGGAATATATGAAGTATATTTATCCTCACATGACCATATATTTAGTATTCAGTTTGTGTGTGCACACACAGACCTCTGCACAAAATAAAGTAAAATTTTGCTTGAGTACGGCAAGAGCTCAATTTAATTCTTCAGCTGCTGGCTTTATTCACTCTCTAGAAAAAGTAGTCTAGACTATTCCCTTCACTCAGTCTCAAGTCAATTATCTTGGCTAGCCTACAAAAAGGGACATTTTCCATAAATCAAAAAAACTGCAACACATAAAAGTTAAAAATTTATGTTACCTGTTGAGTGTAGCTCAGTTGCCTGGTAAGATCCTCTTCAGTTTTTTTAAGCTTTTCTTCCAACATAATTTTATCCTCCTATGTACAAATTGACATCAAGTCAAATCCTCAGCTCCCAAAACACAAGTAGCATTTAGCTCCCATTTAATCAGCACAGCCTGCCTAAGCACCCACATACTCACTGTATTTGTGAAAAGATCACCTTGTTAAATAAGTGCCATACTGAATAAGATATAATTAGTAAATTCAAAAGAAAAGGTATTAGCCCACAATGTAAAAACCCCAAATTAACTTCTTACCAAATTCCTATCAGGAAATAGTATCTTATTTACAAGATATTTTTACAAAGGAGTTACCTAAACAAGAGATCAACTGTAAATCTATGTTATTAAAATTACTTATTAGGTGCCTAGAAACATAACAGCACAATAGGAGAGACAAATCCCAGGCTGTGAAACTGGAACAGACAACAGTCAAACTATGTGGCCTTTAATTTTTCACAAAATCAAACCCAGCATGCTACCAGACTGCATCTACATTCCAATTTTAATTGGCTTTTTATAGCTGTTAGCCCTGTGAAGCCTCACAATTACCAGCAGCCTGTGCTCTCCTACAGCCAAGTGCAGAACAGAGACTGAAGGTTCCAGTAAGTGCTGCAGCTGCTCTGGCCACCAGCACAGGCTGTGAGCAGGGCAGTGCAGCAGCCAGAGCATGCAGCAGCTGCACACCACGTGCACTGCGTGTAAAACACCTCCCTTCCTGCCACCTCAAATGGCACTGCCTTTCTGAAAATGCATTTTCATCGCCAGGGGGATAGCAACAATTCAGATTTTACAGCATGCACTCAAGTAGCTGCATGCAATTACATATTTAGGCTAAAAGAAAAAAAACCAGAGCATACAACTTACGTACCTACTTCTGAATTACTCAGAATGAAAAAAATGCTTAAGTACATACAGCATTGAAGCTTAGTTGCAGTTACAATAAACTTTCATTTTACCTTAAGGCGTTTCAAACAGTTGGCTAAAAACTTCTTTATTTCTGCATCAGTTCCTGGCAGGAATTTTAGAGAGAGATGGGTAAGGTGTTTGAAAGGGTTGGTCTCCACTACATTTAAACAGACAGGTGTGTGATCTAGAGCAGGTGCTGAAGAAACTAACTGCAGCAAAAACCTAGGGAAAAACCAAGAATAAATGTTTAGCATTTTTTTCCTGAAACTACCTGTAGATCCTAATCTATTTCCCAATAAAATATATTCACATATGTGCAGTAAAAGGCTCTCCAGTTTTTGCTCAAGAAAGAATAGAATTCTCCAAAGACTCAGGTTTAGCCACATCCACCAACAAATTCAGGTCAGGGCAGGTCAGATTATCCTTTTCTACTGACTCTTCTCAGTCTGAATAACTGACAAGCATTTTAAGAACTCAACAGGTACACACAGAGTAACGTGGCACACACTTGTGACCTACCTTGGGATATCTTTGTTCTGCTCCTGAATGCATTGCTGAAGCAGATCTATAAATTTTTGCGGGAAAGCAGAGAAGTCCACCAAGAGACCTTGCTGGGATTTCAAACTATATGAACAGACAGGAAAAAAAATGTTAATGATATAGAGAACTGTAATTTATTTCCTATAAAATATTTTGTTTTAGACATTAGAAAGAACCAGCTCTGATCATTAAAGTTTACTAGCATGTTATTTTCAACCAGAAGTGTGTCCACATATCACAAAATCATGGAAGTGGTCAGGCTGGAAGGAACCACAGTGGGTCACAGTGGGTCCAACCTCCCTGCTTGAGCAAGGTCATTCTAGAGCACATCTTGGGTAATAATCCCCAGAGGACACTTCTGATCACAAGCGTTCTTGCAAATGGGCTGCACTGATAAAAAACCAGAAGTTGTTGTGGTGTAACAAACGTCTTTCTTTGAGAAGGCATCACCCTCACAGCACAGTGTGGAGCAGTGATGGGACAGGCACAGGGAACAAGCACAGGACAAGGAGGGGAGCCTCAGCCATGACCTCGATCCCCCACTCGCCCATCTCTGCCCCCCTTCTGCACAGACACAGCAAACTCAGACAAACATCCTGCAGTGCACACACAAAGCTGTGCCCCCGTGCAACAAAACACTCCTGCACATCTCTCCTGCAAACACTACTTTGCTTTTGCCTTTTGATCCACACACTGATCACACCTCCCTTTTTCAAAACAACACCAAAGCTACTCCCCCCCCCAAAACCCCTAACAAACAAAAAAAAAAAAAAAAAAAAAAACAAAAAACAACACACCAAAAAACCACAGCAAAGACCAATATAAATAAATACCTAAAGAAAGCAGAAAACTGAACTGTTCATCTGTTCATGCCTGGAATCCAAATTTGCTGATTTGCTCAAATTCTGAGCAAGTAAATGAGACCCAACAGTACAATTATGCAAGAAACCCCTAAGATACAGGCACAGGTCTGTAAAACTATGTCCATGCAAACAGACTTTCTTCTCATAATCATTTCCTGAACTAGTTCACACACACATACAAACACAATAGTCTGTAAGAAGCAGTTAGGATAAACAGAAGATACCAGCAGTATTCCTCTGTGTAACCTGAGCTGGTCACTCTCCTGAGCCTGGCTGTTTCACCCACTGGTCAGAGAACATTGACAAAACACTGACAAAACCTGAACTCTAACACAGATCACTCTAAGCTAAAAATATTCCCTTTTTCTTTTTTGCCATTTAGAAATGTTTCACAGAGAAAATATTGTGACTTCACTTACCTTTGAAAATCTTCCTCTGATATGACAAGGTTATAAAGGAAAAAAGGATCAGTATCATCAGTCAATCGAACGGCTAAGTCCTGGAAAGATGTACATTTTAAAAAGATTAAAATACTATAAATATTTTAAACCAGCATTGCAAACAGAATTGAATACTTTCATTGTTTAGTCAAAAATACAAGATAATAGTGGCAGCTGATTCACAACATGTAAAACATTATCATTTAACACAACTTCAAATATTACAGCAGGAAAACAAGGAAAACTCTTTCACAAAAGCAAACCAAGTCAAAACCTTAAACTCTAAGCTGCAGCAAAGGTTTTGAAATTCAGTGTATATCCATAATTTTTCAGAGAAAAAGCTATTTGCTCCTTTTTTCCCCTCATGAAGTAAGTCTAGCACGAGCAGTCTGCTGCCATGGTTTACTAATACATCACTCCCATAACTGGCAGCCTCTCAGAGCACACTGCTCCTGAAGTGCATGAAACCACCTGCTGCTTTCATACACTGGAATACAGAGCTCTGCAGATTGGATATACAGCTGAATCCAGGAATGCCATATGGCAAACTGCAGGATTATGCTGCTTAGCTTTGAAACAGACACTCATTTGTTCACTGGAGGCCCACACAGTGTTTTGGAAAACCTGCCCTCTCCATAAGCATTAAGCCTTGAACTCCAGGGATGGGGTGATGCAGTACATTAGGCTCAGGCAGCTGCTCTTTGGAGCAAGGCTCGCCCCTGTGGCAAGGATATTCCCTAGCAGAGGTACAAAAGTAAAGCAGAAACGTGTCAGCTGTTCCAACATTACAAAGCATGACACAGCACTGTACATACACATAACTGAAACTTCTTTCAGTAATTCAGGTGCCAGTAACACCAACAAAACTCTCAGCTGGAGATGCATAAACAAACTCAGGGGCTTACACACACAGACAGTTACAATTAATGCTACCCCAAGCCATCTGGGGTGGATTGATGGGTGGGATAAAATGCCTGCTTGGTCTGAAGTCCCATTACTGATTAGGCATTGGAAGTTCCCGTTTAGACTGATCATTCCCTGAAGGACTCAACTGCATTTCCAGTTTCCAGGCTCCTCCTGACACGGGCTGCAGCTCAGCACACTCTTCTAACTGAACTGCTTCTGCTCAGAGGGAAGCACCATTATCACTGCCACCAGCAGCAGAAACTGACCAAAAACTGCTGTACTCCTACACAAACAAATCTTTACCCAACAACACCATACATACAACACCAACTAATGTAAACATCGTGCTGGGGGGGATGAACACTTTGGTGACAAATCAGACATACAACAGAAGAGATGACAAAGTCTCCAGTAGTGGTCTCATTGTGATTTTCCCTGAGAAAGATTTTTTTTTTTTACTCCCAATTTAAAACCTTGAACTAAAGGTACTCCTAAGCTCTCATGTTCCCCTGAGCATCTCGAAATACTTTTAATATGCAAGCTTGCTAAGACCCATCAACAGCCAAATTAAAATAGAGGGCTTAAAAAGGCTGGGAGGTGGGGGGAAAGGGTGGAAAAACACAATATTAAACCAACTAAGTTATTCCAAAAAATTGTATAAAAAAATAAAGTAAGGTCCAACGGCAAACACTAAAATCCCATTTTGATTTTCCTTTTTCTACTTATACTTCCATAAAATGAAATTCAGATAATACCTAATGGATGACAGAGATAAGATTAACTTACAAACCTTTTTATGAACAGGATTAGAAATTGACAGTAGTTCAATATTCACTCGAACATTTAATCTCCTGTGTACAAAAAGATGAAACTCAGTAATAAATTCTCCAAATAACATGTGTTCACAGCTGCATTACAGGAATCAATGACATCTCAAAAATAAAAATTTAGGCGGAAACATAAATAAAGTTCCCACCGATGTCTACACTTAAAATATAAGAGCTTCAGTCACTGCAGCTCCTCAGAGCTGGTATTTTTTGCTGCTTACAACAGACTTGAAGTAGCAAGGCAGAAGTTTTAAAACTTTGTCCAGAAACGAAAACTTTCGTAAAAGTCTCTGTTGAAATTTATTAACGATTACTGAAACTCCTGATAATCATTTATACAGCGCTACCTTGTCTTCAATGATTTCTTATCGAGTACTAAGTCACTTGTATTACAACGCACACCACAGACATCAGCCTTTCCGTTCCTTCTCACACTGTCTAACCCAGACAGGCCCATAGTGCCGAAATTCATCCTATTTTGAAGAGACGCTTCACGTACGGGATGTGTGGGCTTTCCCGGGCCTCACCGCCGTGCGCACCCTCGCACAGGGGGCTCAGACCCGCGGGTCCCTGGGCCGCAGGGCGCTGAGGAGGAGCCGCGCCTCAGGCGGCCGCGGCGGGGCAGAGGCGGGAGGGCCCGCGGGCAACCCTGAGGCCCGGGAGACGCCAACGGCCCCGGCCCTCGGGTGGCCTCAGCCCCGGGCACAGCGGCGCTTCCGCCGAGCCACTGCGAGTCCGCTCCGCTGCCGGCGCCCCGCCGCCTTCACTCCCTTGGCGAGGCACCCAGGGCGACCGCCCGGCTGCCCCGGTCCCCGCCAGAGCGGTCCCTCCCTCACCCGGACGGTGCCCGCAGCAACCCCAAAGCGCAGCACGGCAAAGCGCTGCCCAGCGGCGCTCAGAGTAGGTAGGAGAAAAGCGCCTGTGGCTCGAAGCCCTTCTGAGGAGCACAGAGAGGCTCCCGCACTCACCGCTCCTCGCAGCCGCAGCCCCGCACTCGCACCCACACCGTCCGGTCGAAGATCCGCTCCGCCGCCATCTTGCTCCCGCCCGCAGGGAGGGGCCACAAGATGGCGGCGCGGGGGCTGCCGGGAGCGGCGATGGCGGCGCCGGAGCCGGAGCCGGGGCGCTGCGCTCACTTCGTGCTGAGGAAAAGGCGCTTCTGCAGGATGATCCCGGCGCCCGGCAGGCGCTTCTGCGGGGAGCACGGGCACGAGGAGGTGCAGGGACTTTTCTCGGGCCGGGCGGGCGGGCGGGCTCGGGGCGGCCCCGCTCTCGTGGCACGGCTGGGAGAGGCAGCGCCTGTGCCTTCCCTTGAGCCTCTATGTGCCGGGCACTCGCTTCTGCCCAGCAGCAGCCCCCACCTTGCATGAGGGGTTTATTATCCTAAGATCCAGTCAAGTATTAAGTTCTCGTCTCCGTTTCTCCGTTCCGGTTAACTCACTTATTCTAAATAGATGTTTTATGAAGCTGATGCCCCTCAACAGCTTCTTTAAAACACAACACTGAATGCATGCTGAAGTGTTTTCTAAAACTTTTCTAACTAGGAACAAAATGACAGAAAAAGAATTCCGTGCCCTCTTGATCCAAAACAGTGAGTATATGTAAATGCTTTTCTCGATCTTTGTCAGTGTTTCCATGATACTTACTTTTCTCTCCATTTGGCTTTTAGCACTGTATATGAAGACCAACTACAAAAGCATTTAAAGAAATGTAACTCAAGAGAGAAGCCAAAGCCTGTAAGTGCAGTGTAATTTCAGCACTTCCTCTCAGATTTAAGAACCTTAAACATTACAGTTCTGCAGAGAATTTCTGTGCTGACAGCAGCTGTAAGCTGCAGGGCAGCAGGTTTAGCAAAGCACTACTGTGAGGAAGGTCTATATTACTTGTTGAAATGCAACTCACATTCCATTCCCCTCGTATTCTCTTCCCCTTCACTCTGTAATTTGGTACACTTTTTCAGTTCTTGGTTACAAATAAATATGTTGAATTCATTTTTCTCAGAAGCACACACAAGAAAGAGACTCTCACAATGCCATTCATTAAAGAGGCTGGGTGAGAGGTTGTTCTGGGAAAGCAGAACCTGCAGAGAAGCTCTGGGTATCCCAGCCAGGCTGGCAGTGAGCCACGGAAAGCTTGGCTGACAGCTGCTGAGGGAAGCAACAGGGCATGTTCAACAGCTCTTTCAAGAAAGCAGAGGATGGCTTCTTTATTGCCTGCCTTGCTGCCTTATTAGAATTGCACCTTTAGTATTCCCTCAGAAACCTGAGAATGGTCTCTGAAATCTGTCTAGTAAGCCCTGACTGCTTAACTTGTATGAACATGTTCAATCTTGAAAACTGTGTCAGAAGAGTCATTTCTTGCTGGGATTCAGGATCAGACTATAGGAAAAAAAATTACTTGAAAAATCTTACTTTGCAGTGGGTTTCTATTGCTACATACCTTACCATAAGAACACTGAAAAATTTAGCTATTTGCTTCCTGGTAATTAACTGAATCAAATTTATTTTCTTTTGGTTTTCTTTTTTTTTAAAGGTCTACTTTGTTCAAGATATTAATGCTGGTTTAAAAGATGTAGCAGAAATACCAGAAAAACAAGTGAGTACATTATTTGGTTTTAGGTTCAGTCCTTACATTACATGTTGCAATTTATGACTACAAAGATAGAGAAAATTTCAAAGGTCTCATATTTATAGGTGTCACTTTTTTTTCCCTGAAAAGGTTCCTCTATCTTCTCTATCTATCGAAGAGCTGCAGAATTTAATTACCAGGTTGAAAAAAGCTAGTAATGGTGAGCTTAATACTAAATATAAGATGTTTTAAATTGAATTGAGTAAATATTTCATTGTTATTTTTGTTGTTAGATACCTGTAAAAATATGACATAGCTGCCGTAAAACACATCTGAAATAATTATCACACAGACCTCCAATAGCTAAATTTTACTCCAAAAAGTAAACCAGATTAAAAGAATGATAAAACTCCAATCCTATGTTCCTTCCTTCTCTTTTTTTTTTTTCTCGCTGTCTTTTTTTCCTCGATGTCACTACAGATAACAATACAGCTCTGTTATATGATCATAGATTTACAGTCCCAGCAGACTGTTTTAGTACTACAAACTGAGTTCATGTCACAATTGTAATAATGTGTGTTACAAACTAGGAACCCTTGGAAACTCAAAAGCTATATCTAAAAGTTTTTCATTTGCCTCCAGGCCTGGAACTTCATCTTAAGGAACAAATACTGTCCCACCAGGCTTTACAAGAAGCCTTAAGTGACCCAAAGAATGGGGAATCTGCTTTCAAACACCTGAAACAACAGGTTTGGTCTGATTTACTAGTAACTATAGAGGAGTTTGGACATGGAATTGTGCTGCTGTAAATTTGAGTGACTGGGTGCATAATTCCACTTGCTTCCCACAGAGGAAATGTGATATGGTAAAACAGAAGATATAATCCCTTTCCTCATATACATCCTGTACACACATCATCTTTTCCCTAATCCCTTACTGAAAGCAAGGCTTAAAAAAGTCTTCTGCAGTTTGGTGAAGGAATAATTTTTCTGTAAGGCATTACAAAACACAGGGTATGTATTTTCTTGGTTCACAAATAATCATTTGATCTTTGTAGGCTTCTATTTTAGGTAACATGGAAAAATTGCATTTACTTGGTCCAGGAAGGTGTTTTGTTGAATTTGGAGCTGGGCGAGGAAAGCTGTCTCATTGGGTTGATATTGCCTTAGAGAACGTTGAAAGTGTTCAGTTTTTGCTTGTGGAAAGGGCTACTACAAGATTCAAGGTGAGAGGATATTGTTACATTAGTAAAGTGTAATTTTTAAACCATTGCTATTGAAGCTTTTTTATCCTCAATACATTTAAATTTTAACAAGTTATACATTCCATACTTCACCAATAGTAAATTTATTAGAAAAAAATCCTGACGTTTAGTGTTGGAAATTCACAGATGTTGATTTGACAAGAAAAAAGTCTGACATTAATACCTGGAGCAAAATTATAGTTATTAGTGGCCAGCCCTATGCAATCTCTTGTTCTGTTTAAACAGGTGGATGGAAAACACAAAAGAAGAGATTCTATATTTGAGAGGCTTCAAGTAGACATTCAGCACTTATGTTTAAGTAAGTTCCTTCTTAGCCTGTATCATTCTGAAGTAGAGGCTTATTTTTAAATTTTGAATTGGGGTTCCAGTCAATTTGTGTGTAACATGCTTAAATGTTGGTTCTGAAGATTATTCTCAGTGGTTGCTTGGACATGTTGATGCTGTATGTATACACATATATACATACAAGCATGTGTGAATATACATAAATAGACATATACATATATTTTAAATGGAGTTTTAAAGTTTTCTACTTTTTATACACTCATAGGACGTCATTATAGGTGAGAAAGCACCAAAACAAATACATTTTGAAGGTTTTTTAGCACTTGCAGAATTAAACATATTTGCATTGTTTGTTTATGTGTAGAATTAAGCAAGTGATGCACCATCAATGCTACAGAATTTGTGGGAGCGCCTTCAGCAGGAGATGCACTCATGTCATATTTATCTTTCATAGGCAGTATAGAAAGGCTGAAATGGTTAAATGTGCTTCCCAGGCACTGCATCCTATTCTTTTAATTTGTCTTAACAAAATGTGCCAATCAATGTATTTTTAGTAGTGGCAAACATTTATTTCTAAGTATGCTGAAATTGTATTATTCAGAAAAAACAGAGGTGCTGGGGTAGTTGTGGATTGGATGGGGGTTTGTTGTTTGTTTTTATTTTTTCCCTCCAGATAAGGTACCTATTTTGGAGAAGAAAAAACTACCAGTGGTAGGCATTGGGAAGCATTTGTGTGGTGCTGCAACAGGTATGAATTACAGATGTGTGAACTGCAGAAAGTCAGGATATAAACCTTGCACTCTGATTAGACTGATCTTGCAAATTGTCATTTTAAGCTCTTATTGCCCTCTAAACCTTTTCTGGTGAACACAGTAATTATATTCTAAATATCTCTTGAGTCCAGTGGAATAGTAAAAGGATAATAGATGTAAGGATACTTTAGGCAGAAGTGAAGCCCTTCTTGGCTTTAATAGATTAGAACAGAGAACAGTGTGTGGTGGCATGGGTCACGTATTTGAGAGTACTTTTTTAGCACAGTTGCCTCTTCTTTGAAACAATTTTCTTTCTAAAATTTTATTGGTGGTCTGAATATGTATCACAAACACAAATAAGATTGTGTTTCTCTCTTGATAACTTTAACCTAATACAGTTTTTCTAATGTTATATGGCTACTATACAGAGAAAGACATCTCAAATATGACACCTTTATAGGTAGCGTGACAGATGACACAGTTAAGCATTTAAGAGTAGATGTACATACTTAACAGACTGTGTCCTAGATATCAAAGTTTTAGAGCAAATACTCATGTGTTTTACAGGGAGGAGATTCTCCTACAATATGCCAATTTTTTAACCAAACTATTTAAAATTCACTTTTGCAGAACAAATATTTCAGAGGATAAGCTCTTAGAAGCTCCAGAGAAACCACATTTAGGGTTTTCATGCTTTCAAAGCATGTTTGTAATTTTTAGTTATTATTGAACTTGCTTTTTGGCTTAGTTTGTGATGTGTAATTTTATTTTTCTTTGTGGGAAGCACATTCCTGACCATGATACAGCCTGTATAAATAATGACATGGTGTTTATGGATATTTTTGGTTGGGGGGGATATATTTGTTCATTCCCAGATCTTGCTTTGAGATGCTTGGTTGAAAGTTACACCACTTGCTGTGATGGAAAAGATGAAGAGCCTGCACCAAAACGCTGCAGGGCTGCTCAAACAGAGGTGGCTCCTCATAAATCTGGTAATGAAAGCACCACAGAAGACCATAAGCCTGTAGCTGGAATCGTTATTGCTCTGTGTTGCCATCACAAGTGTGACTGGACACATTATGTAGGCAGAGAGTTCTTTAAATCAGTAGGACTGGGACCAGTAGAATTCCATTATTTTCAGAGAATGAGTAGTTGGGCCACTTGTGGCATGCAAGAAACCACAAGCAAAGCTTCTACAAGTGAAGACAGTGAAGATCAAACTAATGATACAGAAGAACACGAGCACACGCTTAGCAGGACAGCAAGTGGTTCTGATACTTTACAAGGGTATGTACATTTTTTTTCCCTAGCAAGTGGACACCAGCAGAAAAGCTATGTATAGTGGCACATTAAATTGGTTTGGGTCCTCAAAAGGACTAATTTTGCAGAAACATGTAATTACTAAACTTATAGACATATTGTACTTCAAAAATATTATTTTCATGGATGGACATTTCAAAATATTTCAACAGTCATGCTTACCTGACCAAAATGAACTTATAATGATTTCAGTAGTTTTTCTAAGCTTAACTACTAATGTTAATTACCGAAACTATTTGCAGACAGCTGTTGATTCCTTCCTTTATCTGGAAGCAGGATACTGAGTGTTGAGGAGCGGAAGGAGATCGGGTGCCTCTGCAAACGGCTGATTGATCACGGGCGGATTGAGTATTTACAACAGCAAGGATACAAGGCTGCACTGCAGTATTATACAGAGTCTGCTGTGTCCTTGGAGAATGTCCTGTTGACAGCTGTCCCAAATCCTTCTGTGATACCAGAGCCAACTATATGACAGGAGATAGATTTGGAATTGGTAGGGGAAAAAAACAAACCCTATAAAACTCACCTGGGTTTTTATATAAAACTACTTCATTTCTTACAAAAAAACTCTTTATCATCTTTCCTGTACCCAAGAAAAGGTCTTATATTTTCCAGTTTCACTGGGAATTACAAATATGCAAACCAATCCTCATCAGTGGAAAAATAAAATCCCTAAGAATACTTGAAACCTGTTGTAGCCTCTTTGGTGTGAAGAAGTGTACTTGATATTTTCTTCTGTTCACAGTTACATTCTTTATTCATTAGGATTCATGACAGGAGGAGAACCAGAAGTACAATTTTCCACATTTCCTGAAAGACAATAGATTAAAATAAGATAAGTTGACATACTTTATTCTCACTTTGAAGTTCAGAATAGCTTTGTATTTCCTCTTAAAATGTTTAAGTAGGCCTAAGTACTTTGATCAGCCTATGCTGCTAGAGAATCTATTCAGAAAGAAAACTTATGTCTAAACTGTCATCTTGGTATATTTTTGCTAATTTGGTAATTCCTTTATGAAATATTGATAAGAAAAAAAGCTGGCTTAGTGCTCTAAAATAAGAGCATTACATTCATTTTTTTAAGCCTTCACAAAACACAGAATGAAGATCAGAGAGATCATTTTATATCTGCAAGTAACAGCTGCCAACTGAACATCTGTTCCCAAATGCTTATTCAGGTCTCTTACTGCAACATTAAAGCTGTTACCCCAGAGACAAGGAGCATCAAATTTTTATTATGTTTTAGAAATGGGATGAAACTGGAGGTGTTTTGTTTAAGTGACTGTATTTTGTGTCAGGGAAAGCAAGTTGTAAGAAACATCTGTTTATCAGGTGTTGATAGTTCATTGCTAAAAGATGTATCTTGGGAACATAGACATTTCTCCCCTAGTCTTCCTCTGGAAGTACCCTCTGGACAACATCCAAAAATAGGAAAAGTTGAGCTTCATGAATCAAAGGATGCTAGAAGACCTTCTTTATGTAAACTGATTAAATTGCAAATATGAAAGACAGTCATCAGCTCCTCTTTATCCATGGTGTAGGTAACTCAGGCACATTTATTACAGTGCTCCATGGTTCCAGTATGTTCCTACCAGAATCTGTGCTGTTTGTTGGAGACCTACTGTGTAAACTCCTGTTAAAAGTGCCCCTGTCCTCAGTAAAAACCTGTTTACAGATTTTTTTTGGAAAACATAACTAATTTATTAAGAAGGTTATTCATGTTTCATTTTCATACATATCCTAGATTTTATTCATGCAGTTTATCCCTCTCTTCCTCGCTGTACTGTGGAGAGATCAGAATTAATAAAAAAGCCATACCTGTTTTCTTGAGTGATTCCTGGATATACAAGTGCATGAAGTCAATACCAAACATTTCCTGTTGCTCCTCCTCATCTGTGTTCTCACACGGAGGGAGCGTTACCTCTAGCTCCAGTGGGTTGTCTCTGAAGTTGACAAATCTAGGAATTCACCAGAAAAGGTTAATCTTGCAGTAAGTTTTGTCCAGAGAAAATAATTCTTTTGAAACTGAATTAAGATTTCTCAAACATTATTTTAAGCAAAAGGAAATGAAGTTCTTGTTATACTAAACTCGCCACTCTATCATTAGTATTAAGTAAGCTAAGAAGATGCTTTATAACAGTAACTGATTGTGGTGGGAAAAAACATTGTGGTCCTCAGCAGTTTGTCTTCAGTTTCTGACCCCACTGTCAGATGTATTGAGCAAACAGGTGAGTGAATGAGAACAGTGCGAGTGGCTCCTCCCAGCTTTGCAAGGCAGGAGCCAGTCCTGTCTCTCTTGATTCTTGTTCCATCCTTGGGCCTATCCTTGTATATATTTAGTTAAGGAGGTTCTTCCAAAAGAGCTGAGGACAGGAATTGTCTTCCTGGGTTAGGCATGGTTTATGCAGGCCAGCATTCTTTCTCTAAAACAGCCAGCATCCAATAATCCAAATGAAAATGCTAACAACAAGGAAAGTTTCTGTCACAGTATACTAAGGAGTAGTTCAAATTCTACCAATTCAGAATTTACATTATTTTTATTTTTCATATCAAGTACATGACAGTTTCATCCATGTCCTTAAACCTAATAAATTTTGTTTAATTCTGAATGCTTGAATTCTCAATGGCAAAGTTCTACTTTTTGTCATTTTAATGCCTGCCACATTTTTCTGCAAGCTCTTGCTTTTAGAGAGCAATATCAAAGGGCAATTATAGTGGGAGGGCTATGAAATGAGAAAATGTATCATAGTCTACTTTTCCTGTGAGACTGTAACTATCATAATTTACTTCTTTAACTAATACTTTACTACACAAAGTAGTACCACTACTACACCAGATCCCTAATTGTTGGGAATCCGTGTAATGCTGATTTATTGTATCCATCTGTACAACTGTGGTAATGCCTTTTCCTCTCCCTTAGTATCACTCTGTGAGCTACAACTCAAGGGGGCTTTAAAAAGTATTTTCTAGTTATTTTCATTTATATTACTGGTGCTTTTTCTTACCTCAGATTTGTCATGTCCTTCATACAAGCTGGAATATCTTTAAGTTTGTTGTTGCTAAGAACAAGAGTACTAAGATTTTTCATATTACCAATGGTTTCTGGCAAAGAGTTTATCTCATTCCTTTGGAGCCATAAAGTGTGGAGGTTTTCCATTCTGAAAAGTAGGCATTTGTGCAATAAATCAAGATTCACAGAATTAATCCTCTCGGTTATTACTATAAAATTAATTTTTCAGCCACATAAAGAACTCATAATGCAACAAGTCTCAGGAAACCCCATATCCAAGATAATGACCTCTGCTCAAAAATGTGATTGACAATAAATATTTAACCTTATAGTTGATACTGAATTTATTGTTGATTGAATGGATTATTCCAGCTGATCCAAACATCACAGTAGGCAGATAAAATCTTGACTTTGGAGTGAGATTAACATAAAAATTATCTTTTGAAGTAGTGCTTATTAATTAGTATTTCAGTACAGTGGAATTGAGACTTAAGATAAGCTTTGAGCTGTATTTACCTGTCAATTGCATCAGGAAGCTCCTGGAGTTTGTTTCCCCCCATATCTAACCATTCTAGATTTGGCATGTTGAGGAGAGCTGAAGGGATGGCAGTAAACTGATTCATGCACAAATCTATGTGTGACAGCTTCTTTAAATCACTGAGCTGAAAAGAAAAGAAAAATCACTAAGCTGAAAAGAAGGGGAGATTTAATGCAACTTAGTGTAGCTGCTGCAGCTGTACAGCAGTAATCTGGTAATGTTAAGAAACATAACACATTTTGGAGCCAGTAAACACAGAATGATTTTGAGTGCCAATAGCTGATAGTACCTGACAATAACAGTTTGGCCTGGAAGGTAGACAGGTTGGGAACTGATAAGGCAGCAGAACTTTACCTCCCACCCAGTAGTGAGTGCCATAACTGCTGACTACAATGCAGATATGCCCCAAGCCTCAAGGAAGAGAATGTTAAAGACAGCACTGTCCTTGGAATTTCATACTCCATGCAATATGCCATTTTTCATTAGTCAAATATTTAGATTTTTATGTATCAGATTGCATGGACTGTATTTTAGAGTGAACCATGACACTTTCCATGCTGTGAAGTCTACTACCCTGGCAAAACACTCTAAAAATGCAACATAGTATCACAGCACCTAATCCTTTGGTGATTGATGCCTTCAGGTGCTTTTGCAATGTTCAAGTGGTACAAAGATGTTTTCTAGCAGATCTGGTGCAATTGCCTCAACACTGAATGCCATTCAAGTGTACATAACCAAGGCTTCCCAGTGTTCACATCACTGCAGTCTTCATCAGACAGAGCTATGGATTTTTTATATTACACCCTGCCACCTGTATGCACATAGATTTTGTAAATTCTAGATTTTGGTTAATAATGTATATTTCCATTTGAAGATTCTCTGCTATTGCTATTTGGACTCACTCAATTTTGCAAGGCACTGATTGCTGTCAACTATTGCCATGACTGTTTTTTTTAAATAAATTAAAACAAGTAAATATGGTTACATACTTGTCATCTCTGTCTAAGAGACTAATAGTTACAGATCTCTCACATTTTGGTCAGTTCAAATTAAAGTTCAATAGTAGGTGAGTAGTTGCTTTCACTCTCTCATAATTGTTTTCAATGTTTGAGAACAAAAATTGTTCTCCTCTGCACAGGCAGCTGTAAAAATCACACAACCCCTTTTCAGATCTAGCTGTTCTGGTAAAGATGCTTACAGCTGTCTCCTGGCATGTGGTATGAATTCGTACTCTAAACCATACAAGAGAACTTCTCTGTGCTAAGGCATCAGATTCTTAGTGGGGTAAATCAGTGACACTTTCCAGCCTAAACAAATTGAAATGGAGTGTGTCACTGCCCTCTATGCACTGCCAAGTCATTTATCTGGCCAAAACAAAGACTGGCTCCTTCAGCTACTCAAGTGTATGTATGTGCCTCTCATGTGGCTTCAGTTTGACCTGTCATGGACAGGCTGTTCACACCAGTGTGGAGTACTGTGAAACCACAGCATCACAGCAAATCCAAAAACAGAAATGCAACACATAATGATAATTTGCTTTGGATAAATTCAAAATATGCTTTAAACAAAACTAAACAGTCTGTCAAAACCTGAGGAGGAAGATCACAGATACTTCTGTTGACAGCCAGTTCCAATCTTTCCAGACTGATGCAGTTACTTATTTCCTTAGGAACAGATTTTATTCTGTTGTAACTGAGAAGCAGCTCTTGGAGGCTGGTCAGCTGGCCTGCAAAGAGCGCAAATGAGAAATGTTAATCTTTATTCTGTTTGAAGCACAATATCATTTGTTTTGCCTTATCCTTTTACTGTTATAAAAATGCTCTGTGTTCTCACAAAACAAAACAAACAAAAAAAAAAATCACCAAACTGCAAATAGCAGCACCTCAGGACTCCTCAGTACAGGACTGCAATCTAGTGGAGTGCTTAAAGGAAAAACCCAAAACCAAGAAATTGTGGCTAGGCTAGTCCTGCTGTGGACTCAGAGCATGAAGTCTGTTTTTCAGTATCCCTTTCCTAGCTGTATTCTGATGTCTAGTCCCTGCTGTGCAAACAGGCCCTTTTTTTGTCATGGAGAGCTTTCATAGTGATTTGTCTCTTCCATCCAGCCCCATTTTTAGTTTATAGGGAATTTATGGTTTGGAGATCTCTATCTCACTGTCAGATTTAAATAATCTGTTTTCTTACTACCCAATAGGATTATTAGACAAGCAAAGGGCACAAAAATGGTACATTTATGTGAGACCAATTTTCTTAGAAAAGCAGTTTAAAATAAAAGAAAGCACAGCTCACCAATTTCTTTAGGTACACTTTCAATTGAGTTCCGGGATAGATCCAGAACAACAAGGCTGTGAAATCTTCCAATAAACTGAGGAATTTTCTGCAAACTAGTTCTGTGAAGCTGCCATTCCTGGAGATGGATTAGTTTCAATAAGCACGAAGGTAATGTCTACAACAAGAAATACAAACCAGAAGAAATTCAGCTTAGAATACAGGCTGAGGCAGAAGTTTTATTTGAAATACTAAGTCTGTCCTTTTTCTTAAGCTACACTGTAACATGTAGGTTACAAAATGAATCCTGATAACTGTTTTCTAAAATATGCTAGAAATAGCAAGCATAACTGATATGATTTTACTATCATACATATTAGGAAAAGGTTTACACTTTAGAAAGGCTTACATCAATATATTAGGAAAGGGTTCTTCCCCCAGGGGGTGGCTGGGCACTGGAACATGCTCTCCAGGGCAGTGGTCACAGCACCAAGCCTGACAGAGTTCAAGAAATGTTTGGACAATGCTCTCAGGCACGTGGTGTGACTCTTGGAGATGGTGCTATGCAAAGCCAGGAGTTCAAGTCAATGAACTCAGCACATTCCATGATTCCATAATCCTGAAGTGAACACCAGTGTGGGTTGTCATTCTAATCACAGATGGAACCTGCCCTCTTTTGGCTCCCAGGATGTAGATACCTGCACTACTGTCATTGACAAGTTTCAGGCTTGTTTTTGTTTGTTTCTTTCTTTTTTTAAAAAAGAAAACAATATAACTGAAATGAAACTGCTCTAAATAGATTTTTGCACAGAAGGCTGGGTCTGGCCGTCGTGTTCTCACTGGCCTCAACACAAACTAATTCTCATGACTTTCTAGGAGCTGGTAAGTGTATTTCTGCATGGCTCAGAGCACTGATGGCCTGCACTCTGCCAGCATTAAAAGCAGAATAGCTCTGCACATGCAAAACACCAGTAAGTGTTCTGGGAATCTATGGGCCCATTTTCACTCTTAGAAAGAGAAAACAAACAATAAGAAATATCTCCATGCACCCAAACATGGTTTGGTGGGTTTTCATCTTGATACATTTCAGTAGCTCTGGTGTATGAATGTTAAATGAGAATTTACAGAATGAAAATAATACTCTTCAGTGAAAATATTTTCTAATGCAGAAAATTCTTTTGGGCTTTGTTTTTGCAGAGTAATGCTTAATATTCAGGACTAAAAACCACCCAGCTTGCTTTTACACTCACGACAGTGTGTCCTAATTCACTGTTAGCAAAGCACAGTCAGCAGTTAATAGAACACAAGTAGTAAGTGTAAGTGTAAAGTTGTAAATAATAGTTTTCTAATGCATCAGTCATTCAACACAAGCAGCATTCATTCCTATCAACCCTACCTTCCATTCTTCTTCCTCTATCCTTAAAATTGCTCTTCCACCTTCATTAATAACTTTTTCTTTGAGCTTTGCTAAAGCAGCTCTCTCCTCCCAGACAAGCAGTAGCCTACAAGGGAAAAAAGATCTGCCAGTGGTGCCACAATGAATACAGCCAATAATTACTAAATCCTATCTACTTTCTGAAAAAAGACTCAAACACCTTATTGTCTAATAACAATTTTATCTGGATATTAATATACTATCAGCTGGAGAGAAGAAAAGCCCTTAATGCTTGACTGAGGTAATTTATAGGAATTCTATTTTTTAGTTCTTAAAATCTGCATTCAGAAGGAGGACCGAATTCACTTTCAACATGTTGCAGCAGGGCCACAGAATATAAAGTCATGTGGAATTAAGTTCTAAAGCACATTTTGAAGCAGACTCCTAAAATGAAAGCCTTCCAGTCCACCACATATAAGTGCAAGAAAATAGGTCAATCAGCTTCTTTTAGCTTGATTTCCAAAGGGTACCTAAACAAGAGTTATGACAAGGTCATTCTCTGTCTTTCTGCTTGTATTCTCCACGACTAACTTTTGAATTTGTTGTTCCACTTCAAACACAACTGATAAATTAGGATTACCAAAAATAGTATCCTAAATCTCTTAAAATTTCATAAAATTGCTGGCCAGACAGAAGACCAAGCAACCCTGATAATACCTCAGTGGAGAAGAAAGCATAAACAATCTTCACTCGTTAGAATATTTACAGAGCAGAAGATTTTAGTATCTGAGTTCAGGGAATTTCATCTATATACGAATATTTTTATCACAGACACTAGATAAATTGTAATCACTGGGAATCCTGATGGAGTAACAACTAAGGAATTGGAGTCTGCATGAGTTTAAAGTAACCAATTACAGTCTTCTGAAATGTAACAAATGGTCTACTTTTTCACATACTTTAAGAGTTACAATTTACCTACCTTCCTGCAGACCTCTGCCTGAATTCCTTTTCCCTCTGTAATTCTTCATTTATCTTGTGTATTCTCACTTCCCAGAGTGTCTTCACAGCAGAGAATGTTCCCAGGCAAACTGCAGTTTCAGCCATGATCCTTTACATGTTCAGATTTGCTTGCAGGAATCTGACTGAATTTCAGGCTCAATGCACCACTTCAGGTATGGGTTACCAGATGGGGACAGTGACATGAAAACAAAAATACTGCAATACCCACTTCATTAGGTTGTCAAATGAGTTAATATAAAGAACTGACAGGACTTTATCAACTGTATCAACTGTTTTTTTCTGTATATAAATAGATAATTGCACCAAGTTAAATTTTATTATAATAAAAAAAAGGTATTTTTTGCAATCTCTGCATTCTTATTCAGTGACCAACTGCTTCTCTCAGTTCCTTCAACAGAAGGCTAAGTGATGACCATAATTATTAAATGCATATTTGAACATTCATTCCCATCCCAGGAAGACACTAAGCTGTTACCTGCAATCTAAGGCAGTTCAATTCTGATATCTGCATTCTGACACCTACCTGATATAGATACTTGTCACTAAAGGAGTTTGGCACTTAACAGAAACGGAACTGTTCCTGGAAATTAATTAGTATACTGTATTTGCATTCATTTTCTTCATAGCTTAACTCAGTACAATGCATTTTATAGTTAGTAATGCATTACCTTTAGGAAAATGCATTTAAAGCCTTCTGATTTCTCTTTGAATGTTTGTGTATCCCTGAGTGTCAGAACTCACATTTAAAACTAAATTCAGTCTAAAGTTTTCAAATTATGTATCCATTAGTGAGATAATTAATACATATTGTCCCAAAGAGCAGCAAAATAGGATACTCACTCATCCTAATCACTGCATCCCTCTAAAAACCATCCTTATTGCCATTACTGGAGCCAAGATACTGATATTCAGATAAGCTTGCAGGGCTAAACTTCATGCCAGCAGCAGTGTGCTCTGAACACTGATGATCTGAATGCTGCCTTTCTGACTTTTTACTGATACTTGTAGTGGCAAGTAAGGAAAATGTCCTATATATGCTTTAAACTAAAAAAAGTAAGAATAACTTTCTTCCAAATAAGTAGATAGGTAACAACAAAAGAGGAATTTAACTTATTTTCACGCATATATTTCTCTACAATAACTGCTGCAGGTCTGTCTTTTAGAACCAATCTTTCTTTTCATATTTGTTTCTGTTATATTTTTGTGTAGCCTGGATAAACCACAATTGCTTAGAGACCATTTTTGTGTTCAAACTGGCAATCATTCTATTTTATGTTTACTATGTCTTTTGCTAACATACTTATTCGTAAAGTCTGAAATAAGGTTCAAATGTGTAGGCAAATAAAATGTAAAATGTCAGGATCGCTTCCTGTTGTAAAGACATCACAAAATCAAATTACAAAGCTTGAATACAGAAGAATCTGGTCTAATACATTAATATTTATGATTTTTATGTGTTCTCTGTTCATTAAGGAAAAATGGCAAGATTTGACAAGTGATACAAATGGCAACCCCAGCATGGCAGTGCAGTCTGGCCTTTGGGTTCCTACAGAGGGATTGGATTTTTTCCTGTAAAGAGAGGACTGTATACTTTTCCTCTCCCCCACATAAATGTGATCACATTTACTAGTTAGAAGGATTAGCTTCTCTTTCAATGGTCTCTCTCAGAGTAACTGCCCTTCCCAGTCCCCATCTCAACATGCACCAGAAATGCTATGCATGCATGAAGTTTTTTGCTCCAGTCAGTGGTTACAATTCAAATTGCCTGATTTTTTCAAGATTAAACATCTATTGAGATTAAGTGATAACTAATTTATCATTTCTTGTTGTTTAGAGATTAATATAAATTGTGCAGAAAAGAGACCTTAGTTAATAGATGTACTACCAAACCCAGTATCATACTATACAGTCAAACCAATACTTATTTCTAGTAAAGCTTACTCTGGGCAACTCTATTTTGCATATCATTCAACAAATAGTGCCTTAGAACCATAAAATATCAATATGACTATTTTCAGGATGATTTCATTATATAACAGGATTCCATCAAAAAAGTCTTGTTCTTAGATCTTATTCATCAAGAAAATAAAAACCATAATAATCTTGCCATCACAGCCAACAATTCAGAAGTGAATTCCCAAGTATGGCTGTAAAATAACTGCAATTTCACTTCCAAGTAATCAGATCTCCCAACAACTTCATCTCCAAGCATCTGAAAGAGTTTAACAACAACTTACCTTAATTATTTGGTGTTTTCAAGGATTTTCTGTGACTCATTGCTTTCTGGACAAGAGCGGAGATAAATTATGAATCTTGTCTGCATTACCAAAGCCATTTAAAACTCTCACTCAGACTCCAATGCAATGTCAGTCTAGTTCTAATTTTAACCTATGCTGAGAATAGAAGGCATCACATGAGGCACTTTTGCAACCCCCCCAAGCATTTACCACTGTTGAAGTCTTCCCGTTTGCTGAGTGTGATTGGGCTCCCCTAAACTGGACTGCCATTAAAATTGTGAACCAAGAAGAACAAAGGAATATTGTTATGCCACACAAGAAGTTTGTTTTGAATTAAAAATGACAATTAGAAATAAAAAAAAAGCCAGTACTGAATTGAAAATGACTGCTTTCTTTAGTAATGTTTCTCTACAAGGTAACTGACCTTCAAAGTACTATTAAACAGCAACATGGACTAAACAGATGATAAAAGGTGTTACATCACTAAGTATTTTACTCATTACTTTTGCCAATGCTGAAGAATTCTCTTGCTGAAGAATTTTCCTGCAAGTTTTCAAAGTCCAGACAGAAAAGTAATCTTTACCAGGATGTGCAGAGGGGTTATTACTCACCCCTTTTCATGGTTCCAATAATGAAAATTATTTAACATTCTATTTCTTCAAATAGCCCTTGGAGAAGATAAAAGAACAAGTCTGTCAGAATCTTTTACTTCAATCAAATGGGAAGAGAGACAACAATAACTACAAGGTCACTATTTGAGGCAGAAGCCAAAAAACTGGATAGTTCTAACCAATTGAGCTGGAGTATAAAATGTGAAGATGAAATTTTGAAAGTATCATTAATTTGATTATAACTCTATCACACAACTTTATAACAAAAAAACCTAACCCTCTCCAGTCCACAAACTAAATACATTAATACCATTACCTACTTAAAAAGACACTAACTAAGTACTTTAGCTTTCAATCTTCTTCTTGTGTAAGTAAAATTATTCTGTCTTAAGTACTTCAAAGTAATTTTATTGCTTTATTTCATACACTTCTATTTCCTCAATTTATTTTCAGTGATCATCAGATTAAAAACTATCCTAAGTCTTCAGACTAAGCCCTTACCACAACAAGATACTTGTAGGAAAGTAGACATTAGGTTGCGTTCTTCTGGTAGCCTTGAGTATGTTCTTTAAGGTAAGACAAAAGAGTTTGAGTCACCCATACAGGATTGCCTGCATAAAATTCACAAATAAAAACAATATTTTGTGGCTTTACATTTTTTATTAGGAATAAATAAATCTGATAAAAATGAAATGGGTGATAAGCATGATATAACAGTCAAACTTTGCAAGAAATGACTTTTATATAAAAGACCCTTATACCACAATAGAAATATTAATAGCACCTTACATGGATGCGCCACACTCCATACATTACCAGCTTTTCTCTTTCAGTCTCAGCATCATGGATAGCAGGGATTCTACCTCTGGTAGCCTGTCTCACATCTTCACAGCTAAATGCAATAGACAGCTTTGGTCTACAATTTTGAAGAATGCTCCTGTTTTTTATATATCTAAAAAAAGGAGAAAATGTCCGTTTTGTGCGTTACAAATTCATTTTTAAGGCAATGTAACGGTCTTTTCTCATGTCTGTGTGAAATGTATGTGTTTAGAAGGTATTTATATCCAACAGTTTTCTTCATATCTCCCATTAAATCAACAGTGCAAACCTCATGATCTGTTTATTTTACCTTAAAGCCACATAAGTTTTTTGTTCTAAAGCCATTAACTTGAACTTATTCATTATCCGCCTCGTGTCTGAGTTTAAGAAGTCCTTATCTCACGTTATTTTTAATATCCATTCTTTGTTGAATCTGATTAATCTATCAGATTCTAGTATCTGAATATCAATAACAGAATGCAAGATCATGATCAGCTTACTGTCAGGCTTACCTAATGACAGAATAATAAAACAAGATCCTTCTTTTTTTTTTTTATTTTGCTTTCTCTTTCTCGTTTCATTTTAACAGACAGATGCTTTCTATAAGAATCAAAAATAACTGGAAAGCATAAAGGACTGAAACTACTTTCAGCCTTTAAAAATATAGGATATTCTAGAGAGTATTAAGGCCTTGATATTTATCAATCAGTATTGTCAGTAAGCATTTGAATAAATATGGCCTCTTCATTTATAGTTTGATAAAGAGTACCTGTGCAAAATAATTGCCAGAAAAAGTGGACTAGCAAAAGACTTAAGAGGTTAACTCAGTTAAATAACAAAAAGCTCTCTGGACATCTTACAGCAAAAGCATTAAAGGCATTTTATTTGTATATGATTTTTTCATAATCCCTTTTAGGAATTCAGATATTATTTGTTAAAATAAATTTAAGTGTCCAAAATAGAAGAACTATGAGTATTCCCCTCCAAAATTTCCCTTCAGATTATAAATACTGCTGGTGTAGAGCAGTGGCACTCAGTCACACCAGCCTGACAATCATTCTTATTATAAAAGGCAAAATAAAGATATTCCACCACCATATTCAGAAGCTGTGACCTACTCAGTTTGACAGACTGCTGTAGATGAAATTACAGCAATACAAAATGAAAGAAGCAACAATAATTGAGACTGATATCAGCTGTTGAGAACTTTCAACCACATAACATTATTATATAATGCACGTAGCAAAGGGCACATGTTAGCAGAGACAGCTTGTATAACTATTCTGTCTAATCCACAGAGTTTAAAGGCATATTCTAGCCATGGTTTCCTTTATTTAAGGTCCAGCAGCATTGAAGCAGGGTTCTCCAAGTAAGATTTCCACAAGTTAGAAAACCGGGCCATTGTAGCTCCATCAATGATGCGGTGATCAGCTGACCAACTCACATTCATTATTTGTGCTTTAAATACTTCACCTTTGCTATTAAACCGAGGAAGAACCTAAGAATCAGAGGAAGAAGAAATCCAGAATTATTAAATGAAATACTTTCATTAGCAAATATGCTTTTTCTTGTTCTTGCTAATTTGTTGATCTAAATTAAAACATTTTGCTGAATTAGACAGACAGCAGTAGCACCATGCTAAAAACCAAGATCTTTCCATTACTGTTTTGCTGTGGATTAGAATATATTGCAAGCCTGCATAATAAACAGTCATAGCCTTTTTCCACCATCATGGAAATACTGAAGTAGTAAAAGCTTTTCCTGACTCCAAAGTTTCTTCCTGAATAGTTTATTGCACTGATAGTTCTCAAAGTGGAGTTTCCTTAAAGCACCTCTAAGAATATGTTCAGAGGAAGAACATAGAAGTAATTTCAGGTAATATTAATTTCATTTCCAGCACTGAGATCAAATGTCTGTATTAAAGAATTAAAGCCTGAGATTCAGAAAATATAAAACTGCCTTCACACCCAAAATTCTTTATGGACTCAGCCACCTGGCTTATGAAATTGAACCTCACTTTCAGAATGCTTCTCAAGTTTTCTCCCTGCTGATAACAAATTTGCCGTTGCCATGTGGCAAAACTTGCAAAATTGTATTTACATTGTTTCTTACTAACCTGAAGGCTAAACATAGATGTGAGAAATATAACAGGATTCTGGAAAATAAATACAAACCTTTGGTGTAAGAGACTTCTAATTAAACATCTGGTGTGTACATAATCATTTAAGGCACCACTAACTTTTCAGACTTGAGCTATGCATTTTCTCTGCAACAGACAGACTCCACGTTCCATTTTCATTAGGATGACCTTAGCTAACACTCTCATCACTGAGATAAAGTTAATATACCTGTATCTTTCCAAGTGCTCCAATAGCTACTTCAGGAGGTAGTATCACTGGTTTGGCATAAGTGCCACCAATCTTGAAAAGAAAAAGATGGGGATATTATTTAACAACTTTTTTAAGCAGATTGCCTCTGCTACAGATTTTGTTCTTCACACATTAAACTTCAGTGAAGCTGCATTTCAGAAGCAGCTCTCATTTTCCCTGTACTTACTGTGCCAATATTTGAAAGGGTGAATGTTCCCCCAGTGAGGTCACTTGTTCCCAGCTGGCCTGCAGAGCCCAAGGACTGGAGGCGATTTAATTCCACAGCAATGTCAAACACACTGCAGACCTGAACATTTTTCACGTTTGGGACAATTAAACCTTGCTCTGTGTCCATTGCAACTCCAATGTTGTGTGAAGCCTGCAGCAAGTGCCATTAACCAGACATTAATATAAACTGTCAACATAAAATGTATTTTAGGTAAAAAGCCACTTCAATCATATTTTCCTTATCTATCTTTTTAACCTGGAAACTACTGAAATAACGCCAACAGTAAATCAAATCTAGATCTCAGAATCTGAACACACAAATTATTTTCCTGCACAACACCATAATTCTGGTTCTTGTAATTAGCTCAGACATTCTGAAAGGTGCCTGTTAGACATTACTTTTACTTTCTGCTTACAGCATTTATCCATAGTTTACAAACCTTATATGTGACATTTTGACAGTTCTCGTCCAAAGAAGCATTAAGAATGGGATAGTGCAGCAATCCCAGAGAGGCTGCCTGTTAAATACAACAAAAGAAAACAAAACAGATTTTTATATTTTATAAGCAGAGAGCTCCATGGAAAAGAAGTAATGGTAGGAGAAAATTTAGATTAATAACAATATGGAATGAGTGTTTTGGTAGCACTCTGAGTGCAATAGCATTACCAGACTAATCTGTACATTCACTGCACATGAGTGAATGTAATGCAACCGCCTGCTTTTCTGAACAGAAGGGACAACAGTCTGTGACCTGAGGGATTCATTAGCAATACAAAGATTATAATAATAACACCAATGAGAACAATGATGCATTTCATATGAGCTCAAAAAATACTGATAATTTCAAAAACTTGTTTTGTGTGATTCGAACACCTGGTGATGCTTACCTCCATATTAAATTATGCTGAAGGCACTCTATCCTTTCCCATTAATATTTCAAAAAAATTCAATGACACTACATAACCAGCTGCAATTCCAACCGTAAATTGATAAGTGGCTCAATAGACAAAAAAACCAATTTTTCTGCGATCTGCCATAACTCAGATGATAGAGATACATCTACAACAATCACTGAACAGATTTTGGCAAAACCTGTGTATAAGTACTCCATACAGGGCTCTGCTGCAGGCCTCACCTTTATGAAGAAAGGCATAAAGGAAAGCTTCACTCCACGGATTTCAGCTAGAGGTTTCAGCTCTTCTCGCAGCTGAACAAGCTGAGTCAAATCAATCTCATCAGAATAACCGAAGTGGGGGATCTTCAGGGCTGCACTCATAGTCTTTACCATGGCCTTCTGAAAACCTGGAAAATATTCACTGTCTTCTTAAACCAACCAAATGAGCTCCTGTGAAGTTATGGTGAAATTTCATCTGTTTCCATTAACCAAATTACACAACTTACAAAAACCAAACCAAAGCCAAAGCATAAGCAAAGAAGAACAGCATAAAGAGCACTTTCTGAGTTATTCAGTTCATAGAACTCAATTTTGATGACTGTATGACTGTAATACTTCAGATTATATCGCTGCATCCCTCTCCTATGTATGTATACATTTGAAATCATATCTGCATTATGCTTTCCAGGCTTTCCAAATAAACACTGCTTGAAAGGGAAAGAAAAAATTTTAATCTTCCCCTTTTAATGTGATTTTTTGATAACTTAGTGTCTTTTATGGCACTGTTCTCCAGAACAGGTGTGAATGCTACTCACATAATATTGCAGTATGCTTTTACTAAACACTGATAATCACTTAAATCACTGCACTTTGCCACTAATCACATAATGATTTCTATCATGACAGATCCATGTTTAGAATTCCTACCTGTTCCAACATAGACTTGGAAGAATGAGCAAGTACAATTTGCAGCCCAACTCCATCCAACCAAAACATGAACTAATAACTAATAAAATAATTTCAGCAGAGATGCTTCGTACAGAGAATGTTTTCCTAAATGCTCACTTGCATAACAACCACATGAAACACACTCCCATCAAAAGGAATCAGCTACTCACAGAGTAACAGGTACTGGTAGTCTACTGTGACCATGGTCTCAAGACTATATTTCATGAATTACCTGTTACAGGTTCAGTTTTATCTTTTCCTGCAAATGCAATGGGTCTAGAAACAGGCACAGGGATTTTGCGTGCTTTGTCCTTTGGAGCAGCTGGCACAGCCTCTGCTTTCCGCTGAGGTGGGACAATTTCAGCCTTCGGCGATGGAGGCAAAATAGCTCCTGTTTGTTTGGCCAAGTAGTTGAGTATATCTTCTTTAAGGATTCTGTTATCCTTTCCTGTCCCAACAACTTCACTCAATTTAATCTGAAAAGTACATAACAAGCAGTGACACTTTAGTTTTAAAGTAATATAAAAATATCTTATATTGTGAGCTATGGTTAAAAATTATTCCCATTTCTGATCGAACATATTTGCAGTTTTCTGTTCCTTTCTAAAGTTTATTAGGTATTCAACATAGTTCAAATCATCCAAAAGTCCCAGTAGTCCCACTAGGTATTTGACTATATACTTCAAGCACAATCCTCTTCATTTCTACAACATGTAAAAATGTATTTAAAAACAAGTGTTTCCTCTAGATCAGTGCTCCTCTAGTCAGTCAAACTGCCATAGAAAAGCTGGGTAAAATGCAGCAGGACCTTATTCAGCAAACCTACATTGTTCTCCATGGCCAGGCGACGAACTGCAGGGGTTGCTAATGTTTTGTGACCTTTTATCTCTTGGTGAGTGTGCTCTTCATGGGACATAGGAGGTGTTTCAACAACATCTTCTTCTGAGGCAACACCTGCAAACAAAAAGAAAAAAATTCACTTTACTACATTATAAGCATATGTTAAATTCCAACCTCAACCATTCTGTGACAGCCAAAGTTTTTAAGATATTCTGTGAGTTAATGTGCATGGGAACACAGCTTGCTAAAGGCTGCTGCTTAAGCTAAATATTCAAGAAGAAATATCTAGGAGATTTTAAACTTTAATAAATATCACAACTTTCTCTACTCAAATTTCTTGACTTTATAAAAGGAAAAAATCTTTGAAGATTTTCAGGAAGAAAAAGTAAGCTTCTCTGCCACTGATTGTTTATGACAACATAGATAAAATATGCATGAGAAAAAAATGTCTTACAATACCTTTTGAAGCATCAATTTCAATGTCCACTAGTGGTTTTCCAACAAAAGCAATATCATCTATGCTGTAATGGAGTTTTCTGATGATGCCATCATAACGACTGGTGATAGTAACAGAGGCTTTATCACTCTGCACTTCACAGATGCTGTCAAACTGAGACACACTGTCACCTTCCTTTACGTACCTGGGAGGAAAGACAGGCTACTGGGAAACACAGTCAGTGTAAAAACCTGTTCTGTGTATTCCTTTGGTAAGTTCAGTAATATACATCCCACAACATGGAAGTGCATTCCACATGAGAAAACAAATTCTACATACTGGATATGTTTCCTACATGAATTTTGTCTGTCACAGAACTCTTTGTTGGTGAAATGACAAAATTATTATGAATATCATTACACACATATTACATTTACTTTAGTAAAGCAGAGTTTTTCTGTCAGATTATAAGGCACCCAAAAATAAGAATGAGCTCAATTTAATCTGAATGCAAGGAAGTTGTTGGTTTCAACTTGCCAATATATGATCAGGAAATGGATGGTAGGGAACAGTCTTCCATGCAAAGAGAGGTACTTATACAAAGAACTAGGCCTTTCAACACTGCCTTCCTTCACTGTGCACTTTGATTTTGTTTAATACATTCATCACTGCATTTTTACAAACAATTTAGAAGTTCAAATCTTTTACTGAAAGCAATAGAGGAGGGGTACAGGATAAAATTATGTTCATTCTTTAGACTAGCCACTGTTTCTAAAGCTAAGCCTAAGTAAACATAACAAAAGACAGGCCACCTGAACACAGAAAACATCAATCACTGAAGGAAAAGCCTATTTACAGTTGCATCCCATTCCTTCTAATTTTTCCACTCACAAATATATGAGACTGCAAACAAACAAAATAAAAAGCTCAGTATGTACAAGGTTTTAAAATGTGCAAGATGAAACCCAAAAAACTTCACTAGTAACCCAAAAAATATTCTCAGATAACCCATCGATCACATAGCTAAAGCTGCTAAACTACCTGCTGATTTCTTTGTATATTTTCAGGAAAGCAGAGCTTACCATTCTTTTACAGTCACCTCTGTAATTCCTTCTCCAATGTCAGAAAGCTTAAACTGGACAATTTGGCCACATGAAACTTGAAACAGAGAATAAGAAAACATAGCATGTTTAATATTAAATACAAGCTATGAGAAAGAAAAATCTGAATGCATCAGAAATAATCTGCATACCAGCCATATGCAAACCTCTAACATTACACTCATAGAATAGCAAAAAAAAAAAAAAGAAATTATTTTATTATGAAAAAGATTACCAGCAGATGTTCTGAATAATCGCTGTTGATGACTAAACTTGAGGGCAGATTTGTCAAACACGCACACATATTTTGATTTTATAAAGCGAATGCTGCTGCACGATCTAACGCGATGAATGCAAACCTGGGGAGAAAATCTCAAGGGTTAATACAATGGAGGTAGAGCCCATTTTATATTCCCATCTAACAGTCACACTAAAATAGTTTCATTCTAGTCTATGTAAGAGAAGTTCTTATGGAACACAATTACACTGAATACATTCTTGAACATACAGTAACCTTTACATTAGCAAAAGCTTTGCCAGGTTTTAGCTTCTTTCACAAACACAACATGGAGAGATCAAAGCCACAGTGACATAACCAATTAACAAAAATCATGACAGCATCTGGTGAGTGATTCATTGCTATTGTTTCTCTCAGGAATTAGTTTAATCAGGACAGGCACACAAAAAGCACACACACTGTCAACCACATCAGATATCTGAAGTACTCCTATCCAGGATGAATGCTGGAAGCTTTCCCTAGACCGCACAGAAAACTAGCATATTTGTCCCATCAGAGGTTGATGAGAAATACTAATCAGAAAGGAAATTCACACCAGAGGGCCCAGAGAGTTGCCCTTTCATTTTTGTTCCTACATAGGAGGCAATCATCTTCAAGTAAAAATAATCTTAAATCAACTTCAATTATATTTTGTAAGAACTGGCTATGAGATGGTTTTCTTTTATGGTTATAATTATATTTATCCAGAAATCAACTTTAAAGGGTCTGCAGAATTTTCTGAAAGATTCTTCAGACAGAACTTTATGTTTTAAAGCCTCTTGTAATCAGTCATGATCGTAATCATAAAGGAAGTTGGTAGTGCTTGCATTGACAGAAATAGGTATTTTATTAATCTCAACACAAGTTAGTTCAGACACATTCGTATCCAGTAAAGTGTATTAAATTTCATGTAATTCTGGTGTTATGTTGTCTTAAGAGTACTGTAAAATTTATAAAAATAACCATTTCTCTGTAGATACTATCTCTAACAAATTTAGAGATATGAGAAAAATTCAGGTGCTACAATGTACCTCAAGTAGCTCAAAACTGTAAAATTTAGAAATTATCTTCTTAGAGGAGCCAGAAAACAGCATACCTGCATGGGAAAGTTCATTTTAACTTCTTTAAAAAATCATATGAGCATATGAAACTTCTTGTTTCCCTCCCCACATCCCAAACTGTTCAACTATTTGCTATCACTTTTCACTGTTTAAAAAGTACATTATTCAACAGGCCATACAATTCTGAACTGACAATGTACTCATTTTCTGTATTATTTAACCCAGCACTGCAAGTCATATTTAATATCCCCTTTTTTTAAGCAACAAACATTTATACAAAACAGTCTATCATGATGGACACAATAGAGTTATATTATTTGAGTTACCTTTCAGTTGCCTGCCACTAAGATGGTACCTACTGATCTACAATGAGTATTTTTCTAATTCCTATAACAAGCAAATAGAAAATCTTTTCATTAGTCCTCCAAACAACTTTCCATATTCAACAATCAGGTAACATGGAAATTTCAGGCTATGAAAAATCGTACTCTAGGAATACATTTAAAGTTCACATTAAATTACAAAACTGGTACACAATGTACATCTTCACAATCCTATTTTTCTTCTGTCTTTAATTCTGGGTTTCTTCCCACTTGAAGGTTACATGTTTACATAAAAATGTTACCAAAAAAATTGCTCAACTAGATCTTTTTGTCACAAACTCGCAAAAACTCTCTTTTCTCTTTACATGACCCTAAATTAAAAACATTCAGTATTTACCTGTGAAGATGATCACAAGGAGCACATCAAATCTCTGAACTATTTCTAAATGTGAAGTTTCACAATGATTTCCATGTGATTTTTAACCTTTGGTTACCAATGCAGGTAGTGAATTAGTAATGTCACTGCCAAAAAAAGAGACTGGTGTTGTTATTGAAGAGTTACCATGCTGTTTCATATTACATCTGTAGGAATAATTCAAAAGTACAGCATTTTTAAAGCTGAAATCTTTCTGGTTTTCAGTGTTGCACATTCTCTACCAAAAAGTTGCTGTGCTAGTATGTTAAAGTAATAACACAGGACACAATATCTTCACAGTGTTCCTTACTAACAAGGAAAAAATTAAAATCCATTCAACAAAGAGACTGTGCTTACAATTTCAGCATTTAATCACCATAATAATGGTGTAATGCCAAATAAGCAAATAAAAATGGCACATAAAAGATAAAATTAGCTCTAATATCCATAGCATAGCCATCTACACATTTTGATGTTTGGAAAAATCTGTCAGTTAACCCCAAAGATAACTGTTAGTACTAAGCTTGTTAACATGGCTCCCATTACACTAAACAGCAACTGAAAGGCAATACTGCCACAGCAAGGTAACACCTCTCCTGTGCAAGTCTGGGATGTGCAGACTGACTCTGGCAAAAAGGAGCTGAGGGCCCACCCAAGTCCCTTGCTGGGACTGAGGCGACACCAACCTGGCTGACAGAGCGC
Organism: Fringilla coelebs; assembly: GCF_963513975.1. Taxonomy (NCBI): domain Eukaryota; kingdom Metazoa; phylum Chordata; class Aves; order Passeriformes; family Fringillidae; genus Fringilla; species Fringilla coelebs. Next base: position 19,145,197 of record NC_140067.1, read on the forward strand.
GGCCTGACCCCAGCCAAGGGAGCAGCTGAGTGCACTCAGGGGAACTGCCTTGCCTCTCACGTTCAGCTTTGCTTGTTTCCTCAAAAACAAGCCAACTCCAGTTTTCTAAACTACCACTGATCCTGAAAATGTATGCTGACCTCAGACCAAAATACTTCTAAGCAGCCTGCAGGGAACTGATTACCTGATGGAGTAACACTAAATTTCCAAGTCAAATTGAACAGTTCATGCTCACAGACAATGACTTAGCATTAAAGGATATTGCCCTGCAGAACTCTCTTGACTTCTGTCCCACTGAGTAATTTTAATGAACATTTCCTCACATTGGATGCGTTTTGCACACATATTCTATATTTCCAAGTATATAGTTACCTATATACTAAAGCAACATCCCTGGTAATGTGTTTTAATCAGATGCCATCCCTCATCTAAATACCTGGCACATGTCCCAGTGCCCAGGTAACTGCCATTTCCCTACCACTTCACACAAAGGCCCCCTGGCTCAGATTCAAAATGTGCTTGCAGGAAAGACACACTATAAACCAGCCAACTGTGTTCAGCATGCACATAGATAAGATGAGTGTTTTCATCTTATCAGAAGAAAGATAAGATTAAGAGTAGAAGGTTAGAAATACAACTTAAAAGAAAGTGCTATTTTCAATGCTCTTATTTAGTAAAATTAATTATAAATACTTATAAGTTTCTGGCTGAAAACTGGATTACAAAAGTATCATTTAAACATTCCTCATCATTATGCTTTAAAATTTCAATATGAATTATTAAGAGAAAAAACATACTACAAACTGGAAGGGATCCTTAATTTTGTTTCTAAATTTCAAAAATTATTTCTTCTCTGACATCCCACAAAATAGGGGTGACATAATAGGAAACCAACGCTCTTCACAATAGCAAGAAGACTATAACGCAAGAAGACAAAAGAAAGCAAGAACTAAGTCTATGTCGCGAAATTGTAAGTATCTCAAAAAGGCAACCAAGCAGATTCATTTCTTATGGTAAGGTATCTCAACTACTTTTCAAGTACCAAGGCTCCTGGGATTCAAAGAAATACGTTTCCCTTTTTTGTACGTGTATGCACACCGTCTCCGTGCAGATGCGGTATGCAAAGGGAGCTGATGCGTGGGCGGAGAAGCGGTGATGGCAGAGCAACGCATAGGCAAAGCAATAATGGGATGACTTAGAAATAACAGAAGAGGAGGATGTCACTGTCTTATCACAGAAAGGCACACGTTTCTCTCACAGGTAGCATGGGCAAGGGCAGCGCGGGGGGAGAGGGTGCCATTTCTGAGGGTCCCTGTGCAGCGCGGGGCGGGCGGTCCCAGGCACTGCCGCGGTCTCGGTCACCTGCGCGGAGCAGGGGGAGCGCACAGCGGGGAGGGAGCTGAGGCGCCGCCCGGCCCCGGACACCGCCGAGGTGGCAGCTCCGCGAGCGCGTCGTGTTTGCAGAGGCGCGGTGCGCGTTGTGCGCCCGCCGGACGGCAGGAGCAAGGCTCGGGGATGCCACGAGTTATCTCTCCGCCCCGGCCGGCCGGGAGCGCCGCCGCCCGCGGGGTCCCCGCTCCCCTTACCAGGCGCCCCGCGGCTCGGCAGCTGCTCCTCAGCGCGGTCACGGCCGCCATCTTACCCCGGGCAGAACGGCCCCGCACACACCCCCGGCACAGCCAACCGGCGGCGGCCGCGCCCCCACAGCCAACCAGGAGCGGCGGGGGCCGCGGGCCGGGCGGGGCAGGGGGGCGCGGGCGGCGCTCGGGGCCCGCACACGCCCGCGGGAGGGACCGCGAGAGTGTTCCCGTGCGGGGGCTCCCGGGCCGGAGCGCGGATGGCGGCGCATGGCATGCGGGTTCCCCGGGCCGCAGTAGCGGGAAGGGCAGCGCGAAGAGCCCGGCCATTCCCCACACACGTGTAATAAAGTCCCGAGTGCGCCTGCCAGAGCAGCACGCCCGTGTCTGTGGTTCTGCGTGAAGGGTGATTGTAACCAGGGGGGATCGACCTCTTCTCCCAGGTGACGAACGACAGGGCATAGTCTTGGGGAGGTTTACGTTGAAGATTAGGAAAAATCTCTTCACAGAAAAGGTGATCAGACATTGGAACGGGCTGCCCAGGAAGGTGGTGGAGATACCACCCCTAGAGTTGTTTAAGGAAAAGACTGGACGTGGTACTTAGTGCCATGGTCTGGTTGACATCGTGGTATTCGCTTATAGGCTGGACTTGATAATCTCAGAGGTCTTTTACAACCCAATTCATTCTGTGGTTCTGAGGAACAGTAGCTTGTAACGAGGAGGGCAGCAGTCCGGCCGCTCTCCTCCGGCGGCAGCGCTGTACCCGTGGCTCTGATCTCCCAGGACCCGCGGTTGTTACCGCTCCGGCCCTCAGGACAGGCATTGCCTCCGGCGGGACGCAGTCAGTACCGCCGGAGCAATAGAGCTACTCCTGGCCCCTGCCTGAGCACCGGGCCCGCCGGCTGCTCCTCCCCGCGGCGGAGCCGCCCCAACCAACCCCCAGCGGGCGGGCAGGGAGGCGCCTCCGCTCTGCGCCTGCCCGGCACCGCCGCCCGCCCCCAGCACCGGTACCGCAGCATCCCGGCCGCGCCGCCGCCGTCAAGCACTCCTAGCCCGGGGCTGCTTCGCCGAGGGCTCGCCGTGTTTAGGGCCCAGCCGGGATACCATCGGCGCGGCCTCTGCGAGAGACACCGCTCATCGACAGCCATGGACGGGGACAGGGTGGAGATAGACGGCGGGATCATGGAGGGGGTGAGCGCCAGCGGGCCGCGGCTTACCTGGCCGCGGGCAGCGGTACGGGCCGGCCGGGTGTGCGGGAAGTGCCGTAGCGCCTGATGAGCGCCGTTTCTCCGTGCAGGGCGGGCAGATCCTGCGGGTGTCCACGGCACTGAGCTGCCTGCTGGGGCTGCCGCTGCGGGTGCGCCGGATCCGCGCCGGGCGGAGCCAGCCCGGCCTCAGGTGAGACCCTCCCCGGGCGGTCCCGGGGCGCTCAGCCGGTCACTTACGTCATGTGGGGTCTTCCCGGGCCGGGGCACGGCCACGCAAGGCCTCGGCTGCTCTCGTCTGAAAAGTTTGCGTTTCCATTGCTCTAAAAGAGCCTTTTTGCTAGAAAATCCCGTCTGTGGCCCATAAGGAGTGAGGGGGAACGCTGCGGCATGAAGCGCGCTCGGTTCTCTTGCCGGTGCCCTCAGGGCGGGTCCGGGTCCCGCCCCAGGCCGCAGGCGGGGCAGGTCAGGGCGCGGTCCGGCCGCTGCCTCGGAAATGGTTCCACAGGTGCTGAGCGGGACACGCTTTGAAACAGGGAACACACCGATGTAATGCCTGAGCAAAACAGCTTACCGAGCGTACAGTGCTAAGAACAGCTAGTGCATATCCTAGTGTTGCTACAGTTAGCATATTTCCAGTGTTAAGAACAGTTGGTGTATTTCCTATTTAGATTACCCTAACAAAAAGGAAACACAAGGCAAGTACATAGCAAACCTGTTAACTGTCTTGTAGCCCTGCCACTGGTTCTGGCTCAGTCAGTATTGCCATCATTACCCCACTGCATTTCTGTCCAAGCATTTATGACATTAGGACAACTGGCTGCTCTTGCATCTCATCTGTCTGTCTTGGGCCCATTCTAGCAGAAAAGCTACCAGAATCCTGCATCTCCCAGTATGGCCTGAATGCTACTCCTCTGGCTCCTGTGAACTCAGAAGTACTGTAGCAACCAGAGTGAATTTCTGATCCTTGTCTGAACTGAAATTCGCAGTTGTAGTTTTTTAGTTGGTGTTTAGTGGTTGTTTTAATAAGCACGTAGTCTACTTGTATGTGTCTTTAACTGTGTATTGTCACTCTAAGACCTCAGCATCTGTCTGGATTGGAGATGATTCGAGATTTGTGTGATGGGAAGCTGAATGGTGGAGAAATTGGTTCAACAGAAATAACCTTCACTCCTGGGAAGATCAAAGGTGGAACCCACATAGCAGATACAAAAACAGCAGGGTATGTCTTTGTACACTTCTGATAACTTAAAAATTATCACAATAGATGGGGTGGGAGAAAAAAGAACATTTATGCTTTGGTAATGACCCAGGATATGTGCTTCCTGAGGCAGATTTATGTGACCAAAGAACCTGTAGTATAGGTAGGATATGCTGAAAGTACCTGTGAAGTTTAAAAGTATGGTTGATATAAAAGCTGAATGCTTGGTTCATGTAATGAAGAAAGCAGCTGCTCATGTCTTTAAAACTTCAGGTGTAATTTCCTCACATTACCGTGTTACATACTGGACCAAGTGCATTAAATTAGATAAGTATCTCACATCCATGAGGTCTGAAGTAATCGCCATATAATAAGGCAAATTTTGACATTTTACTTACGCTCATAGTAGCACGGTATGTTATATTGCTCTTTTGGAAATGGGAACATATTCCATCCATGTATTACAATGTTACTGCTGCCTAAGCCTTTTCTACTGCCTAAACCCACAGTTTTCATGATCCCATCACTATACTAAGGAAGATACATAACTTTATTTCAAACAGAACTATTAAAGATGAAATTATTGTGAAATGAAAACTTTCATATTTAGACTTGCTAAGGACATGAAGTTTTAAAGTAGTATCTTTTAAGACTAATAAGTTTATAGATAATTTTACAAATTAAATACAAAAGTAAATGCTCTAGAAAGTAATTTTCCTTTGATATATAATGATTCTATGGAATTGTATGGACAATGAGGGTGTGACATTTGAATATGTTATCATTGCTTTTAGGAGTGTGTGCCTACTGATGCAGGTAGCAATGCCCTGTGTGCTGTTTGCTGCTTCCCCATCAGAGCTTCATTTAAAAGGTGGGACTAATGCGGAGATGGCTCCTCAGATAGACTACACAGTCATGGTAGGGAGAAATTCCTTTGCCTTGGTGCATCTTCCCTGAATATGTATGCAATATGACTGCTGTTCCTCTGTTGCTCTTACTGCAAGTCTATTTGTGATTATGGAATTAGGCATGGAACATAACACTATTAGTGTACTGGCTGTAGAGAGCAACCAGCGTTTCATGGAATTTCCTGAAATAGTTTCTTTGGTTTTAATTACTACAGAAAATTTCACTTAAAATGTATTCTTTTTTCTAGAAGAGTGCTGTGAATTACTCTTTTTTTTTTCCATAAGAAAATCGTTTTACACAAAATGACATTGAGAATGAAGTATCAGGAATGTCAAATAAGCTATATGGATGAGACTGGCTATCTTTTTTTTTTTTTTTTGATAATGCAACTGAAATTTTTGTGTTGAGCTTTTTTTTTTTTCTTTTAAGATTGCATAACATAGTGGGAAATTATCAATGCAAAATAAATTCACTCTGTGTTTTTATATGTTTCTTTTTCAGGTTTTCAAGCCAATAATCGAAAAGTTCAATTTCACATTTAATTGTGACATAAAAAGGAGGTGAGTTGTGGAGCAGTGCTGGGCCTTACTGAACCCATGTGTGAGCAGAGGCACACACAAGGGGCTCTCAGTCAAACTGAGGGGTGAATTTATAATCCATGACCTAATCTGCATTAGCTGCCCCTGTGTGTACTGTCACCACATGATGAATGGGATAGGGTTCTTGGCTGTCTTTTCTTTTTGTTACTGAGTCTACAGCTGCTGTGTAATGTTTCCTGTTGGCTCCCCTGAGGGGAGCACATGTTGAACAGGCAGTGCATTACTGAGCTTTTTCCAAGGAGCCAGTTAGGCTGGTGTTAGGAAGTTAATAAGATGTGCATTACAGAGGATTACTGTTAGAGAGCCTAGTTCCATTATAAGGGTTTCTAATACACACATCAAGAAGATTTGTATGTACAGTAACAGGGAACATAAAAATGAATATTGAAATACATGAAGAGCCTCCTGGCCCTTTTCTCGGTTTCCTTGTGATCATTGCATTTAATTATGTCCAATTACTGTTTCTAAATAGGGGCTACTATCCTCAAGGAGGTGGTGAAGTTGTGGTCCAGATGTCTCCAGTCAAAGAGCTGAGCCCAATAAACTTAACAGAACGTGGCACAGTGACAAAGATTTATGGAAGGGCATTTGTTGCTGGAGCACTGCCTATCAAAGTAAGTGCTTATCATGGCTCTGGTAGCATCCAACTTTATATGGCTATATAAAATTGCATTCAATCTGCTCAGCATTCCTCTACTCTCCTGTCTTTTGCAGTCTTACACAAGCTAAGCAACCTTATTAAATGGTTTCAATTATTCAGGCTGTAGAATATTATATTGGACATACCTAAAATTCATTCATTGCACAGCAGTGTAAAGCTAAAATGGGAAATGAGAACAGCATCCTCATCCTTCATAGGACTCTTTAAATGTCTTTGGCATATATTGATATCTTATATCTGATTTATATATATTCTTCATATTCATGTCCAGTTCTTGAATTTCTATTGATATTGAAGTTTCTACATACATTTCTATAACTGTCATTTGTATAGGATTTAATGTTACCTTAATTTAGTAGAAAAACTTTCAGAAAAAAATCACGTTCAGTTCTTGCTCATAGGGGTTTATAAAAATCCTTTATTTTTTCTAGTTAATAAAGTAGCCCCTTTATTTGGGGATTAACTGTAATAATTTAATTTATGAGGAAAAAGTATTGCTATATGACATAATTTTATCACTGGGTTTATGTCTTGTCTTGTTAGCTGGCAAAAGACATGTCAGCAGCAGCAGTGAGATGCATCAGAAGAGAAATCAGAGATCTTTACATTAACATCCAGCCTGTCAGAGAACCTGATGATCAAGCTGTTGGGACTGGAAGTGGAATAATGTAAGATGAGTCCAAGCTTTCTATTTTTACCTCTAATCTTGTTGGTTAATTAGCTAGAACCTGATTACATATCTAATAAATAAACTGTAATATGAGTGATTTTAATTTTAATTATTTTTGTTTTTCTGCTTAGTATTGTTGCAGAGACCTCAACAGGTTGTTTGTTAGCTGGGTCATCACTTGGCAAGAGAGGTAAGAATTCAATGAATTATTTGAGACTTAACTTCATATACCAAAGAAAAATAGGAATCTGAAGTATCATCTGTTTTAAGATCTGATGCTCTGAATGTTTCATTTTTAAATATATGCTTTTAGAAATAAAGGACAACAGAAATTAGCAGAGTTAAGACATAGTAAATGGAAATTTACAAAAATTACAGAACTGTTAAATTTACCTTGTATCAGAATGGAGAATCACTGGAAATATTTCTGAACTTTAGGAGCATAGACTTTGTATTTTAACATTTGAAGTTTTTGCTCAAGAGTGAATCTAGATTAAGATGAATGGAAGTGATCTTGATTTCAAATTATTAGAATGAAATGTTTTTCTGACTAGATGAGGCTACTTTCTTTCCACAGCAGACATTTGAGGCAAGAGCATTAGGTTTAAGGAAAATAAAATCTAAAAAGTTGATAATTTCTTGTGTTGTTTTGTGTGTTGGTTTTTTTTTTTTTTGTACTTTTAAAACTTGAAATAGTAATTTTCAGCTTTCTTATTTCTGTCTTAGGAAAGAATGCTGACAAGGTTGGCATTGAAGCAGCAGAGATGTTGCTTCAGAATCTTAAACATGGTGGAACTGTGGATGATTCTCTGCAAGACCAAGTAAGGTTCCTACATGTGTTTACATGAGGTTGAAGTAGCAGGAACATGCATGCACTACTTGTAAACAATATAGATCTGACTAGGGAAGGAACAAGATGTTAGTAGTCTGAGATGTGTAGTCACAACATCACTAGAATTAGCAATTACATACAGTTTTTAGGAACCACAAATGCTTTTAGCATTGTACCAACACCCTCAAATTTTGCCTTTCTGTAACCCTCAGTAAGTATGGAAAAAAGGCAGGAATTTGCTTTCTTTGACATTCCATGTAGTGCAGTGATAATAGCTCCCTCCTTACATATATAGAATGATACTAAGGGAAGGTACTAGGGAATATTTACAACATGCTCCCAGTTATCTTGCTCCCCTAATTTCATTTGAGAATTAAGGCCCTCCACTGCCTTATCTTAGCCTGATAAGAATCTTGGGCTGGTTTAGCTGGGATGATGCTAGCTCTTAGCTGTAAACACCTGGGCACACATTAATATTATGTAGTATAGTAAGCATTTGGGTCTTGGACTCAGCCTACTTTTTTCAAAGCATGGGAACAAGCCACAGCCAGAGTCACTGTGTATGGGAACTGCACAGAGTTAATCACACCTTGCAGTATTCTTGTCATGGTGATGTTTTTAAGTCAAATCAAAGGTTTTTAGGTGTCTGTATGGTAAATATGTGATCAGGAAGTGTTAGAATTAAAGTACCTTTCCTGAGTTTCTCTCCATATAGGTAAACTACTAATCTGGAGTCTGACATGACTTTGGGGAATTTTGGGGCAATACAGTGGGGGAGAGCAAAGTTAAATGTAGTAACAGGAATTCAATAACAGGAATTTAGGGGCAAACTCCACTGGGGTAGTTTGTACTTCAAAGTAGCCCTTCAGTAATAGGCATCACAGTAGCAATCTCCAAGCTTCTGGAGCCATGGATCACTCTTCAAACTCAACTTCATGAACTTTTATGAAACTTATAGACAAAATTTTTATATTTACAGAAATTTTGCATGTTTTAGTTGGGTTTCTTTAATCAACGAAATCATAGAATCTGAAGAATGACTTAATAATTACCTTTCCCTCCATTTCAGCTGATCATTTTTATGGCATTAGCAAAGGGAGTGTCTAGAGTGAAAAGTGGACCAATTACCCTTCATACTCAAACAGCTATACACTTTGCAGAGCAGCTAACAAAGGTGAGTCCAAACATTCAGGAAGTTTCACCTTTCAGTTTTCTTCAGTAACTTGGCAATGTAGAGTTGGTCAGGCAGTCTGAACTGAACTTGATCATGGAGGACAAGCATTGATAAAACAATTGCTATAGTACTTACCTGTGAGTTTTCCTGTAGAAAGTGAGCCTACTCTAGGCTTTTAGAATGGTTAAATACTTTTAACACATTTATAGAAATGTTTTTTTTTTAATTAAATCTGTCAAAGCTGTGATATACATAAACATGTGGCAATACAATTATTGGACATCAGATACTCAATATTTAAACCAAGGTATGTGATAACTTAATTAGTGATGTATTTCTAATCCTCTTCTAGGCCAAATTTACTGTGACAAAATCAGAAGAGGAAGACCCCGGTAATGATACCTACATCATTGAGTGCCAAGGAATGGGGATGATAAACTCAAACTTACAGTGTTAAAAAAAAAAAAAAAAAAAAAGGCAGCAAGCTGCCAAAAGCAACACTCAACATACCTCAGTGATGTATTGCACTACACTTCATTGGATGTACGATCTGCCTTGAAGAGGAGGAGCCTTCTGTCACATCAGAGTGATTTGACTTGAAGGTTGATGTCAAGCTTTTCCTTGGTAGGGTGAAAATCTGTCATGTGAAAATGAAAACTTTACTTTGTTTTTTTTTACTATTAGCAGCAAAATGAGTAGCAACAGGACAGCAAATAGCATATACTGTATGTATGCAAGAGCTTCAGTTAGAGGCTTTGAACTTTACCTGAGTAGAAAATAACTATTTTAGTTTAGTATTTCTTTCACTTTTAAAAACTGTAAGATCTGTTCTCTAGAAACATTTATGTTCTGTACATGAACTGAAATGCGCCTTTAAATCTGTATTGCTGTTCTTCCTTAGCCAATTGCTAAATAATAAAGCAGTATCACCCTATAACAGGCTGGTATTAATATTTGCTGGTAACTCAGCAGGTTGTGCTTGAGAAAGGTGGATACAAAATAACTTTTCAGCAGCACAGTTTTTTTTTCTCCCTACAGAAAGAAGACTCAATGCATAAGATAATCTTTTAAATCTTCTTTTTGCATCTATTTTATGATAGATGCTCAGGCAAGCTAAATCAATGTACCACATTACAGCCCAGACACCAAGTATTGACTCCATGATATGAATTTATTTCCTAGCTACAGTTGTCCTTGTCTCTTAGCATACTAACTGAGGTTACATTTTCACTGAGGTGGTGTTCTTTTTGAAGGGAGTACTAAATTTCAGCTGAGATTAGGGTGCTGTTGAACACATACATAGATACAGTACCTATGTGTATGGACATGGAGCACTGTAAATACACACAATTTGTGTAGGCATATAAAATCCAGGTGTGTTATCCCCTATCTAGGCATTAAGTAAAGAAGAGCTTCTACCAGGCTGCTGTTGATCATGCTATAAAAATTTTCTCTGAAGTTGAAGGAAGGTTGAAAGGAGAAATAGGGCACAATTGGTTTTGCATATGAAGACCCCAATCACAGAGTTGGAATCACTTAACCAAAGCTGTATAAATGCACTCTGGAAGCTTGAGTTGATTTCCAAGTTTCCCAGCCCATCCTGCAGCCGTTGTTCTACAATTTTTTTTCCTCAGTTGTGACTGTTGAATCTAACTGCTAAAGATGCAACTTGAGGTATTGTCTGCTGTACTAATTAAGATAATTACTTACTTAATGCATTACTGTACATTTCTAATACCAGGAAAAACCTTTGCTAATATCCAAAAAAGTTCAACAACTCTCTACTTAACAATATCTTTCTTCTTAGGGTTTTTCCCATAATGCAAAGGAATGCTGTTCATTTTCAATTAATTATTTTTGTCTAGTACTGGGAATAGTCTGAAGGGGGCAATAGTCACCCACTGAAGTAATTTTGGGACACAGACTTGACATCCTTTGAAGAACATCTCTCTGAGTTACTCAGCCATGCTGTTAATGATTATCTGTGTTTCCTTTTTTGAAGAAGTCTGAATGTATTTTAAAAAAATCTTGAAAGAAAATCCCAAAGAAGTTGCTGTCTGTGCTTAAGAAAACAAGCTCTTAAAACCACATTTGAATGGATCTTTACCAGTTTTCAGTATTCAAAAGATTAATATACTTGACTTGGTTTTTGACTGTGCAGATTTTGTTACCAAAGTTTTAAAAAATATTTTTTAAAAATCACTAAATAAAACAAAATTCAGTTGAACAAAAAAAATCCCATTGAAAAATTGAAGCGCAATTTTTGTCTTCCAGACATAGAAAAACATGTAAATGCTCAGCCAACACATTTAACAAAGATTAACAAACCCAGGTTACCGGTGATGCCTTGAGAGGACACCTAGAACAAAGGCTAGACAAAGATAAAGAAATAAAGTAGGGATTTTTTAGAAAGGCCTTCAAAGGCCTTGGGCAGTACAAGAGCCTGGCCGTGGCTCCACCCAAGATGGACGCTGGGTCACGAGTTTTCACACTTTTATAAATTTTGGTCCATTTACATATTGGGGTTAATTGTCCAATTACAGCTGCAGGTTATGGAGTCCCATCCTGCATAGGGAGGGATGGTTCTCCTCAGTTCGCCACTTTTTGGGCCTGAAGCTCCAACGCTGTCCTTGGTTGTCAGGCTGGAAAAGGATTGTTCTGTCTAACTAAACTGTGAAGAGAACTTGCTGGCGCTTTATAGGAAGTTTAGAGTTATATACTGATGCAGTACAGAACGTGGAGAATATGAAAGTCTGTTCCAAAGATCAGCTGTCATTACTAACTGGCAGTCCTTGCTGGTTTCCTGGCAGGCCTGGTCAAGCACCCAGCCCTTGCTCCTTGTGACCTGGCCTCAGGGCCAGCAGTGGGCAGGGGAGAGACTGCGGGGCTGCCCCTTCCTTGCTTGCCTTGTCATCGTGAGGGCTGTCCCCTAGTGCCATCCCTGCTGGGCTTCCTGCACTGGAGGAAGCTGGAGCTGATTCGACAAGGATTTACATGCAACCTTTTTCTCCTTGGGATTGGAAAAGCTTTAGATGGGAGTCATCCACAACACGTTTTACTCTTCAATGGGATTAAATTCCCCAAATAATTGTTGTCCCCTGCTACAGACACACACACACACACACACACACACACACACAGAATTTTGTTACCCAGGCCCAATTCACATCCTGTCACCTCATGGTAACTTCTTACCAGGAAATGTTTATTGTAATTCCTCTTCTTTTTCTACATATCATAATTACACTTCATTACATATATACTTAAACAAATTTTAACTGAGATGATAAAAACCATACAATGAATTTGGGATTACTGCTATCATTCATATTCTACCAGGTTCCTACCTTCCCTTTTCAATGGGGTTCTGCACCATAAAACTTAAATCCTCCAGGCTTACATTTACTTTCAATTCACTTGGTTTTAAATCTACAAGTCAAAACATGAGCTGCAGACCTTGTTACTTCACACTCCTACATTGCACATGCTGCATGTATTTGAGCTTAAATTTTACAGTACAAATAATTGTTAAAATTAACGCAGTATGTGCAAATTAGTTGTTGGTAGTTAGTGGTGTAACTTTATTTTAAACATCCTGTCCTCTTTGAATATTAACTGCTATTTACAGGGCATTACTGGAAGCTTTTTAACTTTCAATTTTATCCATTTACAATCACAAATCTTTTAACTATAAGGTTGGATTAAATCACTTGTGAGAATGTATTAACCTTTTGTTCAGGAAGAGATGAGACATTGCTTGCACCTGCTCCACAAATATGCACTGGGTTTTCTTATGTTAATCAGGCACATTTGAATCTTATATAAAAACTTCAGTGTGGGTGTACAGATACAACTAAGATGCTTACATTTAGTGCTGCTCAAACAAGTAGTGGCAATGACTCAGAAGTTCTATGTACCAAGGAAATGGGATAAATCCTTTCCAACTGTGTGTCTCTGGTGCACTTGCATGAAAGAGAATTGTGTTTGGATGAATACAATGATCAGAGGCACTGCACTCTGGTATGTGGGGACTGGAGTTGCAAGACAAATAAAATGGGCATTATATGCAGCCAGTTACAAAACTTTCTCCAGGAAATACTGCACTCTGGTTCTGTCTGAACTCTGTTCCTCTCAAAAAGGATATTTTTGGACCTTTTCTCCTTTCATGCCCTTAGATTGTCTGGTGACTTTTCCTCTGAGCCTGGGTGTTTCATTCTGGTCACCGAAATGTTAGTGACACATTCACTATTTTCCAGCCCATCTTGGGACCACTGCAACCCATTTTGGGCCCCTCCATCCAAGGAGAACACCAGTGGTGAAGTTGGTCTGGGGCTGGAGCTCTGTGAGGAGGGGCTGAGGGAAGGGGACTCACTCAGCCTGGGGAGGGAAGGGGCTCAGACCTACCAGCAAATAGCCAGTGGCTGCACAGGGGTGAGGGAGGAGATGGAGTCAGGCCCATGGAGCATGGCAGAGGGCAAGAAACAGACATGAGAGATGCTCAGGTTGGCCAGACCCTGACTGACCCCGCCTGAGCTCAGGGCTCACCCTGCATTGTGCAGCAGTTTTGACCAGAGCTCACCTGTGATCCCTTCCCACCTCAATCCTATGATCCTGATCCCTATCCAGCCAGTAATGTTTATCCAAACATAGTGTTTGGATAATCTCTAAAGATTATCCAATCTTTAGAGAATTCTCTAAAATATTTCAGCACAGGTTATCTAGAAGTGACAATGCTGAAATCAACCAAAGGTTAAATAAAACACTACAGTAAACAAATGTGCATACAGGAAAAAAATTGCCAACACAAATTCTTTAGAATGGGAACAATGAAGAAATTTTAGAATTAGAGCTACATCCTTAATTCAAAAGAAGTGATTGCAAACACAGATGTCAAATCTGCTGGTGATTGGAGAGAATAGGAAGTAATATCAATATCTAATAATCAAGTAAAATAGGTCAACTGAGAAGTGCTTCCCTAATATTTGACCGCAGAAAGGTCAGTAAAAGCAGGTAAAACAAGTGAGAACACAGTCCTGTGTAAACTTGGGCAGAACCAGATTTTTTCTTTTAATCCCAGATTTTCTATTGCCTTGAAGCCCCAAGATCAAGGCTTAGGAAGCCAACTGATAAGTGCACTTAAAAGCTAAAAGCTCTTGTGGAGTGTGCATATGGAGAACATCCCAGTGCAAGCTGTGTGACCGAATTTTTGTCCCACCCAACTGTCTCTCTTCTGCCCAGAAGGCTTTCTGTGCAATGCTTTCCAAATCCAAAGTATTTGGAATCCCATAATGATGGGACATCTGCTAGAACAAGGAACTCTTATTTGAAAATCACACTTTTAAATAATAACTGAATATTTTCTTCACATAAAACTTTTTTAGGATTAAATTTTAGACATTTTATGTCACACCATACAAGTTTTCAAAGATCCATCAAAAGACCAAATATTAGCTCTGAAAACATCTAATACTATTTTTCTTTCTCTCTTCCAGAGATATTTTTCTAGCTGCTTTAGATTTCATTACCAAATAAATGATTCCTATATAAAAAGACAATTTGTGACAGGGTTTAATGATATTTTTTCATATGGAAACTACTCTCTAAACAGAATTTTACATGCATTGCACTCTTCTAGTTTATACAACGCCAACTGACTTGAAGTTTATCCACTCCTGTAATCCAGAAATGCTCAAGTAGATCATATGTTTTCTCAGCTATTAATGTTTGTAGGATCAGAACAAAGTCAGGCTTCTGTTACTTCTTTCTTATATTGGTATTGCACTCCATTAAAAAAACCTGATTAATAAAGCATTCACTTTTTAACAGAATGGGTCTTAGAGAAAACATCTGTGCAGACTGAGGCAAATTCCAGTATACTGTGTTTTAGAAACAGCAGTCAAGGCTTCGTTGCAACAAAATAGCAAAGATTTGCTTTTAATATGATGAAACCATAACTGAGAATTTACATTTTTTAAGCTGAAGATTGAACTTGGGCTATAGACATAAATTAAAATGGTGATTAGATTATATAGTTTGGAAAGAAAGGAAGTGAGAGTAAGCAGTGAGTCTAAACTTCATTTCATGACTTTTGTTCTACCATCATCTCCCCCAAATTCTCCATACACAACTATGATTTTGAATTCTACCTTGCTGAAATGACTTGCTAGGAAATACTTTACAGCAAATGTTTTATGCTCACTCAATATACCTTTCAGCCATGAAAATCTACCAATTATATTGCTTTTTACAAAAGTTAGTCCTTTCTTCCCCTGCTCCATTTCTCAAGGTTCCTTAGATTTTTCTTTTCTCCCTGATCAAAAATAGGTTAAAAGTTAGGTTCTCTATCAACACCTCTCTATTCTGAGCTGCAAGCACAAAGAAAGAGAGTCAATTCACAGCAGTTAAATTCACAGAATATCCAAGTAAGTCAAAGTTGTTGCTCTGAAGTAGCACTGGAAAGCACTGACCCTGACTGAACAGGGAATATCAACAAGTGCTGACAAATCTTAGATAGCTACAGAGGACTCGTCATCAGAAGTGAGGATAAGCACATGGCCCCCTTATGTTAAAGTGATTTGCTGGTGCTGTATAAATACCTCTTATCAGAACAGGATTGCTAGCATTCTCTGCTGTGTGGGAGAGTTCATTTTCATAATCAAATTATCAGATGTAAAACTATAAAGAAAGATTCTGTAAACTAAGCTGAACTGTATGAACTCAGAATAGGACTTAAAAATTAATTACATTTCGTAAAGACTGGCAAATCTTGGGTCTTCTATCTATTGAAACCTTTCATCTCTTTATCCTCACATATTCCCCACATCATAGCTCTGGGCTTTGAACTTCAGCTCCTCACTTTTACCAGTGATCGTGCTACACACTTGAGTTCTCAGCTGAAACATTCTTGATATTACCTCTGCTGGGTTTTTTTTCCTCTTTCCATTCCAAAATGTAGAAGTCTCTGCTCTCAAAAGGATTTGAAAATTTGAAAATACCTCTTAATTCTGTTGTTTTTTTTTTCCTTTATCTCTTTTTCAGTTCTTAAGTGGAATTATTTCAAAAAACAGCTACAAAAAATCCATCTAATTTTGATGAAGGGAAGGGAAAACATCTATGCAGCCATCTCATGGAAACACTTAAATGTGCTGATTTCTTTTACCTTATTAATTACAACTGGAAAAAGATTTTCAAACTTGATGGACTTCTGGAGAAAAACAGTTAACTGGTTTAGAAGTTTATCTCATTCAATAGGACAGAGCCTGCTGCCAGGTAAAGTTGAGAATATTTACATACCTGTATGAAGTCTTGATTCCAGAAGTTTACAATTGTTGCAGTGTGCTCAGCTCCTCTGAAATTGAGGATGTATTTAAGTTTTCTTGCCTTTTTTTTTTCTTAAGTTGTAAAACCTGCACAGATGAAGACAACTTTAATTAGTAAAAATGAAATAGACTATTTAGAGTGGGTTAAGATAGTACAAATGCCATATACTAAACTAAAATATTTTCTGTATTAACCATTAGTGCTTGCAGTGTAAAATTAATGTAACAGAATCAATGATAGACACCTTCACAGAGGAAAAGGTCAATGTGATGGTGAACTAACTTCCTTTTAACACAGTTTGGTCAGTCAGCAAAAAAAAGTTTTTAAACTGTGCTTTTAGACAGATTTGTTTGCTTCCGTCTCATAGGATGGTGACCTCCAGGACAAGATTTATGTCCTGTGACTGTAAGCCAGATTCCTGTATCCTGTTTATTATTTAATATGTGCTCTGTAGAAGAAGCACAATTCAAATGCTTTGCCATTCAGTCAAGAGTCAAGCCCAAGCCCATATTTAGATAGAAAGTAGGCATTTTATCCAATGATTATTTAATGATCCTGAAACAGAACCAATGAAACTTTCTCCCATATGAACACCACAGTGATCCTGGTTATCATGCATGATAAAAGGAGAGGCTCTGTCCCACAGCAAATTGGACACCTAGTGATTGTTGCAGTTTGGAGGGAAAGGTAGTTAAATCCATTCTGGCAGAGGAAGAAGTTAACATGTGGGTCTTTTACTTCCTGGGAGATGCTTCAATGCACATATTTTCGAAAAGAAGGAAAATCTACCACTTCTTGTTCTGACTGTTAAATGACTACTGTGGCATTCTGCTCAAAAGACTGTTGGTCCCCCATAATACAAGATCACAAATGAAAGGAATGACATTCCTGCAGGGTGAACTGAGGTTTGAACTTGCCCACATACCACTTAGGCTCAGTAGCAACCATCAAGGGTTTGGATGGTTCCCTGCTCCACTACTCATGGGCTGCACAGTGAGCCTGGGAGCACAAACTGAGGCTCCCACTGTCCAGGAATTTGTCTCAGAGACAGCTACCACAATCTAACAATTTTTACTTAAAGCTTCTTCTCCCACATGTGAGTGCATGAAATTCAAGTTTCCAGTAAATCATAAGCAAGGTGTTTCTGAGAACCACTACTTCCCTGGATGTCTAGTATGGGTAAGAGAAATAAGGACAAAATTTAGCAGAAGAAAGTAAGAAAGCCTCAGCAAAAAGTGCAGGATTTTCCATAGGATCTCATATTACAAAATTTCTGACACCTAGCAGGTTTAAATTACCCTATTTATCTAAGCTTCTCTTTCTTTCATTCATCCGTTGTAGCATGGGAGTCTGTGAAGAAGAGAGCAATGCCCATTTCCTGCACTGCAGGCTATCAGTGTCTCCATCTTGCAGACTCAGTTGCAGCTGAGCCAAGTACTTATGACAAATAGAATCACTTTTTTATTTAATTGTCTTTTTTGCTTCTTCTTTTTTTTTAAATTTCCCGTTCTGCTTCTATTTTCATTTTCCATGTTCTGCTTTCAAGTTTATTTCTTTCCTGTTTTATGTGCATTTCTCACCTTCTCTCCAGCTTTCCAGTTCCCTCATTTCCCTTTTCCCCATTCCTCTCACATTCACATCTACTTAGAGAAGCATTACAATACTAAAGTATTGTTAAACTACAGAATTAGAATCACATTCTGGCTCCAGCTAACCTTGGTCCTTGTAAAACCACTTTACTTCCTGAGACCACAATTGGAGATGCAGAAAACATTCAAGGACATCTGTGGAAGCCCCTCCTACAGTGTAAATGAGCAGAGGCTCAGTTCCTGTAAATGCAGCACCAGCCTCTGCCTGCAGAGACAGCTGTAGAAATGGCAGTTCATGACATCTTATGAAATAGAAGGATTACTGGATTATGGGATTCACGTTTTTTCTGCATAAAGAGAGACACATCCTCCTACAGAGTTGGGTTGGGGTTTTCTGCATCAAACAATTTATTTAAACCACATGAAACTGAGGCAAATTAAGCTCATGCATATAGCTTAATTTGCCTGCTGTAGCTGAGCCTTTGTTTATGGTCAAGTTCCTGGAGCCAGCTGCACCCACAGAGCCTAGAGGGATAGACTTTCATGGGAACCAGGCTATCCCCATGTCTGAGTCACTCCTCCTGGCAAGTTCTTGGCTCCCCCAACTTGCACAAAGTGAGATTTAATGTGTAGGCAGCATGAATTATCTGGGAGTTCTGGCTCAAGGAAGCTATAAAGTCAAGTCAGTCAAATACCATTCTAGCAAAAATGGATCCCCATTGTATACACGACATTTGTGAGGGTTTGCAATTACCTTTCAGTCCTTAGCAAAATAAGTTATCAGCCCATAGACAACAGACATCTTTGAAAGAAGGGTGTTTTTCTTTTAGTACTCCTTGTTAAGTGGCACAATATTTTTCAGAGTATGACTAAGACTGCATCTAAACTGCTGGGAAGCTGGGATGGAAATTTCACAAAATTACTTGCATGAGATTCCTGAGGTTTCCCAACTTCATCCAGGAAAAGAACAAGACTGATTTTTCTCACATAAATGCAAGACTGACCTTTAGTTAAACCAAGATACACAATATCCACAAAAAGTCCATAAATAAGAGATTAAAGAAAATGTGTTCAAATTTCAGAATAGCGTCTTCCCCAGCATTTTACTTCTATGCATGCTTTATCTAGCCTGTACAAAAATTACCACCATATGAGGAAGAGCACTCTTCTGCCTCAGCAGAAGCAATAAACAGAGCAAAACCTACTCTGGCACAGCTTTACAACTGCATGCAGACAGAAACATTATTTCCCCCTTTAATCTTAGAAGCAAATAGTAGTAGTGTTCGTGGTGGTGGCAAACACCCAAATTTAGGTAAGGGGATGAAATAGCTGCAAGGATGGCTGGTAGATCACACTGTAGTTATGCTCCTCTAAAAAGGTACTGCTGCTGGTTGACATGAATTTGATGTTACACAGATATGTGTGTAAAGCAGCTGACTCTAGACTATCATGGAAAGTTACTTCCTAAGCATTTTCTTTATGACAAGAGAGTAGGAAGACAAACAGCAACTATTTGCAGATTTATGTGCTCAACTCATGGATTTTGATATAAAGTTTTGGGGGTTTGGGCATTTTTTGTTGTTGAGCAATTGGGTGATAGTACAAGACAACAGGAACAAAATGTGTTCTTAACCAACTTGCTGTTTCAAAACAATGCTGGGAAGATACTGACATACCAATATGTATCACTTGTACAGCAAAACTGCTGAGAGCAACTCAGAGCACCCATTCATCTACAGCACTGTATCTGCTCCCTGGGTTCCTTAGCAAAAGGCCCTGGTTCCAGACTGCAGCTTTCTCCAGGGGCAGTGAACCACCATGATGGTTAGTTCACAAGCCCTGGGTTTGTGCTGATGTCCTGTTGTTTCACCCAGCTGGGCTCTTGGATAATAAGTTGATGAGGTGGAAGCCACTGAATATATGTTACACCACTAACACAGGGAAGCACTGGGGTTATGGGATGTGACTGAAATGGTCACACAACTGCAATCCAGAGCAGATGCACAAGTGAGAATTTTCAAACAGAAAAAGAGCAGAAAAGGTGTTTTCTGTAATACTGAACAAGAAGTGAAAACCTCTCTTTTACTCAATGCTTATTTATTAAAACCAGAACATTCTGACCTTTGCCTTACAGCAAAGTTTCTTAGGACTTTTCATGGTGAGTAAATCTATGTTTTCATGGGCTTTTGATGATATTGGTGATTTATGGATAGCTGATCCTAAATTGCCATTTGCAACAAGCTGGAAAAGGAAGTGTCTGCAAAGCCACAAGGCAATTGTAGGAGAGATATAGTCCATCATCACATCTTCCTTTGTAGGGGCCGAATTCTGTATCCTGTGTGGGCTCTGACGGTCTTGTTAATCTTTAGTACAGGTCTTTGCACTTAAAAGAATGTTAAGGCAATCTTAAACTCTTTCTGGGAATACAGATTTATTTGCATATGCTTTTCAATCAAGGATACTCTAAAGGAAGTCCTAAATGTGGTTATCAAATACACCGAAACTCCTCTGGGAAATGGAAAATATTTTTCAGTCAACTTATTTGGAAAATCCAGGTCAGGCTTTATAAATACCAAAGACTTCCAGAGAGCAGCCAACTGTTTTCCACTTCCTTTCCACAGGAAATTTTTGCTGACATGTTGAACAATGACCATTTAGATGAAGTTATTAATAAGTAGGCAATTAAAAATCACTGTTCTAGGTGCAGTAAAAGTCTCTGCTGAGTGTGCTTCTATGGTTAGAAAAAGTCAGCTAGCAGGAGTAACTGGTCAAGACACTTCCAACTGATGCAAGAGCAGAAGAGATAGCTCTGTCTTCATCCTGACAGTCACCACCTCTGCCTTGGTTGCACAAGCCTAAATAAACGCTAAATCATATGGCAATTTCAATTCAGGATCTGATCCAATCAAAACTCACCCAAAAGAAAAGAAAAAAGGGAGGACTGGATGAGAAATTAATTTTCTGTAAGGAGTAGACCCTCTTTTTGGCTTACTATGGGTGATTGGGAGTGGAAACTATGGATATTAGCCAGACCATGTCAGCTTAAGACAACAATATCCCAAGAATATTGAAATGTGAGGAATGAGATGCAGAATAATCCAAGAAACATTGTAGCTCCTTTAAGGTAAGTAAATGATGAGGCTTTCTTTGGAATAGAAAGGATCACACTGACACGTGCTTATGAAAGGTGACACTGCACTAGAGGTTTTAGAGATGGTGACATTATTCAGAAACAAGACAAAAAGAGAAGCATTTTAAACCTATCAAAGGAAATGCCCTTCACAAAGTGTCTTATTAAACTGTGCAACTCTTTTCCACAGGAAGTAATTGGAAGAGCACTTAAAAAGGAGTCATGAAATTACTGGACTCATAGACTTATGACTATGCCATGATTTGGAAGACAGACTGAGTCTTATGCCTGCATGTAGGCGATCTATATCAGATGAAAAAACCCCACCTTAGTACTATAGAAGCAGCTGGTCCCAGATCTGTCTTCAGGGATGTTTCTTAAATCTTCCTATGAAACTTTTGTTGCTGTTTATTGCTAAAGATCAGTGTCTGTTTGAATATCTTTTATCTGATCTTGTATGGGAATTATATTGCTCCTTATCAAAAAAACAATGGTATCTCATGGAAGCCTCTGTCATGCATAGTTACAGAAAAATTTAGGCAGGGATGATCACAGGAGATGATCAAGTCCAGTGTTTCACTGAAAGCAGGGCAAACTTTACAGTTAGATTAGAGTGATTATGGTCTTTTCCAGCTGAATTACAAAAACCCCCAAGGGCAGAGGTACTAGAGGTGCTGAGGTCCTGTTTTGGCTGCTGAACCACCCTCACCATGCATTTGTTGCTCACATGCAACTGGAACTTCCCTTGCCACATGCTTTGGCCATATCCCTTTGTCTTTTTACTGTTCACCTCTGAGAAGGGACTGGCTATGTGTTCTCTCTAATCTCTGATGACTGGAGGGATACTGAATGGCTTCAATCAGTCCAGAAACACACATCCCCCTTCTAAGGTGCATTTTTTTACCTAGCATCTGTACTTAGACATATTTGCATCTTAGAAACTTCAAATTGTAAAAGAGATTAAATAGCACGGAAAAGTAGGACTGCACTTGCCTCAAAATTTCTCATACTTTGTCTTTTAAACTTGTCATCAGTGTATTTTTGAAAAAGTCTGGTTTTTACTCAGTATATTTGTGACCTCTTGAATGTTTGGAAATCAAATTATCAAGAATTAGGTTGGCCAAGCAGATTAAATAAAATTTAAAATACTTCTTTGTACAATTTGTGTTTGTGCCATAATCTCAGGGTGACCTAGAAGGTGCACTGCAATACATTCCTTTAGACTGCAGACTTCTGTCTCTTTCCATCCTCAGGATGGCTCTTTTAAGACACTCAAAAAACATGCTTTCAAGATGTCTGTTCTTGACAGTTCAACTGCAGGAAAGATAACTGAAAAGAGGTATTCATCTTTTAAGTACAGGCAAGGATGTTAATCTGGTGGTTCAGAACTGACAGTTTTTCTTTTCAAGTGTCATAGACTTGAGCTCTGATTACACACTCTTCAGAGGCTCCAACAAAAGAATCTCTTGTTTCAGCTGTGCTTCATGCTATTGGCCTATTGTTTCACATATTCATTTTGATAAATCGTACTAAATGCTACCTTGAAATTAAATTTTTGTCATTAACAGTGGAAACAATACCTATGTAAACAATCTTTTACAAAATTCTAGAAGTTTTTAAAAATGTTCTACAAATTCAGTAAGATTCCAAATATTTCCCTCTTACTTGCTTTATAGTCTTTACCATGTTTTATTATTACTCTTATTAAAATAAGAGTAGGACATTTAACAATGCATCAGCAATTCATTAATACTCTCTGGTCCAGATTTCTACATACCAAAAACATTAGTCTCTCCTATAATCCCAGTAACCTACCTCAAAATCTTTCCCAGGGTTTTTGTGGAAAGGATTGAAAAGGCTTTCATTTTGTTTGCAAAGAACAAGAGCAGGTGTGGTGGCTGGTCTTGCTCCTGCTAGTCCTCAACATAACTGTCACAGCCATCCCCTGCTTTGTTATATTTGAATATTAAATATCTAAGTGAGAGTTCTTCAAATATGAAAGTAATTGATTACTCACCTGTACCATGTTAAATACAGTAATTGGCAATATAAATTGTAAGTACAATTACCTCTTAATAGGTCTTGAACATTCAGCTCTCCAGCTAGGTTGTGGGATCACTGCCAAATCCCTCTCTCCTGCTGTTGACAGCTTGTGGCAATGCTGTGCAGAGTTCTTCACATTACATTCTCTGGTGTCCCAGACATTATCTAGAAATCTAGATAGCTCAGTGTTGAAAGATGGCTCAAACCTTCTCCCACTTTCATCCATTTTGAAAAGAACACAAACCAAAACAGTGTAAGGCAGAAATTTCAAAAGCTCCCAAACATACCACCATAAGATCTCAAACGCAGCAAAGCAGGGCTTCTTCTCTTGAAAACCAAGATGTTGTGCATGCTATGGATTTACATAATTTCAAGTGACAAAATGAACAGAAAACAACCCCCTTGCAAGTTACTAAATGCAGCGAAGAAAAAGCTCTGACTCAGGAAACTCCTGAGCTTCAAAGGAGCTGGGGGCTGGGAGTGCATTTAGAGAGCATATTACCACACTTGTTGATTTTACAGCATTTTTAGGCATTCAGTTTTGCCTGCTGCTGGTTAAAAACCTCAGCTTGACATAGTGTGGTCATTCTCATCCTCTACATCATAATGAACAATCATTTCCCTCTCACTGAGTCTTCCTACAATTATCTTGTTACCTTCTTAATTTGGTCTCATTCAATAGTATTCATATGCATCCATAAAAGACTGCAGAAACCTTGTGGGTGATTCAGCAGTACTCTCACACAGAATTTATCTGCTCTTCCCTATTAAATCAAGCCCAAGGCTGAACAGGTGCCTTGATCATTACTCACATCTACTCACCTGTCTCTTATTTTTGCAGCAAGGGGACGCTGCTAATTAAAAAGCACAACAGCTTTTATAAAGTAGAGTTTCATGTTTGAAGAAGAGAATATTGGAGGTTTATGGCTTCTCATTTTATTGAATGAACTGTGAGCCAGATACAGGCAGGAAAACAGGAATAATCACACATAAATCTAGAGGTAAAGTGGAATCTTCAACTGCTTGCTACCACAGACAACTAAACAGGAAACAAGAGAGGGAAGAATTAAGTTCTGACAAAAAGTTTATACATACAATAAAATAAATGGGATATATCAGTACATTTGTGTTTTGAACACAGAATTTTAGCCTAGAAAATTACCTTTAGATATGGAAACACATTCTCCTGCATTCTTTTAATTTCTTAATCTTCTTCCACAGATATACCACTCTTTTGGCTGTCAGACAAAGCAAGCAGGGCCTGATTCTGCCATGTTCTTGCTTTTTACTTCCTTCAGGCAACTGGGAAAAGTGACTTATGCCAACATTGCCACAATTTCCCGAAAGAAGTGATCTTTAATCAACACAAACAAAATCTTGCTATCTGCTCCATCCCTGATCTGTTATCAGCACCAAGACCATTGATTGTGAACTAGAACAAAAGCCTCAACAACAATGTGGTGCTGGAACTTCATTTTGTTTGTAAGAAGGAAATTTTCTTTCCTTTTTCCCAGAGCTTATCTACAAAACCTAAATTAGGTCAGTAAAATATTTATTTCTGCATGGTTTTGAGATATGAGTGCCTAAATGATTATTCAGCAGTGAAGAATCGTGCTGTCTTACCTCACTCAACTCTTTTGATGCTTGGATATAAATAAAGGGACAAAATATTCAATTTTAGTTGAACAGGAAATCAGCAGAAAAAATAGTAGATATATTTTCAATGTCATTTTAAAAACTGAATGCAATTGTGTTTTAACTCTACTTTATGTGTATTCCTGATATTGAAACAAGCAAAGGAATGCATCATTTGTGGTAATGTTTTGTTGTTTGAGCACATTAGTTGAAAGTCAAGTAAACATCACAGCCCTATGCTCTGAAGTTCTCTATTCAGCTGCATGTTAGCAGTGGTGCCAAAGGGTCAAGTTCTGCTTTCTGCCTTGTACACCAAGTGCCTGGGAATGTAAAAAACTAGTTTAATCCACTAGGTTTGACTAGCAAAGAGGCTCTGTGGCTCAACTGGCAGCAGTGTCTCAAAGTTACATCACTGTCAAACTGATAGTCTCCATCACTGGAAATCTCCAATAAATATGAAAGAACAACATGAAATATAACAGTTGGAAATATGTGGGAGTGTTCAAGACATGACATCTGTGTTGGAACATCATATGCCACCATTTCTTTCAGCTGCTGAAAGCAGATGTCCCATATCTGCCTCTCATTCAAAAGGAAAGGAAAAATATTTAAGAAAAAAACCTAGCAACATTGGGACAGAACATTTTAGTTTTTACAACCACGCACAGCAAAGAGGATTACAGTAAAATGATCTTACTTTCTGACTTTCCTCATATGCTCCTGTCTCTTTTAACACATATGGATATAGCATTTATTACTGCAATTTTAAAAAAAGTAATTGTTGTCCTCCCTCAAGTCACATAAGCACTGAGTCCCAGACTCCCCTACCACATCTAGTTATAAAATATATTTTTTATTTTGGAAAAATAAATCTTCATATTTAAATGTCCCAATTTCTTTGCATTGCAAAAAGTAATAGGTGCCCTCAAAGGGTAAATTTTCAACCTGTCAAAAAACTGTTTCTCTTGTTTCATTTGCAATGAACCTTAAACATAGCAGAACCACTGAGAGGAACCAAGGACCTCAAAAACAAGGGGAACTTCTCAGCCCTGTATCTCACAGTCACATGTTTGGCCATTCTGTGTGCTTCAGCAGCACCAGAAGGACTCCTCAGGTGAGAAGGGCAGAGGGACAGGCAGGAGATCCCCTGTTTTTGTACCTGGCAGGTACCCAGGTACTTGGAACAAAACACTACTAAGATGCCTGGCAGCAACAGCAAAGCACATTACTCTTTTCACAAGAATTTCCATATTTCTGGGAACGTGACTGGCACCACTTTGGTGGCAGGATATGTAGCATGTGGATCCCAAAAGACTGTGAGGCTTAAATGTTGAACTTCACAACAGACAATGGAACAAGAGAGTGAGTTTCCCTGATATAACAACTCTCACTTCTTTCTTAAATGCGAAGTGGCCTTCAAACTGACTATAATGTCAAAAATTCTGTCAGGTTTTGATTCCTAAGCTGCATGGTCTCGGTAAAATTTAGACTGGTTGGTCTGACCAAGTTCTTTTGCCTCATGTTAAAAGGTATGTGTAGTGCTGGAAGGGATTTAGAAGAAACTACAAGGATTATTTACTGCTGTAGGAAAAGGCCTGACAAATGTAGTCTTCCAACAGCCCTATGTCTTTATTTTATCAAAGAAATAAGACATGAATTGATTACAACACAGCATGCAATTATCATTTGGGGAGAATGGTGTAAAAGGACAGAAAAATTGAATTAGGAAGTAGGCCATGTATATATCACAGGCAGGGCACCACTGATAACCAAGGACAATTGCAAACTCTTTGTGAGGAATTTCCAGATCAGATCCCTTACAGGGGAACACATCTCCTTAAAGAAGTTATGTGGTCCAGCACAGCAGCGAGTCCATGGAGCTGAATGACCTGCCCTGTGCAGAGATACCAGATCATCATTTGGCCTTTAATATCCTGATCAGGCCCTGCTAGTCTCTGAAAACAGGAGGAGCCTGCCCCTTCAAATACAAGGCCACCAGCGTTATCTCCAGCAGATAACAGCACCTCTCTCATGGGATACATTACCTGTCCCCTTCAGTATACTTAAAAAATCATTTGACAGCATTCTTGGAGACATTTAAAATATGCATAATTTCCTGTTTGAGCTTTTCATGAAAGAATACATCCTGAACTGACTTCAGAGAGTGACAATTTGCAATCACCCTTTAAAGCCTAGACTCATACAAGCATTGCCCAGTGGTATTTTTGGGCTAAACTCCTGAAGAGGAAAAGACAAAGCTATGCTTGAGCAAAGATCAGACAGGGGAAAATGCAAATCTGTAACTTGTGGAGTGACTTTATAGAGAAAACCTGAGAGGACCTGTCAGTTCTTTGCTTTACAGACCACTTTCTTGATCATAAAGGCAGGCCCTGTGGCAGGGATTCTTACCCAGACCTCCAGGCAGCTCTGAAACCACTTGCTGGGCTGGAGCTGCTGTCCATGACTTTTTGCCAGGGCAGAGGCTCTGCAAGTTGCTTGATGAGAAACTGTGTAAGGAGAAGCAATAGTCCTTCTGCAGTTTTAAGTAAAAAGAGAAGTTATTTTACTGTGAACTTTAAACTTTCATAAGACAAGCTTGTACAGATATCATTAAGTTCCCTGGAAAATACCGAGACAGGAAATCCCCTGGCAAGAGCTTCTTTGTGATTTCACTGCTGGGAAGCTCACTGCCAGCACAAGAGCCAGCTCTCCTAAAATGGACACTAGAAATTCTTTCTATTCACTTAACATTTCCGGGAGGAAAGCTGGCCCTGTTGAAATCAAGGGGCAATTCCTATTGACTTAAGTCACTTAGTACCTTAATGAAGGTCCTGAGAGGGCAGACACAAGGACATTAACATCTGTATCTGTATCAGAAATACTGACAAAACCAGCAGCTGAAAGAATACTGGAAACTCCTGAAGGAATTTCCAGTAAAGACTACTCAAGCACCAAAGCACTGTTGCAAGATGGCTCCTATTTCTCTCCCACCCATCTTTCATCTCTTCAGACCACAGGAGGGGGAAAAACAGCACAGGAACTTTTATGCTTCTTCTGCAAGGTCTGGCCCAAGGCTGCTCAGAGGAGGAGTAAGAAGGCAAGGCATACCTTGGTGGGTCACACCAGAAACCCACCAACCCCAGATTCTCTACAGCAGTGAAAGACACTATTTCAGGATGTCATACACTGGCCACTTTCTCTGGTATATATCCTGAGCATTGCTCAACATCAATGACCATTGAATAAGGCATGTTGTACAGCACATTTCTGTCTACTCCCTTTTGGGTTTTTTTATGGACCTTTAGCCCGTTAGTTTTTCCATTCTGCTCTTGAACCAATTGGTACTGTTATCCCCTGACCCTTCTGCAGCAGCTTCCAGTAGATTAACCTTCACCCTGGGAAAAAGTACTGTTCTATTATTTTTGTTAAAACACTTTCTCCTTAGTTTGTATATCCTGTAGTTCTGGAATTGCATGATTTAGCAAACAGTTTTGCATCTGTTGTTTGCTATCAACTGCTTTCACAATTTGGAAAACATCAATCAGAACCCCTCCTCCTTCAGCATTCTCTCTCCAAACTGGAAAGTCCCAGGCATTTTCATTTGCCCTGTTTTCCAGTCCTCCTTCTCTGTCTCTTTCCTAGCTATCCTCCCTGCAATATACACCAGAACCTCACTGATTAGGCAAAATTTGTGTGCACCAAAGTTTTGCACAGTGGAAAAAATCATGCTTTCTGGTTTATTCACAAGACAGCACTGAGACAGGCCTGACATTATTCTGAATAAATATGCCTGGCACCACCTCCAAGAAATTTATGTCATGGGCCTGTCAAAGCTCTCCTCCTCCTCTGTCTTCAATCTTTTCTTCACCCTCCTACTGCATGCTCACATTCCTCCAAGCCAAGTCCACACTGCTCTCCCATTTTTCTCCTACACCCCCACTTTCCAAGCCTCCCTTTCCAATCTAGATAGACATCCTGCAGGAACAGATTTACTGTGCACAAAACACTGCTGAACACACTATGAAAAAACATGGGAGATGTGCACCACTGCCTCATCCCAGAGCTAGCACCCACATTTGCATTGCTGTTGGCAGCAGTTGTCACCATGTGTATAATGTAAATACATAATCTTTTCACATATCTCCGCTTGAGCTTCTAGTGTGCAAGTTTGGAGTGGCCAGGCCCCCAAACCTTCCTTGCCTAGCACAGGGATCAGGCCATAGTGCATCAGGATGCATTTCAGCATCTCAGCCACAGAGCCTTCACCTCCCAAAACCTTGCCTTCGGTGCTGAACATCAGCACCCAGTCAAAGCACCACTGCTAGTCAGGAGAAGGGAGGTAAGGAGGAATACTATCAAATTCCACCTCTCCTTTCCTCCATCTTTGCTTCTGCACTGGAAGTTCAATATTTTCACAGCCATTTTGCCAGCTCTGGAAAATGTGTGGTGAAAGAGGCACCAACCAGAGTGAAGCATGCAGACACCGGCTCTCTGTTAAAAGGGAAATTGTCAAGCATGTGGTTTAGATTTTCACAGTGGGGAGCTTGGGAAGAGCATTCCTTCAGGCAACAACTCCCCCACCATTGCTGAGGTGCACAGATTTTGCCTGTGCCCCCTGCCTATGCCTTGAGGCTGCCAGCCTTGTTTGTGTCTTTCCCATGGCACCCACAACTGCTGCTGCCAAGGACAATTTCCTTCCACAGTAATGTGTATGCTGGCATAATCTTAAACAAGCTTCACTAGGGGGATTTAGTCAAAGAAATCTACTGGTAGTTTTATTTTGCAGTGGAAATCTGTAAAGCATATTTACAACACCCTTATATTTTACAAGAAAGGTCTGATTTGGCTCATCACAATATAACGGAATTCTGACATTGATCTGAGAATGATTGAAGCCAGCAAGAATACCTTAGCAGTGCTAGAACTTACAGGATTATAACCCCAGACATTTTTTGAATAATATTTAAAATAAAATGTTTTGCAAATGAGCCTCAAAGTCTAAAATTAGTTTAAATTTGTTAGAAATGCATAGCCCAGTGATTGTGTAACTTCATTGAAGGTCTAGACTTTATAGCAATATCAAAAAAAAGAGAATATTTTCCAAACATTACCACAACCAGACAAATATATTAAAAAACATTCATGCTGCAAAGTACAAAATAAAAATCACCTGATCAGCTCAAGCAATATTGATTTATATCTTTGAATTAACAAAATTTCTCTGTACAGTTGCAATAAGACTTCAGTTTTACAAACTGATATTTAGGTGAACATATTTATAAAACAAATTATACACTATGTACAAATCTAGTTCTTCACAGATCTCTTTGTTCAGAATGCTTCAACACAAAAATTATTTACCAATTTCTAGGTCAGGATTCTAGCTCTTCCTTTAATTTAAATACCAAAACACTTATCAGAACATGAAAATAAGCCCATTTGCTATCCCGCGGTGCTGTTCTTAAGTCACTTGTTCGTAACCATATGTTACAGAAGAGTAGAACCAGTCACAGCAATAAATAAATGTGCTTATTATCAACTAAGGACTTATATTCACATGATCAAACTTTCAACCTGAGTGCTTTTACAAGACTGTAGGATCCATTGATCTTTGCTTGTCTTGACACGTAGATCAAAATTGCAACTGCAGGTACTGCTACTGCTGCTGCAGATGAGAAGGCAATAATCAGTGGTATCATCTGATCTGGTCCTTCCAATCTTGCTGAAAATGGAGACAAAGGGAGAAAAAAAAATGTAAATATTGTTTGAAACAGATACATGCGCATCACTGTAGAAACAGTGTTATTAACGACCTTCATTTGGAATGTATTTCTGTTTTCATGCACAAAGCATCCTTTTTGAGTTTTCCTCAAATTTTTTTTCTTTAGAACTTCATATTACATACTTTAATTCCTAGCAACTATCTTGGTCTTGAATTTGCTATGCAAGTTCAAACCTATCTGATATAATCTATAATGAAGAATACAATGAAATTCACAAAGAATACAAGAGGAATACCACATATTATACTCAGGAAATATTTGGGTACATTTCAACCTCCTGAAATTCATCCTTCTAGGGGAAGACCATGTTTTAAAAGCTCAATATTTAGATTTTCTGTGAAACACAACCTTCTCTGGATGAGTCTCATTGTCCAAGCATGTGGACAGAAATGCAGCTGGGAATCACCTTTTTGTGGCCCTAACCTTAAAGCTACCACACCAACTCAGCTAAGAGAGATGACAGCCACACTGAAAGGAGGTAAAAAGACAGCTTATTCTGAGCAGGCTGTTTGGTTTGATTTTGGGTGAGGGGTTTTTTTCAGGTTAACCATAGTACTGCCATGCAAGGATCAGCTATGAACTAGTTGTGCTCACCTTGACACAAATTTCATTAAAACGTACAAAAAAAAATAGGCTTAAGGCAATAGACCCAGCTACCTACAACAGCTATCTCAATCTCTCTAATGTTGTTCCAACCTTACTGAAAATATAAAGGACGTATATGCTTGTATAATTTTTGGTGACACTGCAGAGTATAAAGGTTCCATTCACTGATGGCACAATAATTTCCCCTGAAGGGCTTTTTTTCAGGAACATCTCTGAGGGTGTATGTGTTACATGTAATAGTGATATTTTCTACTTCTTTAACATTTTCTGATGGATATACTAACATATGAATATTTTGGAGAGGAACTGAAAAGAAATTCAAGGTAGGATTTAGCAACAAACAAGAGCAAAACTCATGAGGCATCAGCAGCTTTTACATGCAAAATATTAATCCAGTTAATGGGCCCACTGTAGTAATTGAGCCCGTAGCTTTAGACAATATTCTGTCACCAGCTATCCTTCACCACTGAAGCCAACAGCAGCTGGCAAAAAGAACATTTTATCAACTGCTAGGGTGCGTTGCATAACTTTTATATTATATGGAGTCTCTTCTTCTTTTCTTATTTCAAATTCATGGTTTATTTATTTGAGTTTGTTAAACGGCACAGACCAACAAACCCAGAGGCTAATGCCCTCTTTCAACAGAAGAGAAATAGAAAAGGCAAAGGAAGGAGTCCTAGAACTGTATTTTTTTTCCACAAGGTTCCACAATTTTATATCCTGTTTTCAAAAGATGAAGTGGAAATACGAAAAAATTTGAAGCAGCAATTATTTTATGCATCTGCTATTTTGGACAGAAGTTTTCATTAGCATTAAGACACTATCACTTATGACAAGAACGTGTGCAACTCATGTCATATATTTTAAAGACAATTCATTCTTAATAAAATTGAAGATGTCACTCTTGATTTGTAAAACAAATCCTAGTATGAACTCTGCACAGCAGTTATATTAACTAACCTTTGACATAAGTACTATGTGCTGAGACTGTTCCCCCAGTTCATTAACAGTATGCATGTGTATTTTCCTGCATCCCTTAGCTGAGCCTTGTCTGTGGTATATTTGCTATTTTCTGTTTCAAGGGTTGTGAACCCATCACCAACTTTCTTTTACAGACTAGTCCTAAGAGATGCAACATCTGCAGATATGCAAGGAATAGTAACACTTTGTCCTTGTTTCGCTTTGCTTGAAGGGGAAATCAAAAGTATATTTTTTGGTGCAGCTATAAAAATAGTTAAGAACAGGGAAGAGAGCTGAATTGGTGGCAGAAGTGATCCCTAAGCAAGACACTGTTGCTATGCAATAGGCAGAAGCAGCAGAGCTAAAGCAGAGAAGTCTGATTACTATTGAAAATGAAACTTCGCTATCATTCCATCTAAGTTGAGGAATCAGCATTTCTTGTAACTTAAATGCAGCTTGTAAGAGCAGGAAACAGAGCTGAAGCTTAGGGAAGAAGCAAGGAGCTGTAATACAGTGCTTCCATAGAGCAGCTTCAGCATGTACTGTCTCCTTGAATCTTTCCTATGCAAATATCCACTGGTAGGCCTGCTTGGAAGGATATTTCCTTCCAGGCACTGCATGTCCTCTTTACTTCATGCTTACACTTGGCAGTTGGAAGGAGTGATGGAAGCCCCACAGATTTAAGAACTTTTCCTAATCTATCTGTATTAAGGCAGATTCACACTTCATTGTTTAAAGCTTCCTAAATCACTTAGTGATATTAGGGCCACCTTTTAACTCCACTGACATCAAAGACACAATTACCTCATTCTTCAAGAAGAAGATCTGGACCTAAAATACATAAACCAAAAAAGTTGTTTTCTGTCTTGTTCTACAAACCTTGAACATATAATTCCACAGCTTTTTCTTCCTTGCCAAATTGATTATAAGCTTCACATTCATAAAGCCCCAGATCTTGACTTTTCAAGCTCTGTATAGTTATAGTTGCATTTTTAGAAATTTTCTCAGACTCCCCAGTGGCCTTCTTTTTCTTCCAGGAGATCACAGGAGCTGGATTACCAGAACTAGTACATTTCATTGTCACAGTTTCTCCTTCTTTAAGAGCAGCAGGGAAAACAGTGATCACTGTATTCTTTGGTCCATCTGAAAGGAAGAGTCCTGTAGTTAATCATCACTGGATTTTTTAGAGATGGATCCAACATGTCCCATTGGATAGTAGATTGTCACCCTCCCAAAGCTAATTTCTTTTTCATTCTCAAAACAAAAGTAAAGCAAATGGTATCAGAGTTTCTGTACAAACCCTCCATAGCCCAGACATTCTAACCAAATACTTCTAACAATGTAGACCAGTTTCTCACTCATTCAGATCTCTACTAAAGACTGTCATCACATTAAAGATTTCATGACTTTGTTTTGTTCATCAGCACTGCTCCTTTCTTAGGGAAAAGCAGAGGACTATGATGATTCTTTGTTCTCCAGGGTTTCATGTCATTTGATGGTTATATTTATCACTGAAGAACTAACTATTATTTTTAAATTACTGGGAAAACTTAACACATACTTACATTTCACATTAAGTGTGATTTCACTTTTACTGTTCCCATACTTATTTTCTGCTACACATTCATAGTCTCCTCCATTTTGGAACATCACAGATGGAAGAAGAATAGTCCTGGCACTGTAACTCCTTATGTCTGCATTGTCAGATTTTCTCCTCAAAATAATCTTGGGAGGAGGGTTGCTTTCAGCAGAACATTGTATGGAGACATTTTCTCCTTCCTGAACTGTTGTAGAAGGTTCAATGGAGAATTTTGTAATGACTGGAGCACCTGCATGACAAAAGAAAAGGCTGTAATGCAAAAGTTCTAAAGACGGAGAAGGTTTTAAGAAAGCATGAATTGCTTGCTCAAGAATCTGTTTATTTTGGTTTTGATCCCAGACTAAATCTAAGACTTTTAGCTCTGTCAAAACAGTAGCAGTCAATCAATCAATCAATCAATCAATCACAAAATATTACAACTACAATAATATTATTATGTCCAAAACAGTTTTACCATTAAATGCCTATTAAATTTAATGCTAATGACTAAAACTACTAGTTCAAAGAAGGAGACTGTGATGTCCCTGTGAAATTGGTATGCACATTACATTTCACAGAAATAACAGTGTGCGTCCCCACCACTTTCTCAGACTCTTTTGTGACTTTTACTGTTGCATTGTGGGAAATTTATTGAAATGTGCACGCACAGCAGCAGTACTGAGAGAATTAGCTGAAAATTAAATATAGAAAGAAAAACTACAGCACACTACAGAACATGAGGAACAGACTTAAATTGAAGCTGAGTCCTGAATTCATAAAAAGGAAAGCCCCACATTTTCCTAATTTTCAGTGTTTCAGAATCCTCCAACCTAATAGAGATCAGCCAGTTAGGTACTGCATAATACAAGTTAAACTCAAACAGACTTGTACCTTGTATAATAATGTCCACAGTTGCTTCCTCTCTTTTATTAGTTACCAGATTAATTACTTCACAGATGTACCGCCCTGAGTCATTGAAATGGACACGGGGAATGAAAAGAACATTGTTTTTTATCAGATGCTGAATGCTTTCTTCAGCCAAATATTTACTCCAGACTACTTGTGCTGGTGGTTTACTCTGAGTCACACAAGTGAGGTTCAGAGAGTCTCCTTCCATTGGTGAATTGCCTGGAGATGCAGTAATGACAGTATTTTGTGGACCAACTGTAAGAAAACAAAAGGAAGACAAGATCAGTATGTAAATGAAGAATGACACGTACATCTCAAACACTAGCTTTTCTAGAGGTACATGACACAGAATACCAAGAAAAAAAGAGAAAAATATGTATCCAGTAGCACAGTGGGACCATTTTTCCAGAATTAGTGAGATGTTTTGCTTGTAGCTTTGAAAGCTAAACTAGCCAAAGCCCTTGTACAAAAATACTTACAATTTACATTAAGTTTCTGAGAAGATGTTCTTTCTTTGGGTTTAAAATCCATATCAGCAATTGGTAACCTGGCGACACAGGTAATCTCTTTCCCAGCATCTTCAGCCATGGGATGAAATGTATATGTCACAATTTTGGTCTCTGTATTTGTGCTCTCATCTACTGAAAAATCTTCCTCATAAAGAACCTGTTTATCTTTCTTTAGGAGAACTTCCAGGCGATCAGAAGGATACACATCAGGAATTTTACAGATGACAGTGGCTGGTTCTCCAGCAACTAAGGATGAGTTGATCTCAATGATAGGATCACTGGGGAAAGCTAGAAGAATAAAATCAATTTCTTTAGACTAGCAGAGAAGAAGAGTAGGATCAACATAAGAGCAAGATCTGACACCAAATATCTTGAGTTTAGAGGTGCTCAGAACATGACATTCTATCAACTTTATTACAAGACATAACCAGATCTGAAGACCTACGGGTCCTTTATCAGCAGTACATATACTAACAGGAAGTTTATTTGTACAACTGTTGAAACATGATCGCAAAAGATTAGTAAGATTCAGCATGGCACCTAGGCATTTATACAGTTGATTAACTAGAGGCATTCAGAGCAATCCATACACCAGTGCTATCCTGTTTTCTGTGCTGGTAGGTTTGGACACCTGAATTATTCTCCTGGAAACTACAAAGGCTTTGATTTTTATTTCCCCAGCTCTTGGAATGCATTCAGGCAGTGCACGTTTTGGCTTTTAAGAATTACCAAAAACAAGAATAAATAATACTAGTACATACAATCTTTAATGCAGAAAGCAGAAAAGGGCTAAGTGTCCTGAACAGACATATAAAGGAATCTCAGAAGGAAGTATATGTTGAGCTATAACACTCATTATCCTAGAATTAAAAGTTAACTGGTAACCACAATATCTAAAACAATTATTGAGTTTTCTATCAACATGTACTATTTAAAGAGAATTTTACATTTTTACTTACAGTAAAGTTCAACTTTGACACTCTTCTCCTTTTTCCCTCTCTCATCACATGTGACAGTACAAAGATAAGAATGAGAATTCACAATGCTAACTGGATTCATAGTCAATGTAGAATATGTCCCATGCCTGCTGACTTCTCCTCCAAGGGGGCTGTCCATCTGTGTTCTCCAGGAAAAACTTGGTGATGCACAGCCAGTAGTATTGCATGTGAGTATGAGTGTGCCTCCAATCTGTGCCACAATTCTCCCAGCAGGTATAATTTCCATTTCAAAAGCTTTAACTACAAAAGGGAAAACACACATCAATTCAGCAGCTTTCTCAACTTTTATTTTCCTATTTCTTCTCATGTTCTACTGTGACATGAGGTCTTTATGCTTCATTTCTTTACTTTATGGTTGTGTGGAAGTTAAACTAATAAAGCTCATACAGTGGTCTACATATTCAAAACACCCCATAAACATTGCTATTTTTGTCAAAGATAATACAGACTCAGATGACTGACAGTTTTCATGTATAAAATGGCATCAACGAAATTTAAATAAATGCATTGGCACAATATAACTTTTTTTGTCAGGTGGACCTGATTCTAAAACATTGTAACATTTGAGTGGAGAGGTAGCAGGTAGATAGCAAAGACAACAGCAGAAACACTTTCAACAGGACATTTTGTACCAAACTTGCTTGCTACTGTCAGGAATGACAGTAAAAAATCAAGCATCCAGTGATATACTGCAGTTGTCTCCTAGACTGTCTTTTAGCAAACTCAATAGGAAAACGACTGAGTCATTGCAGAGCACAGAAAAGCTCAAAGTAAATGTCAAAAAAAGCTTCCTGACATTTTGACAGGACTACTTAATTGACAGTTGTATTCACTGAAATGAAAAGGTAACTGGAGAAAAGAGAAATGAAGATCAAACAGTAAATTTTAGGTCAGTTTACACTTAACAAAGTTTAAAAAAATAAAACCAGCACCACCAACCCTCACCTTCCCCAACTTACCAGTCCTTAACACACACAAAATTACTAGCACAGCCTGGCTTGTTCTTCCCATCTCCTTAAACATTTGTAATTGCTGCTACGGGACAAAAAAAGTAAATTCAAAAATTTACTTTCTACTTTCTGTGAAGAAGCACTGTGAGATCTTGCTGCTCTGCAACGGTTTATTCCAAGAGCTCCAGCTTGCTCTTTATAAAGGCTCTCCTTGGGGCAGAGTGGGAAATCCCTGGACGGGAAAATCCAGAGCAGGGAGGAAGAGACCCATACCGGGCGGTGTCCGTTGGCTCAGCGCCCTCTGCTGCTTTTGTGACAGCCCACGAAAATAAATAGTAAAGCTTATAAATACGGTGCTTCCTACATTTGGAAAAAATATGTTTCAGATCTGATCCTGTAAGAAACTGATAAAATGAAAGAATGTGCGTAAGTCCAAGTATTTGACTGCAAGTATATCTCAGATAAAAAGGTATTCAAATTTGTTTTTAATGAAAATATTTTTGTGGGATTGAGTCTTCAGAACAGTTCTAACAATGCTCAACTCTGTAAACAACATTACATGACTCAGTATTTCCTTTGAAAACTGTGCTACCAGTTTCAGAGGTGTTGTTACTCGTTCCTAAGTATTTTGATCTCTAAAAATGAAGAAATACATCATATAACAGAAGCCTGGAGATCTGATTTAATCAGCTTGAATCAGGCTCATACTTTTCAAATTAATAGAATTAATTAATATACCCAATGACACTTTGCAGTGGATATACAAATCCAGTTTGGAATATTTCTGAGGACCACACTTGCTGGCTAATATGCTGTGAATGCAAAGAATGGATAAAGGTTTCTAAATCTCAGTTGTTTATTTATTCAACTACTTAAGTAATTCAGGTACTACCGAGGGATCTGGACAGGCTGGATAAATCGGCTGAGGCCAATAGGATGAAGTTCAATACAGTGGAGAGCCAGGTCCTGCTCTTAGTTCACAACAACCCCATACAGCACTACAGGCTTGGGGAAAAGAGGCTGGAAAGCTGCCCAGGGCAAAAGAACCTGGGGATGCTGATTGACAGCAGCTGAACATGAGCCAGGCGTACCCAGGTGGCCAAGAAGGGCAGGGGCATCCTGGCCTGTATCAGGAATGGTGTGGCCAGCAGGAGCAGGGCAGTGATTGTGCCCCTGTACTCGGCACCGGTGAGGGCACACCTGGAGAGCTGTGCCCTGCTCTGAGCCCATCACCTCAGGGGAGACACCCAGGGGCTGGAGCCAGCCTGGAGGCGGAGCTGGGGAAGGGGCAGGAGCACAGATCTGAGAGGAGCAGCTGAGGGAGCTGGGAATAATAATAGTAGTAATAATAATAATAATAATAATAATAATAATAATAATAATAATAATAATAATAATAACAACAACAACAACAACAACAACAACAACAACAACAACAACAACAACTGAAAAATCAACTCCAAGACAATCCAAGATCCAAGAATTACCCAGAAGGCAATAAAACAGGGAAATCTGAAGCATCTAGAAATGCCTAATCAAAAGTCACTAAAACTAAAGTTCAATGAAATTGCTACAGTGGATTCTACCATAATATTTTATTTTTATTGTCACCATCATAATTTTTTTGTTAGAGGAGGAGAAAAAGGAGGAGGAGGGTGAGGAGAAGGCAGAGAAGGAGGTGGAGAAGGAGGAGGAGATGGAGGAGGGGGAGGAAGAATAAAACACTCCTAAGTGCCACAAAATGCAAGCAGTGTACTGTTCCGGAAGTACTGCTATCAAATTCAAAAATCCAAGAGTTATCCAGGATAGGAAATAACACTTCTACACAATGTGGTTTTACTGCAGAGAAAGGGGTCTTGTTGAAGGAGAGTGTACTCTTTTAGTAAAGTTGCAAATAATTACTTTTAAATCACAGTCAGAGAAAAGCAAGAAATGAAACTGCTCTGCTTGGACTGCTTAAATAATCATCAGAAGATAAGCTGAAAGAGAAAGGGCAATATTTCCTTGTTTCTGGGAAATTAGTTTCTAGGCGGAAAAAAAAAATTAAACATGGGAGGCCATATCTGCATACTGGAAAAGTTTTAATCAAGTCCTTCATCAGATAACATGAAATAGGAAATAACTCTGATCCCGGTCTCAGTAAATTAAACCGTACAGCTGCCATTAACTTTTCTGGAGCTGGATCCTTACCAGAGGGACTACTATACTGAGTGATCAGACAAATTCAACTCAGACAGTTTAGGTAACTGCAGAGCTCACCAACAAATATTACTAAAGGAAGTACAAATCTGCCAAAAATTTAAAAAGTCTTAATTTTTTTTTCTCTTTAAACAACTTCACATATAAGCCTTCTATGTATTTAAAATAAAATATGTCCCTTGCTGTTGCTCCTACTACCCTCAGCATCAACCTCAAAATAGGAAGATGGGCACCAAGCAGAGTTATTTTCAGAACTGTCTGTTCTGGCTGTAAACAAACAGAGATCAGCTGACAAGTTTTAGCACTTGACCTTGAGAGTTCAGATAATCTAGGTTTTTATTCAAACAGCACAGAGGAGGATGCTGGGGGTAAAATAGAGGATGCATCTACATCCACAGTGAGATAAGGATTATAGTACCAACTGGAAGAAATCTTGACACATGCAGAGTGTAATGAGGACTGGAATGAAAAAAGTATAACAAGAATATTACTAAAGGCATAAAAGATTAAAAGAATTAAGCACTGGGATGTAACTACATGTTTTTCAATATATCTCGTAATCAAAAGAGACTTCTAAGTCTTTGATGGACAAACAAAGATAAAACAATTATGTGTTGCAAAACAGAGTTTGGAAATACTGAACACAATTTTTGGCCTGGCATAAGAAAACACAAGTGTCCTTCAGGAAACTAAAATTTACATCAGATTTATCTGGAATTTAAGGAAATCAACCTTTTCAGAACTGTGCTAATCATTTGTTTTAAGTCCTACTTCTGCAATCTTATTAAATACCTATATGATGTGTTTATTAGCTTCCTCTAAGCAAAATAGATAAGTTCTTGAAATCTTAATGAATTATTTGAACAAAATGCACATTATCCAACATGTTAGTTATCCAATGTTTATAGACCTTTTCCTGCATTTTTTCCTCCTGTCTCATGGAGGTTATTAGGGGAAAACTGAAAAGCTAACCTTTTGCAGAATCTGGACTCTTGAAATCTTCACCACTGGTCTTGTGATTTATGGCCAAGGACCTATGGTAAAGAGAAATTTCCTCTGTCCTTTTGACAGAGGAAATTTAAGAAAAAAGAAGGTAGAAGGAAACTCATCCGATCTGACATTTCAGCGATAGGATGCAGCAAAGTCTGACTCAACAGTTCTTTAGCCTCACATCAAAGAGGTGTTACAGCAAGGCCATACTTGGGTCCCCTATTCAAACTGCAGCACTCACATATCTCAGGAAATATTCTTGGGATGTGCACTGAGGGTCTGAGTAAAGAAAGCCTCAGAGTTTTGGATGCTTTACAGAAGCAGCTGGGATGAAAAGCTTCTACCCCACGCAAAGAGTGTCTGATACCTCTGCAGGATGATCGTGCCTAAAGAAAAAGAGCCAGAGAACTGTGCTGTAACTCAAATACGAACTAACCTCAGAGAGAAAACTCACATCAGCAAAGAAGGAATGCCCTTCAGGCACCACATGCAAGGTAGTATCTTTAATATGGTCATATCTTGATAAAGTAACTGAAAAAACATGAAGCTGGAGGACATGTATGAAGACTGCTGATTACATGGCTAATACAGCAGGAAATTATCTGCCAGCCTCAACATTTTCAGTTCTCAGTAACTTCAATAGCCTGTTCTATGGGTTATACACTGTCTCCTTCCTCAGAGCACCTGGACTTTTGGTTTCCAAAGCTGCCCCAAACTTTGCTTCTCCTGACTCCCTCCACCTGCTTTCTCACCACCTGACAATAATACAATCTCTGTATAGCCCCAAGAGGGGGAGGAGAGCATCACTGACTCCCTATAATTTTCATCTCCGGATGGGAAGGATGAGATCTACATGCATATCTATTTAAAGGGTTGTGTCTGTTTCGGGAATTGTGACTTTGTACCTAACTACAAAAAGAACACCAACGCATTACCCTGTAACCCACATCACACCTCACAATTGTACTCCACATCTAACTTGTCATCTATTGCAAGAAGAAAAAGAAAAAGAAGCATCTTAAGAAAGTTTTATCATCTGCTTCTTTCCCTTTTCTGGAATTTCTTAAATACTGTATGTAAAAATAAATGCATCTACTTCCTCCATTATCTTTCTCAGGCATCAGCTTCTCAGTTAGGACACTTCCTGTCTGGTTAGTCTGAAGGCAAGCAGAATCCACAAAGGTGCCAGATAAAATAGTACAGAAATGTGATAACATTCACAGACTACAGAATAGCTAATTTCTTATTTTCTTCTATTCTGAGGCATTGTCCACTTCATAGAAAGAGCAAAAATTTCATCCAATAATAAATAAAAGCCACTAGAGAAAAAAGTCCCTATTTTTTATCTTAGTCTTCTGTTACTGGAAAAAAAACATGCTGTGGAAATTCCAAACTTTACTTCTAAAAAACCAAAAGTATGATGTTAGTGGTGCTGGATCTAAAAATGAAACTGTTGGATAGTGTTGAAATCCACATACTTTAAGTGCCAAATGCTGTATTCCAAGCCAAACTTTATTAGTTTGGATAGCTGCGCTCCTGTTGTCTTCATAGTCACATGGGTAAAAATAAGTTTCCCTGCTGAAATATTATCTAGGGTATAACAAGAGTCAAATTCAAATGTGAGCCTTGGAGTATTCAAAATCTCTTTGGGAATTCTGAAGTAAAACTTCAGATTCACTTTTATTTTGATCTGAATATACCAAGGCATATCAAAATAATTTGTTCTCACTGGAGAAAACAACAAAAAAAAACCCCAACAGAACTCATTCAAAATAGACAGAGTGAAAAAATAGAGTAGGCTTTGGGTCAACATGCAGATGATAGCTAGAACTTAGGATACGGCAAGGTAAAGTCAGATGAAAACATTTAAGGAATATGAACAAGTTACTTAATTCCCCCAACATTCCACAGGAAATCTATATTATTAAATCTTGTTGTGCACTTTATTAAGGCCAGTATTTCATATGGTCAGAAGAAGTTTATCAAGACAGTGCTGGAGAACTTTTTGACCAAACTTTCTCATTACTCACCAGCAGCAGCTCTGCAATACCCTTGTTCATCAGTCACTTCCCTGTTTGCCACATCTTTCCTGCTCTTCAGTCATGAGGTACATGGATGTCCCTATGGACCAAAAAGAAAATGGGGAATGATGAAAGCAAGATCTATAACAGACCATTCCACCTGCAAGAAATGCAGAACTTGGATGCTCCTACACAGGCTACTGAAAACTGCACTGCTACTAGCGGATTATCCTTCAACTAACCTTCCAGAATATATTTTTTTTGTTATCTTACAATGGTTCATATTCTGAAATACTGTGCTTGGCTGGGTATTTTTGCTGCCT
This sequence comes from Fringilla coelebs, assembly GCF_963513975.1. Classification (NCBI taxonomy): domain Eukaryota; kingdom Metazoa; phylum Chordata; class Aves; order Passeriformes; family Fringillidae; genus Fringilla; species Fringilla coelebs. The sequence goes on from NC_140067.1 coordinate 19,187,569, forward strand.
TTTGTTACAGAAATGTTATCTTTGTTGTCCCACAGTGGACTGGCTCACTAACAGGTAGAAATATTACACAGATATCAGAAAGTAATGAAATGACTTAACTTTGCAGGATTCAAGATTCATAATTTTTAAATCTTCCATATAGGTAAGAATTACAGAGGTTGCTCAGTTTATTTTATTTATATTTTTAAAGATAAACACAAATGAAATTTCTCTTTTACCTAGATATTGTTACCTTCCCCTCTCTGTAAGTGGACTGGAAGTCCTGAAGAAACTGACATTCCTACTAGAAGCAAATGGGAATGAACCAATTTTTACTTCCATCAACCCAAAATGGCAAGTATTCAAGAGAAAGCATTTTGCAGTAGCAAAATATGTATGTTTGTGTGTCTGTACACATACTGATAAATCAAGTAATCCTAGAAACCAGCTGCAACTTTATTAAGGGACTGGCACCCTGCTTTTGTCTCTGTAATGGAATGTGCTCTACCCTAAATAAAAAACATGCTGTTTTGTCACTTGGACTATTTCTCTCTCTCCTTTCTTTCCCCCAAACAGTTAGGTATCATCTTAACTGCTTTGTTTGTTAACACTTCCACAAAAGGAATATAGCAAAGTAGGAGTGGCTAAGTGATAAAAACAATAAGCAGCTGAATTTTTCTCGACAGGCAAGGGTAAGAAAGATGAGAGTTAATGGAATTTATTTCCCCTTCCCAGACAATTACTTGGCTAGGCATCAAAGCCCCAGCCCTTGCAGTCTGATATAGACAACTGAGCAAGAATGACTTTCATAGTTGTGTCACCTTTTATCACAGACCACATTACACTCTAGTGATAAGAGAGGCAACTTGAGAAATGTGTCACATGTTTGAAATTCCTCTCAGGCAGGATGAAACTCTGTACTGAATTAGTATGAGAAATACCTGACTTCCAACATTCTGATACTTCTTAGCCAAGGATCTCTCCTGAAATTTCCCAAGAACTGTATGTGAATATCAAATAATAAGTCACATATGGTTTAATGACCCTCTTGGTTGGAAAAATTTGCATTGTTTGAGTTAATTTCTTACTATACTTAGTTCCAGACAATGAGGAATGGATATTGGCAGACTTCTTTCAACAGCTCAGCTCCAGGCAAACCTACATGGTTCACTTGCACTGAATGAAATAACCATTGACCAAGTGAGATGACCATGCACCTACTGCCAGGGCTTTCATTTAGTAGCTGGGACATCCTAATGGGAAAGGGAACAATTTTGTGCAACCCACAGTTTTCAACAGATAAAGACATAAATGTTTCATAAGCAGTATTGAATTCTTTTGTGGATCAAGGATCAACCAGTTAAGTTCTCATAGGCTCATGAGCTCGAGATGAATCTTACCTCTGTAGTGCCTTTCAGTACCCAGGATATCAGCAGCATGGTGACTTGGATCTGCAAGACCATCAGGCTCCAGGCACAGGAACTTCCCAACATGTATGAGGGTGAATTCATTAAGGTTTTGAGCAAATCATCCTACACTGAGTCTCCTAGATTATTTGAATGAATGCAATACAAACATCTCACATTGAAAAGAAATACACTCTAGGAATTCTCTATTATTGATTTAAAGTGTTTGATATAAACCCATCAACCTATAAGTGATTTATTATTGCATTCTATGATACTGATTCACCTGCTATGGCACCAAGATCCAGCTGCTTACTTTGCTCTTCTTGCACTCTCGGGTGTCTTGTGCCATGACTATTGAATTTTTGTGGCATGAAGAGATTTTCATTCTACCTCTAAGGTCAGCATATGGATTCTGCTGTAGCTCATGGTTTCACAAAATGTGCTGTTACATAGCAAATATAGACTATCAACAATTTAGATCTCAGACAATTTGAGAAAAAATTGTTTCACTTTATCCTGCATATTGTATTTATTAATGGGAATATTTATTTTAAATTTATTTTTCTAATTCATTAATTGGAAAATTAATAAATAAAAATTATATTTAAAGATTACTACAAGATTTGCACATTTAACTTAAAGGAGGACAAATTTTCCAGTCAAGTCTATAGTAGAGAATGATTACAGGAATGAAAAGAAATTTATCACAAGATTGAAAAGTAAGCAGTGAATATATTCAAAACTCCATAACTACCCAGGAAAAAAGCTATTACTAAATTAATCTGCACTCTTTACTAGTTCCTACTAGCTCAACATATTCCTTTTTTAATAAAAGAAACAACTGCTTTCTAATTTTTTTAAGGGATTGTACAGTTGATAAATGCTACTAATTTAGACTAAAGCTGCAGATGGTTACAAAGATGAATAAATGAGGAGACGACAATTCTGCACAACATTCCTTGTGAAGTTAATTTTGGTTTTGTGAATTACCTGTAAACTTACACTAATCTTGTATTTTCTTACTCTTCCTAACAAAATCTAATGTTTCAATTAATGTATTTCATATCATGGCACTAAGACATTTTCATAAGGATTTCTATAATGTGCCATTTAAGATTCAGTTCATCCTTCCAAGGCTGTTTTAGACAGAAAATTAAAGCAAAAACTGAGACAACCACAATAGTCTTTTGACTGGCAAACACAGTTACCTATGGGACTTGAGTACAAATAGCACATAGCTGTAAAGCAAACCATTGTGAATTACTGGAAATCCTGTCAGGATCTAATTAGAAGAAATAGGGCATAAAAACAAGTGAGAAGTCGTCTGTGACTTCTTGGTAATCTCATGATTACAGAGTAACATCAGTTGCAACAATTTCATAGTAACTCCTTAAATTCACTGAGGGTTAAACACAGTGCAAGCCTAACTTGATATGTGATTGGAACTTCAGTTCCACCTTGGCTGTGATTGCTGGCTGTGTCTCAAAAGCAAGGCCTCTGCATTATTCAGAGAGTTCTCTGGAGCTCATGGAATGTCAAGAGGCTGCAGGGAAAGTGAGTGTGGCCTGGATTGTCACGTCTGGGTTTACAACACACAGAAGTGTTCAGTAACAGTGAGAGCAGCTTGATGCTTCCCATATAAAAATGCAGGAACTACCCAGGAGCACAAGGCAGCTTTAAAATCTTGCTCTTAAAGAGAAATGAAATGTGCCATTCCTGCCAGTGTAACAGTGCTTTACACAAAGATAAATTTCTCAGGTTCTTCTCTGAAAAACTTACTAGTCAAGGTATGCATGAATGTCAGACTCTGTCACAAATTCATTTGTAAAATTTCCAGGGCCCACATATTAGGAGGCTATTTGAAAGAGTGTTAAAACAATTTCTTTTAAATATCATAAGTTCTTTCTATGCTAAAACTTAAAATCTTTCTTGAAAAACCAGGAATCACTTACAATTGCTCCACAAAACACAAATGATAATGCAAATAGATAAAAGAACAAAAACTGGAAAAAATGGTAAATTGAAGCATTGAGGAAAATTCTGAAAACATTATTGAATAGTCTTGCTTCCGTATCTCATGTATTTCAGGAAAAGTTTTTTCCTATGAAGAAGCTCAAATGAAAGGACTAATGGTGCTACCACATAGAGTTAAGATAAAAAATATTACAGATAATATTCCTATTCTCTTAATATTATTTCCACATATTATAAAACACATTACATGTTTTGCATTGGAGGTTATACTTTCTAACTTCTTTTTACAAAAGGAAACTTTTTCATAATTAAGTGCTGCTGCTGTTTCTCCCTCACATTTAGAACTATTTGTTAATTATCTTTTCTAGCATATATTAAAAGAAACACAATTGTACACCAAAGCATTTGACAGATCTGCTTTTGCAGGAGAAAGACTCTTTTTCTATTTAATTCAATATTGCTCTAAACCTTGGTAATAATCATGGAAAGTAGTCCAGAAGCTGGCTAGTACCTGAGATCTAACTCCTACTCCCCCATTTCCAGTCTTTTGGGACTGAAATCCTGTTTGGATATGCTCATGGGCATAGTTGTTACAAGATGGAGATGGACAGAATATACCTACAGTGGATGAGTCAGAATTTTTTCAAGCCAGAATCCCATCCCTGACACAGGCCAAAAGCAGATTAAAAGAAACTGGTAGAAGCACAAATAATACAGTTGCTTACACATGGACTCAGAGAGAAATGGTCTCTGCACTGAGTCTGTGTTTTTGGGAGCAAAATTCAGTACAAGAAAAATTCTATGACCAAATGAAATTTGAAAAATACCTAAGAGATTTGGTAATACAAGTTTACAGATGTATTTCTAAAGCTTGCAGCCTTTTAAAACTTATCCTAAACAGCATAAAAAACAGAAATTATTAGTATTAACTAACACTACTGCAATTAGAGCAAGGAATCACCTGCTCTGTTCTGCCACTCTTAAACCAGCTCTGCTGTTTTACTCTCCTCTTGCACTACTACTGCAAAAGCTTTTTCTCCTGCAACTTCAAAATAATCTCTGTCATTTCTGAATCTAGAATGCCACTGAACTTTATCAACTGAGCCCTTCTTAGCATCCCAGCATTGCACAGAGCCTCTATCAAAGTTTTGAGCTGTCCCACAGCTGTTGCTGCCTGCCAGGGCACTGCTCCCAGGCTAGCTCAGTCCTGTTACCACAGTTTGGCTGTGTCACCATCTGCTGACTTTGCGCTACAAGTGTCACAGAGCTGCCTGTTGGCACCCACCTGTAAACATAAGATTTTCCCAAATTAACCATATCATCTTCTTACTTAGGTTTGCATTCTGCCCTGGTCTAAAGCCCAAGGGACTCAAACAGAGAATCTTCAAGATACACTATTAGACTTTGTATTGTCCTCTTCAGCTGTGTAATGACTCACTAAATGATTTTTTAACCCTGAAAGCACCACATTTACTAACTCTGAAAACTGGAATGACTGAAAGGCCAGGGAGCTGCTTTGCTAGCTTCTTTGCAAGCACAGATTGGTGTAACTGAAGTCACAAGGAACATGATAATTTATAGAGCTCCTGCTGTGCTGGGCCAGTCAGCCCAGGGCTCAAGGGCAAAGCATGGATGTAGCTCAGAAGGTTGTCTTTGCCACAGCACAAAAATTTGCAAATTTTATCACAAGAATACATATCTTTACTTGAAGAATGGAAGTTGGCTTTGTACAACAGCTTGAAAATCATGTCAAAACTGATCTCAAAATGCAAAGTTGTTTCAAATTAAATATATTAAATAGTAAATCTCTAATACATATAATAAAAATCACTTTTCTTTCTGTGGTGTTTCTTTCCATTCTCCTCTTGGGAGGAAGTTGGCAGTTTTCATTATAGTAGCATCTATTCTCTCTCTTTAAACCTTTCCCAATTTTAGCAGAGAAGACTCCACCTTCTCCCAATACACAATAAATAAAACCTTTCTAAGGCTTCAGCTCTTTTCAAAATCCCAAAGTTACACATAGGATAAAGAAAGAAACAGGATGTTAAAGTAAATTACACAAAAATAGGAAGAAGGTTGTTTATGAAATGACAACCAGAGTCCTGACATATACAGTATTCTCACTGTTTTTTCCTTTGCCATAAGTTTACTGACCCTTCTGTTGTTTTGTTTTGTTTTTTTTTTCTGGCTGATTTATTCATCAGCTTTTTCTACCACTATGGCAAAGGTAAATATCCTCTGGAAGGAAGACATTTTCCCTCCTCCACGCTTCCTCTGGTACACAGAAGAAAGAACATCGATTTATTATGTTGCCAAAGCTGGCCACCTGGACAGACACTCATCATTCCCAGAACAGAAATGCAAGAATGCTAGAATGTGCTCTGGCAAAATCTGCCTGAGGAACAGATCATTTCCCACATTTGCCTTTACTGTAGGTCCAATGTCTAACTTACAGCAATAGTCAACAGCAGTGGCTTCAGCAGAAGATGAAGACTGCTCATACCTGGCAAAGTTCACTGCACAGTTCTTTAAATAATGTCCTTATTTGCTGAGATTATGTCTCCTTATTTGAGCTGTGACTTCCTTCTTTAGCTTGTCTCACTTTACTGCAATTATTGCCTCAACAGCAAAAAACCACAAAATTGTTTTAAAAGTCAAAACCCATTCAGAATGAACAATGCATGCAAACACTGGTAAATACTGGTGCATATAAATTTGTCTAATTTGAACATTTTATCTCTGAAGACACAAAGAAACTTCCCAAAAGTTTCCCACCTACAAATTATCGTATAATCAGATCATATCAGTTTCAGGAATCACAACATACTTAAATCAAGGAAATACGAAACATTAACTGGAAATTAGAAGAATTCTCACTTATTAAATCACAGTTGATGCTAATCTTCAGATTAAAAAAGTAATCTTCCTCATTTCATCCATGCTGTGATATTTATAACATTCAAACTGCCTATATTTAGTCTGTGACCTTTACATTTGACCTTTAATTGAAATAAGTTATAGAAAGGCAGATAAAAAGACATTTTTTTAAAAAATGAATTTAAGGTTTATTTAGTGATTTATGTATATACTGCAGATTACTCATGAAAATGTCTTCTGTACACTACCTTTATAAAAGGTACATAAACACGAATTTGTTTTCTGGTGCCACAAAAATGCTTTATCTGCATCTATTTTGTCAGGATTAAGACTCATTTTAACAATGAATTTATTAGCCCTATTAGCCTAGAGGAATTTATAGCCTAAATTATCTCAGATGTATTTAAATCTCAGTTAATTTAAAAATGTTTTTCTCAATTTGCGGGTGAATGCCAATATCACCAAGTTGTTGGCACACGTACAAGTAGAGGCCAAGGACTACTCTTTCTGATGGAAACTGTCATTTCACTTGTCTAATAAGCTCAAAGGAAATGGAAAACACCATGAATGACCTAAACAGGAAAGTTTAAGACTTATCTGTAGTAGCAAAAAGAGAGAAATTGCCACTGTATTCCAAGTTCTATTGGAATCCTTCTAGGCAACTCAAATGTTGAACCAATGTATCTATATGCTGAATTACATCAATCTTCAAAAGTACTGTATTCCCTACAGGGCACATAAAATCCATATACAAGCAATCAGGGAAGTCATTCTCAATTTGAGTTCTTTTTAAAAAATGGTTGAAAAATATTTTCAATTGAAAACCAATAAATATTCACCCATCTCTTCTTTTGATTTTGACATAACTGTCATGTGTGTTTTCCAGCAGAACACAGAATATCCTGACTGACTTTTTTCCTTGTGTAAAACATTCTATTTTTTATCATATTATTATAGTTGGGGTCTTTTAGTTTATATTCTAGTCATATTTTTATAAATGTCTATCACCATTATCATGTAGTAAAGCATCAGAAATAATAATAATAATAATAATAATAATAATAATAATAATAATAATAATAATAATAATAATAATAATAATAATGGAAATCAAGGCAGCTGAGAGGCACTAAAATTTCTTATTTGCTTTTGTATGGAGAAATGTGTGACCAGAATGACTTGGCCATACAAACATCCACGAGTCTTTCCTAATGAGGGCCCTGTAAATTGCGCCACCAATCAGGTATTGAAAGTTCATAATTTGCAATAACTTCAGAAAATGATTGGCAAGGATTAGCACTAGCCATTGAATTTTGATTCTTTTGGACTAATTCAAAGAGCTTTGAGTTCCTTTGGAAGGACTTCAAAATTATGAATGATTGCCGAGAAAAGCAGCCTTTGCTAGGAAGAAGCAATACAATGCAATAGGTCAGTGGAAGTTCCCCTCTGAATTTTTTTACATGCAGCCTTTTAGGGAGCAAAGGGAGGGAGGGCCTTCCATCTGAAATAATGAACCCCAACTATTATACAGAAACCTAGGGTTACAGAAACACAGGCATTCACAAAATTATGTTAAAGAACATTAGGTGTTTCTGCAGTCTCCACTCTGAAATGGTTTCCTGTTTTTTAAAACCTAGCTACTAATGCCAAATGCTAAAACATTTTCTTTAATGCAGCTCATCTCATTACAGTCCCTACATCCTGTTTGTAAATATGTCACTGAAATGAAGCTTTCATCCAGCTGTGACGTCTGTCCAAACTGACCACTGTTACATGCCAAACTAGAACCTGGTCCCAACTTTCTTGAGATAAGAGCCTGTCTTCTCCTTTTCACTGTGGGATACCTCATGTTTCTGAGATCCTACAGGAATAATTAAAAGCCTTAAAAGTACACACAAAAAAAGGAAAATTGAACCACTGAACCAAACTCATCTTCTAGTTCTTGAAGACTTTGTTCGTACAGCTATAGGGTTAGTTATAGACTTCAAAAACACTCATTAAAACCATAAAGATACATTTACAGAAACAGCTTCACAGGATAAAAGCAATTAGTCACGGATCAAATACTGTTAATAAAATGGAAGTGCTTTGTACTTCCAAACTTGTTCTAGTGAAGATGACTATTGATCAAAACACTTTCTTAGAAACTCCCACATCAATAGCTATATGTAGAAACAAAAAAAAATTACATAGTCAAATCTGTATTGACATCATTTGATTAAACAAAATTCTTCTCAGGGTCCCTTCCAAAGCATATCTCTGTTCTAGCCCATTTTCTCTCTTGGATCAAAAGAGACTGAATCAGGTTTCTAAGAAACCTGGAGAAGAGATGTTTAGGAAGTACTGCCCTTCCAGGTCATGGCAAAGATCTTAGAGGACTTTCAAATTACCTCAGATGTTTTTTTCTTGTAAAATATGAATTCTCTAAATAAAGATGTAAAATAAGAAGTTCTCAAGAATCTCTTAATTTGCTTAGCATATTGTTTTTCCCTGACATCTCAAGTAAGAGTTTTCAGAGTCCAGGCTGCAACAGCATGAAACCCACTTAGACCTGCACTCCTGCATTACTGCACTGATCTGATTTTCAGACTTTCATGAAACCTCCACACTTCCTAAAAAAAAAAAAAAAAGTAAAAAATTGATCAGAAAATAGAAAGCTTCACCAGTCCTCACTCATTATCTTTACAGTTCATGAGATAAAACACATTGATGGGATTTACTGTATTTTTCCTATAAAGGCTTTTTGGCTTTGAGATAATTTTTGGCAATTTAGATTATTTTGAAATTGTCTGCACTCTTAACTCTATTTGATTGTGTACATTTTCCATACTACCAACATCCTTAAAAATCACTACAGAATCATGTCCTAGATAAAATCTGAAAATACTTGACGTCCCTTTTGATATGTTTAGGTTTTTTTTCAATCTGTTAAGCTTTGAATCATGATAATTTACTACACACATTAATGCCTATGTACATCCATATTTTACAAACACAGCAGAAAATGTGTTTTACAGTTCTTGCTCATTCAACCCTATTGAAGTTTAAAATTATTTCACCAGTATTTTAGCAAATCTCATGAAAAACAGACTGGTCATAGCAAAGTCCCCAGCAGATGTCATGGTATAAATGCTACCCTTACAAAATAATTTTTAATATCCTGCATCCAAAAACATATAGTTGACATTCCTTATTTTAAGATGTTCCTTAAAGCACTCACAACTCTGTGAATTTTTACTTTTAAACTTTTTTTACCAAAAACTTCAGTTATTTCTGAATTTCAGAATTATTATCCAAGTATGGTGTATATACCATAGACACCCCCCATGAATCCTTCAGAGCAAATAAACCTGCCTCAGCTCCTGCACGTGCCCAGGATAGTCCTAAATGCACCTGCATTGCAGCTCAGCAACACAGCTGGTCTGCTGGAGCTGCATTCCCACGGGCTCTGGCAGTATGACATGCTAAGAAGGAAATTTTGCAATGAGTTATTTTCTTTAAAATTGCTATTTAGGTTGCAAATCCACATGCTATAAAATGGAAAAGAAGATCGTTGAAGTTTGTATGTTCTCACATATGTTTTTTTCCCCGAGGAAACCTGTTTCTAGACCAGAAGAAATAAATTGATTGTGCTTACAAGTGAGGGTCTGGACTATAAAGGAGACTCTTTGTACCTGCACTTTGTCTCATTTAGCCACAATTAAAGTTACTGAACACTGTCATTTGCCTAATTAAAGTAGGAAGGAGTGTTCATTACTCTGAAAATTTAGGTGCTTAACTTAGGCAATCAAAGTTAATAGAGTTGAGGTGCTCCAGAGAAGTGGGTAGAAAACATCAATAAATTAATCAGTGGCAGTTGTCTTTCATGTTTTGGTGATCCACATCAAGTATGTTGGCCTAGGTACAATATAAACACAAGTTTTGAATTCAGTACATCTATTATCTTCTGAATAAGCTGCAAGGGAGGAGAAGGTTTTTAAATCCTGTTACTCATAGGAATTGCTGTAATATCCTCATGATTGTGAGGAAATGCTTTGAGATTACAGACTAAAAAAAGAAGACATCATAACAGACCAACAGAAAAAAAACAGCTTTAGGCCATATCCAGCTTCGAAACCTTTTTTACATGAGAAGTAACACCCATTTTGTCCCACTTTCTACATCCACAACCACTTCCACAAGGAAAGAACACCTAGCAAGATGAAGATCCTCACAGCAATTTCCCTTGACAGCAGTTCCTGTGTTTTGGTATACTAAGTGAACCTAAATTCCAGACAGCTCAAGGGAAATGACACCTCTGAGCAGAGACTGTGACTTGAACAGCTCCTTGGAGTCCTTCGGTTACACAAAGAAAGTACTAATTTTTAAGAAATGGGCCTGATAAAGAACTCTTCTGTAACAGGCCATCTTATAAAACAATAAATCTGAGATTGATGAAGATTGGATGAGGAGGGACTCACAGCACCTGTGGAGAACCCAGTTGCCTAAACACAAGCAGCCAGCAGTGCCTGCTGAGAGCCCCTCCACAGCACAGGCTCCTCTGGGCTCCAACAATTGGACTGTGGAGAGAAAAACCTTGTGCAAAATTTAGATTCAATAGTGATTCCTAGCTGTGGGGGATTTGGTGTGATGTACCACTTGTAGCATGGAGTTACAACAGGGAAAAAGTACTGAAATTTGTTTAATATCTGATAACTTTATATTTTAACCATAAAAGGATTACAATAAATACACAAAAGTATATGCTCTGGAGGTTTCAAAAGCTTCAGAATATTCAAAGGTTAGATTTCATCTTGGAGATATTTTCCAACCTTAATGATTCTGTGACTACTATTATCTCCATATTCAAACTCAGATGAACCTATGCTATGAGGCAAAACTTTACTCACATTAGACTCTTCTGCTGCAACTAGTTGTGGTACCAGTCATTGCCAGCTAGACATCCCATGAGCAATAGGCTATGTTATACAGTGACAAAAATAAGAGCCAGTCTTTTAACATGTTTACAACATACATAATTTTATGTACAATAATTTCCTTTTGTTCTTCTCCTTTTGGACAGTCTGATGTTGTGCAAATGCCTTCCAAGAATGGCAGTGGTCTCCACTGGTGCAGTGGAGAATAGGAAGTCACAGTATAAATATCTAATGAGCACAAACATGTAAAAACCCTGTACCTTATGAGAAGATAGCTACAAAGAGAAAGGCACCCTTGGGAAGCTCCCTCTCTGCCAAGAAGTTTTGCAATACTGCAGTGGCAAATGCCCCAAGTTACTTGGGAGAGGTCAAAACTGGGGAAGAACAGCTGTGCAAACACTGAAACAATTTACATGCTACTCTTTGAAAAGTATCTGCACAATGCTCTAGGTCTTCAGACAGACAAAATTTTTCTCAGACACAAAGGAACTTAAAATATTTCCTCCTTCACTATTACATGTCTATACTTCCTTCTTGGTTATTATAGGCCCAGCATCCTCTGGTTCTCTGCAACTGTTGGGAACTTTTGTCCATGCAAACAACAATAACCTAGAACGATGAAGACAATGTGCTGAACAAGGTAAACTGTTCTGACATTCTGTTTACATTTGTATGTAAAATACAAAACACTGACTATTCTCCCTTGGTAAGTGCTAGCTTTTAAAGTCACAGCAGGTATGTAAAACTTCTGAACTTTTCTTGCAGTATCATCTCTTATGTGCCTGTGCTCTCCTCTTTCAACTTCTTTTCAGCTATCAGTAAATTAGGAGTTATTTTGAAATTCTTCTTTCTGGTAATTAGTTTTTCATCTTATTTTCAGTTGTTCAGTTTGACTATCTTTCTTAATTATGAAATCACCTGCACCTTTATATACTAGTTTCAGCACACCCAATTTTCCTTTGCATATTTATTTTGTCTTCCCAGTCAGTCAGAGGGTAACTTTAAAACTGCTTTTATTTTCTACAAAGATTCTCTTCTACACTGACAGATCTCACATTTCCTATCACCATAATTACTCTTGGGACTTTTTCCAGTCCTCTCAAAATCACATGATAAGTGTTCTCATTTCCTTTCCAATACGCCTTTCCAAAAGTCAGTTTCTTATACTTTGGATTACAGCCAATCTCTCATTCAGTATGAGCTGAACACCTCTCTTATGCCTTTGCAAATATTTCCTCACCAGCACCTGGAAAAAGTTAGCAAGATCACTCAGGTGACTGCATTTTCATGAGCCATTAATGCTTCCAGGCACTATTGAATGTAGTCTGCAGTTGCTCTGATAATTAAACTAGCAGAGCTGTAAGATATTTTATAGCAGGCATATTTGCAGGCATTTAACCTCTTTGCATGTCCTATGACTTCCAATACTAGCTAAATTCTCAAACTCCTTGCTTCCAAATACTTCATATTGTATGCTCACACTATTGTTCTTTTCCCACCTAGTTCCTGCTGCGTCACTCAGTTACTTCATCTGTAGAAAATCAGTACAATTAATTAAGATTTCCTACTATTCTTTCTTTCCGTTTTCTGTTGGAATGCCCCCACCTACTTAGTACTCAGAACAAATGCTCTGATATATCGAAACTGAAACTACTCCAGGAGAATAAAGGAAAAAAAAAAAGAAAAAAAATGGACAAAATTTAGAATTTGTGAAACGAAACAAAAGAAGATAGGATTTAATACGCTTGATACTAAGTTGAGTGCAGGCTCTCAGAACATCACACAATCTCAAAACTGAAAAAAATTAGATTTAGATGTTACTTCATAGTAGCATGTATTTCTTATTATTAGTTGTGCAAAATACTGAAATATATACATCACATCAGTAGAGGGTATTAGTTCCAGTTAACTATGTAATAGAAGCCTCATAGATGCTTAAATGCTTTGCTAAATAATCCTTACTGTCATGAAATAAGAATTGTAAATGAAGGTACAAAAATGCAAGAAACCATCCTTGTAGTTGGCAGATCATTCAGCAATGAACCCAGAGGCTCACAGGATTTATGTAAAAAAATCTCTAACAAACTTTTACTACAGCAATCACATCTGTTCAGCAATCACATCTGAACATGTACTGTACATATGTACTAGAGCAGGCACTGTTTAATGAGGGTTTGAAATCTGTGGAAATACCCTTGTAAAAAGGAGGAAATGGAAATCCCCTTCACATCCATTATTACTTCAAAATATTTTATATAAAATTATTATCATAGTCACGGATGGAGTTCAATGTTTATGAACATGGAAAAATCTTCTTGCATTCTGGATATTTTGTGAGGATCTGTAGGGGCCCTTACAGTTCCAGAATTTCCTGCTTACAACTATTCTTTCTCAGCAAAAACTTAATCTCTGTTAGATATTAGTCCCTTCTTTAATTTATGTTGGAATAACTCTTGTATTCTGCAAGATTAGACTAGAACTGAAGGAAAAAGAAAAGGAATGTACGTGGTCAAACTAACTCCTGCTTCAAGCAAATGCTGCAGCCAGACCAGGCACAAGGAGGCGAGGCTCTTTCCGCTGGCTTGTTACACCGGTTATGAAAGTTCTCATCTTCTTTAGTTCTCACCTGCGCTGGAGTGTAGCCACATTTCACAGAGAAAAGCAAGGCATGACTTCCCAAGAACATTTCTGACATTCACACTCTCTGAACCTCAGAGAAAGGAAAAACAATTCTTATCTCGTTTGCTGTGCCTGTGTTGTGCCAAAGTAGAATGCAATATGGAGATTGTTTACCAAATATTAACAGTTGCCAAAGGAGATTAAAAGGAGGATGTGTGTCTTTCCACAAGCTGTCCCTCAACTGCAAATGCAGTCACAGGTTTGGGTTTGAATCCCAAACTGAGGGAAGCAGAAAAATGGTCTTTCAGGCTCAGCTCTTACTCTGTGCTCCAGCTGCCATCCTCAGCAGGCAGCCTGATACACCGTGTACCTGAATCAGGGCAACTAACTTCAGGCATCTCTGGAAACACTGAGCCAGCACTGGGAATGCCTCATGTAATTTGCAATGCAATACAGCAGCATATATTTACAGATGATTGAAATAAACATAACTAATTTGGCACCTTCCAAAGATGTTAAACAAATTAATTTATCAGAAACTAATTTTTATGGCAGAAGAGTGATTTTCAAGTGAATACTGCAGTATAAATGTATTCATACTAATCATCTGAAATTCTGATCTGTTCTTCAAATCAGAATTGTAAAATGCCATTTAAATGAAAAGCCTATTCAGGATCCCATTAGAATGCTGTATATTTCTAATGCACTCCTGATATTTACAAGAAATTATCTTTATTGTAATAAATAATTGTTGATTTATTCAGAGCAATTAACAACTTCAAGAAATGTTAATGCTTTCATGTACTGTCTGTCTTCTGCTAGAAGACTCACAAGGCGCTAGGCCTATTTCATAGACCCTGCTTGGACTTCCTGTGCACAGACACCAGCCAAAATTTAACTATCCCAGCCTTTTTAGTATTTTATTAACATATGGCCCTTAAAATGCACTGCTTTGGTGAACCATCTTGTGAATAAATTCATACAAGGATAGTGAAGTAAAATAAGCAGTTTCAATGTGTGATAAGCAGCTTAAAATATTAATGTTTAGAACATTTTAAACACATTCACACATTCAAAGTACATTTAATTTATCAACTCATGCTGTCTTCAGTTAACCTATGACACTACATTCAAAACCAGTCATGCTGGATTTCTTGCTGAGTGTGCCTATTTAATGGCTGTTGCTGCAATCCAAAATTAGTACTTTATTTAGTATCAGCATTTTCTGGAAAACAAATACAAAGTTGACAGTTATTTTTAAGAATATGCTGTATCACACATTTAGAAAACACAAATAATGCCAGCAAACATGAAGGAGATGTACCTTATAGAGTGTCACAGGAAACAGAAATCTCACAGAACAAAAAGATCTTCTTATCACCAATAACTAGAATTTGGACCTGCTATTGTTTATTTAAAACATAGGGAAAACTCTGCTTCCTGTCACTATAGATGTATTTTGCTCCATATACAACATGACCCTTGACTTATAACAGATCTGAGAGAACTCCTTGGCTTCCATTCAGTTTAGCCACTATAGACTGAACCTGCAGAAGGTTCAGCCAACATCCACACTACTTTAAAAGGATTTGACACATCATCAGAAAACACAAAATATGAGTTTCCTTGAATTCTAGGGGGAAAGCACTTGAATGGCAAAAAGAAAAAAAAAGAAAAGGACAGAAACATTGCCAGGTCAGACAGTCCTGCTCCTTGTTGCTGAAGCAGCACAAAGCAAAACTCCCAGCTGTACAAGTATTATATCAACACTCCTGTATTTCTCAGGTTTTTTGAATGTTGAAACCTGCAGTCAGTTCTCCAAAGTCCAAAACCAAGTGGCAAACTGCATGGTACAGTCCCTACTAAGGAAAAAATGCGTGATTCCTAAAGACATTATAAATTAAGGCCAGTTTTTAATGAAGCAGCAGAAATCTATGGTTAACTAAGGACAAGGCTCATGATTTGCCATGTCTGAATACAAGTTGGAGGAATGGTAGAACTCACTGGATGGTGCTCCCCTTCCTGGGTAATCTACAGCATCTCTGTATGCATCTCTTTTCAATGCAAATGGGCAGAGCAGCCAGTAGGTGTTTGTGGATGCCACGGGACAGAGAGAGAAATGGCAAGCATTTCTCACAGCGGCTTGTGAGAAGTTTTAGGGAGATGTGATCACTTGTTGAGTGTAAATAATTTCCAGGTGGTGTTTTTCTACTTTATTTTTCTATTCCTCTCAAGGACAGTGCGTGAGAAATATGTTTCTGTTAGTTAGCCAACAGAATAGAATCTATAGTACCACTCCATAAAAACCACGCGGTTCTTTTGAATAGAGTCTTCTTTGCCTTTGCTACGGTCCTGCATCTCACCTGTTCCTGCCCCAACCTTGGCGCAAGAGTGACAGGTGTTGTCTCTAAAAGGTGTTAACAAAAATAAGAATTTTTCACATGTTGCTGATAGAAGGGAAAGACATGGTTATAGTTGCCTCTGAATTTTATTCCTAAATCCCACCTCTTCACCATTTTGTTGATGGAAGCCCTTTATGTTTTCCATCTCTTGGGAAGCATTATTTTTCTCCTTTAAACTTCAAATACGCCCTTCCAATATACTGATACTAACTACAGGAGTTAAAAAGGACTCTAGAATCACCAAATACACAATAAAGCACGAGCTGGCAAATTCAGTGTATCTTGAAATGAGAGGAAGATGTAAAAAAATTGCTGTTTATTTTTAAACAGATTGCCATGTTAAAAGTAACTGATTTTTTGCTATTTGCTAACCTAAAGGACATATGTTTTGCTACTACAGGTTGTTAAAATAGCCTTCTACTAGGTTCCTCAAATTTGCAATCCCCCTTCCCAAATTAATGCACCTACCTCTCTGCACACTTCCTACAAACTTTTGAACTCCTTCCACTGTGCCATCTGTCCACAGATGATTTCTTCTCTTCTAGTCTCTCCTGAAGCTTCTTCAATAAACTTCCTGTTTTCTTGACAGTGTTGACTCCATTCATTATCTCATTTTCACTTCCAAGGAGGTGTCTTGCTCTCCCATTCCTTCCGATCCCATTTTCTCCCCTTTTTCCAACTTCTTTGCTCTGTTTGTTTTCCTGCTTGTTCCTTAACACTGTCCTTGTAGGCTTGCAGTTCTATGAATTTGCTTCACTGACCTTCACATGGCGTCTTGCAAGTTTTTGAGCATTAAAATTCTGGAATTATATTAAGCTTTTAAAGTCATCTTGCTCATCCTTTTTTTTTGCTGGATTTGCAGAAGTTCTGCAAGTGTTTACCTAGCAACTACTAACCTTGAAGCTTTCCTAGCATTTCCAAATTATTTTCATGCTCATCCATACCTCTTCCTGTCACATTAATGATATACTGAACTCTGAAGGAACAATATGGTATTTTTTTGCTACCTTCTGCCATGAAAAAATCCTACTAAATCAGTTATTTTTTGCATCTCTTTCATGACAGATGCACATTTGTGTAATTTGTACAGCACTACCTCACCTAAACTATTGAACTCCTCTAAAAAAAAGGACTACTTCTTTAGCAAAAGATCTTGGTTCAAATATGGTATGCTGCAGTGCAGACCCCCTCACTGCATAAGCAAAAGATACAAATGAAAAAGCCTAGAGGCTGGCTTTACTGCAAATGCAAAGTTGTTTCTCTGACAAAGTTGTTTCTCAAATGTTGAGACTTTAATGTAATCACAAATTAAGACCTCCCCAGACTTCCAAAGCTCCAAGATGTTTTTATTAATTTGTTTTGTGTTTTAACAACTTTGACATTCTCCTAAGCAATTCTTAAGCTTAAACTGTCTACTTGCACAGACTCCCAGAGCTTCCAGATGTTTTTGTTTATTTGTTTTGTGTTTTAATAACTTTGACATTTTTCTGAGGAGTTCTTAAGCCTAAACTGCCTACTTGTGCTCTTAAATAGTAATTACTGGTTAGGTAAAGGCTTTAGTTTGCCTTGCAATTTTAATAAAAACTATATTAATATATTCTTGTCTGACTTCCATTTCAAATGGATGAATTACATATATTTGTTAACTAAAAATAGTAAAAAGTAAGATTATAGAAACTGACATATCATAGTGAAAATAAATGTATATAAAGACAACTTAATGAGTGTCTTACAATAACTACCCCAGATATTTGCTTGAATGAAATGTATACTTTGGTAGTGTAGGCCCCTTTAACTCTATCCTTAAAGTCATAAAGGAAGACTCAATGAGTGCTTCAGGGTGGATTATTTTTCCCCTCTAAGTTGTTGGACCAAATCATATGAGTGTGTTGATTTTCTGTAATTGCACACATGTGGTACATAGCTTATCTACTTTCATAAACAATAATGTATATAAACAGAAATATCTGAGCATATGTTTAAAAATCACAAATATGTTTAAGTTATGTTAAGGCAATGATGCATAAACTATTTCTCACAGTTTTATCTGTGTAGGCAATCTTAAAGCCATTTTACATCTGCTTTCTTTTTCATGTTTATGCTTAAGTCTGTTTGTGTTATAAAACACAAAAGGTAATTGTATGAGCCTGTTCTCTTCCTAATTCCTCTCAAAAAATTCTGACGCTGTTTTTGCTGATATTTATTAAATTCTTGAGGCTTTTTAGACCAGATAACTCCCACAGCTTCACCTTGCTCACCAGCAGCACATGATCCCTTTGGACCATAGTGCCATCTAGCTTCTCTTTTCCTGACCTCAGTAATTCCATGCGTGGAACACAGTTGAGTGATGAAGCAAAAGAAGGGCCAGGAAGAAATCGTTAACAGAATTGTCAAGTTAGTTGGCTATTTATCTAGACATACAGCTGAATTATGGGAACCTGACAATAAATCCCTCTTTGATAATCCAAAAGTGAGACAAAAATATGTATTTTCCTTTGGAATAGGTCTTATTCCTTCCCTTAAAAATGGGAAAATCAAGATGCTTACTGATGCTCTGGGCAAGCTCCCAATGCCTTTGGAAAAGCTCTGGCACCATACCAATACTAATACACACTTCACAGGACAGGAAAGAAATACGGCTACATCACTGCACATTGCTGAAGGCATTTGTTTCTTACAGAAAAATCTCAGCTTTCAAAGGAGCAAAATTTGAAGAGATTTGGAACATTCCTTGAGATGCCTAGAAAGGAAAAAGGCTAGAAAAAGTATCTTTCCCTTCACATGATGTGGTGGGAGGATGATGGACTTCCTTGCATACACATGGAATCTGAGGTCCACTCCAAGATGCCTTTACAATGTATGCAGGACCTAACTCTATGCAAGCATAAAACAAATCCAGTCCCTTTAATGAGGGTATAACTTCAGAACAAGAGCTGCAGTGGTAGAACAGAAAAAGTCTCTTCTAGGTCTGGGTCTGATTCATATCCTTGAAAGTTTCTCCTGGACTACACAAGATCTAATCTAGTTTGCTTAATCTTTCTTTCTAATTCACTGCTGTGCCCGTTACTATGAGGAGGGATAGATATTTCCTGCTGTGTCCCATGAGCATGGTTTGCTCCTCCAGTGGCACCATTACATGAACTTCTTACTACTGGAATGCCAAGTGTTTAATGCTATTAATACCTAAGAGGAAAACAGCTGAATCTTCAAACATTAATTTCAGAATGAATGTCAAGATAAAGATTTTCCATGAAATCCTACTAATCAACCAAGCTTCTTAAATGATCAGGGTATATTAAGGCCTTAATCCCTAAATAATTAATAAATTAATTGAGATTCCATTGGTCTTATTCCTTTCCACATAAACCACCTTAGGTCTGTGAAGTGACGAGGATAAATGAGCTACTGACTGTAAAGGTGGCATAAATGTGCAGCTCTTAGAGAGATGCAGGAGTTGGGGCCTTTTGCAATGGCCTTGTATGAGGAAGAACAACTCAGATCATTGGCTGGCCCCTCTAAAAGAGCAGCTGTAGGTCAGCTGCCTTCTTGTTCCCAAAGAGCTGACAGACACAGCTGCCTGCACTGTGACAGCTTCCACCAGCATCAGACACCCTTGGTTAACAGCTACAGACAACTTTGGCATCACTGAATGTTTCTATGGACATTCTTGCCAAAAGCCTGTCCATAGACTATTGGAATAAAACTATTTATACAACAGGTACCTTTGCCAGCCCAAGAATGGCTGGCACATAAACAGCTTTGTACACTTCTGTTTGAAACCAAATGTTGATGTAAAAATATTACCAAATATTTATATGACAGCAGTTTACCAACTTTGTTCCCAAAATCAATTAATAGAAAACAGTATTTCAATATAGTACTGAGTAAGTGATGAAAATAAGAAATAAAAGAACACTTCAGTATTTCTATAGATATCTCATTTACAGATATAAACTTGTATGGGCCATTCAACCCAGATTAGGCTGATTACAATTGATTTCAGATTACAGATAAGAATAACATATAATCAACTATTTTATTCATTAGGTTAACATAATATTTATAGTGTTAGATGGCACTAAATGAGATAATGGCTACAATACTTTTAGTTTTACATGTAGTGGGTTTCATTCTGAATTACTTGCTCCACAAGTTGCATACAAACAGATTCCTCAATATGCTTTTCCTACAACCTGTTTTACATTTGGGAAGAGATTGTTTATACATTTGTATACTTATGAGACAATACTTTTTATTTATAATGAAATGAAAATTGTCTCTGAAATCTAAAAGAAAATAGGTGAACTGAATTAAGAAAATTTGCATAAGCTACCAGATAATAACTTAATTTTTTTTTCTCAGAGTTGTGCCCTACATTCTAGAGAAATCAGACCTATTTTATCCTCTGGGAAGCCACACTCTCTCTGCCACCCACAACCTTATGGAGTCTTGTAAACATGTTTACATGTTTCCCAGGAGTCCAGATCTGCAGATCAGCTTCTGGGCCATTAGGCCTCACCAGCTCCTGACATGACAGAGACCTTGGGAGAAGCAGCCAGAACACCTGGGGCACCACGTGCTCTACTACAAAAGGGTATGGGCTCATCTACCACTCTGACACATGCTGCCAGACAAAGGAGATTTCTCTGAGCAATAACTCCATTTTAAAAATGTTCCTAAATTCCCAAACTTAGCCAAAGGGATGCTCATCAAGGGATATGAAGTTCTGACAAGCTGTGTCTATCTCAAATGAAATAAAGCCATAGTTCAAAAGGCTACATATTTTGTTATTAAATACACCTGTATGGACATGTAAGTACAAAATTCTTGCATGTTAATAACTTAGTAACAAAATATCTTCCCTCAACAGTCTCAAAATGTATTTGTGTTTGGGCTGATAGCAAGCATGGGACACTATCATCTCAAGGATTTTTTTAGCATAGTATGACTACATTGCAGAAGGGACTATAATTATAATCTTGACATTACCATAACGACCGTGGTTGCTATCAGGTGACAGGTATTATATAGATAATCAGTAGACAGCAATATTTAATGATGCATGAGATAAAAGAAAATTAATTCATGCCTTTAATTCAGTTCAGAGCCATCATTTGTTAAATCTGCATGTGACTGTCCTAATCCTATTCATAAGTACATAACAGTTACATTAAACAACAAAGAGCCAAGCAAGATATCTGCTGTCACATTCAGAGATCTTATATTTACTCTTTCTATACAATAATTTTTTATGTTTCTATTTATCTCTATTTTTAACACAATAGAGTTCTACTGCCTTGATTTAATTAGCATACAGAAAAAAAAAAAGCTAGTAGCCACTAGCTACCAGTGAAAGGTGTAAAAATGTCTTTGTTGAAATCAGATACAAGCAGTAGTGAGGCTGTCTTTTTTTTCCCCATGTTGCAACCTACCAACTCTTTCATTTAATCTGTCCTAAAGAAATAATGCCACAAACTGAGAAAAACTAATCTAGAGTAAGGGGAGATGCTCTGTTGAATGAAAGAGGGACATAATTATGCTCACTGGAGGAGCTAATATGGCTGAACATGTCAAATCCTGCAAGATTTTATCAATACCTTTAAAAACAGGATTAATTGAAAGAGATATTTTTGTGGAAAAGGACACTCCTGAAATGAAGCTATTCCAGTATGTGTAGATGTCCATGGGTGAAATGCAACAGCAGACAAAGGAGTAATACTCAAACATAGATATGAAGCAGCACTACTCACATATCTTCACAATATATCTGGTTACTAACTCTGTTCAAACCTTGGTGCTCCTGTCTCCACAGCGACAACACTGCTACAGCCATCTCACTGAACCTTAGAATGGAAGATGCAAAGTTTATAGAGAATCACAGAAACAGTATTTAATGAAATTACATCAAACTCACTGTCAGAGGTTCCAGGCTGAGAACCTGGCTATCTCAGCATCATGGTGCACAGAGGCAAGGCAGACAAAGGGGGTCAGAAGAAAACAGAGGATATGGAGCACACATGAAGCAAAGTTTGCACAATGTTTTATAGAACTATTTTTCAATACATCATCTTTGTCTCTCAGGCTCTCCCTTTCACAGTTTTCCTCCGTTGCTAATGCTCACTTTGTTGCTCTGTGATTAACATTACACCTCCATCACATCATCAGCTTCAGAACAGATCAGGAGGGATGCAGCTCTTGCCTGAAGCATACCTGTGTTTTTAATTCTGCCCTCAGACTGCCACAAGCAGGTGAAGACAGCCTGAACACAAGGCCTCTTTGGTATTAAGTGAAGCTTTTCAATAACAGCAGCTCCGTTCTTGTTCTGTGTGCCTTGGCTCTTGAACCACCAGAGCTGATTCTGTCCAGTAAGGATGAGATTTATTTTTCCTTTCTTTGCGTTTCTTTAGTAATTAATACTAATTATGCTTTTCATCAGCTTTCAATTCTAGAGCAGTAGGAAAACTTTGGAAGCAGGAGTGAATCTCATACAAGTACAGAAAAAAAGAGACATTTAATAGATGCTGAAAAATTTTGGCAGAGGCACATTTTTATTATTCATTATTTCAACCCATTGTCTTACAAGAGGAAAAGTTCAGCATGGTGAAGTCTAAGGTGCTACACAGCTCCCTTGATTGGCTTGAGCTCCCCTTCCTTTCCTGGCAGTTTGCTTTCCTTCTGAACAACTCAAAAGCTTGGCTCTAAACTGATGACAAGCCTGATGTCTGGGGTTGCAGGTTAGACATCCTAGAGTTTTCCCTGAACTCCAAACAGCTAACCTTCCTGGAGTGGTTATTATGCCTCTTCAGAGACCCAAAGCTTCAGGCAAGAAAGCAGCCACAAATGTTTGTTTTCAGGATTGTTTCCAGTTCTTTATTTTCATGAACATCCATCCAGACTGAGTGTAGGGCAGACTGCACAGGGACCCTTACCATATTGAACTCCTTGACAATAAACAGACAAGGTGGCCCACTCTCTTCAAGCAGAGCTGTTTTCCTGTAAGGTCGTGTTTTCCACACCAGAAGAGATCATTAGATCACCATGTATGGTAACAGATTGAATACCTGCATAAATGTGCAGGTTTGAATACCTGCATAAATGTGCTTATTCTCTAATGATGTCACTTTTAAGTTACAATGATTGAACTCTTCAGCCAAAAAGGTTTTTTCTCCAGCCTTTAAACTATTCTTAAATTTTTCTTTCATATTATCCTTTTTTTACACAACCTTACTCAAATGCAAATATTTGTGAATATAGACAAAAATTTGTCCACTGCTTTGCACAGTAAAAGCCCAACTTCAATACCTACTCACTCTAAACAGAAATTTAAGTGTATGGGATTTGTCCATCACTTCTGTAGTCTTAGTTTACAACTGTCTCCCAAAACTTACCCAGTTCAGGGAGTTGTGCCCTGATCAGCAGAATCAAGAACTTTTCCCTTAGAGAAGAAAATTACAGAAGATACTGAAGAAAGGGGAAGAGAAGGAAAGAAAATAGACTATTACCCTGGTAAAATGATGACAGTGCATGGGAAGGATTGACATAAAAGAGCAAAAAAAAGTAGCTTTCTTAGAAGTTAAACAGTCACGAGAAAAGCTATTTTCGCTGCCATTTGAGAAAGGGGCTTCTGAATTTAAAGAATATTGCAATAATCTAGTTATGTGATTTAAGATTAAATAGAAAGCTAAAGTATATGTTGTCACTTTTTTCTTTAATGAAATGCTACACTTAAATGTCTTCATTTGAAAATAATCTGTATGTGGGTTTTTTTAAAAATAGCATCAACTTGGTAGTTAGGAAAAAAAGGTTCACAATGTGCTTATGGCTGACTGAATCTGGAGGTTAGCTAAAATGTTATCTCTGCTTGTCAGTCCAGCACTGCTGTTGAATGCAGTCTCCACAAGACTGCTAATGTAACTCATACCTTTTTTGATTTCAGAGTTTAAAGAAAATTTGCTGGTGTACTGAATGCTTTGTTAAAGGAAGAAATTGAGAATACAAGCGCATGTTTTTATTTATTAAGAAAAGCATAGAATTGTATTTTCTTACATACAAAGAATCAAAGAATCTGAGATGGTTACTTTTATCATAATCCCAGGCCTCTTCTGGCTTTCAGATTTTTTTGGTGTTGTTTCTCAGGATCAAAGTGTTAGTGCCCCTGTCCTGCCTTCTTCATCTCCCCTTGACATAATTTCCCAGCTTCACCTTGCTGCCTGTACTTTTTTACACACCTATTTTGAGGACAATGATTGCCCAGTTTTGGTGGAGACTCATATTGCTGTAGGTACCTAATTGCACAAAGAAGCTCTAAGGCTTTTTATAACTATTTTGAATTAAGGGTGACTTCAAAAGATTGAATCCAAACTCTGACTTCAGGAACACCCTCTGCAAGCAATTTTCACAAAAAACCCATGCCTCAGGACGTTATTTTGAGGCATCACAACTTTACTTTCAAAAAGCAGGTCCCACATGTATTTCTGCATGGGCAATTCACAAACTGAGTGGCAGATTTATTTGGGCCATAATACACCAAATGGCACTTTTCAAGCACATCAGTGCAACCGACCACAATTCATCCAGGCTGTTACTAACTCCTACCTGCTCTTATTTCCAGAAGCCCTGAGAAAATAGCAAAGGAATAGGCAACTATTGCACGTGAACATCGTGGCTGATCTGCACTACTGTATCACTACTGCATAATAAATTCAATGATTTAATGAGCTCTCACCTCCCATCTAAAGCACGTGAAGCCAGCTAATACATGTCAATGCCAGCCAATCAAGGAAGGGCAGCTTCAGGCCATGCTCAGACAACTTGCTTGGCACAACACCAGAAGAAAGGAGCAACTCAGTTCAAGCCAACCTCATTTCAATTGCTGACAGGATTTTCCATCATCTTCATTTACACCTCTTGAAAGAGTGTTTCGTTGAGACATTTTAAAGGACAATTGGCACATATTCCTTGCGTCTGTAAATTAGTTGTTTGAGCATGACAGAAATTTACGTTGAAGAAAAGTCACCATTAAACTAGCAGAGGACATATATAAATCATCTGTAAATTAAAGCATAGAATGACAAAAACTGAGAATGAAATCAATTTCCTTAACCAAGAAGCAGTGCCACAGAGCCAGGAGAACTTGAGCCAAGCCGAGCTTCCATTGCAATTTACCATGGAGTATTTACAAGGTGGAAATACAAAGATTATGGCTGTAGAACAAGGTATACAGGACTTTTCAGAGCAGTTATTTCTCAGAGAAACTGATCTTGAGACAAATACTCTTTCTAAATTACTTTAAATTCTTTTTTTTTCCTGTGTAATGTTATTTAGGTCACCTGAGTATATTAAAACAGTCAAAGATTTACAGTCAGATGTAATTACATCAAACTTTCCAAGGGATTTCCAGGTGTTTTCTGGAATTGATGCATAGCATAAGGATAGCTGTCTAGAGTTTTGTACATCATACCATTTTTATACATGTTTGCATTTTAAAGGTTGTCTATATAAAATACAGGCATTTCAGATTTAACTTGCATGCTATTTTACAAGGGAAGAAGCCCAGAAGTTCCAGTTATCTGATGGTTTGGACACTGAATTTGGAAAAATGTTATTGCTTTCATTCCAGACTAATGTGTTCCATAGCCAAAAACAGGGGAGAGGCATTGTCTAATTTTTTATTTTAGAGTTTGATTTTTTTTTTTTTGCTTTGCTTTGCTTATGGGCCCAGGAACGAGCTTTAACAAGCGTCTTGAGTTCCTTTAGCCATGGTGGGAGATACAATATGCATTCTTCTGTGGGTTCCAGCCTAAGAATTATTTTGTAGCTGAACAGGGTCTTACCCTCAGGTGGCCCTTGGTTGAACTGTATTTTGGAAGTGAACCAGCATATTTTCCAGTATTGGGATAAATGAGGTCGAAGCAGTTCCCCTTCTCCATTTGCCACACAAAGACAGCTAAAGCACAGCCACTGTGATTAGGATGAGATATTACAACAAGGATATAGTGGCTCCTTCACTCTCCAAGATACATGCACAGTGTAAATAAAATCAATCTTGCATATCTTAATTGTTCAATATTTCCTTGCTGGTCCTCTGCATCTTTCTGGTCCCACCACTCAGAGGAACACTGTCTCCAATATGAAGGAAGAAGCTTTCTGTAAAACTCAGACTCAAGGAAACTTATTTTACTTTCCCATAGGTGCTTGCAAATGGCTAAAGCTGTTTTCAAGATGTTCATACATTTTCTGGATGTCAATTAAAAAAAAAAAAGAATCCTTTTGAGGCCTTCATTCTTTGTGTTTTTCAAATCCTGACCTTAACAAGTATCTCTTCTGTGATTATGGAGATTTTTTATGCCAGGAAACAAAATACTGGTATGGATTTTTTAGATATATCATCGTATCACAGATACCTAACAGGTCTTAGTCTTGGGAAAAAAAAAAAAAAATTCCCTTTCTCTTAAAGCATTTTCTGTGGAAAATCAAACTCAGCAGGTAAAGCAAGCAAAGTGTGTGGGGCATTATAAAATATGGCCAAAGGGCCTTTTATATTATTACCTATCATGCGTGTCTTTTCCTTGTTACTATCCCATCGTTAAACTACCCTCATGAGAGCTCTAAGTTTGTGTCACCCAATGCAACAAACTTGTTGTGACAAAGTTTCCTAGGTTCCCATGGGTCCATTCTTCTCGAGACAGCACAACTTAGGTGATACAGCTTGTGTATGCCCATGGATTCAGAACACAGCTACCTTCTTACAGACCTTTGTGCCAGAAGGCAAACACAGCACTAAGTATCATCACCATGAGAACAACAGCAACTGGATTGGAAAAGAGAAGGAGGAAGTCAAGCAACAGAGAAGGAAATACAAGGATTTTAAGACCATTCCTGGGAGGAATGGGCCTGCAGCACTCACCACCACAGTTTTGGTGCAAGGAGCTGTCTCCTTTCCAAATGCCACACAGAATCTCTTATTTTGTATCTGGCAGAGGCTGTGAAATCATATTTCTGCAATAATATATTTATGAGAAACACAACAAACTGGTAGCTGAACAGGTGACAAGGTTAAATGGACAACACCACCTTTCATATTGCATTGTATTTTATCGAGTGCCCATGGGCAGAGACCTTTGTTAAAACAGGCCTTAAAAAGCTTTCAAAACAAAATATCCAAACCAGATCACCACAAAGGTGCATATGTTTTTGTTTTTAACAGTTTCCACAGACAGCATCATCCTGAAGTTTTCCCAGAGAAAGCTGAAGGAGGGTCTTGCATGGAGCACAGAGATCAGGTATGATGGGGGAAAGGAAGCAGCTCCCAGTGTCTGTGTGCGTGTGTGTGTATTGAGACACCTGCCAGCTCTTCACAAACGAACCTTGCGTTCAGGGAGCTCACTTCAAAGAACTACTTTAAATGCTGAAAGAATTACATTGATTTTATAAAAACAAACTTGCATATGTCTCAGAAAAAGCTGTCTAGGTGCCTGTCTCATACTGAAATTTTTAGAGCATAACAACAGTTACGTGCGGTGCCATATTTACCGGTTATCCCAGATTCCTAAATCCACTGCTTTGGCTGGAGTCCTGGCCGGCTCCTGGGGACGGACAGCCCCGGGCCGGGAGCGGGGCTGAGGGGGCGGGCGGGAGATCCCGCCCCAGAGTCCGTCCCGGTGCCTCGGGAAAGCACCCGGCGCTGCCTGGCCGTGCGGTGCAAGGGGGAGCGGGCAAGAAGTGCGTGGGGTCACAAAGGAGCAACAGGAGAGGAAGAAGCGGGGGCCAGGGCGGCTCGGCTGCCCGACGGGCGGTGGTCACCGGCGGGGGCGGCGGAGCGGCCTGAGGGGCCGCGCCCGTTCCCGCGCGCGGCCGCCGGGGTCCCGGCGCTGCCCCGGGCCCTCAGCGCGGCGCGGCCGCGGCGCTGGCGCTGCTCCCCGTGCCCCGGCGCCGCGGCAGCTGCGGGCAGGGCGGGGCACCGGCGGGGCCCGCGGCGGCGGCTGAGGGGCGTGGGGCGGCGGCCGGGCCCTCGCCGCGGGGCAGGACAGAGCGGGCCGCCCGGCGGAACTCCTCGCTGCGCCACGTGTAGAGCAGCGGGTTGAGGGCCGAGAGCGAGCAGAGCAGCAGCCAGCTGGCGGCCTGCAGCGCCGGCGGCGCCGGGCGCAGGAAGAAGCCCAGGAGGCTCACCCAGACCAGGGGCTGGGTGCCCAGCAGGAACACGCAGCAGAGCAGCAGGACGGAGACGCTGCTGAGGCGGCGCTGGGCGCGGCGAGGCGGCGGCGGCGCGGCGGGGAAGGGCAGCTGGTGCAGCAGGTGGAAGTTGAGGACGCTGACCCGCTTGGCGCTGCCCCGCACCCGCCGCACGATGCCGAGGTAGCAGTGCAGCAGCAGCGCGGTCTGGCCCAGCACGGCCAGGGCGAGGAGCAGGGCGGTGTAGCGAGAGCTGCCGTCCGACTGGGCTGAGCCCAGGGTCCAGAGCCCGGGCAGCAGCGGGACCGGGAGCAGGGCGAGGGCCCAGGAGAGCCCGATCATGCAGCCCGTGTGTCTCCGCTGGTAGAGGGCCTGGTACACGCTGGGCAGCTTGGTGATGAGCACGTACCTGTTGAAAGCCACCAGCAGGTGCGAGGCCAGGGAGACGGTGAGGCCGAGGCCAAGGAGCCCCCCTCGGAGCAGCCGGTACTCTGCCGAGCGAAGGGAGGAGGAATTGGGGGGCAGCAGCCCCAGCACAGCCTCCTGGGGCATCCACAGGGCGCACACGCTCAGGTCTGCCGCACAGCCATTCACGATGAAGGCATTGCTGGTTGTCTGCAGCTTCTTGAAGGAGAAGACTAAATAGATGACCATCACATTGGATAAAGTCCCTGAGATAGCTAAGACTGCATAGAGCAGGGACAGAAAGATGCGGGTCCCGGAGGAGTCCTCCCAGAGCAGCAGCAGAGGCGAGCTAGCACTCCAGGAAGAGGCGTTGGGCATCTCGCTGAATGCAGCTCAGTTTTGACTTTGCCCTGTAAATCCCATCCTTGTCTGGGTCGGAAGTTCTGCTGCAGGAGTCCTCACCGAGCACACGGGAGGCTGCACAGCTGAAGGACTCTAAGGCAGGTTTCAGTCATACAAGCTTTAAGGTCCAGAAAATGCTGTTTGCAGTAAGGATCCAAAAACCAGCAGTGTCCAAGGCAGGTAGGCAGCAAGAGAGTCCACAGATTGTAGCTGGTGAAGGTTGGTCCATAGGGAGGCAAATGGCTGTTGGCAGACCAGAGCACGACTGAGGTTTCCGTAGCTGTGAAAACAGCAAAAGCAGCAGCACCTTGCAATCGGCAGCAGAAACGGCAGCAACTGATACAAAGCTTTGCAGTTTCTCCTGTGCCACAGTACGTACACTGTATATCATTCCAGGAAGATTCAGCCCTTCCACTCTTCATGAATTATTCAGCAGATTTTCAACTTGTTAAATCAAGAAGGAAAAAAAAAAAAAAAAAAGCCAAACCCTATCATGCTCCAGAAATACTCCAACTACACAGTCTGACTCTTCTCTCTCTGCCTTACCAGTATTCTGGGTCTAACCCATTTGCACAACTTTCATTTGGAGCAAGGTTTTAAACCAGTATCAGTCACTTCTGTCTGAAATTCGGTCCATAAACTGTAGAAATTTTCCTGCCTGATACTCACTTCTAAACAGATTTTTTTCTGATCTTTTTTTGGTTAAGAGTAAGCTCAGTATGCTTCTGCAATTTCAGTTAATTTTAGAACGGGTCTATAACAACAATATACTTTCCAAATGAAATCTTACAAACACAATAAATAGATGAATCCTTGTAAGATAGTCCTTATTTGAGGAAGCTGGTTCTCAGTCTGAACATTTTATGTCTCTTCATAAACCTCAGCCTGTCTCAACCCACAGGAAATTCTGCACTGCCACCCTGCCAGAGGTGAACACTGGTGGGTGTTGGTGAGCACACAGGATCTGTGTAGTATTTGAAATGGTCTCGCTCCAAAATTAGTTCCTGGACAGGTGAACAACAGCTCCTGAGGTGGACTAAAAACTGATTGAAGAGCAGGCATTAACAATCCATTCCCAGATGTAGAATAATTAGTCATGGGATTCTCTCAGGAAGACTACCCTGCTTTACTCAAACAGGGACAAAATGGTAGCTGTCCTTAACCTGGACAAGACTTAATAAGAAACTCAGTAAGAGAACTTACATTTACTTTGAAAAGCTTTCCAGATACAGAATGCTGGTTAATTTTTTGATGAGCTTAAGAAAAAAACTGCTTTTGCAGGTAGGTTAGGTATAGGCTACAGAAGCAAGCAATCACAGCTCGTAAGGTACTGTCTGTACCAGAGACCTTCATAAGGCATTTTTAGATATTGTTTAACTCCTGATGCTAACACACAGCAACACCAAAAGAATGTATTAGGAGGTAGTTATAGTTGCAATATAAATTTTTTCAAGTTAAAAAAGTCAAATTGTGTGGGTTAATGGACGTTGCAATACAACATATATTTCATTTGATAAAAAAGGCGCATGTTAACAATTGACAGAAATATTGATCCAAAGGTAGATTCGTTACAAACATGAATATCTATGTTCACTTTTAATTAATTAGATGGCTCATGTGCTTAAGGTTAAAGACATGCCTCAGTGATTTACTTGATCAGGCCCTTAATTACCATATTTTTTGCCTGCTGCACTTTACAGTGTAGATCTAATCAAGTGTCAAACCTTTTGAGGCCTTTCATTGTTTAGTTGTCAGTAAAGAACAGTTATTATAGAAACTAAAATCCTCCTCTTTCTGCAGTACTGTAATTGAAAAATAGTCTCTGAATTTGTAACAAGAAACACCTCCCTAACTGGAAAGCTTCATAAAGCATACTTTAAAAAGAGATTATGATGATTAACTGTTTCATAAGATGTTAGCCACAGCATATTATGCCCCATGGAGACCTTTAGATTTATTTATCCATCGATTCATGTTTTTAGAGATCTTGTGCACTACAACTTTTTCTCCCAGAACCAGATATATTCCTGTCTGAAGGAACAAAAATGGTAAAGTTCAAGGACAAGTGAACATAGGATATATAAATAAATTTCAGGCTATTTCTTAAAAGCTACAAGGTTCTAAAAGACCTTTCTGACCTTTCACTATTCCAATTTTTTTTTGTTGTTGTTAAGAAGTTGATTGTTGCAGAATACTGACTTATTTATGAATAAAAAAAATTTGTACATAAGCTGGTATTTATGTATTTCATCTAATAAATCAATTAAATCTAAAAAAAGGCCAAGGGAGAGGTTGATTCCTACGTAGTAGAAACC
Source organism: Fringilla coelebs (assembly GCF_963513975.1). Taxonomy (NCBI): domain Eukaryota; kingdom Metazoa; phylum Chordata; class Aves; order Passeriformes; family Fringillidae; genus Fringilla; species Fringilla coelebs. Next base: position 19,219,038 of record NC_140067.1, read on the forward strand.
TTTTAATTAGCTGTTCTTCCTGCATATTATTTACTCTGCACATCCAAATCACCATCCATTATTCATCCAAATGCAGTTGCAGAAGCCTTTTTTTTTTTTAGATCAGACTGTCACCAGAATTTGGGCAACTTGGAAAGCATCCACTGTATTCCTAGCTTTCCCATTCCTTTAGAGTGGCTGTGTAACAGTTACACAGTGTCCACATCTATTGCAAGAGAGGCTGACAGGCTAATAAATAATAGATAAATAATCATGCAATGCAACAAATTTGCTGAAAAGCAGCGACAGGGTTAAACAAATGTTAGAACAATTTGTGATTAGTTTTAAATTGAAGGAAGGACAAAAAGCAAAAGAAAGCTAAATTGTTTAGATTCTTACACACAAAGAACCTGATGTTGGTGGGACTAAGAGACTTGTTGCATATGCAAAGTCAAGGTATACTACACCTGTAACAAGGGGCCTCAAGCAGAAAAGATTCCTCAGTTTAGACACAGCTTTGAAATCACTGTATTTTGAAATACAATGCCATCATCATAATATCAACATGTTGATTAAATGCCTGGCATTATACAAAGCATAAACATAAACAAGAAGGTTTAGAGAGATTGTTAAAAGAGGTATCTATCTTGCTAATAGCCTTTTGCAATGTTATCCTACTTTTAAGTACATTACATGGTTTGCAGGAAAGAAGGTAACTGAAAAGTTATCTTCAGTTAGAGATAAAATCATCAAAAGATCTAGGAAAAAACCAAGAAACAAGGAAGCTGGCTTATACAGGCATTTTATTATCAATTAGCTGTATATATATATATATATATATATCTACATTTAAAAATTAATCAGTATTTTATTAAGGAAAACTATTTATAACAAAGTAAATGAGAAAATTCTTTATGAGAGGTAGAATTACCTAATGAATCTATAATTCATATACAGTATATTGTATATATACACACATATGCTACTTTGTGTGTATATGTTACATATACACAGTTGCAAAAATGTACAGTATTGCATGTAAATTTTATTCAGTGATTTTGATTTTTGTAGCTGCTCTCAGTATTGCTTTTGAACTTTCAGTACAACTTTCCATAGCAATTTGTGATCTCATCTTTTAAAAAATGATGTAGCACTTAACTTCAGTAGCAAAGCAAATGCAGGGTATTCATGGGTCTTCAGGAACAAAATTTGACAACTCAATTAAGTTTTATTTTCAAGTTTCTGCAGCTATTGGAAAAGCAAACAGGTTACAAATCTGTTTTCTGTCTTGTACATGAGGGGCAAATAAAATCCTCACACTTGCTTATATTCTTTTCCTTACCATGCACGTGTGAGTTCTGATAATTTTACACATGATCTTTAGTACCTCCCTGTAACACCATTTCATCCTAAGTCTCGTTCCTAATCACATCTGACTGACCTGTATGTTCCACAGAGTAAAGAACATCTTTACTATGACAAAAACCTTTCATAAACAGGAGGCTACCTCAGCCATATGCTTAACAACAAATGTACAGGTTTACAAAGCATCCAACTGATAGATAAAAATTTAATATATGACCAACATATACTGTGTGTTGCTAAGGAAATTGTACACATACTGCCAAATGCTGCTTAAAAGCATGCAAGTATGCAGTGCTACCTAATTCATTGTAAATTTTTACCAACTTCAGTTTGGTCTGCCTTCATTTTTGCAGCATATATTGCATAGCAAAAGTTAACACTCCACATTGAAAACAAAACATAAATCCTTTAAGAAACTGAAAGAGCGTTGTCATCGCATAAATGACTTCTTTGTTGCAGTAGAAGATGTAATTACATCACATCTCAACAAATATTTTCCCTTTATTTTTCTTTCATTGTGTTTCCTTAAGAAACGTTAGCAGCCAGAAGTGGAAAGCAGACTATCTATCGAGTGCTTTTAGCTGATACTGTAATAACAAATCTCTCACTAGTTAGACTTCCATCAAATTACCAGAAGACCAATTAGTAAAAAAGCAAACTACATTAGGCTTTAAGCAATAATGGACCCATAAAACAAGAAAAATCTCTTGTTCATAAAAAAAATTATATCTTTGATAAACATGTACAAATTCTTTAAAATACACATTTTTGTAGCAAAGTAGACCCTAAATTAAAATATATTCTAGTTTTTACATAATTTTTATATATAGTTTACCAAAATATTCTCTTAATACATATTTTAACACTGTACACAAGTTAATAAATGTCTTAATGAAACTCATTAGAAATATATTCAAACTGTCTCAACATAAAAAATTTAAATTTGTATATAACAAGGGGTAGTAATTTCCATAAATTCAACTTCAGTGCATCTGCAGTAGTCATTAACAATAAATTTCTGCCTGTTAAGAAGTCTCCTCTTGGTGTTAAGGAATTAATACATCTTGTATTGAAGGTTCCTCCTTTTAATGAGAAGCTTCTTCAGTTCTTCTCCATCATGAAGGACATCTATTTGAAGAGTTCAGCAGGTTTCACCAAAGTAGCAAGGCTTTAGTACTGAACATACCCAGACCGAAGGGACTGTGCAGAGAAGAAAAACTGATTAAAACTTACTGGAGAGGTTTTATTTATATATATAAAACATATATTCTTCACTTAAGGAGTAGAGGAAGTACAGAAAGGAGAAAAAGAAACGAACAGAGCTGGGGGGGACATCTGAATCTCCACATAGGTAAAGATGAATAAAATAAAAGAAATTAAAATCTAAGTAAAGTCCATCAACTTTGCTGTATCTACACTTACTTTTCCAAACCAGTTTCTTGAGAATCTTAACAAAAGTGTTACAAGTCCTTTAAAATACCACTGCTACTGTAAGTGAATTGTTTCCATTTATCCTGAATGAGAAGCCAACTGCTACTGTAAAAGTCAGCTTAGATGTTGATTCAGATAATGATAGAGGAAACACATGATATAGTTCATTATTGAGGGAAAAAGCTACATCAGTAATTACACAGATGCATCAGTTTATGTATGACTACCAAAACCAGATGAAAATGAAGCACTGCAAATGGTTCATCTGGATTAGTAAGAAGTCAGTATAATTTAGAGAAAATCATAACCTGCTCTACTCTATTTATTTACATTTCTGTTTCTACTGAAGTCTAAAGTTTTATTAAAAAGTTAATCAGCTTAGACAGTATCCAGTCATTTTATTAGCTCCTATACAGATGTGTTTAAGAAGTCATTCTGATGAATATAAGTCTTGTACAGTGATGAGCTGTCCCAGATTAGTATGGTTATAAATAAAGAGCAAGTAAAACCCCCAAATGTATTTTAAAACAGCATCAATTCTTCAGAATTAGAGAGAACTACTGGAGACCAACATGACTCCTAAGACAGACTAGACCCTCACAGTCTTCCCTTCAATTTTCCTATTATTCCTAACTAGTCATTACAGAAAATGCTCTTTGGCACCCATAATGAAACCCATTAGTATAAGTGCATAATACATTTATACATAGCTTTTTAGCTCTAACTAATATCACACAACTACTTTCCCCCTATATTTTAAGTCTCAGTGTATATTTTCAAAGTTGTCTTTTAAATGCATTTTCACACCTTGAAGATTTGAGACCACCTGGATATTCTTTTCCTAGGTAGAAAAAGTGCTGTCAGCATATAGATTTGAATACCACTGACTTAAGGTCTGGTTTTAGTAAGAGCAAGAAGGAATAGCAAGAAGGAATAGCCCTTCATTAATGAGCACTTGAAACTTCTCCTCTCTTAATGATCCTCAAAGGCTTCTCATTTTCAGAAGTGCATTTTAACAACTGGAAAGACGGTTACACTTAATTAGTGCAGTTTTTGAAATGGATCCATCAAAGCAGAATCCCAAGTAAAGCTGATTAACAAACATTTTTAAAAGGCATGAAGTGTGGTTATATACTCTCATATGTTGTACAGTAATAGATTACTTTAAGCTTGCACAGATGAAAGATGACCAGAAAGCACTTAACACTCTTAAAACCAGCAAGTGTTAGTTACAAAGAACTGAGAACACCAGAGCAGACAGCAGTAATCAGGAATTCTACATCGGGATTTCAATGAAAGAAGCAAACCATTAATTAAAGATTCTGAAGTTTAAACTGCAATTCTTAAAATTGTTAGCCATCCAAGTTATAAAAAATAAGGGAAAAAGCCATCAAGAAAACACATTAAAAACCCCCAAATATCCAGCAGCATATATTGTTTGGAAACAGGATAGCATGTTTTGGTAATTTTTGTTACAGATGGGTATGTACAGTTTATTTACTTTCAAATGGAGAAATACCTTTTCCAGTGTGTTTCCACCCTCATCATAACTCTACCTCACATCCCTATGATTTCTTCCTAATGTCTTAAAATCTTTTCTGAATACAGGGAAATAATTAAATCTAAACAGCCTGTTTCTTCAGATTAATCTATGTGACTTCACATAAATTTCTATCACTAAAAACATGGTCATACCTGTAACAACTGAGCTATTGTAAAGTATACAGACTCACATTTGAGTTTGAAAAATTTAAATATAGCAGGAGAGGCTTGCTGTTTTGATTTTTTTTTTTTTGCATTTTCAGAAAAGTCATTCATGTTCAAATCTCTTCACATGTCTACAGAGATTGGCTGTAAAGTTTCAAAGCCTGTAATTGTGGTTTTTTCTCTGCTTTTCTTTTAAATATTTTGAGGAGCTTTCTATTTTAAAATTTACATTTGCCATGAATCAAAGTATGGCCTATGCTTCCAAAAGTTTCATTAAAAACAAAAAAAACCCCCACCAATCCATTTTTACAAGTAATTTGCTGGATTTAATAAAATCTTATTTAAAAGAGAGTTAAAAATAGAAGGGGAAAAAGCCCAAACAAAATTGACTGCTGAATTGCCAAGATGAGAGTATAAAATCAGTTGACAGAGAAGAAATCTCAGTGTGTATTCCTGCAGTGGTCCCATGCTGTGTCAGGCTTGCCATTTGATACCCAAGTAACAGACATTTAAACAAAGAACTAAGAAATAGATGGTTTTACTACAGTTAAGGATATCTATCAAAGTTTATGCTGAAACAACTGCTTAGATTACTTTCATTTTTCTTCAAGAGGAGGCACAGAAAGCTTTGTTCTTTCCAGGAGAGAAAATCAGTACCAAATGCACTGAGGAACTAGAACTGTATTTGCTGATATGGGACTGCAGGACCAAGCCAGCCTGAATTTGAACTCTGTTTCAGGACAGAATAACCCCACAGCATTCAGGCCTATTTGTTAGGATTGGAACATGCCCTCTCCCCAGATAATTGCAAAACTTAAGTTTTTGGAATTGTGCATCAACTCCCCTAAAACACTGCTGCAATAGGAGTGTTGCTGCAGGCAACAAGAACCACTGTGAATACACAAGAGCCACTAACTCAGGATGCACTAGGGAAAACGTACACACACATGAAGTCTGTGGCTCTGCTCAATTTGCACATTAGCAAGATACACTAGTGCTTGGTTTTTGCAAAGCCTGACCTATCTTCATTAATGGTAATTCTTATTAAGAAAAACCACGTTACAGGTAAAGATGATGTATATGAATTTTAAAACACTGCCAACACGTCTCAGTTTTTTGGCAATGTTTCCATCTTGCCAGTTTCCATGACAGCTATAGAAGCAAAAGGTGACTCATCTTAAGACTACCCAGTTACATATTCTCCAATAAAAATACATTTTAAAGAGCGATATTTGGATTTAGAATTATTGTAAGAACAAAGCAAAAATCTTATAGCAGTACCTTAAGAGTGATTATAGGTGAAGAGAGTAATCCGGCAAATGTTATTGTGAGACATTTGGTTTAATCAAAACACACACTTTGTAAAATAAAATATTTATTCTATTTACTGGAACAGCAAGTTTTCTTTTTTTTTCTTTGAAAAATCAAGCTTTTCTTCTAGTTCATCAGCATAAACACAATAAAGTGGATTATAAGCTTGCACTGATGAAGGACAAATACCATCAGAGAAAAATACATGTCAGACAATAGTTACAGTCATGCTTTTTATTTTTTGTTTTTGTTAAGTGGCATGTGGAACAGCTGTATTAATGCTGTTTCATTACAAAACATTGGAAAAAAAAGACCAGTGAATAACCTTCTCTCCATACTGCAGGAAAAACTCACTAATGAGTTTTTAACTAGAACTGAAAAATTGCTGTGCTAACCATTTCAAAATGCTCCTGAACCACTCAGGAGATAGATAAGTAAGAGTGATAAGGTGATTTTCTAAAATAAAAGCACTGCATGATTACAGCTGGTTAGCTTGATATCTAACTCAGGGAAGGGAGATTTTGGCAATTAAGAGAAAAGGAATTAATCAGTACAATTCAAGAGTCCTTTGATGGGCTAAATGAATAAACAAAGCACAGGACATGTAATAGACTTCTGTCAGGTACATCACCTGATGTGCTCCAATTAGAAAGAACACAAACACTGCAACAAGCCCTGGCTGGGCTGTCACGACTTCAAGTAATTTCAGCATCTAAGGCAGTGAAGTGGAAATGATGAAACAGAATCCTGTTTTTAAAAGAATTCTGCCAGAACTGGTAGCTTGATACTGTTCCATATTTTGCTGATGAGCTTCAGACCACTGGTAAGTGCCACCAAAAGCAAAACAGCTGCATGTCAGGGGCTGAAGTGGTAAGGAAAAACCAATCTTCCTTGATGGGTTAATTGGTCCCAGAAGAGGAGGGGAAGGGAAGGAGAAAAAAAAACCCCAACCAACCATCCAAAAAGAAAAAAGATGATGTTTTTCCACAGAGTTCCACATCAAAAAGAAAATCCCAAATCAAACCAAAAATCCCTCCAGGAATGCAGGACATGGGACTCAAATAGAATAAACAGAAGTCACTATCATCAGTGGTAAGAAGTCCTTTTCTTTCCCCCCTCCCCCCTCAGCTCCCAGTGCATTGCAGTCAAAGAAAATAAAAGAAGCTATATAGTTATAAGCAGGACAGCACTGCATAGCAGCTTTCTGGATCAGAATTATTTAAAAAAACTAAATAATTTTAACACTTTCCAAAAGGATTTTTGAGCTTATCAAAAGAAAATCAAGTTGAGATGAGTAGCATGAGATAACTCCACAACAAGAAAATAAGACAACAAAGGGCTATAACACTGACATAATAAAGTGATACAGAAAGTTTCAGGTTAAAAGTGAAATATTTTTAAGCATGACTCTGTTCAATCAGTGGGACTAATCTTTCAGAAAAATTATGTTGCCCTCAAAATAAACCATCTGTATATTTACCAGTGAGCTGCTCACTAACAGAGAGAAAGCTTTCAGAGATTAAATGATTGAAAAACCTACTCTTATCTTAAACCTCAGGACATCACAGTGACTGCATTCAGTCAATTGTGCATAAAATGGGTAACAATTTAGTGCACTCCTCTGTGAGAGAGAGATGCAAAGGGCTACAGGGAACATTTAGAAGCAAATGCATTAATCAGAAAATACATGTTTTCATATCTGAAACACATTGCAAACAGGAACACTTTTTAGCCATTATTATATTGAAAGAATATTACTTCACAGGTAAAAACCTGCACTTTGCTATGTATATATAATATATAAAATAGAGTATTTTTAGCTCACCTCCCTTTTCAGAGAAGACTGGAGATAGATTCTTGTTTAAAGATCTTGCTGCATTTGACTGTGTATGACCTCTACTCCTCAAGAACAAGCAATATCAAGCCAAGAATTATTCAAAGGCTATATTCTTTATATCCCTTATAGCCTTCCATGCATTATTAAGTCATTAAGATAGGTAGGAAGAAAATTAAAGATGTTCTTATAACAGGAGAATAGTGCATTTTAGAAAGGTTTTTTTTTTCTTTAAAAATGCTCTCCATTCAACCTAAAACTTTACACTATGCCAAAGATATTTCATTTAAATTAATGGTTTAAGTAATTTAACAGTTCTACTGCAAAGAGACAACAATTAATTTCCTTCTTCACTGCAATGCACACAGCTGTAAGCACCTCTATGCTGTCAACATGGCTATTCCACCTATTTCACCTGTTCATGATACTCCTTTCTTTTTCCTTAAACTACACAGTAACCAACATTCCCTGTTTTTCTCCCTTTTCCTAAGTCACCCTTGTCTAATAAAGAAAGGCATGCTACAAGTCTGGAAGTTACACTGTAAACCACCCCCTCTCCCCACACAGAGTTGGGGAATTTTTGTGTCAAAGCCAACTATGTTGCACCTCAAGGGTTTATGAGATGAAGGAGAAATACAGCACTACCCTACAATTTTGTAACTATCTAGATACAAAAGAAACCTGAAGCGTCACCAATACTTAATTTCTGGTCCTATGCCCATGGAACAAATTCACTAACCTGGTTTTCACTGTAAAAAATCATTTGTAGCATTAAGTTACAGCAACTACCTCTCCAAAGGAGGTGACAGTTCTTAGCTTTTAAGATGCTATATTTACATTCAACCTTTAAAGCTGCTTGAGGAAAACACACTTACTGTTTCTGTAATGCTTTACATTGTCATTTAGTACCCTTGTAAATTCTGGCCTATTGTGAATGATGTCAGCTTATTTTCATGACTAAGTCATATTACAGTTACAAGGAGTTTCTTCCCCTTAGGATGCTGCATGTAAGTTTACATGCATATGCTTTATGCATAATATGTAGCTGTAAGTAAAATATGAAAAAAACCCCTCTAAAAATACTGCTGGCAGCATATAATTCACAAAAGAAACAACTGAAAAGAATGGGAATGGACTGACTCTCCAAAGAATCATTGTTCAATACATTAAATATGAGGCAGCATTGAAAGTGAGACATTAAAAAAAAAATAAAATCAGCCAATTTTCCACTTATTATTCAGATGAGTGATTGCTCCCACCCACTGGTGGTATACTGACTTTTAGTTCCAGTATACTCAACAGGAGCAGAGGACTGAACTCCTGAGGACTGAGTTTTTGTAAGCATATTGGATTGAAGACTGGGAACACCTAAAAAGGATGACTTTCCAGAGCAAACAGAATGCATGAACAAATGGAAGACTCATCAATGTATCTCAAACAAACATTCCTTCCTGGCTTGATACACAGCTTTTCACCTCTCTCTTTATGTCTGAAGAAATTAAACTGGATTAGTAAAACAAGAACAGTCCTCTTGTTCTAGAACTTGTTTTATCATAGAAAAATTGTTAGAGTTTCTATATCTCACTTGAAAAAAAATCTCAATTATAGTTTATTACAATCCCATGCAGCAGGGAAAAACAGAGTCAAAATAAAGAGGTGAAGATGTGGCAACATTCAAGAAATCCCTTGCAAAAACTTACTGCTGCTGTTTAGAGTAAAGTTTAAACTCAATTTTAAACTCAGTGCAGAACAGTGATTCTAAGATCATGGAATATCAGCATTTATTTCCAAATAAACTGTAGTGGATAAGAAGCGGATTATTTTTTTTTAAACAAGGAGTCTGAAAGCATCAGGTATTCTGAAGAGCTGCTTTAGTCAAGCAGATTCTACCACAGTAGGAAGAACTCACTGAGTTAGAGAATACAGAATCACGTTCCCTCAACTAACTTCAATGTTCTGTTTATACAGATTACATTTCAGTCACACATGCAATTTAATTCCACAATGGAATAATGAGATTTTATTTCCTACTGTCATCTATCCTCAGAAATAGCAATTCATACTCCCAAGCTACAGAGATGTGGCTTCTGAACTGTGAGTGGTGCCACAACCGAGCTGCTAACAAGAGGGTAGGTCCTCCACTTCTGCAGGAAGAAAAGAACACAGCCCATGAATGACCTTTGGCAGGACATCCTAGGTACATGCAATGAATCTTATTAGCTGTTCTAAGACAGACTCACCACACCCAAAACCACTAGCAGGTATAACACCAGAACTACTTTATATGAAACAATTTATCAGTGCTAAGGAAACAGAAGAGCGATGTGCAATACTCTGAAGTTAATTTTACACAAAGCCAATTTTATTCCCACCCATTAAAAAAAAAATAAAAAACCTAAGTGTCAGAACTAGTTGAGAGAGGCTGACAGGCTCCCTTAATCATAAGCAAAATCTATTAAAAACAGTGTACTATTTTTTATAATTAGTAGGCTATCAAATCCTTGGAAATCAGGTATTTTAAATTGGTTTTCGATTTATAGTAGTAGATATGATTATTTTTCCCTAGAATAGATGAAGCTGTTTCTGATCTCATAACTGAAGCTTCTCTAGTGTCTCCTCTCTACATTTGGTATAGAAACACTTTCAAGTTGCATTTGTTTTTCTGTACATCCTCTTTATACAGACTCTTTTACACAGAAAAAGAGCACAAAATAAGCCCAAGGCAGCAAAGCTGTTGAGGAATCAAAGCTTCAATGTGAGACCATCAGAAAAATCTTGCTTATAATAGTTTCCACATTTGGTGTTAGAAAAGGAGTAGGTTTCAACTCAAGAGCACTAACTGCTCAAATAAGCCCTATCTTTAAGGATGTTCTATCTTCTGTTTACTAAGATACATACAAAGGCTTATTAAAATCTGTTACTGCACAATGATGAAGACAGATAATTAACTTATAGACTGTGTTATGGATAATTTGAAATAAAATCTAAAGAGTAAGAAGGTCCATAAAAAAAGTTATCAGAAAAGATGCAAAGTTCAGGCACAATTTCTGTTCATGAAGCTTCCATGTAACAGATGCTTAGAAGAGAAGGGGAAAAAAGCAGCTGAAATGATAGGTAACAGACAAAGGTGCTGTTCAGAAACATTAGAGGAAGCTGGAGAATTATGCTGAGTTAAGATTTTTTTTGCAACAGTTTTGCTCACAGAAGCAAGGAAGAAAAGCATCAGTGAGCTGCCTGAGAGTGCTGTTGTGACTATGACTTACAGGAATGGCCTCTGGTAGGGTGCTGGAGGAGCTGTAAGGCTCATAAAGGAAGGCTGGTGCATACTCGTCTGTCACGGTGCTGTGAAAACTGCTTGGGCCGGCCAGGTTGTTGCCACTAATGCTGTTTCTGTTGTATAAGTTGTTGTTCAGTTCATGGTTTGTTCTGTGTGGCAGCTGCAAGCTGCCATTCAGGTGACTGGAGATATGGCTTACAGAAAAACCTGTCCTAGAGGACGATGATGTCATATTGCTCTCATCACCATCTGAAGCATCATACAGGTTCCCTAGAGAACTGGCTAGTCTGGAGTTTATGGAAACGCTGAATGGAAAACACATGCAGGGAAAAAAATATTCACAAGGTATGTAGAGATAAATACAAAAATGTAACACACAATTCAGAAGACATTAGGTGACTAACACACACCGTTCTGAAATAATCTGCGTTTGCACACCGGTTCATTTCTAGCTCCTAATTAATGAAAAGCAGAATTCTTTGTAAGGACTTTGCAGGTTTTGCTTATTCAAGCACTACACCATGACCGGCTTTCACCTCTGTCAAACCATACATGCATGCAGGAGGTGGTGTTAAAAGGTTTAGGTAGTATCTGATTTACACTGAAGTAGTTTGTGCACATGGAACAGTTTAAGAACTCCTCCTCTGTTTCTTGCTATCAGTTTTGTGATACAAGACTTCAAGTAACCAAGGAGTAATATGACAAAATTTGAGACTAGAAATAGGATGTCCTGAAATACCTCAAGCTGGTTACTCTGTTCAGGCAAATATTTGTGCACATTCTTATTAAAAATGCATCAATCATTCTGAGTGTCATTTAATATATATATATAATTACTTAGGTCAATAGTTATAATGGAGCTAAATAGTAATAAATCAAGGGTTCATAAAAAAATTAATTACCACTCCATATTCTGAGAGTAATAGTATATAGACTAGTGGGAATATCCACAAAACATCTATAAACTGAGATAAGTGAAAGAAACCTTGACAACCCACTTGAACAAGACAGCACTGTTTCTGATGACACAATCTCTCAGGCCATTATGACAAATTTTGGATTTTGCTTGTTTTTTAAATCTGTAGGCAACTAAAGTTTGGCTAGTGGAACAGCAAATCACTGTAAGTAAATCCAAGTCTCCTTATAGCCAAGAAGAGCAAGCACTTCAGATGTGCTGACAACCACTGTAGGATACTGCAAGCATTTGTACCAAAATGAGAAGGAAAAAAAACCTTTTAAGGGTAGAGCCTGAGGATGTGGAAAGCCTGCTTATTCTTTCTGCAGATGGTGTAGTGACTGCCATCACTCTGGAGGCCTTCAGAGGAGATATGGATCCTTCTGTGCCACTTGAAGTACTCAGTCTAAAAAGAGTGCAGAGTTCCAGTGAGAAGCAAGATTTTATAATTAAAATATACATCTCCAACACAAATAATCTATCAGTACATAGATTGGTATTTTAAAATAAGTGTGAATTCTCAAGTCTCAGAACTCAACAGCAAAAACTCAAGTTTGCCTGCTTAAACATATTTTTTTTAAAAAATTTTCCAGATATCCACTCCAAGTATTTCCCCTGCTGCACCTTATTAAAAAGTTACAAGCTACTTTTTACGTTGATAATTTATGAAGGCCAAGTGTCCATTTTTTATAGATTTATTGTAAATTTTATCATAAATTTTCAAACTCTAAATGTGAACTTCATTAAGAGTACTTTTTGAGCTTATAGAGCAAGTATGAGTAGAAAAATCCAAAACTGTAGCTTTCATGAGGTCAGCATCATTTCCAAATGAAATTTTTCACAAAGCTGCACAGAACATGCAGCTCTTTCTAGGGTGGGATTCTCAATGACAAAATCCTTCATGTGTTGATAATGAGCTGTATGTATGTTACACTGGACTACTCAAATTGTTACTATTATGGCTGTCCACATTAATTAATTTAAAAAATTAATTTTTGCTAGCCCTGGATCAGGGAATACAACAATCAGACCTTAAAGGATGAAAAAACTTGGGTACAGATCTCCAACTACAAGCACAGAAGGAAAATGACATTGAGCAGCTTTAATTACGCACCAAGAAAGGGTAAAACATTCATTTCCAATGCTAGCCATCTGGAAAAATCCAACTCAAAAATTCAGTCACAAAACTGAAAAAATGTGCTTTTTTCAGTATTAATGCTTGATAATGATAGAAATTTTGTTCGACATATTGTATTTTGGATTCACTGGGGTAAGGCACGCAATTTGCAGCTGTTTAAAAAGGTTTGTTACCTGCCCATGCTCAGAAGTTTGAAATAGTGATCACACCAATTGATTTGCAATGATCTAAACCACTGAAAATTAGGACCCTAGTCAAGTGATATAAATTTAGAACTAGAATTTTAAAGTCAGTACCTGAACGGTTGTGATATTGACCAGGTGTTCAGTTTCATGTCTTGCAGCCTAAAGAAACAAAAGCAGCAAGCTTTATCCAGGGATAAAAAACCCTTCCCCCCAGCCAAATCATATCTGTGTGTCTCAGGTTGGCTTAAAATATAAAAATAAGAGTTAGAATTATTGGCAATCAATGTTTTAATTTACAGTAAAAGAACAGAAAGTTACTTCAGGTTTAATTTCAAAGTTCACATTTTTATTGGTTCTGAAAAATTCTCAATTTCTATAAGGAGTACAGAAAAGTAATTGTAGAAAGACAACTAATTTTGATTAAGAATATTTTGTTCAAGTCATAAGTTCTAAAATACTAGATATAAATTTGAAAATTTTGAAGTGTTTTTTTACATTATCTTTTACTGCTACACAATAAAAAGGCATCCCTAAACAGGGAGGCAGAGGACAAAAAAATGAGAGAATAAAAAGATTAACAAACCAAATGTGCAACTAATAGATACATACCTGGAGAAGTTTCCACCACAGAAAGTGGACCAGGTAGTACCACTGCCTTAAACAAGATCATGTACTTGCCACATGGATCTGATAGCATGGACAGAATTTAAAACTGCAGATGACCTCAGACTGGTATAATTACCTCAGAGCTCCAGTTGTAGCAGAAGGCTGTCTACGACTCTTTAAGGCGTTCAGCTTATCTCCCTGTGTCATCCCATTCTGAGCTTCCACATCTTTGTCTTCAGAATCATTCTGGGAAATAAAAGCATGCAAGCAAGGGAATCTATCAAAGCCTAGGAGCAGTGGAGTTTGAAAGCACTGAGTGTCTCCCTTCACAAAGATCAGAACCCAGAAGGCTGCTCTAGTGTTCTGCAGAGACGGCACTACTCTGCATAGTGCTGGTACAAGAAATGTGCCTCTGTACAAACACACTCACATTTCTGAAGAACCTGACCTCTTGCAGAACCTGACCTCAAAGTTCACGATGCTCAAGCCTAATGCCAGCATTTATTTACTTCAAGAATCTGTTGCACATTTATACACACCTGCATAATTATTAGTTAAAAACTTGGAATAAGCAGATTTTTGGTTTCCAGGAGGAAAGGTGACTTTTTATTTTCCTTCATGCTCAAGAAAACAACTGAAAATCCTGAGACAATGACTTGAAATAATGCAAACTTTTGGAAGCTTGAAAAATTCCCTGAAACAGTTTTAAATATTACTTGATCTTTTTTGTTAAGCGGAAATTTGTTCTAATTATGTCCTAAAAATATTTAGAAATTATCTATAGCTAGTTATTAAAAGCTCAGCTTCAATCTGTTTGAAATTTTTCCTAAGAACACTTACCTCCTTGAATTGATCCAAGTCTGGTGCTTTGTTCAGACTGTCACTGATGGAAATGTCATTTAAGCCACAAAGAACTCTGTTAATATTTCCATCGACTCCTTGCTGTTTCTGCTTTGACCGGGTGAGATCTCCCTCCTGCCATAACATTGCTTGCTTCCTTCAGGATACAAAACCAAAGCCATTCACATCAGCAAATTTGCATACATATAAAAAGCCATATGAAAACATGACATGCTTACAACTGCCAACATTTGAATCTTCTGCACATCATCATCTGGAAAAAAATTTACACGTCTATCACAAAAAATTTTAAAACCTCAAAACTTAACAAAAACCCCTTCAGAATCACCATAGTAGTCTGTAGTCATAACAGTACTAAAACTTAATTTTCTCAAATCCTTCTGGGGAAAGAGGTTAACTAAATAGGATTTTACAATCATATTTTAAAGACTCTTAAAACACAACTTAAAAAATAATATAAACCAGTGTTTTTATATACATCATGTGTATACATGTACAGCTCTATTGTGCAAGCCATTTTTAAGAGCGTATCATCCAATCATCAACACTGTCTGAAGAAGCCTAATCTGGCTCCAGTGAACACCTGTAGTTTGTGATCTGCAGTATCTTGAATAATAACAAGCTACCTCTCAAATAGAGGCATGTCCATTTAGTTGCACTGGAAAATAAATAAAAGCCCTCATTCATGCTCTATTTCTCTTGAATTACAGTAATACCTCTTTCTCTCCAATATCCTATGCTGGTGCATCTTTTACAGTATTTACACACTATCTAGAGCAGCTGAGGAAATCTTTTTCCTATTTGCAGTGGAATTTTTTAAAATGTTTTGTCCCATAAAAGTGAAAACGCCTCCAAGTAAATATCACCATGTCATCAGCTCAAATATATCAGCATAACCACAACAACTGCAAATGCACAACACAGAAACCACTTTGACATTCAACTCACTGTCTAGATCACTGTCATTTCTTTCCAGGCAGGATCAAATCTGAAGCTGTATTAAAACCATACATTTGTTTGCCTATAACTACTAGCTCCAAATGTGAAATGTTTCATACATCATGCCAAGGAATCTGATGGAGATCATAAGCTTTCTATCAAGTACTTATTTAATCTTTAGTTACAATAAAGTAAAACCACACATACAAATGGTACCGTTTCAAGATTAATTTTAAGAGCCACAGATGATATATAAAGTATTTAAAGACTCTTCTTTCGATGTTAATATTTAATAAATCCTATTAATCTTTTGTCCATATCTGTCCACTTCCAACACATGTGACTAACTTTTAAATTGCCCAGAACAGAAGCATTCAGTCCTGAGGCCCTGTGCCCCTCTAAGGGGACAAAATGCACAGAACTCCAAAGAAGCTGACTGCTTCTGACTAACTCAGATTTCAATCCCCTATTAACTAACCTTAAATCTGTTGAACAGGGAATAACTTACAAATGTCAGCAGACAAATTAGATCCTATAAACAGTGCAAGATGGACAGGGATGGAGAGGAGCAAAGAAGGTACATATATATATATATATATACACATACTCTTCCAAGAAGTGTTGCTGGGGTCCTATAATAGAGCCTGGGCGACATATTCTTATCCAAGCAATGGCTTCACCATGTGTGAACTTGTAGTGCTTCATGATGTAACAGGCAATCAGTGTTCCTGTTCTCCCCAGGCCAGCTACAGAAACACAAGAATCAACAGCCACATATGAAGGGATGAGCATTCCAGAATTATCAAATAAAAGTATGGGATGTAAGAAAACTTCCATGCAATGTTATTCACCATATCAGTGTTTGAAGAAATAATTTCTGATTCAGTGCCCCATTTATCACATAATTCAATTTCAATGCTGTAGATATAGAGACAAATCTTTCATACTTTGGAAAAGTTAAGGTTTAAAAGAACACTTGTAACAGCGATCACTCCTGGTACTTGTAAAATTCTACTCCAAACTTTGTTTAAAAAAAGGCCAATATTTTTTTAAAAGCCATGATCAAACTGGATACCAACTTATATTTATGATACCAGTAAAAAAAGCACCTTTGAGAGGCCAGCACAAGTACCTAAAACCTATGGTGAAAATATGTCACATCTCAACAGAGAGCAACTCAGTGGGTTTTTCTTTTTGCGTCTGTTTTGCTGTGAAACCAGCACATAAAACTATTCACTGCTATCTGTATAAACAGCAATGACTGCTGACCAGTGTATAATTTTAGATATCAATAGCTTAAAAAAATTTTACCCATTGCCCAACAATTCCAAACTAATCCTGTTTTTAAGGGGACAACAGAGACACAGAGAAATTAGCTTTTACTATTGTTTATGCATCAACAACTATCCAAATGGAAACTCCCCAAGCAGCCAGACATCTCTGCTGACAATTCTATACACCACTACCAGCTCTTTATATTTAACCACTAACTCTGACTTTTTTGAAAGTGAATATGATTTAGGCAGGATGAAGGTAGATGTTCACACCTGGTGAGGGTCCATAATTGTAGCTTGGAAGACAAGCTCTGAAGACTCATTTAAAAGGCAAAGCATTGATTTAATTTCTTTCCTCCAACACTCTGCTAATATACAAACTTCTCATTCCAATCAGCTCTTCTATCTCATCTGAGACAAGCAGAGTAATAGCTGTGCTCAGAACATCTCTGCAATATAACTCTGACTGAGTTAGGCCTGAGTTAACTGTTGATTTAATACTGTAGAGGATTATTTAGGGTGGTATAAAAACTAAAAAGAACAAGATGCTTGATTTGCTTACTAAATGGCCAGACAAAAGACCAAAAATACTTCAGTGTAGAAAGCACATCTCTAACTCACTACCAAGTATGTCATATTCCTTTAGCAGCTAAGCCTGGAGAATAACTTACTAACAACCTCCTGCTCATCAATGGTTTATACTCTTATTTAGCCAATGAGCAGATGCCTAGCTTATCAATGCCAGAACTTCTGGGTTCTAGCAACAGTAACAACTTGTTGGAAAATAAACCTGTTTATCTTTGATATGCATATTTATTGTTCATGGGAAAATTATGAATAGTACTATTCTTGCTTCTGATCAGGCAAGACATTTGTCCCCACAATGTCCTTACACAACTCTAAACATAAATCAAGTTGAACCCTTAGAAGCCTTTGTTAAGCCCTCTTGACTAAGCATGTTTTGTGCATTTTCTGGCTGGTTTGCTGAATTAGGCTGGTTTGAAATGCTGGCATCACAATAACTCACATCAACTTGAAATGTGGAATTCATATTCCACAGAAAAATGTAGAACAGTCAAAAAGCACAAAGAAAACCTTTTAGTGTTTTGCATTTCCTAGCCAATTATCATAACGCTGTGAAAGCATAATGCAAAAAAGAAACCTACGTCAACTAAATCTCAAGTCTTCAAGTCATAATAAAAAAAAATCCACAGAACAATGAACAACAGATTGTCAGTTCCTGCAAATAACAGTGTAGGATGTAAGGACTACATATACACAGGAAAATAACAAATATTTGGCATATATTTAGTCAAGAACCATAAAGCATTATTATTCACAATCTGAAAGTGTTCTTAAATCCTGTGTTTCTGGGATATACTCTATGGACTTATGCTTATTTTGAATTTCAGTCAGAAATGAACAGGTGTGCATACCTTTACAATGTACAGCAATGGCACCATCAGCATTTTCACAAATGTTCAGGAACCTCTGGACTATACTGTCACTTGGTGTGCTGCCATCAATGAAGAACAGATCATAATGCTCAAAACCAGCATCAGTAAAGCGTTTTGCCTCATAAATCTTTTTGTTTAGTCTTATGATTGTTGTGATGTTATGCTTCTTGAAATAAGGAAAGTAGGCTTCAGGCGCATGAAGAGGATAACCTATTAAAAAAATAAAGCCACAATCATTTAATGTCCTAAGTTTATGAAGTTCAAAATCAAAATAGCCCCTGAAAACTTCTCGAATAATAAACACACTAATACTAAAAATGCTTTAATACTTTTTCAGAATAGACAAGTTAAGTGATACAAAAAAATTGTCCAAAAAATGCTCATTAAGACCACTTTTATTATAAAAAGTATTAGGAGACAAAAAATTAAAACTGAATCTATGTGAAACACTGTACTGTTTCACATTAAGCCCCCATTATTCTCTGCAAGGGGATTTATACATAAAGCTGAGGACATACATGAATTCAGCATTTCAGAACAGCTGTTTATCTAGAGTCAAGCTGCAGATCAAAGAATAAAAGCATGCTTGAAGGGGAAACTCTGTTTTTATGGAAAATAGATTGCTCATCTAGATTATGGACAAGAGAGACAGTCAAAGGATAAACTGCAGTACCAAAAATATTCCTGTCCTACTGGGAAGTAAGAGAGCTTTATTGCCTTGATTCTGAGTTAAGAGACAAAAGGATCCTCGAGATGAAGATGGGGAGATAGGGAGGGAGGTCAATGACCAACCACAAGACAGATGCTCAGGACAAGTCATATATGCATTAGTAAATGCAATTCGAGTCACAAGATAACGAGGAAAATGTAGCTTTGTAATGTGTACCTGCAATCACCTGGGAGAGGATTATTTATAGTTCCATAACTGGATTTTATGTGTGTTAATTTAATAATTTTCAGTTATATATGTTATAAATAAAACACAGGTTTTCCAAATTCCATGGAATAATTTAAGTAAATTTAGAAAATATTGTACAAGAATGCTGCAACAATGATTGGGGAAGAAACCCAAAGCAATCAAAATATTTTCTTTCTGGATTTTGCTTAAATTTTCAGTGGACACTTTGGCAGCATTTCAGTTATAAAAGAAACATGGAGAGCAGAAGAAGGGAATGGGGAGGGCAGGGAGATATTCTGAAAATATGCTCCCATAAACAACAGGACATGGCACAAATAATATAGTCAAATTTTTAAAAAACCCTGATGGTAATGTATATTCAGTAGGAAAGGCAAGCTCCTTTTAACAGTCTTTCCTGGTCTGCGTCACAAAACTCTTAACATAAGTCTGTGTTTAATGCAACTCACCTTTAGCTCTGCACACTTACTGTATCAGGTGCCAGGTCCCAGGAGGATAGTAAGGGACCTGAGTCTCTCAGGCACTTTGTCACAGGATGAAAAGTTACTGACTGTTAGAACAATTGAAATTCTTCCGGCAAAGAAGAATTCCAAAACTTTTTGAATTAAATTCTATGAGCATATATACAATGCTCACTGGATGATTATTTCTGAAGATTAAAACTGATCTATAATCTTCCACTACCTTCTGCTTTTTTGCTGTGATGGTTTTATATGCTGGAAAAATAAGATTATAGCACAGCATTAAAACATACACCATACCATTTTCAAGTTTGCTTTTCGGGTGTGGTCCACTAAAAGCCAAAAATTTTCCTGGAATAATCCAGTTGAAGTCACCATTTTCCACTCGCTACAAAAATTTCAGAAGAGAAAAACATTTTAATATCTGTATATACAAGGTAAAAAAAAATTACTCAAGATTTTAGTTTACTCTTTACTGTGTTCTTGTGGCATTAAAATGAGACACTTCAAATGTAATTAGCTAGCTTAACTATATAGGACAAATTAAACATAAGCTGCTTCTCAGATCTTAATAAAATGAAATATAAACAAAATGTGTTTAAGTTTTCCAATAAAAGCAGAAAGATCTTTATGTAAGACAGTTCTCCTTGAGAGGATTCAGTGTTTTAGGACACCTATTAATAACACTGACAAACACCACCATTCTTCTATGTTTTAATCAAAAATTATGGAAAATTGCTTCCTTGTGAGACACTAGCTAAAAAATCCACTTCACAAAAAACAAATTAAAAACCAATTAGCCTTCAAAACAATTACCCTTTCCCTGTAGAAAATAAAATTTACATATTGGCATAAGCTCTGATGAGCCAGTAATCACAGAAGAAAACTGTACATTAAATAAAGAGTAGATTTTAATAAACTTTCAAACTATGACATTTTGCATTTCATGCTCACTTTAAAATGAAAACCTAAAAAGGCTCTTCAAATACTGTCACTGCTGAAAATGAAAGCTTCTTTGGAAATACGTAACATGAACTGTAGCTCCAAACTGCCTTCTTTTCTTTCTTTAATTGAAGACTGCTCATTCCTTGTTTGGCAATGCAGTTATTCTCAGCATGACTTTTAAGGACATGCCACTCGGTTCAGCTGCATTATTAAGCTTGTGTTTTTAGCTCTCAGCTCATCAGAACATCCTAATGAGTGAAAGGTTCTGATAATGGACATCACTGTAATCAATTCAGCAACTGTTTGCTTAGCTGAGCCCATTAGGCTTGCTCCCAATGTCCCTACACAATGGAAACTCCTGGAAATGACCCAGGTTGCATAAGGACTAGAGAACAAACCTCGGTGCCAAGGCAGGACCCCTGCCCCCCACAGATATCACAGACTGACATCTCAGCACTGCAGCACCCCTACTCCCTTAAGGGAAAAAGTCCTGTTTAGTAAACTAAAAATATTTTTGTATTTGTATCACCAGTTTTATTTGTGGATTAAGTTCCTTATAGTTACAGGGGTCATGGCGAATAATTTCAATTTTTATTAATATGAACTACAGGTGTCTCTGTATATGTGAGTATGCATATGCTCGACAGTACATGCAAACATCATTATTACTAAAAAGCCCAATCAGTAATTTACTTCCAGTCCAACAAAAGGGGAATTAGCTGCCTTGATAAGATAGTAAGATGAAAGAATTATAAACATGAAACAAAATTTCCTTTTACCCTGCTCCATTTAAGTCGTATGCAACTTTTGTCTACAAAACCACACATTTGAAGACCTAACATAGCAAAAACCTGTAACATTTAAAGTCCTTGAAATATAGCACGGGACAGAACTAAACATAAAGCTGACCATGATGTGTGGGAAAAAAAAAAAAAAACGACATACCAAAAAATGGACAAAAAATTAAAGATGATTCCAAATTCTTACTTCTTAAACTCAGCAAACAGCATACTATAAACGTCATTCACATGTATGTACTTTGCACATGCTAAAATAATGTTAAGCCTTAAACAAGATAATGGGATAGCTTTAGTCGATTATTTTAAGACTCTTTTTCAAGCAGACTAACACCTACTTTACATACAGAACTCCAAATTACCATTTGTTTTTAGAACAAGTTTTTCTTTTTGCACATGGAGTAAGCAAAAAGCAGCAATTTCATATTTTAAATTTTAGTTCCTGTTCATTTAATTTTGGTAATTCTGCAAAGGCTATACCAATTTTTGAACTTAATCATTATGGAACATTGCAGGATACAGAAATCCTCCTACAAATGCTTTCAAGCTTAGTGAAATGGGCAGATTTGTGTTACAGACTGCCTGCTGCAGACATCTACTGTATAGATGTTCTGTCAATTAACTTTTTCCACTGTTTGTTCCTCTTCACTTTCTTGAAGATTTATGAAGCATTTCAGTATGTCCTTGAAATACAGGAACAGGAAATACTATAGGAAATGCTTTTAAAATGGAGATTTTCAAACTTCGCAACTTTATTCTCATTACTTCCAAGTTTTCTGCAAATTGCAATAGAGTGGAATAATGTGGAAGAAGATTGGCTACAGTAAAGCAACACAAGTTTAAAAAGAGAGTTCAATTTATAATCAAATACAATCAAATAAAATTTAGTACACCTCTAGTTTACATGTATTTCTCCTTAACCAATACAGCTACAGGAATTCATAGGTGTTCCAAAGGCAATGTCCAATAAACTAAATGATTGTCACCGACTTCAGTAAAAACCTTTTCCCTTCCTTGGAGTGAGACCTGGTAGACAAAGACCATGCAACTCTTTTGGACCAGATGTACATACACCTTCTGTGCCTGAGATTTCCTCTGCACACAGCCCAGTTGACAGCATGGCATATTTTAAAGCTTCTCTAAAGCAATGTAGCTTGGGATAACTTTTTACTACCAGCAGATAAAGGTGTGCATGTTACAAAGTCCTAGAAGCATCTAGAGCCAACCAGAGTACCTATATCTAGGTTGTAGGAAAGTTGGCAGAACAGTGAAATATATCTGTTAGCTTTCTGGGACTTCATTAGGGAAATATTTTGGATGTATTTCCTTTACTAGAATTCCACATAATGCATCCTTACTAAAACACCCCTCAAAATCTACTTAAATCTATGTGGCTGTAAAAAAATTGTCATATATTTGGGACTAACAGGAATGGAAGAAGGAGCTAACAAGTGCTGAAAGAAAACATTCTGTGGGTCAGCTGAGAAACTTGGATTGTATCCTGGCAGAAGGCTGGGAAAGCATGACAGAGGTCCTAGAGGTCAGAAAGGCTACAAGAAAACAGTAGATTTATGATATGATGCACTGAAATTGCAAGGACAGTAATCCTGCATGTTCTTCAAAAAGAGCATATAGGATTCCATGTACATACCTTATATATGAACACTGGGTTTTACTCAAATTAAAGTGCGTTTCCAGTATGTTTTAAGTTGGGGAATACTGAATACTCTTATTTTAGGTAACTCAGACACATTCAATGCATTATTAAATGTACAAACCTCATAGTGTTCATATTCATCCACATCAAATGTCTTAAAGTCAAAAAATCCATGCTGCAAGGCCTAAAAGGCAACAAGGTGTCAGTTTACACTGAAATACAATATATAATCTCATTTTACAGTACTTTTTTGAGCAAAACTAAATCCCTGAATGTTTGTGGTTGTGGCTTATTGAAGGTTTTACATTAAGACAACATGGTATTTTGCACAGATTAACAACACAGACAACAAAAACTCCAACAATGTCACTGAAACATGTTAGGCTCATTACCTCCCCTCCAAAGACGTGAGGATGGGACACAAGGCTGTTGCATATCACTTAAATTGTAACATTGGTTCTACACACCCCACCTTGTGGGGATTTTTCTGTAAGGCAGATGACAAGTTAAAAAGCAATTCCCTTTTTGTCATACACTCATTTAATGAGTCCTATGCCAAATGTATTGTCATGCAGTTGGACATAACAAAACATTGAACACTGAGAGTTTATTGATTTTCTGCACTTAGTATGATACTCTGGTTTTACCACCGTAATACCTCGGCAAAATGGCATATACAGAATGCAGTGCCCATGTATAATATGTATTTTATTATTTGTTTTAATACACATTTCACAGGTACCATAAAGTCCACTAGCCTACATAAGACAGTATTTATTACAGGACTGAAAGAAGTTTTGTATTTGGTTATTTTTATTATTATTAATTATGCCTCTTTTTTACTAAAGATTTGCATATTGAAAACAATTCTATAAATATGAAATGCATAGCCAATATTTATTCCAAATTTGTGGAAGACATTTCTGCAGCATATATTTATACTGAACCAACTGCATTTTGAAAAACATAGGTATTGCACAAAATTCTGGACTTAAAGTGTGATAAGAACACATCACAGATCTGTGATTTAAAGCCAATAATCAGACAGCCATTGTTTGCTACATATAGACCATCTTTTTAGGACAAATGAAAAATAGCTTTGTTATAGACAAGATAGGCTCAGTGACTGGACCTGTCATGAAACCTAAGATACTGACAAGTTGTCTGAACAGCTGATTTTGAAAAATGTATTTCATTGAGGCATGGCTAGCCAGCTGCACTCCACAATTTGCAGACCCCCTGAATTACATGTATATGACATACATACATACAAACACCAAATTTATCCAGGTAAACTAAGACTACTTTCAATCAAGGCATATGTTTTTTGCCCAAAGTGTTTTTACCTCAGTAGGTGAACTAGACAAAAATTAAATAATAAATTTTATGAGAACAAAGAGGAAAAACTGATTCTCACCGTCCTTTTGATGTATTAGCTGCAGATAAATTACAGTGATTGCACTGACTACTTCAGATCTTCAGATCTGTAGAGTGCCTCACAAATTACAGTCTTGCTGGTAACTGACAGCTCCTTTCCCACCCCCACAGAACTAAAAATATTAAGCTTGATCTCTCTTTTTCCAATTTTTAAAAAACACTTGTTTTAGGAATTACAAGTGGTCTATAAAGTATCTGTACAGCACTGTTCCTATAGCCTGTTCCCTTCACCAAGAACAGTGAGAAATGACCAACAAAATTTAAAGGTCCCCAATTAAGAACTGATGTAAAATTTTTTAAGAGAACAATATTGGAGCTTAATAGCTCAGGACTACTTAAAGTGACACATCAAACCACTAGTAAGATACATTAGTTTTCACTGGTTTTAAAAAACTTTGAAAAGATCAGTGTCAAACACTGAACCAAGTGTTTTGGGGAAAGCAGGAGCCAAGTATGTGCAAAAACTGTTCTGGTTAAATCACAGATTTAAGATGCCTAGGTATCTGTTTCACTGACCTCATCAACCTGTCATTCCCTCTCACCAGTGGTAATAAATGATCTATCAGCAGACCCAGCACAGTGTCTTGCATGAAGAACTGTCCCCAGCTAGGCCTGATGCACTTTCATGTTCCACTTCTTGAGAAGTTCAAAAAGTTGTCAAAGGCCAGGCCAGGCAGTCAAAGTGCAACCTTGCTCCACCATCAGTACTCAAACACACTCCTCAGTAACTTAGGTTTCATCACTATTCATTCACAAATGTGCTCTGAAACCAGGTTTCATAATCTATTTAAACAGTATTTTTCTTCATGTTTTAAAAATCAATTTAAACCTGTTTTGCTAAGAAAAAATGTTATTACCTTATTTACTCCCTGTAAACAGTCCAAGACCGTAAGATTGTATGTGGTGTTCCCAAATGAAGCATCCCTATAGATTTAATACAAATGAATTTAATATACACAGAATTATTTTAAGAACTAGAGCAAAGTCAGAAAACAACAGAATACATTCAAGTTATGCAATACCCTTGGAGAACTCAAAATTGAAGTCCAAAGATACCTTTTTAGAAGCTTGTTCGGGCTAAAGTACTCCCCTACCCAAGATGTAGCTCAGACTAAATGCAGTTAGATACTGCAAGCTACTTTAAGTGCATATTTTACATCAGGTAACTACATGCTCTTTACAAAATTATTTATGCTATCCTGGAATAGGAAGGTTTGCATCCCCTCTGGATTGTGCAAAGATAGTAGCAAATTAAGCACAGCTTGCTTTAACCAATATTCAAGTCTTAATTGAGTTACACTTACACTAACAGGGGCAGGCAAATAAGACTCATAGCTTGGAACTAATTTACAGGCTTCCATTTTGATGCCTCATTACAGATGTGATTAAAAGTTACCCTGATATAATTAAAGTTACTTAACCTCAGTATACCACATGAAAATTACAACTTGTCAGTAAAAGAGAAAGTAAGACTCACCATCAAACACACACCACCAAAAAAAAGCATTGTGGAAAAATAAAAATCTACTTTTCGAAGTGTGCCTCAAACCACTTTGATTTTAACAAAACTCTGTCTGAGCAGATTATTTCCTTATCACTCATTAGGGGAATCATTTACAGCTTTTCTCTTTGCTATCTTAGACAGAGTCCTAAGAACTGCAATTTATCAGAATAGTAAAATTTTAGGTTCAGACAGATACATATTTAATCTATAATTGATTCAAAATTTCAATCTTTCATTGAAAACTTTCCTTTTAAAATAAAACTTCCTATAAGTAGTACAAAGCTTTTTATATGCTCCTTCAATCTCAAGTACTTTAAGAGTAGAAAATTCCTATTCTTTAGGAGCAGAGTAAGTTTTGCAGTTTTGAGCAAGCAGTGTTCATGGAAAATAGTTTTAAGAAAATTAAAAGCTACTATTTTGGTATTGTCATATTGCAGGCAGGCCAATCTAAAAATGCTTTCCAATTTCTAGATTATTAAAACACACTTAACCATTATGTTTTGGAATGGGAACTTTGAAGTGTGTATGAATCTTCCATATCCAAATTCAACAGAGAAGTTTTAAAAATGAGAGGCCATAAAGTATTTTCATTATATTGAATAAGCAGAACATATCAAAACTTAATATACTGAATTTTACAGACAATACATTTTTGACAGATAATGGATTAACATTATTATTTTGAATATCACATGTTAACAGATCATTTTAGCACAAAATTCTTTTAGCAAACAAAAAAGTCTTGTGAGCAAAAAAATTAAGGGCCCTAATGGGAACGCATACATAGCAGAAAGGGTTTAAAAGCTGCACCAGTTTTCTGGAGGGCTGACAGAAATAAAATCAATAAGTGCAAACCACAAAATTAAATATTTAGAGAAACATGAATAGTTGTAGCAGACAGGTTCTACTTTATATGTTGTTTTATTGTAACAAGAATGTAACTTTTATTTTATCAGCACGTATATAATTATGTCTTTGATAAGGCATCTGATAGTGCTGTACGTGAAAACTATGCTGGGGGGAAAACCCACATAATCTCTAATCCATTAATAAGAAACACTACAAAAGAGGGAGGGAGGATGGTGAAGCTGACCTAGATGTACAATTCCAGGTGTACAGTATCCTCAGCTACAGTTCCCACAGCCAGCTGTTAGCAGTGACCTGCACACAGACGCTGGCTGCTAACGTGGACTGCCTCCAGCATCCACGTCTCAAATGTCTCATTTCTCCTGATGTGCACCATTAAAGTAGGTACTGATCACATGTTTCATTACAGTATCCTTGAGTCTTTTATGCCCAAATGAATAGCCACCTTACTTTTCAAACAGTGACAGAACTCTTCACTTTCAAAATGAGAAAAAACGTGAGTATTTCTAGGAGATGCAGATTTAGTAAGAATCTGAGCTGGCATTACAGAGCTGCGTATCCCACATCCGATTTCACAGCTGTAGCTGACCTCAATACTGCATAATGCTTTCCCTTTCACCAAACCTCTAAACGCTGTCAATAACAAAACTATTTGTTTCCCTAGCACTTGCCAATAAAGAAATAAACAACCCCAGAAGCTATAAAACAAAATTCATCTCAGAAATTCATGTCCTTATTTAGAGACTGAACACAATAATATTGAAATATATTTGTTTTTTCATCAATACAAAGTAGTTTGAGGTAAAAATCTGAAACTCTGCTTCTCAGTAGGCAACTGGTATTCATGACAATTTTAAGTGGTGTCAGCACTGTTTTTTAAATGTAAGTGAGAAGATACAGCATAAGATCTTCAAGAGACTAGAGCGTCACCAAGTGACAGTGAATCAGCCAAAAATAAGACAAAAGTGTTTCAAAGACAGCAGTGCCTTATCCTGCCAAGTTATCTTTAGCTTTTCTATTATAAAAAAACAAAACAAAACAAATATCCATTAATTTTGTAAGAGGAGCAATCTGATTTTTTTCCACCCCCGAACTGTATTTGCTGAGGCTGTCTTTAAATGAAATACCAGCTGAAGACCTAAGCCGATTAGGGCTTTTTGAGGTCACTCAGCTACATAAAAGTAGATCAGTTTCTCAGTGCTCACTTCATGTAAACCTACCTCAGTGTTCCACAAAGAATCTGAAAATGCTGCAGCTTCTCCCTATTCAAATTTGTCTATTTTTTTTTTTTTTTAATAGAGGACACTTCAGGTATCAAATTAACAAACTTGTTAAATAGTCCAGTTGTAACACTTAACTGATCATTGCTCACTGACAAACTCAAACTATTCAAACAGACATGACCTATACCTCAGAAGTTATATAATATCTAAGTTCCAGGCTGCAAGAATTCAAGTCAGTCAATACTGAATAGCAATGATTAGGATCTCCAAATTATTTCCTTTATAGATCTTAGAACATGAGTAAAGAGGTAAGACATTTGGTTATGTTTTGAGTAAGAGTTATTTTAGTCCTTTTCAAGACACTAAAGGTGAGGAAAGCGTGCGAACTTCCTCACAGCACCACCTGTTTCTGCCAAGCAGACACTACCTAAGGCTACTGCTTCCAGCACAGGTTCAATTGCTTGAGCCTCTGTACTGTGCTACATTTTGCAACAGAGATGGTCCAAATGTCTTGGAATGGGGGGCAGGGGGAAATGTCTCAAAGGCTTTGAAACACCAGGGAGGATGATTAAATTACTTCTTCTTCTATTCCCAACTAATCTAGATTGTCCCACTGTAGACTCTCATCAGATGTACCTGCCCTTCTCCCAGCACCAGTAATTCTTGAGATCCTTGCATGTATACCAACCTCCACCTGTGAACTCCATACACCAATAGCCTCTCCCTGTCAGACTTCCCATTTCTCATCTAGCTTCTTATTTTATCACAATCCTTCATTTTATTTCCTCCCTCTCTTTGTCTTCCCTCCAGTACAGCCAGATTACACAGCCATCTTCCCCAGCAGGACAAACTACACTGCAGGTAACAGAATCTGTTCAGGCTCTAATCCAGAGACAACAGCTGACAGAGTCCAAGGCAGATCCCAAAGAAACATCCAGCCCCCCACCATGCAGGAAAGAATGCTCAAGAAATCAGGATGTTTAATTATTCTAGATAAAGCTCCCAACACTATATTCCTTCTAGAGACAGCAAGGCTCAAGAAGAATGCCTCCCTCTAACATTGCAAAAGCTTTGCCATAAAAAACCCAAACAGAGCAACAAAAGCCCAAACACATACCAGATCCCACCCACGCCAGACAAAGCCCACCACAAACCCCATAACTTTAGCTTCAGACAATAATTTCTCTCACAGCAACCTAGGGCTTGAAACACTTGGAAAAAGACTGCAAAGCACAAATTTATTGCTGTTTCCTCCTGAAGTTGACAAATGAAATTAAACAATTAATCTTTTGTAATCATTTTGCCAACCCAGAGAGTATTCCCTTTTCTGGACTTTGCTTCTTCAATGTTTTTTGATAGTATACTCTTCCCAGGGAAACACAAATTATCCCCAGAAAATCTTGCTGTGACTTCTGGTTTTTTGATCCCTCCTTTGATGATTCTAGAGCAGCTAACTATTCTATTTTGAAATAAAATTTCATTAATTCAAACTCACAAGGATTGCCTATGAATAATCAATTAACACTTAACAGGAAATTGTTTTGTGTCATTAAATTTGTTACTGTGGTTCCAATCAGCCTGACAAGAAATCAGAGACAATTACTTTCATTAGTCCTTACCAGTCAAGCAGAAACAACATTTTCTTATCATTGCTGCTACTATCAGTATACTGTGAGACTGTTCTGCAAACATACTACTCCTGCCAAGTTTTCTGTCTTACCATTTTGGTACCTGACAAGTAAGTTTCTTCATTCTGACAAAACCTCTCTTCTACACACCTTAATTTTCACCTTGGCAGGGGTGAGAAAATCCTAAAGACAAATCAATTTACTACAATTCCAAACAGTAAATTTCTTTAGTTGGTCAACAAGATACAGCTATTCAGCTATAGGGCCTGATGAGATATATTCATCCTCAGGGTCCTGAGGGAACTGGCTGGTGTTGTAAAGCCACTCTCCATGATATTTGAAAAGTCATGGCAGACAGGCCCAGTCCCCAGTGACTGGAAAAAGGGAAACATCACTCCTATTTTTAAAAAGGGTAGAAAGGGAGAGCCAAAGAACTGCAGGCTGGTAAGCACCACCTCTGTGCCTGGGAAGATCATGAAGCAGATCCTCATAGAAGCAATGCTAAGGCACATACAAGACATTGTTTAATGTAGATCATGACCCCTGCATCTTATACAGAACCTGGAGATGTTAAAAAGCACTAACATGTTTAGAATAACTGATTGTTTTTTATGCATTGTACCAAGTATCTTTTATGATTAGCTGAACAAAAATATGGATACCAGTAGCTCAGTAAACTTCTTGGGTTCTGGAGAGCTATCAATGCTCAGATCAGTGTATAAATTATCTCAATAAAAGCTACCACTGATTTAATACCTTTTCTTTAAATGTAGCTGAGGGTTTAAGATTTTGTAGTCAAACTGGTCTTGACATTAAAAAAAAAATCTACCACCCCAGCAGTTTATACTGTATCTGGCTTCTGTGCAAAGTATGAGAAGAGACAATCTGATCTTCCTTTGCTGAGTGGCTGAAGAATCAGAGGAATTTGATATAGACAAGGTAGGTCTATATTTGCAAATGCATTGGCTGACAGTGAACACTACTTGCAAAATGCTGACTCCCCTAAAAGGGAGGATACTGACCTTCTTGCAGTTGCATTCTACTGCCAGCGTTTGCATAAGAATACCATGAGGTATTCTTATTCATAAAGCATAAGGGCATTTCATAGTCCACACCATGAAAAATCTTTGGAAGTCTCTCTATTAGTGAGGCATGATAGCTAAAATTCCTTAGATTCAAGCCTCAATGTGACCTTAGTACAGAGTTTAAAGACAGATTGATAGAAACTATCTATGATTCACTGAAAAGATTCTGTAACCTTAGTATCAGTACCTGTGCTGTAAAACAGAGAAAATAGAACAGCATAAAACCCCCTTCAATCCTATAAGTCTCACTAGCTAGGGCCTAGGTAATTTCAAATATTTGAATGAATTCCAAACAGTAAAACAATGCATTATGAAAAAAAGGTTTAAGTGCTAAATCACAAACATGTTAAGAACTATTTTCAAAACCTGACAGTTTGCTAGACTAAGTCTTACTTAATACTTGTATAAATCTAAATGATTTATCATTCCCACAAACAGCAAGTAATTACATGAGATGTAAAAAATATTTTTTCTGGAAATCAGTCATTTTCATACAATACCTGTATCAGACATGAAACACCTTTTTGGGAGGCAATCTAAACCCCAAAATTTTTAGCAAATTTCAAAACACAGAAGTAGGCTCATTTCTTGTGTTCACATACCTAAATGGAAGATATGGTGCATTAGATCCTGATAAAAGCATCCTGTAAGCTTCTTCTGGTGTTTTCTTCAAGTATATAACCTAAAAGGAATGGGGGAAGAGGGAAAAGAAATAAATCAGCCCTGAGCCTGAAAAGTCTTTAACCCGAGAGGAACTTCCTCCAGCACACTAAATTCGTAAGAATGCCTGTTATACTCCTTCCTGACCAATTCCTGTGACGTATACAGATCAGAAAAGACATGCCTACACAAAGAAAAGATTCAGCTATCAACAGAAGTCAACAAAACCTTTATTTTGTGTCAATCCCATACTTTAGAAAAAGAAAATTGGAAAAATAGTTACATACTGCTGCAACTGAGAGACTTTAATGTTGCATGAGTTACTGTAAAACAGCTTACATCTAAAGCCTAAAGTCTTGCTTGTAGTCAAAAGATCCTTAGAGGGTAGTTCAGGAATCTCAGGAAAAACATGAGTTTCCATTTTATCAACGAATTAAGGGCAAATTTGTACCACATGTTCTCCCAATACCACAGGTTTTATTTGACAGAAGTTCTGGCCCTCCAAAGCTGTGTCTGCTCAAAGACATTCACGCATGACACTTTGAACTTAATGCTGGTCATTGTCTGTCCACACAGCCCATAAAGGCTTGTAATAAAGACACCAGAAGGAAACAGAAAAAAGATATTAAGAACACAAAAGGAAAGAGGAGAGGGAAAGAAACACTGAGCAAGCTCCTGAAAAAATCAACAGAATCTTGGATGTCAAGAGCAATGCAATAATTGAGGGAGGAAAGATATTGAAATGAAGAGGAAAACATTACAGTATGCCTTCAGAACCTAAAAAGTAATGAATTCCATTAAGAAAAATCAAGGCGACATTTTCTGACTCATCTGTACCAATGAAAAGTCAGCAACCAAAACTTAGCTTCATTTTTAATCTAATATGATGAATCTTCAGAGCGCTTTCCTTCTGCCACATACACAATTAAAAAAAACCCTAACAGCACAAAAAACCCAGTGTGAATAGTTTGGATAAGCTGAAGCTTTTTTTGATATGTAAAAAGCAATGTAAAAGCTTTAAAAATTACTTCATAGATATTAACTATTCTCTTAGAGCAGTTGTTTTTACAAGGGACAAGGTTTTCTTCTCTTTCCCCACTGTCACTCACTATGTGGCGCTGCTACTTGTAAAACCCAGATTCAATTAATACTGAACTTTTTTTTTCTCTGACATTTTCTTTTTTATGTTTTCAACCATCTAAGTCATGATGTGGCTGAAATTCCCCACAGTTATGCCATTACACAGGCACATGACATGTAGCAATACTGGCCCCATGTACCTGCTGTCAAGAAAACTCATGTCATATTTCTTAAAAAGCTTACAGAACAAAAAGGAGATCAGTATTTTCCAAGTCCACTTAACACTTATCCACAGTATTTCAAATGCAATTTGGACTTGTGTTTTTCCCACCTGCACCTGCCATTTACAAATTAGAAGTATACAGAACAGATCCCCTCTAGAGCTGCTTAGATTACCAGTAAACAAACCCTTCATGTTTCAGGTAGGGCTGAGATGTCTAATTTAAATTTTTAAATTAGGATAAAACACTCCTGCAAGGAAATAACTGGACATGCCATAGTAGTTTACTATTACCTGGTCATTTGCTGCATAAAAACTGCAAACTTAAGAACTTATGAGCTTTTTTTCTCTCGCTGCCATTACAGAAATCTTATAAATGATATTACTACCAAAATACACACTCAGAGGAATCATGAGAAAGAAATATGTCTGGTCCATCTGCTTCCTATAAGGAAAAGGAACCAGGACAAATAAACCAAACCTCCTCAATTAACTTTCAAACACTGGTAGAGCTGTGGCACACTGTCTATTACTCTGGGTAGGCTATGAAAGTTAAATAAGAAAATAAATAAATTCAATAATCACTATGCCTCTGGTTTAGTAACTTTAAGAAGGCTTTGGGAAAATATTTTCTCTTTTCCAGTCTGAATCTCACTACTGACATGACAAGCAATTCATCCTAACATGGTCAATTAGAGGAAAACAATTTGGATTTTCAACATTCAGGGAAATGGTATCCTATGGAAAAGCATGCAGGGGATCTGCCAAAGCCATTCCCTACATAACAAAATAAATGGAGTTTAGGGATGACAGCTGAGTTTTAGAGAAACTCATCCAGAGTTTTCAAAGACAGTTTATAGACAAATGAAATGACCATCTGCCCATCTCCCTAAAGGAGCACCCCTTGAGAACCATTTTACACATAGAAGTCTCTTCAGGAAGGTTTAAGTAGCCATGTGATCAAAAATACTCACAGCATATGAACCTATTAAAAACGCTGCATTAGCTCGCTTCCGCTGGTCAAAGCCGGTGTAGTAGACAATCTTCTTCCTTGAGAGACTAAAATACTGTTTAAAAGAAAATAAACAAACAAAACAACATATTTACTAAGAAAAGAATATGCTTTAAGAATACTTTAGCAAAATCACTTTTTCAAAGCTGCAAAACATGTTAGAGAAAATTCTTATCAAGAGGTTCTTAAAATTACAGGAGCAAAAATTACTGATACTCTGAAAAATCTTCTCATATCATATACAAATAATAGTGAAGGGAAATAGCCACTGTTTCTGGGCAAATCTCTAGGTTAGCTGTACAAAAACATGCTAAAAAGTGGAGCTGAACCAAAATCTTCAATATAAAAATCTGGATTTTTTTCCCCCCAAGTTTAAATATTTGAAACACTTGCTTATGAACACTGATTAAAGATATTGAAATTTTCAACTGAAAACATCATCCTGTGTGTTAAACCTCTTTAGCACACAATTCTGTGGAGAAGACAGAAGAAAAAGTCAAGCAATCAACCTTACTGTAATTTTTTAAGTCAAACACTTCCATCTATACAATTTTAAAATGGGGTGGCAGAGATACTGAGAAACCTTCAACAGCAAG
The DNA here is from genome assembly GCF_963513975.1 of Fringilla coelebs. Classification (NCBI taxonomy): domain Eukaryota; kingdom Metazoa; phylum Chordata; class Aves; order Passeriformes; family Fringillidae; genus Fringilla; species Fringilla coelebs. The sequence continues at coordinate 19,253,445 of NC_140067.1, forward strand.
AATTTACTTTAAAAGATTAAAAAAAAAAAAAAAGATTGTATAAGAGAAAAGCCTGAAGGAAAGGCTAGGCAAAGACAAAACTAGAAACACTCACATATCTGTTTCTTTATGAAGAAAAGAAGCCTGTGTCAGAATCCTGTGGACAAACTTCCCATTGAAAACAAAACCAACAAGCACCAGAAAAGAACAATAATGACAAACTGCAGCAAAACTGATTAAAGCCGGAGAGAGACAATATTGTCACTTAAAATTGGCAAGTTGAACAATTTACTGCATTAGTAATTTTTAAAACTTCATGAATTGCCACACTTTCATTACACTCTGCTACACCCCTGGATGTTTTTGCAGACCGATTTTTACAGCACTCCTACAGTTTTGAGGAAGTCATCAACAGATACACTAGATTCTGTTTCTGGTTATTTGAAGCATTTTTCTGTTTTTAAAAGTTGCATGTTGTATAAAACGCCCAAATACCAGCGCTGCTGTTAGCCAGCTTCAGGTTTTTAACTCTTGACACAGCTGACATTTGGGAAGGGGAGATAAGGTAACTGCTGCAGAACAGGGTTTCATTTGTAGTGCCAACTGTACTTCACTTCCAGAAACCTGTCCGTGAACTTATTGCAAATTTTACAACAGTTTTAACCACAGAATCAAATTTTTCAAAAAAGATCAACCATCTGATCAACTCAGGAGAAAGCTGATGCAGGCAGCACAGTGAGTTTGTCACTCCCAACCCCACAGAACAGCACCTTTACTCGCAGCTCTAACTGTTCCTTCCAGTCTGCTCTTACAAGGCACAACTTCCAGAGGTGGAAGGAGTGAGAGCAAATGCAAGTGAGTGTAAATAGGACTGTAACTCCTGAAACAGCTGCTTGCTGTTGATTGGAAGAGGTTGTATCTTAAGGCCAACAGCAACATCTCTCTCAGTGTATATGCAAACATACAAAGCACAAGTCATTACCTAATTAGTGAAGCATTCAATTTTTATTAAAACTTGACAAAATGAATCCCAGTACTTTAAGATTCCTCCTTTCTTCCCCCTCCTCAATTTTTTAATTTTAGTGTTCTCTAACTGCAATTCCACCCATGATGTGTAGGTGGGATAAGATTACAGTAGTTATGCAACAGTGACAGAACTTCAATTATAACTTATTGACTACTACTTATTTTAAAGCAAAGTTCTTTGCAGCAGTTTACAGTTCACCTAAAACACTATTTTAAACTGCAAAGCTAGCTAGTGAGAAGTAAGTTCCATGTAAGTAACATGAATACAAGACTGGCACACTTAATACAAAACAATTAATTTAAACATGTGCATGCAACCCTTCCTCAAAACCCAGGCTGTCCTAAATGAGATGCTTTGCAATGACTATAGTTCCCTGTGTATGCCCAGCAGTTTTTTTATAGCAAAACAAAAAAATAAGCCAAATCCCACTATGATTCAGCAGCAATAAAGTTACTATACAAAAAATTAACCCCATAGTTTATAAGCCTGCCAGTACACTTCCTCTCCTGCCTTTGATCTTCGATACCAGCAACACTCCCTGATTACTTCCGCTCCTTAATTTATTGCGAATGTGTAAGGCTATGCACAGATAAAACACAACGGTTTTCATGAAAAGCAGTTTTCATTAAATCAGACTTAAAAACAAAAAAAATAATTTCATTCATAAATGAAGCCAAATTCCTTAGTCAAGTGTTTTCTGCCCTGAACAGAATTCAAATACCAAGAAGGAAAACAGCACAGACAAGTTCTTCCTTGCTACTGACTTAGATAGTGAAAATCATCTTCACAGCAATCAACAGTTGAAAAATTACAAACACAACAAGGTCAAAAAAAGGCACAGCCAAGACTTTGCCTCAAATTTTCTCAGCTAATGGATATCTGAATAAATTCTTTACCTCTTCTGAATAGAGATATTTACTGTTTAAAAAGAAAATAAAATCAGTCAGCATAAAGTTAAAACAGTTTACTTCAAAAATGTTGATCTGCCATTAGCACATTTCAAACCATCATCCTTCTTCTTCAGCAGTCCCCCACAAAAGGACAGGGGAAAGCAGAATACTGCCTCATGTTGAACTTCTCCCCCAAAAGAGAAAGAGATACAGCTGAAAGATTTGAAAGGGAAGCTCGTAGGGCTTTCTAGTTTTAATGAGATCTTATACTTTCATTTGTCCTGCTCCTATCTAAAGAAGCCTAATTTTTAAATTTGACACACCATATCCATACCAAACCTCTCATGTTTGCAAATAATTTTTTTTTGTGCCATACTTGAAGACTCTTTCCTTAAGAAAAGTATATGAAGTGCTTACCCAACCAAGCACACCAAATCATCTGGGCTTAAGCACTATGATTGTTTCAGGGTCCCAAAAGTGTTGCAGTATGGCAATAGCAACCATCGCATGATAATCTGCAGACTCTTTTACTTCCCATGATCAAACAACTCCTGCAGCAGGTCACAGGGTGTGACCCTTAAGGCAAGGGTATGTAAGCAGCAGCTTCCCAACAGGGCTCTTGCTCTGTCCTTAGTCCAATCTGCACTTCCCATCTCTGTAACATTCATCCCAGGCTGCTTACACAGCACCTGGTGCCACATGAGAATTACCATACTTTTGCTGCTGTAGGGCAGGTAAGTCCCAGGTCACAAACTTGTGAACACCCTGGTTCAGGCCCCAGAACGCCTCTTGAGGACATGTATGAAGGACAGACACAAGAAGCTGAGGCATACAAATGGTGACTAATTCTTGCCTAGGGAAGCTGAGCAGCAGTCACTGTAGCTAGGCCTGCAGTCCCCAGCAGATGCACTCCTCTGAGGCATGTAAACACACATGCAGAGGCATGCTTCAGCCCTGGGTCTGTCTTACAAGCCTACTTACCCACTGCAGATGGCATCTAAATTACGAGAGTGTGGCACATATTTGAACTGCTAGAAGAGCAGAGCTTACATTAGCAGTACTGGCCTGCCCCAGGGGTAGTGCCAATCAGCCAGACTGGAGTCCATTCATATGTAAATTTCTAAACCACACTGGCAGTACTCCAAGCTTTAGTTGTTTGATACCAGGTATTAATTTCAAGTGGTTGCACTATCAGGTTACCCTTCTCTCTTAGGCACTAGGAGTTTAATTTAACCTATTTGGAATTAGCCTCTGGCAAGCCAGAAGCAACAAACTGCACTTCGTCCCAGTGGAGACCTCTCTCTTCTGGTCCTGGCCAGCTGTACCCTTCACCCTGCAGTGCAAGTACATTCACTCTTCTCAAAAACCAGAAAAGTTACATTAAGATTGACAATGCAGTTTGCTAAACCAACCCTGCAAATATCAGGGTTAATAGTTCCTATTAAAAGAGTTAATTTAGCTCCTTTGTTTTTTTCTCATCATAACATCCAATCTCCATCACCATGTTTCCAAGGCACTTCTGATGATTCACTTGCCTCATTCAATGAGCAAGATGATGGTCTTAGAACAAGAATAAAGACTGCAGACACATTCCTGTTTAATACTGAAACATAGAAAAAAACCCTGAGATATTTATTAGTTGCTTATTTATTTTCTGGGTGAAACTCCTGGTACCTAGGTTCAAGACTGAAGAGACTGTATTACAGTCCCAAACTGATCACAGTCACAATCTGAATCTGGAAAACACAGAACTGATCTCTAGTTCCCACGGGCACGGTGAAGTTAGAATAGTAGGTTGATTACTGGTTCTTCTCTGGAGTAACTGCTTCACAGAGCAAGTACACTCCAGTTTTTAATAACACAAATATAAGGTCAAAAACAGCAGAACTAAGGTCAAAAAAATTCCTACTGAGTAAGAACCATTGGTCATGTGATTGAATGGGGCAGTGGCACTGCAAACTGGGATGATAAGGTATTTATAAGGTGCTGGTGTTATCAACTGGCAAATCAAATGCTTCCCCAATATGAGCACAGGCATTCAAAATTACAAACAGTAGAGATTAACTTTTTATAAGTATCTTTTTAAAGTAAGAAGCAATATAAATTTTCACTAGAAGCACTTCTTTTTTCAAGAAATTTGCAGCAACTCTACAAGTCCTTCAATTTGCAGAACCTCCACTTAAGAACTCATGGAATTCAGGATACCCCTGAAAGCAGCAGGCAGCATGAATCTACTTAACTAAAGGTTTCAATTGTGACCCTAGAAATAATGTCATTTTCAATAAAGGGATCCTCTGAACAGTGGCCAAAGCAAACACATCTGCTGTCCCATCTCCTATCAGTAACAGGTTGAATATTTTATATGATAAAAGATTTTAATATTTAGTGAAGGGTCTCCTCATTATTTGTCCACAAGTTATATTAATCAGCATTTTGGAATTAAAACATCTGTTTTATTTCTTGCAGTTGACAGATTTTTTATACATGTGGCAAATCACTTCTTGACAGGTATTTGGAGAAAGTGAAGTCTGCAGCTGTACATATGCTCAGAGGGTCTGGCTGGGATGGAGCTGGGATTTAGGCACAGCAGCCAGTGTGATGCTGAGATTTATATTTGTCATCAAAACTGTGTTGATAGCACACCCATGTTTTATCTGCTGCCAAGCAGTGCTCTCATAGTCCCAAGGCCTTCTGTTTTTCTCTCTGCCCCAACCCCTTCTCCACTGAGACTTCTTTTAAACAGTGGGATTTCAGGACCCATGTTTTGTTCCTTGAGTACCTGTTTTTTCAGTTATTCAGGCCAGCATACACACCTCATTAGCTGCAAACCCTAATTTGTGGTGACACAACCAGGAGCTTTTGTTACTATTGTCTTGAAAGTGTTAAGGTTATGCAAAAAGATGAACACAGCCTTCAGTCACCTGCCACATCTCCTAAGCCAAAATGAGGGCATATTTTCTTTCACTCTTCAGAGGGAAAAAAAAACTTGGAACAAAATATCCTTAAAGCTTAGCAATAACCACTTAGCTAGTGAGCATCTAGCAACCACTTTCAAACTGGTTAATTTTATTTCCATTTGAAAATAAAAAAATATAGGAAGTTGTTTTTAAACTAAGCTTACCTTTAATTTCTTATTAAGTTTACAGCAGTATCTGTATAACATTGCCAAATTTAATGGTCCAAAATCTCCATAGAAACTGGAAAAAAACCACAAAACAGTATTATTTATACAAAAGAGCTAAGCAAATTTCAATATGCATGTTGTTGATAAAGCTGAAAATCAAGGATACTAAGTAGCCAATACACATGGAACAACAGATAAATCCTTTATTGATTAATTTAAAAGGGCAATAGTAACAATTAATTTAAACTTATTTGTAACATCAGTTTAAGATAGTCCGGTAGCTACTTTTCCCATTATATACACATGCTAACTACAGAATATTTTTCTTTATCCTGTGATATCCAGTCTGGTTTTGGCCAAAACCCCAGAGTGAAGACTTGAAGACATGATATACATTTAAACCATGTTGATGTCATCCAAAAGATTCAACAACTGCTTAAGATGAGAATATATCATTACCTACTATCTAGAATAAGCTAAACAGAATTTCTTATGGGTGATAAAATTTATTTAATAACATCTAGTCTTAATCTCTGTCTGAAGTTTAAGCTCATTTCCTTATATCCCTTTCTTCACTATTTCAGAGATTAGGTATTACATACATACCTTACATCTAATTATGCTTCTTTTTGTCCTGCAAATCCTCTTGCCTCTAGGCTGCTCTTCCAATGTATTATCTATTTTATATTCTAAATATCAACTTCTCATTGTTCTCGTTTCTCTCTTCTATGTTTTTAAACAGTGTTACCTTTGAACAACAATCTCTGGCCTTAAGGTAAGACCTAGTAGCAGTAATCTGTACAGGAAAATTATTGCACACCAGGAGTTCCTCGTAGTGATTCACAGTGCTCTTCCTAGCAAGCTCTCTATACAGGCACCTATACAAATAACAGCAGACTTTATGCAAGCAACTTACAGCAACCTCTTCTAGAGCATCCTCTCCATCAAACCTGGTCAAAATTTAACCTGCAGACTTCCTCCAGTAATTCTCCTGTTGTGTATAAAAATCTTAGTCTTGATGGTCTATGCAAATTTGTTGAAGCACACATTATGAATTACAGTGAGAACGGACTACTACTTAAACTGCTTTAATCTGATCTACCTTAAGCCTTTTTGATAGAAGAGACAGGAAGCTTCTTGCCTACTGACAAACAAAACAAGCCATGGGCATCTGAATGCATTCTATTTGGGGAATCACAGAGGAAAAAGCTGTTCTGGACTTACAGTCTTTGATGGAGTAAAAAGGTACTGAAATTACATGACAGAATAGATGGCAGTACCTATCAAGCTTTTTCCCCCCTGACAAAGTGTTTATTTTTCAGGAAAACAAAATAGATTTCTGTTGAACATAAAAAGAAAACTTCCACTTTGAGAGCAATCAAACACTGGGAAGCAATTGCACAGAGAGGTTGTACAGGGATCTGAACAACCTTCTCTTGTCAACCTTGCTTTGAGCCCATGGTGCATTATGTATCTGCAGAGGCGCCTTCTGCTTCACCCGTTCTGCACAGACACAAAAACAAATCAGGAGTGCTCCATCTTTTTGTGACATCACTGACCTCCTCCTCCCCACATTCTCTCAAACAACAAAGCCCAGACCAGTGCAAAAAGAGACAATCATATTAGTTTGCTCACTCTCTAAGACAAGAAACAAGGAGCCTTCCTGCCACACCAATGTTATTTCATTCAGTATCATCTACTTCACAATATCAAGTAACAACACAAGTGTTGGTTAAGATTCAGTTCAGCACAAAACATTATGATTTAATTACAGAAGCTAATTAGCTGGGAAAAACTAGCTGACCGAGCTGTTCAACTACTAGAACTTAATTTTTAGGTAGGACAGAAGTTAACTAAACCAAGAGAAAACTGCAGCCCTAGGAAAGTAGGGTTTAACTTCAGAATTCATCATCTTCTCTAAGTCTGCCAAATATGGTCAATAGTTCTTTTTAAAACAAAATCCTCCATACAGTTTTTCATAGAGATGAAATAAAAACGTTCTAAGGACAAGTATGAGTTAAGACACAGAAGAAGTTAAAACTGGAGTCCTAACAACACTGGAGTGAATGTAGCTACTAGGAAAGTCATATAGAAGGCTTCCTAACATCTTCTCCCATGCAGCTGCACTAACACATGACTCAAACACCCTCACCCTATCTTACTCCATCAACTTTAGAGCATTCTTTCACTTAAATATAGGATGGAAGAGCAAAACTTATGATATTAAAATTACTTTGGGAAAAATTTCTTTTAAGGTATTGTGGAAAAATATGGAATTGAACAGTTATTATAATACAGAATACCAAAAAAAAAATTGAGAGCAAAGTGTCTGAAAGCTATAACTGAATATACAGTTCATCTAAAGAACTGAAGAAGTACAGCCATGCTTTTGATAAGATTTATTACAATTCATTTGCTAGACGTACATCAATATGAAGAATTATATCCACTTCTACTTTTCACATGATTAAATTTGAACAGCAGTGTAGAAAAAGTACATGAAAATAAATTTAGAAATTTATCTACAAGACAAATTATTATTTTGGTGTGTATAAGGATAAAATACATTTGAGTCTGTCCAGGAAGTAATTGTCTTTCTACAAAATGAAGCCATTCAGCTTTTCTCAGCCCTGAAGTTAAAGATGTCACAATCTTTGACTATTTCTCTGTAACTGATTGCCATTAAGAATCCTGTGCTTCTCTTAAGACAGTGGAGAAGGTGTATAAGTATCTGAGTTTAAGACTCTGGTACTATCCCTGCTTGTCTATGCTGCAGAAACAAAATATTTCTCAGAATACAAACACAATCAAAGGAAATGCACTTTCAGTCCCTGCTGCATCAGCATTACCACCCATACGCAGAACCACTGTCAATTCCCAAGTTATTTCCCTACCATAGAGGCAGTATAAACCAGCTATTGCCTTTGTTGATAAAACATTGTGGTTGAAATCTGAGGCAGAAAGTTAAAATAATGCATGTAACATAACTTTTCTCCATTTTATACCTTTAAATTGGAGTAAGTCAATTATCCTTTCTTTGACGGGACTAAGTGAAACAAGTGCTTTACAAATCTTCAAATCAAAAGAGTTCTTTGGAAGATAATACAAGGCTCTGTACTGAAGTCAGAGAACTCTGATCTACAGAATCTTTCTTCAATTTACATCTCTAGGCTTAAATACAGTTTCTGACATGTTTAAGCAGAGGGATTTAATCCTATGCACCCTCATTACTTTTTCTACAAAAGGCCATTTTTATACTTGAATTAGTGACATTTGATCCTGCTTCACCCAAAGGATTTTCATCTCAAGACCAGAATCTTAAGTAAATGTAAGTGGAACATGGGAAATGGGCAGGGTATAGAGAATGGGGATGAAATGACACACCAAGTCACCAGCTGAATAAAGAATTTCATTTGGCAAAAACTGAAGATCAACATAAGAAAAGGCAAATAGTCACTGATAACAATTCATCCAATATTATTTTACTTCCACCTCTTTTACATCTAGATGTTATAACAAAGCACTGAAAAACAGTAAGAGAAACTGGAATGCCTCTGAAGCTTAATCTAGTTAAGAGAGACAGTTATTTACAACAGAGGTGGAAACCAGAGGAACAGAAAGGCAGGTATGGTATTAATTACATTTAATTATATTTTGTTTTAATCAAGTACCTAGATGATACCTTAAGTTATTCTCCCCCCTCATCCCATGGGGATTTGCTATCCTAATGCTTCTCAAACCAAGTAGAAAAACCCTAGAACATACTAGCTGAACATTTAAATACTCTACTTCAAAAACACTATCATGATGCCACTTGGAAGCAGTAGCATAAGTTTCTGGTATCTGTTTTCTCCTTGGAGAAAACTCCTGGAACCCTTTCTTCCTATCTGTAATTTGTTGCAGTATTATATCTGAGGCATTTGCTGTACTGTATCATAGGAATGGTCATCCCCATAGAAAGGCCAGCCCATTGCTCTACTCTGTCACACTAACAGCTACTGTAAATTCTTCCAGGGAATTTAATGGTGAAGGAAATGCAGCCCACACCCCTTTAGTAACAAGTAATCTCCAACTGCAGTTCCAGGGGATGCCACACGAAGGTGCCACGAGTCAGTTCAAGCCGGAACCAGCACTTCTGAAAGCTAACACCACTTTTTTACTAAGCATTTGAATATCTCTGACCCTTGTGCTGGAGAAAATGGTGCCATTCACCGAAGGAATATTATAGCCTAGCAGATTTTTAACTGAATTGATAACCTCACAGAATCATGGAGTATGCTGAGGTCCCTTTCTGTGACGTTGCTCTCTGGCCTCTCATTCCCCAGTCTGCCTCTACATCCAGGGTTGTCCCATTCCAGGTGCAGAATCTGGCACCTGCCCTTGCTGAATTTCATACAGTTGGTGATTGTCCATCACCCTAATCTGTTAAGGTCCATATTAACATCTGTCAATCTATCAGGCCAGGATATCATCTTTCAAAAATAAAATGTATTACTTATACTTTACTCCAGATGCCTGATACTTTTTCCCTACAGAGCAGTACTTTTATACTGCCACTCACTTCCCATCAGGGCATGATGTTTCTTGTTTGCCATCTTATTCAGTCATTGGTTTAGTAACTTGAAAACAGAGGCACCATTTAATAACTGCAATCATTTTCTGGAGTACCTATCCCAGAAGTGGAGCACAAAGTAACAGCACACTCGTTAAAGTATGAAGTTTGCCTTCTTGAAGACTTGCAATCATATAAAGCCACTTTCTTGCCAAAACAGGAGCCCCCCTAGCTCGCAATTACGTAAATCAAAAGATAAAACCCAAGAACCTGGTGAAATAACAAAAATACAGCTCCCTAACTGCAAAAATTGGCTAATTTTTCAGCATTTTACAAATGTCCAGCTTCTATTAAAACTGAGCAATGAGACTATTTCTTTTATTGTGATTCATTCTTCCCTTGCTCCTCCCTCCTTCTTTGCTACACAGGAACATTCAGGTTATGACCCTCCAAGGGCCCTACTGCATCTGTTCTGAGCCTGGCTATTTAACAGCACGAGGCCCAGCTGCTGCAGAAGTGGCCACCTGACTATTCAGCTACTTCCTCTTCAAATCATAAGCTGAACACTTCTCACATGCAACAAATTCTCTGGATGAGAGAGGATCAATCTGCACATTCATTACAACCTAACTGCTGCTTGGGAAATCTTGCCTATTCAGGCTTTTTTCTCCAACTCCAGTTTCCTGAAGTGTGTTTCTCCTCCCCACTTCCCAAGCATATGAAAAAAGGTGAGCACTTTTTGTCCTCTCATCCACTGATGCCAGTAACACGTGGATTGTTAGGAGCTTCCTTAATTGGGCCGAGGCAGAATTCCTAACGCTTAATGCTGCTTAGGGATTGCGTGCTTCTCAACAGACCAAGGATGATACAGCAAAAAGAACCCTGGAAATAGCTGAAGGCAGGAATAGTGCAGAGGCCCTGGATTATGCAAAAACCCCCAGGTATTAAGTCCATTTCATCTTGGAAGTTCAAAATCCTCTCAAGATCCTGACTCTTCAAAATCCAACAACTCACAGATCTAAGTAATAGATAATAAAAATAATTATTCCAGATACACGTTTTTTTAATCCAGTGCTCCTTGATATCAAAAACAAATTAACAATGAAGAGTTTCTCCCATAAAAAGTTGCCCTGTAGAACCTACAAGTCATATCAGAAGCCTAGTCCCTTTGGAAAAAAAGTCATCTTGACAGAGGCCAAGATGCACATAAGGGATTTCCTAGACAAGCTAGATTCCCATCCAACATAAAACTGGAGCTTAGAAAGCTGCTGTTTTATTCTGGTCCCTTCTACTGCAAACAAAAGAAAAACTCAGTACTACTGGCAAATGTTTTTATCTTGCACTTATGAAAAAGCAAACACAGATATGATAATGTATAAAATTAAGCTGGGAAATTTCCTTGTTTAAATTTTGGACTTTATCTTACTAAGTTGTCTTGGTTGTCTAATAGTCAAGGTCAAGTTTTCAAAATTACTGATGTGACTGGCTTTCTGTGTGAAGTGACAGCTCTGATTACTGTAACAAGGCTAAGTTTAAGTTTTCTTTTCCTTTCCAATGATTTAAGCCACAGAAAGATGGAGAAGTTCAGGTTTCCTTTGCAAGTACTGTTACTGGAGAGCCACAGAAAAGCAGCATTTAACCAAAGCCAAAGCAGATAGGCTAACCCTTACTTTTGTCACAAGAAAGACAAACTGTTTCTTTGCATATACACTCGCAGTAGAAGAAACAGTACTCATTTAATATTGTTGTCGCTAAGCACTTGAGAGTCTTTGCTCTGTTGCTACATAACTGAAGTAGCTCTCATGAAGACTGCCGTGAAATGGGCAAGTAACATACCATACTGTGAAAGAATGTTTCAGTGAAAAGCATGATTTCCAGAGACTATCATATTTACTACTTCTATTGCTGCTCATACCATGTCAGAGATTAGAGCTGCAAAAGCTGTTTATACAAGAGATCCAAAGTCAGAACAAATGACTGAATAAAACCATTATGATTTATGAAGGCCATTATAAATCATCAGTATGAGATTCCTGTTTCACAGTATTTAAATTCTGACTTTGTTTGAGAAAACTACTCAGAAATAAAAAGGACATTAAAAGTTGCTTTGATAAAACTATGTGAAAGCCAAGTGAACCAATCAAGTGTAGTATTCTCAACCCAGATCTGTTTACTGGAAGGTGAAACGTGAAAGATGCTATTCTTAGAGAATAAAAAGCTTCTTACTAGTGCCTAACTCATTAACTGAGGTCTTGCCAAGGCAAGGTTTGTCTATTTGCCAAATGACAATCTTCATCAAGATGGATTGTTTCTCATTAACTTCATTTTTCTGAAGCAATAGTTACGTGTACTACACTATCCTGAAAGACTGTGTTCCCTTATAAGAAGTAGTGCAGACTTTCTCAGGAAAAACCTCAAGTTTCAGAAAAACTCTGAGAAAATCTTACAGAACAGAACTATTAAAGAAGAGATTTCAGAATTGCATCGTTCCATTCAGGTTTCTTGTTCTTTTAACTGAGGCATTTGTATATAATTTCTCTGGCATAATAGGTTCAAGGTTAAATTGCAGCACATTTAACTAAAACAGTGACAGTTCTAGTAGCAAGTTCCTAGTCTGCTAGCATTTAAGATAGGCTTAAATGGTTTTAAGAGCATCTTTATTATCTTTTTAGTGTGAATGTTTAAGTTAGACAGCATTATGAAGTCATTAGAACCGTTGAAAACTTCAAGTGAGAACTGAAGGCTAAAGTGCTCAAGATTACATAACCCCACTTTGTGTATAATTTAGTGATAAATCATGTGACAAGGTACAGGAGCAAGTCAACCCCAAACTTCCCAAACCATCAAATCTAGCACTACAGCTCTTCTGTTTAATAAATAGGGTATAGTACTAATATAAAAATTACTTCCTTATGTCTCTTCAAGAGTGGGGAAAAAATTGGGAAGCGAGATAGTGAGTTTTTAAGTACTATGTGATCCAGTAACAGGTTCTCTGTAATCAGGAAACTCCAACCCTACATATTCATGAGGTTTTCAGATCAGATACTGCTTCAGTAAAGCTAACTGACACCTCTGTAAAGTCAGCCAAATAAAATTCTGTAACAAGCTAACAGAATAGAAGCCCAAAGAAAAGCAATTTAAACAGAGAAAGAGCTGAGAGAAAAGCAGTTTACTTCCAAGTACAATGAAGAATCTTTATCTTGTCATTACAATGATGCATCTAAGCAAAGTTAAATCAATAAACAATTTTTGTTAATGTAATTACTTACACATCTCACAGGTGCTGAGGATTTCATGCCTGAGCAGACATCTTCTATCCCCCTCCTGAGAACCCTCTGAACAAGTAATTTGATTGAAAAGGATAAGTGGCTGTGGAATTCTGACCACAAGAACCACCCAAGGAGGCCATTTCCATGAAGATTCTGCAAACCACTGTTCTGAGCTACAGCATTTCGAAACTCACTTCCAAATATCTACTTTGCTATCATGCAACAAATACTTCTAATCACTTTCTCAGAAAGAAGACTGCACTTTTGAGGAAATGAGGAGACCCTGTGATCTGTTGCACTAAAGTTACACTCCACTACTACTTGCAGACAAGTCCTGTCAGGCCCCCCACTTTGTGTGCAGCCTGGGAAACACAAGGGACTGATGTCAAGCTTGGTGATGAGCATAAGGGAAGCTATAGTAAAATCAGCACTTCCCCAAGAACTGAGTCTTGCATTCTATTCCTCAACTTACCCCTAGCCTTCCAAATACAGAAAGATACTAAAAATATACATAACATGGTAACCCTACCAACACTTTTTTTTACTTCCCTGAGACCATATAAATCTCCTTAGATATGAGAGGGCAAAAAAAAAAAAAAAGATCAGCCATTACCAAATATTGCAGACACTGATAGGGAGAGGTGCTGCAATACAAATACCAGGGGAAAGTTTAGCAATGATATGCAAAAGGTCATTACACAATTCCTTGGTACCACCTGGTAACTGTCTTACCTGGTAACTTATTTTCATATCACATTTCAGCATTTTATGAGCACAAAAGGGAGAATATCTTTATGGGATCAGATACAGGACAACAACTTTAAAATGGGCCAAACAGATTAGGAACCATCAATTCAGAACCTACACCAGGAGTTACGTGTTCAAAGTCTTTAGTTGTGCCCTAGAAAATAGAGGAAACTTTGCTTCCTTCCATTACCCAGTAATTATATCTGGTATCAGGTTACACCTTCATAGGTGGTTAACACTGGGTAAGGAATATACCTACAGAATTTCCTCTGCAAGTTAAAGAAAATTACTTTCTCCCCCACACCCTCTCAAATTTCTCAGTACTTTTTTTTAAAAATATGACACTGTCCTTACACAAATACCTCAGTTACAGGCCTTGGTCAGTACAGCCATCTGTAACTAACAGTACAGAACTGCTCCCTCTTCCTACCCACAACATCAAATGACACGTTAAGAGTCCTTCACACTTCCTAAAAGCACATTAAGAAATAAAACATAATAGTGAAGTCTGGAAGAGATACAAGTTTCCTTTCTTAAAGCAAATGTAACACTTTCATACCACACAAATTGCACAGAACCTTCCCCAATTGAGTTCTGCTTTCAATATTAGGCCAACCCTCCCTTGGGATACTCCAAAGGTCCCTTCCAATCAAAATTCCTTAATGATCATTAAAGAACTTACTCCCAACCCAAGCAGCCCATTACAAAAGTCAGCTTTCAGAATGAACCATTGGGAACTCCAGTAGAAAACACACAGCTTAAGATAAGAAAACTCTAGAAAAGATACCCTGAAACTACAAGCTGTGCAAAGAAAATAAGCTAAAAACCAAGGAATATTGGTTTACATCTTCACAGAAGCAGTGCTGGTCACTGGAGAAAGGAGGGAAGAATGGTTATTGTTCACAATTGCTTCAAATCATTTGGAAAGCAAGTTATGCTTGAAATAGGAACACACTTTTTGTTTCACTTCTGCTGCAGCCAACTCCAGGTCAAGCAGGTAGAGATATATCATCACACAGGAAACAGCTGGTCTTGAAATGCAGTCCAAAGCACCAACTTTTTAGCCACAGCACAGAGTGATTACTTTATTTGTTTAATGTTTTTTATGTTCTTAAATAGTATTCACAACTATAACCAGTTTTATTTTTTACCTTCTATGTGAAGTCAGTGTCTTACAAACATGAACCTTTTACTACACAGAAAATATTTTTTTCTGCTGTTCTAAAGACACAAAAGCCATCAAGAAGTGCTATCTCAAAATCCTCTAATAAAACCAGTTATAAAAGAAGTTGCAGACGCTCTTCCAGAGTACATCTAAACATTGCATTCTTATGATTCTGTAAACTTCATACTCTCTATACAGGAAACTACAGGAAATATAAAACAAACTACTGTTTATCTATTCATGCCAAATAAGTCTTCTATTTAAGACACCACTCAATAAAGTGTGATTAGTCCAAATAGACCTCCATGTTCTAAACAAATCTTACAAGGCTCAGATATCCTTCTTCGAGCTCAACCATGATTTAAGCCACTTAACTGGCCTTGCAGTTGTTTTTATGGGTCTTTTTTTAAAGCATCACCTTATTAAACTAGTTTCAGCTAATAAATAAATACATTTGGACTAACTTCATGCTCATATTCTATGCAAGTAACCCAACGGGGCAAAAATATTCTACAGAATATATGGAAGCGTGTTGGGGAGACTCTCAGGTGATCACTTTAAATACGCAAACCACAACACTTACTTTTCATACACTAGTTCCTCATCGGTACAGAAGTAGTGGGTATTTACGGTACTTTTCGGTTTAGCTCGTAAAGTAGCGAAGTACAAGCGATCTGAAAGACAGATTAGAGGCACAGTGTCGGACAGCGAAGGCAGCCGGCCGCCGCCTCGGGGCACGCCTGTCACCGCGGGGCGGAAGAGGCTCCGCCGCTCCTTTTTCTGCTGCGTGAGCGGCGGCGGGAGCGCCCGGAGCGCTCCGCCCGCGGGCCCTGCCCCTGCCGGGCCCCCCGCGCTGCCGGGAGCCCCTCGGCAGCGGCTCCGAGCCAGCGAGCAGCGCGCAGCAACAGGTGCCGGCCCCGCGCCTCGCCCGGGAGCGCGGGGAAAGCAGCGCCGGGGTGCCCGCGGCAGCCTGGGGGGGCAGCCCGCGAAACCCGCCGGGCAAACGGGCCGGGGCCGAGCCGGGCAGGCAGCGAAGCCGGGGGAGGGCGGTAGAGAAGCCAGCGAGTTTCCTCGCTGGGGGAGGCTCCGGGACCCCGCGGGCAGGGGATGGGGTGGCTCCCGCCCCGCTCTCACCTTTCACGAACTCCGAGGCTCCCAAAAGCACTTCGGAGGCGGCCGCCGCCGGCTCCATCTTAAAGAGGGCCCGGAGTATCGAGGCGCGGGGCGGCTCCGAGCTCATGGCGCTCCGGAGCAGCGCCGGCGGGGCCGGGGCGCGCTCGGAGGGACGCGACCCACCGGCCGGAGGGGCCGCCCGCCAGGGCCCAGGGTGCTGCGAGCGCAGCGGCCGCAGCCCGCATAGGAGCGGGAGCGGAGCCGAGAAGAGCCCCGGGACACGACGGGCAAGCACCCGCAGAGACTCCAGCTCCACCCCGCCCCCAGCCAGGAGACGCCCCCGGATAAAGCGGCAGCGGGCGGTTACCAGGCGACCGGCGGCGCTCTGGCAACCGCGTTACGGAGCCTTTGTGTCGCCCTGCCCAGGGCTGACGCTGCGAGTGACCGGCCCCCCGCGCTCCCCCCACTCCCCGGCCCGGCAGCGCCCCTGCTCCGGCAAGGCAGCGGCCCTGAGCCCGGCACCGCCCCGCCCTCCGCCCCGCCTGCCCAGGCAGCGCCGCCGCGCCCCGCTGCGCTGGGGCTGCTTTCCCCGCCCGGGGGCGGCCCGTGGCAGAGCACCCCACGGGCACGGGGCGGGAGTCGCGTACAGCTCGGAGCGGGGCTGAGCCGGAGTGCTGCCTCAGCAGTGTGAGCGGGCTCCGGACGGGGGCAGGCGGAGCGGCGGGGCCGCCTCAGGCGCGGGGGAACCGGCGGAGCGCCCATTGCGCTACCTGGGACACCCTTAGTCGTGACAGACAGGTCAGTTGACCAATCAGAGGCCGCCCTGCTACGCCTGCAGCCAATGAGCTGGCGGCGCCCCGGGAGCGCCCCGCCCCAGGCCCCCCGCTTCCCGCGCGGGCGGTGCCGGCCGCCGTCGGGCGCGGGGCTGGAGGGGCCGGGAGCCGATTGCGAGCAGCGGGAGAAGCCGCGCACGCCTGAGGCGCGGAGCTCTCCTAACGCGCTGGTTCGAGTTCTGGGCGCGTTCTTCCGCCTCTCCCCTTTAGAAGGAATTGGTAAGTGCCAAAGAGGACAGACCGTCCGTCTCAGTTTTACAACTAAAGCAAAGGTTACAATGGAGAGGTTCCTTGAGGAGATAAAAAAGGGGGGTAAAAAAAGTCACTCTTCCCCCGAACAAGCAAAAAAATCCACTCTTGAAACATCTTTAAAAGATGCTGTAATACGAAGCCATATGCAGCCCTGAGGTTCACATTTGTATCACCAGCTTTCCGCAACACTAGAAATAACTTACTGTAACCACCAGTGCATATAATTAATCCTGGTGTGTCTGCTAATGAGGCTAAACATGAGTGTGAAACACTTCTGACTCTTCAGTTTTTAATCTGGTGTCATAAGCACTGGATAATCTTTAAAGCTTTACAAATAAGGTGAAGGACTACAGAAGACACCACAGCTGTTTTGTATTCGTTTGTTTTTGTGTTGATTCTAATACTTTGTACCAGTGTTTCTACACTGCTTTTTTTGGGGAAAAGCTCCAAAACGAATGTGCTAAATATGACCCTGTTTGTGCCTGATTCTGAAACGTGAGAAAACCTCATTTTCAGTAGTAAGTACTATTCCATACAAGATGTTCACAAGAAGGAGACTGCAGTCTTATGTACCAGCAAATTAAATAAAGGTTGTTGCAGGGTTGCTCCTTTTCATGGAAACCAGTGTTTATTTTTCTTTAGATTGTTCTTTACAACTTGTGTGTAACCCATAACAAAATCAAGTATTTCACTAGTGTCTTTTTATTTACAAGCAATTCTCTGAGGGGTACTGTATCCTGTGTAAAAGAGCGTATTGAGGTACGTTGCCCAGAACCACAGGTTTTTTATGCCCTTTTTTACTCAGACTTTCACTACAGTTCAATGTAACACATTTCTAAGTCAGTGCTGCACTCTGCTTCAGGGGAGTTTGAATGAGCATACTTGAAATAGCTTTAGCAACACTCTTGGGCAACAGAAGGAAAGATGGAGCAGTCTACAGCCTATCCACGATCTAGAATCTGTAGAAACAGAATTGGTGTTAAAGCCTAAGATATGTAAACCCATCCAGCTAGACTGGTGAATCTAGGAGGCAGATATTACTAGATACTGAAGCTCAGCTGTCAAATTCTTATATACTGCTTATATGTCTTCTGCAAAGTTAAAATTTCAGTTTTCATTGTAGAAGAATTCTCATTTGTGGCAATTAGCTGCAGCCTTTGTAAGCATGAGAAATAAACTAACATTTTTTTTCTTCCCTGTAAAAATTAGTGCAAAATAACCTTTATATTTTTTCAATTCCAGTAGTGTGTCATAGCTATTAGTATAATTATTTAATGAATTTCACTTTGTAAAATGCTAGCTTTAAGAATAG
Organism: Fringilla coelebs; assembly: GCF_963513975.1. Lineage (NCBI taxonomy): Eukaryota > Metazoa > Chordata > Aves > Passeriformes > Fringillidae > Fringilla > Fringilla coelebs. Next base: position 19,271,708 of record NC_140067.1, read on the forward strand.
TTGAAACTAGTACAACTTAGTTATTCTAATCAATACTATGTACTCGTTTTAACATTTGAGATCAAATATCAAGGCTGCAGTGACATCTTGTGGCATTTTTTTGTAAAGGAGCAATTTTCTTGTGCATTTTAGCACTATATCCTGATTTTTTATCACAGATTTTTTAAATACCTATTTTAGATACCATGTTTAAAATCCTGTGTTGCATTAACTGTAATTTCAACAGACCATTCACAGGTGGTGATGATTCTGTTTAGACTCCAAAATATTACCAAATGACATAGATAATCTCTCAAAGAAATAATCACATGCATATTTTTTTAAATATAATTTTTGGTAATGTATTTTCAGTAAAGAAGCTTAAGACATTTTTAAAACTACCAAGGGATAAAAAATTCCACTTTTAAAAAATAAGCAAACAACCCCTTTTGGTTCCAAAGTACAGTGAATTATGGCTGGAGCTTAAGCTTAAGTCTTATCTTTGTAGTTTCTTTGCTAACACTAAATGATTAAGGCTGTTGGTTATTTTATGCCTTTCCTTCCTTCATAAGTAGGCCTTACCTAAATTGAATGTATGTGCCAACAAGTACACTTTTTTTAAAAAAAAGAAACCTTGGTGCTTCTCGCGAGTATGCAAACTGTGAGCTTACTTTAGACATCTTAATACTAAAATTTTGGTCAATATTCTGAAAATAAATACATCACAAATCTGCTTTCTGTATTTTATTTTACAATGGTGCAAATAAAATTTTAACAGTATCATTAAAAGCTTGTTCTATTAATTCTTTCACTGATACAGAAGAAACCAAAACAACTCCTTCACTCCAACAGAGCCCAATACTAAGGTTTGGCTGAGTTGACAGTTCATTTCACATTTCAAAAATAGTAAGGTTAACAACAACTGTGAGTCTTCACAACTCTAGTTGATACTGCACAGAACAGAAATCATGGAAATTTGCATTTCTGGAAAGATCATAGGCCTGTCTGTATACTACTTAGCACTACAGCACAATAATTAAAAACTACTTTTCACTATTACAACAAAATTAAGCAGACTTTACATTGCCATGTTAAGATTCTGCCCTTTAAATCTTACAAAAGTACTAGGAAGACTTCACTGAACAGAAATCAAATCCTTTAATACTGATAGAACAAGGCAAAAGATTCCTTCATTCCCCCCAAAGACTCACACCCTGCTGTAAAGAACTTGTAATATTTTCACTCTTTTTTCAGCTAACTTATTACAAAAAAAAGATAGAATTATATACCATTTGTGCAGATGCTATTTATGTACTAGGTATTAGCTGTAACTGGTTGCCTACAGCTACCTTTGAACTGATTCTAAGAATCAATTAAAAGCTGATGCAGATGAAACTAAATCTGCTTTGGATGCCAAATCTGATTTTGTGACCAGGAAAATCACTGTCTTTTATTCTCTCCTCCATACACAAAAAAAACCCCAAAACCAAAACAAAACAAAAAAACCAAACAATAACAACAACAACAACAACAACAACAACAAAAAAAACACAAAAAAACCCCCAAAAAAAACCCCAAAAGCCCTACCCTTCTGCAACTTCACTGGAAAAGGTTTGCCCTGTTTATGTCAATAGAAAGTTTCCAGAATTACAGAGTCCCAATCCAACAAAAGCCATTAACAGCAGCTCTGTTTCTTGCTAGAAATAAAGTCAAGGAATTCAGACTGATAACAGTCCATCCCTGTCAAATATCACTATACCTTAAAATACTTTTCTTCATAATGCTTTACCCATTATTGTATATTTTAACTCTGTTGTCATAGTCACCAAAAACAGAGGAAAAAAGGAACTAAAAAGTAAATACTCATTGAAAGAGTAGCTAAAAAACAGTAGACCTGTAAAATTACAAAAAGTACACTGTAATAAATGTTGAACACCCTGCTCTTACTAGGAACTGTAAATAAGAAATTTTTAACTAATTGAGGATTTTCCTGGGTGCATGTTTGTAACATGTTTGTATATGCAAAGTATCAAAATAAAACTAACTACTAAAGAGAATATTAATAAGCAACATTCCATCCTCTTCTTCTGGCTGCTTACATAAGTTTCATATTTCATGTATTCATGTTTCTTATATTTCCAACCTATAGGATTTTCCTTTCAGCTGCTTGCAGTGTTTCAGCAACTCCAGGCAAATCAATAATAGAAAAAAAAGCCACATCAGAGATCATTTTCCATTAACTGAGCAGGAGTAGATATTGTAGGCAATGGTTTAAGGACTGTCTCAGATTAAGGTGACGTACTCTTCTGGCTTTCATAGCAGCTTCAAGAAATCTCAGAACACCAAGTAGCTTATATACAAACTTCAAGAGGGTTTGTACAGGAGGCCAGAAGTCTGGCCAGCAGTTCACTGTAGCTCTTCTACAGCTTCACTGGAAACTGGGTAGGAGCAGGTGAGGAGTGGGAAGGCAAGGAAGCATCTCAAAATATAACTGTCACAAATATGCCTAGACCTCATTTGACTGGATATGTATATTCAAGGGAAAAAAACCCCAAATGTTAAGATCTGAAGAATAGGAGTGCAGGAGTGCATTTTTGTCTGCATGTTTCTGAAGAACTGACCTAATTAATTAGAGTAGCTTTTCAGGTTTTAAGGAAAGAGGATGATTTTATCACAGCTAAGCATGATTATATATTCTTTAGATTTTCTCAAAACTTACCTTTGTGAATTAGAAAGGAAAGAAAATACATAAAAAGCTTAGTGGAGACAAAATCAGAGGCTACAAAGAGGGATGGCCAAGATGCAGTAATTACACCTTCTTCTCTCCTTGAACTCAGTACAATTCACTGAGTATTGTTTAACATTTAACACCTTAAATTCATTGGCTTACATTTTATTTTTGTGATTGGCATAATTAGGAAAACCAAACTGAGAAATCATGATATTAGAATATTTTAAAGGCATGCCATCATAAATATTAACGAGTTTATTTACACAGTAGGATCTCTGTAACAAATGCTCTGCTCGGTGCCACATTCCAGAATAGCCACTGTTAGTGTCTTTTTCTAAATTTCTTATGTCAACAGGCTTCACAAACACTCCTGAAGGCTTTCCAGTATGCTTGGCTACCAGAAAATTCATGGCAATATCATCACAGTTTTGAGTTTCATCTATTAAGGCATAAACTGCTTCTGGCTGCTGTTGAAAATCTTCTAAATACCCACTGTGAAAAAATGCTGCACCGATAAGCACCATAGAATACTGATCTCCATTCCCAAATCCAGGGTTCTGCAGTTCAAAGCTGCCATAACTGTATACGCCTGAAGGAGTAGAAATGTGCTTTCTAGGAACAAATCCCACTATATGCTCTGGAAATTGCTGAAAGAAAAAAAGAAACTCAACACATATTTCACAGTGTGGGGTTCACTTACTTGCGTTCATAAGAGAGATTTACGGATTTTTTAAATGAAAGGAAGACAACATCATTACAGGAAAGAATTAAATTGTCGGCATACGGTCCTTCGATCTGCATAAATGTTGTAATTAAATACAGTTTCACAAAACTGATAGTCTGCCTCATTCCACATCACATAGTGCCAACAAAACATCTACCCACAACTGGCAGCTGTGTATTTGGCACTGAAAATAACTTTACAGCCAATTTCTCATGTTTTGCAAAACAAAACAGAGTACTAGGCATTTAAATAAATTCAGCAGTTAGCAACTTCATGGTTTTGTAAAGTAAGAATTAAAATTTTAAAGTTACAGATACTACAAAAGAACAAATTTTAGAAATTTTGCAATTTCTACTATTCAACACTTCAAACTTCCTAAAATCTAACTTCAAAGCTAGAAAACCAGTGGTAAAACAGTATGATACAGTATTGCTCTAACTAAAACTATTAATCTCAAGTGCAACTCACAAATACAGCCTGCCAAGATGCAAAAGATTACCTGCCAAACGGAAAAGGCAAAAGCAAGGTCATGAGCGCTGACTAGCGTGTCATCATCCATCATTAAAACAGCTGAAGGGAGGAAAATGAGAGAAAAACTTTTAATTGATCAAAAGAATAAACACATGAGCACAGTATGCAGCACAATATTTGATAAATGAAATACAAAATTTCAACAACTATTAAGCTGAATTGCAATTCCTTAAAAGTAGATTGATAAAACATAATTAGATTTCAAAGCTAAAGCAAGGTCACAGCTTTGTGGTAACTGGAAGCAAACCTAAGTTCTAGATTATTTGCCAGGCTGTTACAAAACTCAGCAACCTTTGATCATCTGTAGTACAGCTGGAGAAATATGTGTTAGAAAACCTGGGAGTGTTTGGCAAAGCAACTTAAAATTCTACTAATCTTGTGTAAAGATACAACTAGAATACAGTTAGATACTTTTCTTTAGCACATACACTAAGTAAGCAAGTTAAATTGCCCAGACAACATTCAGTACTAATAATTACAGAAGGAAGACTCTTTGCCTTTAGTTTTAGACAAAAGACTACCAGGAAGTGGAAAGGGAAGGATATTCTTAGATCTGAACTGCAGATGCATTAAAACTTTTAAAGTTTACAGTTAGCACAGATCTTACTACAGTAAGAAAACACTTGGGAAGTTGAAGTTTCCAGTGTCTTCCTGGAAATCATGTGTTTGGACTAGCAGCATGATAGGAAGGGGGCAATAAATACAATTACCTTTACTAATCATGAGTAAGGTCAGGTCTGTAATGCAACATATGGGGGGTTTTTCCACTTGAAACAAACAGGATTTATTGTTGTACACGTCCTAGAAAGAGCTTGGGAAGAATATTTAGATGAATACCCGGGAGACTAGGGAAAGTACTCTTAAATAAAAGGGTGTGTAATTCGAGATAGAAAGCCAGACAGGGGAGGGAAGTTTCTCAGAAGAGCAGAACATGCTTGAGAATTTAAGAGGAATGGGCTAAATCAAGTCTACCAGGTGACTTAAGTCCAGATTAGTGCGGACACTCAACAAATAACATGCATTTTGAATTTCAGTTTATGGTACAGAAAGAAGAGCAGCATAACTACCTATGTCTGCCTCACAAAGGAAATTAAGAACTGTTGCAAAAGACCTTGAAATGCATTTGACATTCCTCTTTCCTTTACTCTTCAGCCTGGTGGTGGTGTGCACTTGGTATCATAACACAGGGTTCCTCTATACTACCCATACTCTATGAAGTGGTCCAAAAGATCTATTGATTTACTCCACAGTATAGCTCTTTTAGCATTCAGATTTCATCTCTCTTTTAGTGTTCAGATTTCAAGCATGAAAATATTATCAGTAATAGTGATATGAACTGCTGATTACCTTTTGTTTCCAGGTCAGGAAAATTCTGCAGTCTGTTTCTCATACGATTTACAGTTTGAACTTTAAAGACAACAGGGACTGGATGAGGCCCCAAGGAATTCCACATTTCCTCTGGTGTCTTCTCACCAATGTTGTTCCACACAACAATTACTTTATGTAGGTGGGGGATTGCTTGATAATGATTTAAAAGCTTTAGCAGTAAGTCAGTTCTATTGTATGTCTGCATAATAAGAGTGAATGAATCCAGGGCAGACTGAGTCTGGGTTTTTGGTTCCCTTCTCGAGTTGGGCAGTTTGTCATCTTTGATAGTGGGAAGCAAAGCTGTTAAAGCACCTGCCACAAGAAGCAAGACGATGATCACCACAGAGGTGAAGCGCAGTAGGCGGATTCCCATAACTCTTCCTGGAAGCTTACAGAGGTGAAAACACCTTTAAAACACGTAACAGGAAAGGAAGTCATTATAAACCCATGTACAGTTTTCTCTCTTGATCAAAACTCCCAAAATATTAGGTACATTTTAATTTAAGTAAATAAGGAGGACATTAGCACTTTGGCATATTACTTTCAGCTATCAAGACAGGTGTTTCTGTTACCCAGTTTCTGTGCTTACTTGCTTTTCACTCTTTTTGGTTAACTCTGGATTTCATTATTTTGTGAAATAAATCTAAAGTAGTTCTTAAGAGTGTTCATTGTTTCCTGTTTTTTCAGTACTACATTTTTGATTGAACGTTTACATACCTCACCCAGTCTATCCAGCTGAAAGTAGAAAGCAAATTTGTACAGAGATTCAGTGTTTTCAGCATTGCAGGAGCTTTACCTTAACTGGGAAGCAAAAAAGGTGCCTTCTCAAAAGCTCTGGCAGGAAGGAGGAAATAAAATGCTCGCTTTTTCTGTTGCTCAAGCACCACACAGAAGGAATAATTTTTGTAACTGATTACTGGACATTTTGTCAATATCTCCTTGATAATGGTAATCAGTACAGAAAATGTGATGCTGATCATACTAAGGTTATAACACACAGGTGGAGCAAAAGAAACATGCCAAATGGAGTAATGCAGGAATGCAACAATCTCAGCAACAGCTGAGCTGATAGATTAGAACTTGTGAGAAAATGGCAATGTCAGATGCTAGGTGCTACTTATCAGCTAACTGTGAATGTAGATTTAGTTTAAGGCAGAGGTTTCTGGATCGTGATCTTGGAACTAAACAAAAGCTCTTAAAAAGTAGCTTCTAGAAAGATAGTCCCTCAAATGTTTTTCACACAGTGATAGGATAGCCTGAGTTGGAAGGGACTCATGAGGATCATTGAAGTTTAGCTCCTGATTCTGCACAGGAAAGGCCCCAAAATTCCACCATGTGCCTGAGGGCATCGTCCAAACACATCAGACTTGGTGCTGTCAGGATTTCCCTGAGGAGCCTGTTCCAGTGCCCAACCACCCTCTGGCTAAGATAGCTAAATATTTCCTACTGCCCAGCCTAAACCCACTGCCACAACAGCTTCATGTGGCATTCCTCTAAGTCCTGTCACTGGCCACCAGAGCCAAGAGATCAGTGCTTTGTCCCTCCACTTCCCCTAGCTAGGAAGCTGTAGACAGCTGGGAGACCTCACAGACACTTCTTCTCCAGGCTGAACAGAGCAAGTGACCTCAGCTGCTCCTCATATGGCTTCCCCTCAAGGCCCTTCACTATCTTTGTAGCTCTTCTTTGGACAGTCTCTAACAGCTTTACATCTTTACATTGTATTCTATGAAACTGCACATAACAACCATGAGGTGAGGCTGCATCAAGGCACAGTGGGACAATCCCCTCCCTTGCCCGGCTGGCTGTGCTGTCCCTGGTGCCCCCAGGACAGGGATGTCCCTCCTGGCTGCCAGGGCACTGCTGGCTCCTGTCCCTTGTCATTGACCAGGACCCCAAGGGCCCTTTCCGTGGCACTGCTCTCCAGCCTCTGTTCCCCAGGCTGTCTGTGCATTCAGGGTTGTCCCATTCTAGCTGCAGAATTTGGCACTTGTCTTTGTTGCACTTCCTACGGTTTTCCTTTTCTCCTTCTTTACTTGCAAGATTAGTGCAAACTGAATAGAAGATGAACATTCTAAGCTTGCTACTAACTCATATATATATATATATATTATTTTAATACCATTACTCATGTATTCATTTTACTCTGTAATTTCTAGGTTTTCAGCAGGGAATTCTGATCAAATTCAGTGATCCACGACAGGCAAACAAGTACAGTTTTTGAAAGAGTATCTGTGTGGGTTTTTTCACAGAATTTTCAATCATTTCTTTCCAAAGTGCAAATAACCTGCTTGAAAATATGAAAGTAAATTATTTAAGACTAAAATGCCTCGCAACTTACCTCATTTTTGCCACGTAGGATTGTTTTCCTGGCTTGTTTTTGCAGGGCAGTTGTTTGTGATCTTTGAATCTGCTGGAAATTAAAGGGAGTCTATAACTGGAGATCAACAGTTATCCACATGCTACCCAGCATTCTTGTACAAGTAAAAGGTCCTCTAGTTATTGACTGATATATGCATTCATGGCAATTATCCCATTCCTTTTTCTAATGCTCAGTTAAATAATTATCTCTGCCTTTCAATGAACACTCCTGAAAGAAGTCATTACACCAGATGGTTAAAAAGAAAAGAACAGTCTGTTTCTCTGCTTGTAAAATTGCTTTGTGCCAGTGCAATGTCTGTGTGTTCCATCCCTAAGTTCAGCTATGGAGATACAAGTAGGTCTTCAGAACATGACAGGTGTTCCTGTGCTCACCAGGCACCACTAAAAATATGTGGCTACCACAGTCAAGCAAACCAAATTTTATCCCAATAATATTTTATTTTCTGGGTCATCCCCTTTACATTCTCACTAAGATTATCAGTTGTATCAGAGGTTTAAGGCACAGCATTTTGGTCTTCCCATGAGGTTTGGCAGCTTGGAAAATATGAGTCCAAGCACATAAAAGAAGGATATACAGGACTCAGGACAGCAATATAGGAAAGCTGTGCTCCTAGGTTGTTGGAGAGATTTTTGTTCCATTAAAACTTGCCGAACAACCAAAGAGTCATTAATTTTGATTTGAGAATGGTACGCTGAAAGCTTAGAGCACATTAATTTGTTTAATTTGTTGAATAATTGAACCTCTGTGAAATTCCATAAGAGTAATTTGTTTGGACTATATAAATTTGCTTCTTAAAACTATAGATTTGTTATTTGTGTGTACACCGATCTGAATAGGTCCACATATACAGGTCTCCCCAAATCTGAGATCAAATCTTACTATTATTTTGTGACAAGAGGTCACTGAAACTATTTCCAGAAGCTAACTGCTTGTTCTGGTTGCTTCATTTTATAGGGAATCATGCCTGACTTCTGAAAATTATTAGCAGCAGTGGCAACACAGCATTTATGAGGTCCACTGTATTCCCATCAAATATGCTTTTGAAGAAGTGAACTTCAGATCCTCTTTCAGCAGTTTGCAACCTATTTGAAACATTTACCAGTGCCATTGTAACGACTAATTAAACTTTAAAAGCATACTTAAAACGAAAACATAAATACTGCTGGCTGTTTATGAGACTTTGCTTGCCATACCTTCTAGTGCTTACAATAGGTGTAGTGATAGGTAATGATGATATTAGTATATATTCTCATAATAAACGTCTGTTTAGGTGTTTTAGAATTAGCATCACGGCACTTTCCAACAAGCAAATGCAGTTAAATTTTGCCAATTAAGTTAGGAAATTTCAATGCCAGATTGATGTCCTTTTAAAAATCCTACAATACTACCTGCAGATAACACAAAATTGACGAAAATAAAATCGCTACATCAAACACCAGTATTTTAATCCTCGTTCCAAGAAAAAGAGTTCTCGAACGGGGTCCCCTGCTCTGGCGGGCAACATCGCTTAACAGCACCCCGGAGTAGTTGGGTGCAGCCAGGCAGCAGCACCACGCAGCACCGCCCGGTACCGCGCAGCACGGCTCGGCACCGCCCGGCACCGCGCAGCACGGCTCGGCACCGCGAAGCACGGCTCAGCACCGCCTGGCTCAGCACCGCCCGGCACCGCACGCCCCGCTCGTCGCCCCTCGCTCACAGCTTCGCTCACGTTCCGCAGGCGCCGCTATCGCCGCTTCGTCCGGCCGGGTTGTTCTTCCCAGGGGTCACCGGCAGCACAGCAGGGCAGGGCGGAGGAGGTACCGGCCCAGCCCCGCCGCTCGGCCCCGCACAAGCCGCTCCGGTGACTCAGGGGCGGCCGTGCGGGACCGCGGCAGCGCTGCGGTGGCGGCGCCGTGCCCGTTTCCTGCCGTGCGTCCCTGCGCTTCCTCCCGGCAGGCTCCGGTTTGTAGTCCAGGGTCCTGCGGCGGGCGGAGCGCTCCGGCGGCTCTGGCTGTCACACACCGAGCGCGCTGCTCCGCCGCCCCCGCCCCGTGCCAAGCGCTGCCACAACAGCCGCACCGGGAGCAGCCGGCATCATAAGCGGGACGCGAGCGAGCGGCTGGCACGGGACGGAGAAGGGTTCACGTTTGGGGCGTGCTGTGTTTCATTAGCGGGCGGCACAGCCCTGATCCCGGCGCGCCCCCTCAGCCCCAGCCCGGCCCCCGGCGCGCCCCCTCAGCCCCGGTGCCCGGCGGCGCAGGCGCGGTGGCGGCCGGAAGCGGCGTGTGGGCCGGCCGGGCAGCGCTCCCGCTCCGCCTGCCCGTCCTGCCGGCCCGGCGCGCCGCGGCCCCGCCGCCGGAAAGATGCTGCCCCTCTCTATCAAAGACGATGAGTACAAGCCACCCAGGCTCAACCTGCTCAGGAAGGTGTCGGGCTGGTTCAGGTGAGTAGCCCAGGGCCGGCCGGGCTGGGCGCGGCTGGCGCCGCGGCCGAGGCCCCGTGGAGGGGCTCTGCTGGCTGGTGCCGAGGCACCCTGGCCGCCCGGCGAGCGGGTCCGGCCTCCTGGCACTGTCCTGGCGGCCGGTGACCCGCGGTGTGCTCCGTACGCAGGTCTATCCTGGCGGACAAGACTTCCCGCAACCTCTTCTCCTTCCTCTGCCTCAACCTCTCCTTCGCCTTCGTGGAGCTGCTCTACGGCATCTGGAGTAACAGGTAACCGGGGCGGGGGCGCGGCGGGGCGAGCGCGGCTGCAGCGCGCAGGAAGCGGCGCGTCCCGCCCGGCCAGTGCCACGTCTCCTTTCGGCAGGGCCGGGCCTCCTGGCCCGCCGTCTGGAGGGGCCGCTCGGCAGAGCCTTGGGGGCCGCTGGAGAGCTTCCCCCGACCGGGGCCGCTCTCGTGGGCAGCGACCGGCGCCGCCGTCCCCTCTGCCGGGTCCCGGCGACGCGGCGGAGGCGCTCCGGCGGGGGGGCGCGACTCGGCGCGTTGCGGAGGAATGCTGTTTGGAGTTGCTGTTATGCTCGGTGCTTCGCTGAGGAGGAAGCTTGGCCTTGGCCCGATTTACGGGACTCCGGGGCTGTAGTTGCTGCTTGCCACAGAGGTCCTCTGTTGGCGAGTGTGGCTTCATCCGTAGGTTAATAACCTGGATATCGCTGCCTCGAACATCCTTGTCTCGAGGGAGAAACAGGATTTGACATATCCTGGTATAGCTGAGTGGTACTTTACATAGCACAAAAATTCACAAGAATGAAAAAAATGGAAGAGACTTGATTAAACTGCTACTGAAAAATCTGTAGCGAAATAAAAGAAATGCAGAATAACTTCAGCACTGGTGTACGGTATAAAGGTAGAGAACAGGCAATGGTGCTAGCAGTGCTGTCATGCTTCATTGGTGGTAGAGTGGTTGTTTTATGATGAGATTTCAGTCTCTTTTAATAGTTCAGTTTGGAGTGGACTGGTGTGGAAGTGTCATCTAAGTCCAGCAGTGTCCTCCTTACCAAAAGTTGTCGTATGAGCATAAATTACTGGAACTCTTAAAAGTCCTGAGTGAATGCAGTGGTGTGGGTTTGGAAATGGTTGCATCCTAATATTTGCAATGTTGTTCTGAATCTCTCAAATTACACTCTAAAATCCTCAACTTTGATTACAGTAATTGCTGCTGTGGCACCAGAGAGCATGCAGTGCTGTCATGGGCACAGTCTGTCTTGGCAGCATCCAGCCCATTTTGAATGTGTTTGGTTTTGGCTTTGATGTTGATTCACTTCGCAGTTTGAGGGTTATGGAATGCATAGACTGTCTGTTTGAGTATGGATTTTTTTTCCTAATAACTCAGCAGATGTAAATATTTTTCTTAGCTGTTCTGATATAAAGAACTTTGTGTTCATGTGACTTTGTTCTGATGTCTGTCTTTTAAACATAACAATCTTTTTTGGTAGTGTGACCTTAAAAAGTCCTGTATATGAGATAACTAAACTGAGAAACTTTAATGACACTCACAGAACTTTGTCACTGAAGAATATGGCATATTGGAATTCAGAAGACACTTATTTTTGTTCATACTTTAGATTAAGAATCAGGATTTACTGCATAGCCAATTAAATTATTCTTTTGTTTTTATTTCAAGTAGTTTTGGGTATCTAAGTCTAGATTTTGGTCTAGAGCAAAACAGGGTCTTAGCAATTACATCTTTAATAGAGAGGGGTAGCAGAGAATGTGATCAGAGAATGTCTTCAGTCAAAGCAGACGGGTCATGCCTTGGAAAGTGAACATGTAACAAGCAAACAAGGAACCATATAGGGAGAATAATTTTGTCATTTTGAAGACACAGTTCCATTGCTCCTCACATGAGAAATTCTCCTGAGCTTCTTTTTGCCAAATAGATTGTTTTCTCAACTCAGAAGAGAGTGTTGTCTAAACGCTTCTTGAGCTCTTTCAGGCTTGGTGATGTGACTACTTCCCTGGGGAGCTTGCTGCAGTGCTCAGCCGCCCTCTGGGTGAAACACCTTTTCCTAATGTCTAATCTAAACCTCCCCGACTCAGCTTCATGCCGTTTCCTGGAGTTCTGTCACTGGTCACGAGTTTGCTGGCTGAGAGCTTGTTTGCTTGTTTAAGGTTGAAATTTGCTACATGTGCACATTTGTTTAATTTGATGTTAAACTAAATCAGCTGTGGAAATGTCTTTATTTAGACACAGTGTGTTTGAGTACAGGGTTTCTACTAGTTTTTGTTCTGGATGATGTGTTTGGCTCTACAGGAGTTCTTGCATGTATGCCATGTTGCTGGTGGTTCACTGTATTGGTGGTCGTTGACTGAAACACTCAATCACTTTAGTAATTGCTTTGCACCCATTTTTTCTAAGGTCTTGTTACTTTACAGGTCACTTTAAAAAAGCCTCAGATGTACTGAGATTGATCTCTTACCAGGCTTCCTGCCATTTGTGCAGCTCAATGACTTGTAGCTGTACCTATGGTACAGAGCGTGGTTATGCTACGAGGTGAATTGCACGGCAGATGCAGTTTGCTGATAAATCCACGTGCCACCTGGAATTGTTAGCTTAGGTCTTGAAAGCAGCATAGCTGTATTGGTGTTGCACTTAAGGTAAGCCTTGCTTTAGTGAGATTTGCAGGTGTGAGCCCAGTGCCAGGGTAACTTGCTGCATTATTTCTGGTTCTAGAACATGTATGGGATTTTGTTAGAGTAGCAGTCCTTATACAATTCTCTTTCTCTGAAGGTTCTACAGAAAAACAAAAGAACAAAAAACCACCAAAACCCCATCATCTCAGAAAGCAGTAGCTCTCTCTGCTTAGCGATGCTTATTCCTTCCACTTCACAGTCAGTACAACTTAGGGTTACTGTTGCTAATTACCTTCTACCTGAATATTTGATGTACTTTATGGTGGGGTTTTTGCCTTACTGGATCTTCCTAACTGCTCAGAACCTAACCTAAAATGAGCTGTTTCCATAAAGATGTCGCCTGATTTTGGGGAGGAGGGAGATGTTGCCAAAACTCTTCAAGAATTCGATGGCAGATTCTATTTTGCTGCTTCATAGGCATCCAGCCTATGGGTCTTGTTTTAAGGTTTGTTCAGAACAGCTTCATCTCTCCTGCTTTGGTGGCTACAGCACCTGAGGACAATATATACCATGCCGTCATCCTTCTGCCTTAAATGTTATAGTTGTGTGTATGTATAACTCTGGATGTGTCCATAAAGTATATATATAAATATATAGAACAAGACACTTCGTCTTTCCTCTCCTTTAAACCCACTTCTTCCGCTGTTGAGTGTTTCATCTGAAACACTTAATCTTAATCTTGTAATTGTTTTCAGTAAGGCCGAAATAGTTTAGCTTTGTAATATGAAGTGGTTGGAATGAAACCGCTTTGGCTAATGAAACTTTGTATTTGACTTCAATGTCAGTATGTCTATCTTCTAGAACTTGTTAAACCAGTAATTGCTTCTTGTGCTTGAATTTCCACGAACTGAATTGTACATGTAGTTATTCTTAGATAACCGAAGAACTGGAAAAATGGAACTTTTTGGACTGTTGATTAACAAATGCTCAACAGTACTTCTCTGTCAAATGTCTTTTAAAATATGAAGCATTGTTTTTTGGTTTCAATGCACGCAGTTCCCTGCAGACTTACAGAACCTGTTCATGAGTAATTTGGTAAACTTTGGCAGCACTTGTGTGTGGTGTTAACCCCAGTTTACCTATAGCCCACAAACTGACACAAGTTCTACTGACTGGCTAACTCATGAACTAATTTAGCTTTGAACCTCTTAGCATACTGGTTCACTTTAACTGTGTTTCTCAATCAAGACTGACAAACAGTTGTGCACTGGTCTTTGAAATTAGCCACTGAAGATGTGGTGTCTCAGCCTCTGATTCCTTCAGCCTCTAGATCTGAGAGGTGTGTATCTCCTAGTCAGTGCCTTGCCACTGCTAAGGCAAAGATTCAAAGTTGAAATATGTTGATGAGAGATGTGGCTGTGGGTACATCTATTCCAGGGATTTTGGTTTGTGTCTGTGGAAACCACCTTTCACTGTCACCAAAATCATAGCTAGGAGGAATTTTTTGCCAAGCACTTTTCCAAAGTGCCTTCTCTAAAGCTGAAAAAAGCAGTTTTGGCATCATATTTCTGTGATGAAGCATGGATTTCTCCTCCGTGCTAGCAAAACCGTGCCTGAAGCTTAGAAACACAGTGTATTCTGCTAGTGTGTAAAAGATTAATGTCTGTGGAGTTTTTTTCATATTCAACATGTAGCATATGAAACATAACCCTTTTTTCCTTTTCTCTTTCAGTTTAGGTCTGATATCAGATTCTTTCCATATGTTTTTTGACTGTACTGCTCTATTGGCTGGATTAGCAGCTTCAGTTATTTCAAAATGGAGATCAAATGATGCTTTCTCATATGGGTAAGAAACTTCATGCTGTTACCTTAATGTATTATAGTAAATGCTTAGGCAGTTATTTTTCACTTACAAACAAAAGCTTTTTGCTGAACATGGGAAAACTATGTTGAAAGTGAGGGTTTTTTAAGGTGAGCTATGTAAACATCTAAGTTAATAGAAATAATAAAAATATGAAGGCATTGCTTTTGGGGAGAAGGTTTATCACTTCCAAGATCTCTCTGATCATACTAGTGGAAACAAGTTAGAGAGCAGAAAGTTGCCCTGCATTGCCATGTATTAATGACACCAGTGAAGAACAAGCAGCCACATCCTGGGTTTGTCCTCACAGTGCAGTGAGGAGCGTTACGGGGATTCCCAGGCTGCTGGTGTCCCACTGCTCCTTTGGAACAGAAAGTTAAAACTGAAAGAAGCCGAGTCTCAGTGGTGCTGCTTTGGAGATTAGAAGCCATGACTCTGGGAAGCAGCAGGATTCAGGAGCTGTGGCTGCCATTTACATAGATCCACAAGGCTGAGGTGTGTCATCCCGTACTGCCCTTGGTGGATTTGTCTGCTGCAGCTGGCATTTGGCAGGCACTTGGTTCCACTGAACATGGCAGCTGTGCCCTATAAAACAATACTGGTGGTACCATATTATTAATTGTAATACTGATTAACAGCAAATTACTTGTTACATGGGCATTCCCCATAGCATTATTGACCTGTCAGCATATAGCTTCAGCTGCCTTGCTTAAGTGTGAATCATATAGTTTGAAACTTAGAGCACTGTTTAATTTAGGTGGAAGCTCCAGTGTGCATAGAAATCAATTTGGAGAGAATCATACCATGAACTAATTGCAGTGAAAGCACGTTCTGTATTAATTACTGCTGAGCATTTAAACAGCTGGTGTTCCCTTTATCAGAGAACAGCCACACTTTATTAAGTCTGATGTTTGCTACATTGAAATTACTTATTATTCTAATCTGGCAGTTTATTATTGTCAAAATTTGATCTTTGAAATAATTAATTTCTGCTTGAAACTTTTACTGAAAATCCACCTTCTAGAGGGGAAGCAAATTAATACATGTCTGTTTGATATTGAACATAACACCAGAAAACTGTGATTAGGTTTCATGTGCTTATCTTAGTTTGTGGCTTCTAAATTACATTTATACCATAACTTTGAGTAGACATAATCTCAAATGGAACAATTTTGACATACTGAAAGATTTCTTTCATCTAGATCAGAGAATGGCTGATCTGGATCAGGCAATTTCTGTCAAAGACAACATGGTCAGTTTTATATACTAATCCATAATTTATATGCCATCTTCCATTTAGCAAATTTGTGTAATATAACTGTTTGAGAACTAGAAGATTGCACTCCAGTCTCTTAAGTTCTAATTTTCAGCATTTAAATGAAAGGGGTAATTTCTGTAATTACTTTTTTTTGTTTCTTGCAGTTATGTTCGAGCAGAAGTACTTGCTGGTTTCGTAAATGGCTTGTTTCTCATCTTTACAGCATTCTTCATTTTCTCTGAAGGTGTTGAGGTATGGGATGAAATCAATTGCATCCTTACATTCTATAATTAATATGGATAAACATTTCTGATTTTAATAGGAATAAATTGTTGAAATTAATGAATTGAAAATTTAAATTATGTTCATAATTGATTAGAAATCTGATTTGAACAGAGACTAGGGCCATCTGAAGTTGCAGTTTAATGACAGAGAAACCCAGCTTTTTCAGTTTCTGTACTAGCTTCTTAAATAGTGTATTTTGCTTATGTGTAAAGATTCTGTGAGGTGGAGCCTGTCCTTTTTTTCAGCCAGTTAAGGATGTCTTAGAAAGATCTTCACTTCTCTTTGTTAAAGAAAAAATGAGTCCAAGAAAGAAAGGCCCAAACTAGTAATTCCGAGGAGAGAAGTTAAACATAAGTAACATGCTGAGAAGTTTGACCAGCTTGTTAAAAAAAGAAGTCTGGTCTCCAAATCCTGAAGTCTGATATAAATGGCAAGTAATAATAGCTTAAAAATTTACAAGGGCTCTTTTCTTGCATTTTTTTTACATGATAGTTCAGGTAATAATTTCAAGATTGAAATTTAGACATTAAGGGCAACATCAAAGATTAAGAGTAAAACTGATAACTATCTCTAATCAGCTTGAATTAATGCTTCTACTTTTTAATGGGAAATACACTATAAATTTGTTTAGACTTCTAGTTCAGAGAAAGTCTATCGAGTTTTTCTTTTACTAACAGAGAATAGGAAAGAGTTTTTTCTACATTGATAGGCTTGTAAATATTTCAAAACCAGTTAAAACTGGGCTGAAATTGCCTATAAGCCTGGGAAAACTTCAAATCTAGAAGCAGGAGGAAAACTTACTAGAAAAATTAAAAACTGTGACAGGGTCAAGGGTAACACTGAAACATCATCCTCTTCCTGCTGATCTCAGCTCCCATGCTAAGTATTCTCCTTTGCTTGTGGTGGTCACTCTCTCTGAGTTACTTTAAAATTTTACTGTGCTAAATGTTTTATTGTCTTGCTGTTTACTGCCTGTACCTTTCATCCTTGTGGAGAGATGGTAAATGTTTTTCTCCTCTGTCTGTAGTAATTTACACTCATCAGCACTTAGCTTCAGATGCAAATTGTATTAGGTCTATGATGTCTCATTGAGAAAAATATTCCAGAGGAAGTAGGGTAAAAAAGAATTGGAAAAAAATCAATCTAGATTTGAGAATTTCTAAAAAACTGTCATAATTTGTTCTGAGTCTTCATCTCATTCCCCTCATTGCCTCACCTCTTGAAGGAGAAAGGAAGAAATGGCATTCCAGACTCGAAGAAGTCTTATAGGTGATTTAAGCAATCTACATACTGCAACAAACCTGAATGTTTTCAGATGGTGTTGAGCCACATCCCACAGCATAACCAAATCTGAGCTAGGCTCTCAGAATATTCTTCTGTACTTTCACAGCTTTAATAATAGAACTTTATTTTCAGACACTGAGAGTTGGTCTGTGCATCATCCCAAAAAGTGGAAGTCCTGAGTTATTTTTAATTATGTCTATATATATGTTATGTATGAGAATGCTCCTGTATCTAAGTAGTTTTGTGGTGCCTTGTAATAATGTAAAGGGATTGTAAAACTCTACATTTGCTTTTTGGTTTGTTTCATTTTTTTTTAGAGAGCCCTTGAGCCTCCCGATGTGCATCATGAGAGACTTCTTCCTGTTTCTATACTAGGATTCATTGTAAATCTGATAGGAATATTTGTTTTTCAGCATGGAGGTCATGGGCATTCACACAGCTCTGGTAGGATGTAACTTCAGTACTGTTTCCTTTCTTGGCAGCCTGTGTTCCAGGGCCTTATTATGTCCCAGTATTACATTTGATGTCTTCTTAATGGCAATCCTAGCAAAGTCTGTATGTGACCTATTGCTTTGTTGACTTTGGTGTTTTATTACCAGCCTTGGCATGCCACTGTTGTACTTCTCATATTAATATCCATTAAGTGGAGCACCTAGGAGTTCAGAAACTCCTTTCTGGAGTTCATGCACTCTCCTGCACTTTATTGAAAGAGATTTGCAGTGCGTCTTTTTGGACAAATTTAAGCTGGGCTTGAGCAAGGTTCTGGCTGGAAAATTTAGAAACAGTATTTGAACCAAATTTTAAGCATGAGATGATTCTGCTTCAGATGTTTCTCAACTTAACCTTTTGAGTTGAAATGCAGAATTTATTTGCCTAAATATATGTGGTAAACACTCTGGGTTTTTTTTCTGCAAAGCCTGTGGGCCTCTCTTGGGCTTTAAGCAGCAATCTAAGCTTGAGTTTTTAATCTGCAAATGACAATCAATTTCTGCTTTCTTAAAACAACTATTTTTAAAGTTCTTGTATCTAATGAAGTGTACATTTTTCAAATTGTACTAGAAGTCTAGCACAAGTCTCAGAAGTGGGAATGTATAAAAGTGCTTGACTTTTCAAACCTGGTATATTTTGTGTATCTCTATATATAAATAAAAAATATGTCTGCACAGCAGAGCTGTAGATGACAAACACCTTGTGTTAAGTTTCTTATTTAAAGCCATACCTTAAGTTGATCTAAAAGATTAATAGGTTTTGAGTAGCTAAGAAACAAATATAAGAGTACTCATCATTTATGTATTCATAAATTCACTCTGATGGTGATATTTGTTTACAGGGCATGAGCACAGCCATTCTCTGTTTAACGGTGGTCTCAGCCATGGGCACAGTCACAGAGATCATGGACACAGCCATGAACATAAACATTCCCATGGACACAGTCATGGCCATGGCCACTCTCATGGTCAGGAGTATTGTCATGGTAAGTACTGAGCTGATGACATAGACTATCGTGACTCAATCTAAATCTGCAATTAATAACTTACTGAAAAATAAAAGGAGTGTGTTGTCAGCTTGTTGTGATCATACATGGAAGTAGCTTCATTAAATGTCTAGTATGCTCTGCCACCATCATGAGTTTTGTGACCATTTTGTGTTTCACTTGCAGTAATTTCAATGTTAGTTTTTAAAGATTTTGCTTTACCTCTGGTTTTTGAGTGTGTGCTGTAATGTTGTGTGTTGTCAAAAGATGGACAGCTGTATGCTATTGCAATAGTGAAATTAGTTATCAGGTGCTCTGTTTCAGTTTTTTCATTAAAATCAATTGACAAAGTTGAGCTGTTTTGCTATTGTTCTCCATTTGTATAATTTTACAGCTCAAGGTATTAGGAAAAATCAACCAGTGAACTTTGGGTACTTATGGATTGTTCATTTTACTTGGTTTGTGATCTCACATAAGACTTTCCCCATTTTGTGTAGTTGTAATCTGTTTTAAGATGGTTATGGAAAAGATACTTGTTATGTTAGCTATGCTTAAATCTTTTCTATTAAGGCAAACAATCTGAGAAGAGACTTTCATGTTAAATGTGGTCAGTAGCCTTCACTATGGGAGAAGAGGTTGTGTAGGTAGCTCCTATTTGAAACAATGGAAATGAAAGCCTTGTGGTAATGCAGGGTTGTCAGTCCTTCCTGCCTAAGCAACAAAATTAGATCTGACGTGACTCAAAATGTGCACATTCAGAGCAGGGAATAGGGTGGGAACTGGCAGACAGGAGGTGACAAAGAGTATAAAAATATTTACTTGTCCCTTCCTTGCTATTCTTAGAAAATCAGTGTTTGTCTTCCAGTAGTTCTGGAATTTGGTTGGAAAGCAGGAGCTCCCTCCTTCTGCCTCTTCCTTGCCTTCCACCTGGCCCCCACCCTTGCAGACCAGTGAATGTAGCTATCTGTCTTGTGCAGTTTGATATTCAAAGCAGCTCTTGTGTAAATTATTGTGTATCTTCACTAGAAGCCTTTTACTATCCTTCAACAAGTTTTTCTTAAAATATCTTTCAGATTAATGCTACAGAGGCATTAATCTGCTTGGATGAGAAGATTTTTTAGTTACTTGTTCCTTCTCCAAGTCTTATTCTTGTTTTTTTAACATTACGTGTAAATGCTTGCTTAAGTGAAGGATTTCTGGTTGGTTAGCAAATTTATTTAAACCTACTCTTCTCACTTCTGTTCATGGCTTGTGTTCTTGAGGAGTCTTATTTTGCTATATACTAGCAAGGTCTTACCTCTCCATTTGTTTTAATTAAGAACAAATGTAGATATTTTATTTTCATATATAGCTATGTAGAAATCTATTATGCAAAGGGATGTTGTATTTTAAAAAATGCATTTTAAGACTTAATTGCTTCATTAAAAAGCAATAGCTTGAGTAAAAGCTGGTCATTGGGAGCAGCCTGTCTGTCCAAGACATTTCTGAAAGGGAGAGTGTAGCAGAAAGGCCACTAGAGAGACCCTTTGTCTTGGTTAACGTGTCAATAATTGCCTCCACAGATGACCATTCCCTTGAAGTAATGGCTGGATCCAGCAAACAGATTTTACAAGGTATGATGAGAATAAGTATGATGTTTTATTGGTTTTATCACAGTCTACCTGCCTGGGTCTGTCACACCTCTGTTTTAGAGGGTTCCTCTGGATAAATGCCATGTTTTTCTTAAAGGAGCTATTTAACGAAGTTCCATTTCCCCTGTAAATGGCTCTGCTGTGTCCTGTGCATGACTAGGTGTTGAGACATTGACAGAAGTCTAAATGTAGTGCACTGTCAACACAGTTTAAAAGATGCATCCCAAAAGCTAGGATTCAGCTTCTGTTATTGGTGCTGAAAAATCAATGAAAAACTAGGAAAGAGTGGTTAAAAGCAGAAACCTAAGGAGCCTAATTGCAGTATATGTTCTGTAACATGAAGATGCAGATTGATATAATTGTTAAAGAGTACCTGAGCTTAAAACTTGCATTTCATCAGGCTCTTAGAGTTGGTTTAGAGCAGATGGTAATGTATCTAAATTTCTTGAAGTACTATTGGAGTCCCTGATCTCCTGAGGATTAGTTATGGATAATTTAGATGTTGGTTTTGAACTTTGGTTGGCTGTTTGTTGGTTTTATTTTGCTTATTTTAATGTTCAGAAGTTAAAGGGAGACAATTATGAGATGTAGGAGGTAGTAATTATTTGGCATACCCAAATGTATGTAGGGTTTTCCCTTATTGGATGATCTTCTGCCTTGTTTGTAGTCCTTGAGAAGGAGCATTTGCCAGTTCTTCCAGAATTTACAGTACACTGTATTATGTATACTCAGTATTTCAGTTGAAGATATTTCAAAGTCAGTCTTTTTGTGAAACACTCATTTTAATTGAAGCATATTAAAAAGACCTGATTTTATTTTAGTTTTTCAATAGTGAGGGAAAAACCCCACCAGGTGATGCAAAGACAGTCACTATCAAGACAATCACTCACAAGCAATCACATCCCGCCCGCAGATCAGTGCCTAGGGAAGACTGAGCGTCAGCTGTTTGGGAAAGAGAACACTGGTGATAGTGGGGAGCATGGTGTTGGAGGGTATGAAAAGTCCCTCTGGTCCATTTGGATCAGCTGGCCTGGCTGTGTGCCCTCCCAGCATCTTGCCCACCCCAGCCTTCCTGCTGTGGGGTCTTGAGAAACAGAAGGCCCTGATGCAGGCTGCTGTGGAGAAACTCAGCTTTGTCCCAGCCAGAGCCAGTACAAATGCACACTTGGAGAAATCCCCAAAGAGCTGCTTTATAGTGGTGTGTTGTTTTTACAAGAGGGAATTACCTGTCTGGAGAATTGCATTCAAAAAGCTGTTTCTGAATGACTTCCAGTCACTGCCAGCAGAGAGCTCCAAAGGCTAAACTTTGACTAGCTGCAAAGTATGTGTTCCTTTGTACTTGAAGGAAGTGTTATTCTTCAGAATAAGAGCAAGGCTTCTCATGTTTGCAGTATTGTTTAGTTTTCAAAGCTATTTGTCTTGGATTTCTTTGCCAAATAACTTCTAGAAGGTGTTGCCAAATAAACATTAGCACATGTCAAAGCTTTGCAGAACTGTTTCTGTTAACAGTCTGTCCATCTTATGCAGACCTCACTACTGTAGGTATCAGGGAACATGAGTTTCTGTACTATAATAAGGGTGAGTACTGAATGAAGAAAGTCTAAGTGCAGCTGCTAATCACTGTTCAAGTTAATAGCCTTGCTATGAAATGCCCAATACTGCTAAGTGGATAACAGAATGTTAATTCTTCAAATGGCCCATATTCTACAAATACATTAAAGTCTTTGTGTATTTGACCCAAAACTGACCAATTTAAAAAGTATAGATCATATTATCTAGTTCTTGAAACTTCTTTTTGTAAAACATCTCTGAAATGCTCCATTAGCTTTAAGAATAGCAAGTTGTAATGGTGTCACTTGGTCTCTTACAGGTGTATTTCTGCACATTGTGGCAGACACGCTGGGAAGTATTGGTGTAATCATATCTGCTATACTGATGCAGAACTATGGTCTAATGATAGCAGATCCTATTTGTTCAATGCTGATAGCACTGCTTATAGGTGTAAGGTAAGTGTTGTTATCACTAGTATTTGGTAGAATTTTGGATGCTAGTTACAGCAGAAATTGCAGCTCAGAAGGGAAAAGGGTTTTGTTATGCTAATGGCTTACAACATTTGCTTTTCTTCCAAGAGTGTTGTGTTACCTCTTCTGTACAGCCATTCTGGTGAGCTCTTACATGAGCTATCTTTCTTTTCCTTTTTCTACAGCTACAACTTTCCCTCTTAAATCTGCATATTTTGTCCTTCTTTGCATAATACTACAAAAATGTCTTTCAGGTTCAAACTGTAGAAAGCTTCATCTCTGTATTTAGTACATGCTTATATAAACCAATGTACTCCAGTAAATGGAGCAGAATGGTTTCAGGGCAGCAGAGTTGAGACTGCTGGCACAGGATGTGCCCTGGTCCCTCCCAAAACAAGTCTGCTAGGTTTTAGTTTTCTTATATCATCAAGAACTGTCTTTTACTTTGCATTTGCACTATGAGATATCCTTATTTCTTTTAAGATCTGATGGAAATGCTTCACGGACTTCTGGATTTCACAGTTGTTTCTTACCACGATCACTGTGACTGTGAAGCTATTTGGATTAGACTGGTCAAGCAAATATTTCATTGAGTGATGTTATGAGGCTTTTTTGGCAGCAGTTTCAATGGTGCCATAGGGCAGTGTGCCACAACTCCAGTTACAACCTAATAACTCAACATCTTTGTCTGTTCAGCAGTGGTGAGTGTCATCTGATGAACTGCAGCTACTTCTGCTCATACCATGTATGGCATGTTTATGGCTTGTGCATGGCAGCATTCACAGGATTATTGATGTGAATCTCCCTGCTAGTCAAAGTAGGGCAGCAGGCTTCAGACACAACGCCCACAGAAATGTTTGTGCTAGAAATCACTATTAAATCACCACTTTAATAGGAACTTCAGAGATTTTGACTTCAACATTCTGTAATTTCATAAATGACAAATTATTACAAACTACTTCTAGTACTGAAATCTCAAAAAATGGGAAAGAAAATGTGCAAGTTTCCAAGGGGGGAGAAACTATTGCCGAGGTAGAGGTAATAGCTGAGTAAAAGGTTTCATACACTTTGTTTTTTAAGGGTCCAGCTTTTTGTACAGCAGGAAATACCACATGAATGACAATTCAATTCTTTTATTCCATTCATACAGTAGTTAAAATTACACTGAATTCCATAACAGAGGTGTCATAATAATGTCGTTTATAAATAGTTTTCTAGCACAGAAAGAAGGAACATTTGAGACCTATGTTCTATGCTAAAAATGCTGGAAAAGTTCACTATTTGATGTGTCTTTTGATCTTAGGCCAGACTTCAGCCTGTAACATTATTTTGTTGGTCCACAATGTTATAAACTGTTAGTAGAATAATTCTGCTATCAGTGCAGTCAGCTGCATCATAGCTGATAGAAGCAAGTCTGCATTTCTTGCCATCTGACACATCCTGGCACATCAGTGGAGCAAACACTAATTGCAGGGTTGGGTGGTTTTGTGATGGTATTTTATTTGTTTTCTAAGCAGTCCAACGGACTGAACTATTGATGGTTTTGCTTGAAATGCACTTTAGGATCATAAAGAAGATTACTATCAGTTTCAGATGCCTGTTGAGAACTTGAGTCCCTTTTTGTTGTGTTTGATTTTAGTACTCTTCATTGAGAGTTCTGGACATAAAACCACTGTTAATTTTGCCTTATTCTTCACTGTGTTGTGTTTGAAGTGTCCTTTAAGAATTAGTGCAAAAGGGTTTTCAGATTTTCCCGTAAGGTGGTCTTCTGTAACAGTAGTATGGGAGCCCAGGTCATGCTTGCTAGGATATTATAATAGTTTTGTACTTAATCTTTTAAAGTCACCTTAATCTAACCCAGAGGAGAAAAACTGCTGAAGTTCTGTGAAACTTACAATTTGAGGGGAATAACATTGCAAAAATACTTTAAATTGGTAATGGCAAGAGGTATGTCTACTTTGGGGTATGGGGGGACGGATATTTGGGTTTTGGGGTTTGTTTGGGTTTTTTAATTGTCCGTTTCCTCATGGGATACTTGTGGGTTTGAGGTGGGAAGGACTGGGATGTTCAATTTGTAGTTCAGGAGTTGCTGTCAATTTCTGTGGGCCTATTTGAAACTTTAATAAATAATTTTTGGGGTAAATTTGGCTTCAGATTAAATAATTGCATTCTGTTTCAAATGAATTTTTTTTTTTTTGTTTGTGTTCCTTTTACTGTTAAACCAACTTCGATAAGGTAAAGTGGAGTAAGAGTATGTGTGTGCCCCAACAAGCAGACCCCATTCACGTGTGTTTAAAAATCAGGATCTGTTTTGTAATCAGGATCTTTGTGGCTGTAATAAAAGAAACATAGTTTTGAGCCAGATATGCAACAGCCATTCTGATAAAGTTTTCAAAAGTCATTCAAAAGTTTTAATGGTGTTTAGGGAATTTGCCCTGATTGGAACCATATCCTCCAAGTTATTGCTTAATGGTCTGAGTTTGACTTAGAGAGTCTGCAGGGTATGAGTAGGGAGTAGGTTAGATCCAGGACTTCTGTTTCTCTGTTGTTTTGTTAGGGTGTTTTGTTGTTCTGGGGTTTTTTTTAGTTTGTTTTAGTTCGGCTCTGTTTGGGGTTTTGTTTTTGTTTTTAAATCTGTATTCTTTCTGTGATACTTTTGTATACAAAGGAGGAATAAAGGCAGAAAAGAAATCCTTATTGCCTTTTATGGAACTATGTCTGGTGAGCCAGTAGAATATCAAAGCTATTGCATGAGAATGCAGAGGAAAATCATTGCTCTTAATGCAGGATTGCTTGTGTCTTTGTGAAATAACTGTTCACTGGTTTTATATTGAGTGTTTGCTTGCTTCAGTGTTGGGCAGCTCTCTCTGGTTTATTCAAGCCTTGCCTGCTGCTATTAGTGGGTTTTCTCTGTTCAGGTTTCTGAAATGATGACCACACTTGGCAAAGAAATCACAACAATACACCAGCATAAGATGACTAAACATCTCACTGGTGCAGTGTAAAGCTGTACAGACTCCCCTTGATAACCTGTTTTGCCTTGTGCATGTGCAGAAGGGTTTAGCAGTGCTTCTTCTGAGAAGTCAGGCAGGGCTTTTAAATCATGCGGTTGAGCCTTCTTGTAGACAACATCTCTAATTAGTGCAAATTGTCAGCTGCTGACACAGTTGCTCTGTTGCTCCTGTGATCCTTGGCTAAGGGTGCTCTAGGGTGACATTCTCTGCCTAACTCCTCATGAGTTAGCTCAGAACATTCTGACTGCACAGTGAAAATCCCATGTGGGATCTGAATTTTCCTGGATGCAACCACTCATATCTGATGACTCTTCGATTACTCTGTACTATCTCATGCAAGTAAAGCATAAATAGGACATGCTTAAAATAGATGAGTCTGTTTTACCAGCATTTTAATTTTTTTTTTAACAAAAGCTTGACTGTTTCACTGTAGTTTAGGCTGACACTGTTCAAGTTTTTTCAAAAGTGTTGTCCACATAATTATATGTGCATTGAATCAATAAACAATTTCCCAAGTCTCTGAACTGCTTTTAATATTTAAAACTAAGTACTCATTTTGTTTCAACATTAGTATTCTAAGCCTTATTCTGAAATGCTGAAGCAATTTTAGTATTTCAGTCAGCTATGTGAAACTAGTCGCCACGCAAAAGCCACAACTCTGCTATAAATCAAGTTTGTCCTAAACCACTATTGGACCCACATGTTTCTAGAAAGGCACAGTAGACTAAATCTGATACTAGATTGCACAGAGCATGCAGACTGCATATTAAGTGGTCAAAGAAATGAGGCAATTTACTTCAGTCATTTAGTGAAGTTGTTTCCATGGGTTACATAATTTTTTGCATAAAATCTTGAGCTGCTTGAACAGGATATAATATGAAAGAGCTTTGGGGGAGGGTGTGCCAGTAACATTTAAGGCCTTTCATGTTTGGGGCATAGCAGTATAAAAAAATTACCTTTTCTAAATGAAGTGCTGCATTCCTTAATATTCAGAAGGAATTTTCTATAGCAAAACTCCTCCAAACTAGCATGTTTGTTGTTAGTATTATTTTAAGCCATTATTGCTAAATGTCAAGCACTACCTTTATTTACAGGGTAATGGTACCTGCCAACCTTGCTTGAAAATCAAGATACTACATTGTTGTGAGAACAAAGAATTCAAAATCTGTAAAGCAAATGTTAAACCTGTGGTCCTTGTCTTGAGCAAAGCTTGCAGTCTGATTAGAATTGCCATTGCCTAATAAAAAAATTCATTAAAGTTCTGAAACAGGCCAACAGTCTTCACACTGCAGAAATGAATGGTGGCTGGGAAAAAAAAAAAAAAACAGAATTTGGGAAAATGGCTGTAGATTTTGAGCCTTAGTATTTGAAGAATCCTGGCTGGTCTTGATCCTTAGCAATGTTTGTGATCTTCCACAAAACCTGTCACAAATACCCCCTATTTTCTGTAGTGCTGAGAGCACTGAATGAATTTCCTGCTGTGCTCTGAGTGTCTGTCTAAAGGGTTCTTTACCTGGAGTTGTTTTCAGCTTTGTAGTCCAAAGTCATGACAATGCTGGGGTCTTGCTGGCTATGTCTACAGAAACAGTGGCATAAACAGGATGGCACTGGAATGGGCATGAGTGTTATCTGAAAGCGATGCAAGTTAAATAAAAGTCTGATGCTTTCACTCTTAATTTTTAATCAATCCATGTGTAGTAGTGGCAGGCTGTATTTATCAGATTCATGTCAATAGTTAGTTAATTTTGATTTATTTGAACACCTTTCACTTCTGTAACAGTGTATGTGCAAATGTGATATGGCAGCTGTAACTATAGCTGCCTTTGCTTTTCTGGCTTTTTTAGAGGATATGTTTTTATTCCAAATCTTGCTGTGGGTTAGTTCCTCTTTCAAATTTTATTGTCTTATAAAAGAGTGTAATATTTTACTTTTAAGGCTTGTGGAATTGTCTGCTTTAATAGCAAAGCTTACAGACTGCTAATGCACGAGAATATTTTCCACTTGGTGAGAATTCAGCATTATTTGTTTTCCTCAATAGTCTTGTAGAGTAAATCAAACATGGGGGAAAGCACAGTGTAATAGTTGCTGTGGAGGCAGCCACACTGTTGTTTGGTTTTTTTTTTCACTAATGACTAAGCCAAAGAAAAGAGAAAGCTTGGTAAAAATCTCTAACTGTATTTTCAGCCAGCTTGGTTTTGTCATCTTCCCTTATTTTTCTTCAGTCACATGAAGTGGAACTGATATTTCTAGGGCCTCCTAGTGATTAAGTAATACTGGTTTTAGTTAATGTTTGAGAAAAGAGCATATTCCGTGGAGTTCTGGTTTTTAAATTAAAGGTTTTGTATTCAGTAGTATGCATGAAACAATGGAAAACATCAGGCATCATAAAACTGGATTCTGTTGTTTGGTGTATTAGTTGGGCTTACAGTAAGATACCATGTGAGCTAGTACCCCTTTGGATGCAGATGCAAGGCATCCACAGACTGCCCGTGCTCTGAACAGCATTTGTGAGGGCCTGTCACATCACTGCAGCTGTTTTTTTGGCTTTTCAGCTTTGCAAAAGGGAAACTTTGTATCTGAACAGTGGCTCTAAGATACAGAAAGAAGGTGTGACCCAGGATATGCCTCAACTTTCACTAACAGTATCAAGCCACATTCTGATTTACTCTATTCTTTGGACTTTTAAGATGTTTTTGTTTCATAGCCACTTCAGATCTACTTTACAATTAATTTCTCTTCCATCAGATAATGTACATGAGTTTTATTAGTGTAAATAAGTTGTACAAATTAGACATTTTTGTTAGCTTTCTTTTATGGTTATTCTTACGCCTAGTGGTACGTTTCAATTAAAAGGTAGACTACTATATTCTCTAATCCTTTAGTTGTTTCCCTGGGCAAAAATATTCAGCCTGTATGTGTGTGGTTTTTGAAACCTTTGGATACATATGCTAGACAGGCCTTGTTAAATTTATGGGAATGGAATCGTGTTCACTTGCATTCACTTTGCATCCTGAACCTGTCTATTGGTCTTTCAAGGTTTTTATTAAGAAACAAACCTGCATTTTAAATAGGGAGTTAAACTGAAATCAATTCATCAGTGGAGTGTGTTGGCAGCTCCAGCTCCCTTTGATGTAATGCTTGTGACATGGACATTATTTAGTGAGATGGGTCCATTAATAAGAGAACCCTTTTCTCCTAAACTTCTGTAATCCACTGTAGAATGTGACACTCCAATTAAGCTTCCTTTAGACAGATTGACAGTTAGTGCATTGCTAAATGTTTGTCTTGGTGACAGGTCTAGTTTAGGCAACTCCTGCTTGCCCCTAATTGCTTCTTCCAATTTCTGAACTGATGCCTTGGTGGCAGGGCAAACGTGGGAGGCCATGTGCTGGAGGGCACCAGGCAGTGAATTTGGCTAGAACAACCACTGTGCCTGCAAGAAGGCTTCATTTTAGGGGGTGTTTTTCCAGGGGTTCATTAGACAAGAGTCACGCAGCCTCTCCCTCCCTCCCACCCTGGCCAAGGTTTAGCCAGGGAGTGAGCTGAGCAGTCCATCAGCCAGCACTGCCCCATGTTCAAATGGAAACACTTCTAAAAATGATTAGGTCATCTGTTCACATCTGCAAACACACAGCCGGTCTGTGCCATGCTTTCCACATCACTTCGTGAGATTTTAAACAAAGGTTCTGCAGTGTCCTTTAACGACTGGTCCAGTTAATCTCTTACAAATGTTTCAGGTGTGCCTTTAACCCCATAACTCCATGTACTGCAGCTGTGATGCCAGTGCTGCACTCTGAACTAAAGCTTACAGTTTCTGCAATATATAACACTTTCAGTCCAGAATGTTAGGTGACTTGCATGCTCTTGAAATTAAATTGCTCTTTAAATTTTACTGTTGGGCTATAGATATTTGTCATCTACTTGAAAATTTTAGAATGCTCTACTGAACCAGACATGGTGCACTACTCCTAAACAAAAAAATCACCATGTTGAATACTTAGTAAGAGTATAAGCTATTAGTGGTAGCTTCAGGGCATAGGCTTACTGCTCTCCTGGTTTTATTAAAAAACAAAAAGTAATAATAATAAAAAAGGGTATTAAATGTCTTCCTAGTTTGCTGATTAAAGACCATTTGGCCAGGAGGGAACCTCTAATTGCTTCCAAATGTTTAACCCTTGAGCTTGGATGAGACCCTACACTAAGTTCACTTCCAGAATATGCCAAGTTGTCTGTTTCTGACTAAATGACACTGTTGTAGCTGGACTGTTCCACACTAATTTTGCTTTATGATTACCCCATTATTATCTTAGTTCATAAGAAAAATATGCCTTAAACCAAACACAAAAGCAAATCCAATTTCGGTTGAGTATTTTTATGGTTGCTTGTGAATGATTTGCCATTGAAGTTGGTTTTGAACTATACAGCTGCTTTGTTGTATAACTTCCAAGACACCAAGAGATTTCATCTCAAATGCCATGATTAAACCATTAATCTTTTGTGACTGGCCACCAGTTGACTCTGGAAACCGTGGGGGAGAAATAATCTTGCCTTTGATTGGACACCCATAGCAATTTTGTCAGTCCTTTTTTTTTTTCTGTACCGGGTTTTCATGGCCACTTCCTCAGCTTCTGAGGGAAGAACTAGAGAAAAATTTCTCAGCATTAAGGAATCTTAGGTTTCTCCCTGCACCTTTTGAAAATGTAATAACAGGTAATTTCATTTTTTCTTTGTAGTATTGTTCCACTTTTAAAAGAGTCCATTGGGATTTTGATGCAGCGAACTCCTCCTTCCCTGGAAAATGCCCTGCCTCAGTGCTACCAGAGGGTGAGCTCTTAAGCTGTTTTTGCTCTGACTGATCAAGCTGCTGACTGACTGAGCCTCAGCTGTGTGTATGAGGATAATTTATGATGCTTTTCCACTAAAAAGAATGATTTTATGATGTTTTGCCAGTCAAAGCTACCCTAGAATACACAAATGGAGGTACCAGTTTAATTAATAGTTTCCCAGAGTCCTAAATTGCATGTAGCTTCACCTCAGTTTGTGTTTTAAAAATCTCCTATGTTAGAAAAACAGATCCTGAAGCTATTCTTTCCCAAAGTGCTTTGTGCTTATACGTAACATTGGAAGTGTATTTATAAGAATACAAAGATTACTCTGCATTTGACCTGTTCTCCTACTTAACTTTTCTATTAGTATGCCATGAAGTGCCTTTGCAAAGTTAATATAAAGCACTTGAAGGAGTGCTGCCTTTCCTCAGAGTTACAGGCTGCAATCATCACATGGAGGGTTTGCTGAAAGTGGAAAGAGGAAAAAACAAAGGCATTGGCAGAACACATCTAAGCCCTCACAAAATTGTAAATTATATATTAATATATTTCTATTAGAGTTAGAATCTTACAAATTGTTTCATGGAAAAATTTCCACATTTGCAAAAAGGGCAGTTTTAACTGGATGCCATCTCAAATCCAGTAACTGACTTTTCTCTCATGAACACCTCTGTTTTCAGAAATGGTTTCAATATGCATACATGTACAATGTAAATGCAGCAGGGTACAAAATCACAACACATACAGAAAATCACCACACAGACACAAACCCATATGTTTCAACTTCCTTACAATAACTGAGATAGTAATAAAAAATTTTGGTAAAAGATGACAAAATGCACAGTGAACTTGAGCTAAAAGAATGCATTGGCTTTTATAATACTTTCTGTAAAAAACCATAGTATAGAAAATATTTTTCTGAAATACACTTTCTAAAATTTGCCTCTTGTTTTAGGTGCAGCAGTTGCAAGGAGTCTACAGTTTACATGATCCACATTTCTGGACCCTCTGTACTGATGTTTACATAGGGACTTTGAAGTTACTAGTAGCTCCTGATGCTGATGGGAGGTGGATTCTAAGCCAGACTCACAATATTTTTACTCAGGTATGTCTTATCAGTGGAAATCACATCTCAAAGTATAAATAGCTTGATGTGACATTGTAATTCTTATCAAGAAAGGTTAAATATTTCTGAGTTTGGTATCTGTTTTGAAAAGCCTCCCTGCTCCAGCTGTATAGAACAATTTCAAAATACTCAGTTGTATAGATGGAATTTGTGTACCTCTCTGCATTAGTTTTTCATGCCACTTTATGGAAATAACAGATATAATTGTCTCAGGTGTATCAAATGGGATTGATCTATCTTGACCTATAAGGAACTGAGAAAACAGATGAGGCTTCTCTTAAGATAGAGTTTCTCACCACAACTGGACCTACTCCCAGGGTTTTCACTGCATTGGCAGCTTGTACATGTGATGGCTTTCTGGATATGTTCATAATGTAGAAATGGTTTGAACAACAAGTCCCATGTTATGCTCTTGTGCTTAGCTCCATTTTAAACTGACAGTTCTTCAAGCAGTTTGCTTTTCAGGAAGTTAAACTGGCACAAAAGAAAGTAAGAATTGCTTTTGTGCAGCTTCACATGTGGCAGTTATTTAGGATGAATCAGAAGAGGTAATGCAGCAAAGCTAATGTTAATACATCATTATGTGTGTGCACTTGACTGTGGGAAGAACTCCTTACTCATCTGGTGTTCTCTGAGTGATGTGCTAAATGTGGAGGTGAATTACAGAAAAATAAGTTGTTTAGGTTTTTTGCTAAGTCAATTACTGATGTGGGCTGATGTTCAGGACAGGAAACTGCTTTGGCTTTACAGCATTTTTAACCCTTCTTCCCTTTTCCACAGGCAGGAGTAAGGCAGCTTTACATACAGATTGATGTTGCAGCCATGTAGTCAGTTTCTGGAATGGTGCTGTTGGACCAAAGTTTTCAGTACTGTACTGGTGTAGCAACACTTCTAGAGACAGAGCCTGCCTCCACCACGTCTGGAATTGACTGAATAGATTTCTGCCCTTGGGCTACGGAGGAAGTTCACTTCTAAGGAGTAAATATGGAATGAATGTTATGGACTTTGGGTCTTGTTTTTTTTGGGGCCCCTAAACTCGTAAGTTTTTGAGGGTTTTTTTACTTAATAAGATTGTGGTACTGGAAACCCTGTCATGTCTTCAGTAAAGCTGCTGAAACCACTGCTCATTCCCATAAAACCAGTGTTATCGGCAATTGGAAACTTGTTTTGTAGACAATGTCACAATGGCTGACATGCTTCAATATAATTGTATGTTTGTACAATTGTTTGTACTTTGCAAACTTAATGAACCAAACCATATTGGGTTTTCAAAGTGCCTTTTATATCAGGAGAGCTATTTGCCAGCATAAATATGGAGCATCAAAGGGTTTTACTACTTTTACAAATAATCTTGTATGCAGTCTGATTATTTACTAGTGATGTATGCGGGGGGGTTGTGTACTTACCTAACTGTAGTTGTTAGACTTCCATTATATTTGCATCTTACCAGACAGAAAAATTCTAAATGTAAAAGACAAAGCTGTTGTGAAGAGACTTGCTTCTGAGACAAGCTGGGTATTTTGTTGCATGTCTTGTGAAAATTATTTTAGGCCAAATATTAGATTTAACTCCAATTCTTAGTCTCTTCATGCTGTTGAGAGTAATGAGACATTATATGATGTTGCTCATGTTCAGTCATTTAAACAATGGGCAGTTGAAGGAAGATGCTGGTGATGGAAGCAATGCTTGAAGTTTTTTATTTTCCAGATCATGTGGTGGAAAAAAACTAAATCCTGAAATTGTGGAAGCTGTAGTCTCCTTGATTTTAATAGGTTGTTATAATTTTATTAAAGTGATGAAGTTCAAATTTTGCCTTTCCAAATATGGAGAATAATTGTTTCTGGCAGTTATACAGAAAATGGAAATAAGGACCACTTTTCATGCTGTTTTAGCTTATGCTTTTCCCAGGCTGACAAATCCTACATCTTTGGTTATTTTACTGCAGCCTTGTATGTTTTCATAGGGGAGAAAATTCTCAGCGCAGTAAGGGTTGTTAGATTGGGTTTTTCTTTCCAAGAAACATTCTTCTGTCATAGATTTTCTAGCATTTGTAATCATTTTACTCAGATATCTGAGTGTCACTTTCAAAAGCAATCTGCTATGTTTGGTATTACAGATGATAGTTCCACTGTGCTGTAGTAATTCACTTAATAATGGAAGACTTTTTAAGAGGACATTTTACAAACAGAACATGGTGAAGTAAAAAGCAATACAGGCATTTTTCTGAGAAATCATAGCTGCCACTGCTTGGTATGGATTTTATTTGGGTGCCTGTCAGAGGTAATACTAAAATCAAGGCCCTGAGAAGCTTACAATGTCTGTGTAGTAAGTACTAGGCACTATGAAATTACTGAAGATTGACTTGCAGAAATGGCTTGCTTGCCACTGATATTGTTGAATCCATCACAGATATGAAGTTTCTTGCATTCATTCTGTTTTTCCTATATAGCAGCTGATTTCTTTTTATGTGAAAACACAACACTTGCTAAATTTGATGGTGGTTCCTGAATTTTCCAGTTGAGATACTGAAACATGAATGTTGACTTTGTCCAGATCCTGGGGGTGTACTCTTGTGCTTAGAACTGGAAACTGGGTGTAAAAAAATGGCAGTACAAAGCCACCTATTATATTTGTTTTAATCTTTGCTGTCTCTTCCAGTCTTCAGATCCTTCCATTGCCATCTGTGATCCTTTTGCTCTCCCTGGGGACGCAGGCGCAGAGTGCCCTCCCAGCAGGCTGCAAGTTCCACATCTCTTTCCTGGCCTCCTGCCTGGCACTCTGTCTGTCAGGCTCTCTCCCTGTCCCACCTGGCAGATGCTGTGCCAGGCCCAGAGTTCCTGACTGGAAGATGGAAGTTACACAGCGCAGGGTGGGGTGTAGGAATCTGTTGAGCAGGTTGGAGTGCTGCAGTTTAAGATCCTCTGTGCATGTATGTTCACAGAGAAGGTGGTGAAAATCCAGTTGTGATTATAGGGTGGAGGTACTGTTTTGTAGTTTGGCACATATAGACTACTGCTTGCTGGCTGCCAGCAGGACTTCCTCATTTTTTAAGAGTTACTATTACTGCTATTTGAGGCTAGAGAAGATCAACTGATATCACTTTAAAGGCAAGCACCAGACAGGTTCATTGCAACTGTGTCGTGATCCAAGAGCAGGCTTTGGTTGAAGTCATCTTTACACCAGCATGTTTCAGGACTGACTGTTCCCGGACTTGTTGAAATGCTGTAGTGCTGCCCAAGTTGCTGAGCTTGGCCACTATTTTAGCTTCTTAATGAAAAGACAACTGCTACTATTTGTTTCCAAGTGAAAACCTGGCAGAGTGGCTGTTTGTTTGATGGTGTTCTCTTAAAGGTACATCTACCAAATTTCTAATATGGGACATGGAATGAAAAAGCCTATAAACCTGTTAAAATTACACAACGATTTTAATAACTTTTGATAATTGTTTCTGCTTATTATGATTTAGCTGATTGTTGGAAGCATATGTTCAAGTCTGAGTTTTCTAGCCAAGCAAGACAGCACTTCATTATTTATAGTAAGAAATATATCATTTGTTTGTCAAATGTAATTGGGGATAGTGTAGGGAAGTCAGATTCAAAACAGACTTTAGCCTTTTTAGGCTTTCTGAAAAAGGATAAGCATCACAAAATTCTACAAACACAGTGTATGACACGTTCAGTCAGTAACTGCAGTCACATGTAGTATGTCAGTAAACAAGGGACATCTGATTTTTTTTCACCTAAGGGGATACTTGCTCAGGTTTTAGAAGAGTATAAACCAGGCAGTTGAAAGCAAAAGCTCAGCTTTCTTGACCCTGAGAGCCAAAGCACCATTATTTGTGTTTTGCTAATTACTTAACACTGGTTGCTTATGTAACACTTTGCTATTGACACTTTATTGGAGATGAAAGGCAGGATTTAAACAAAGACTTGTGTGAATGACTGGCCTCCAGAGATGGGTGAATGGCTGCAGATCACGTGCTAAAACTCAGCTTCCTGGTATCCACTTCTGAATTTTGAATCGTTTTCAAAGTGTGGTTTTCTCATGTTTTCATGAAGCTGATATTTACTATGGTCTTTGTGGGTTATTTTTTTCTGTGACTGAAACCGGTAACTTAAAACCCTATTGTTCCAAAGACCAAGCCTGCAGACTGTATGATTTTTACCACACCTACAGCAAAAAAAAAGAAGATAAAACAAATGTTACAGAGTGTCTGTATTAAAATGTCTCAATGTTTTTTGGGCTAAACAACTGTGGAAGAAAACTTCTCTTATGAATATGCACAGTAAGGACTGGTCCTTTAAAGGCTAATCTGGTAAGTATACAGCTCTGGATAGACTGGCTCCTTTCATCAGGAGGGCCCCTACAGAGAGCTGAGTTACTGGTGTGATTTGCTAAGCTAGGATGGAAATAAATAAACTACTTTGCTTTTTATGTAATAATTCCTACTAAAGCAAAAATTTCAGTTGCATCATTAGTAAAAACTGCTGACACTACTTTTACACAAAAATTGAAGCTGCTACTACTAATACAATGGATCTTAGTGACTTACCATTCTTAATTTACTTTTTTTTTAAAGATGTAAAGCTGGGTTTAAAGGTGAAGGAAAATTAATGGTTTTGCTTTTCAACTGTTGTAAGTGAACCTGCTCTGGGAGTGTAAACAAGATACAAGAGGAAAGAATCTGCTGGTGAACTGCAGTTTTCCATCTTCTGCCCATAGTGTGCAAACAAATTGTAAAGTCCATGGCTTTTCTTTCACAGTGCAGATTGCAGTTGCATAGTGCAGATTTTCAGTTGCATACTTTTATAAAATGCAAACTCTTACGAGACTGTTTCTTCATGACACAAAGTCTTTAAATACCAGTTCAAAGCCACAATTTTAGTTAATAATTAAACCCTGTCCTGTTTTCTCCAGTAGCCATTAGATTGCTATGATTCTTGATTATTCCACTCCTTTAAGCAGAATTTTTTTTTTTAAAATAATCTCTCTGATCCTCAATACTGACTCAGTAGTTAAATCCTCTTTTACACTTCTGTGAAAATCCTTACCTGCAGGTTGCTGAGGCTCCCTTTTGGATTTGTCCCCCATTCAGGCTTTGTTGCAATGCCCATCCCTGTGGGCACTTCCTTGGCCAGACACTGCTATAATGTGAAGAGATGCCAGCCATGCTGGGCCTGGCATGCAAAGTGAGTCTTGCTGTGTGCAAATACTGCTCAACCTACTTGTCTGTTTCAGTGAGCCACAAAAGGTTCCTGCCTGTGTGGTAATTTGGCTGAAATGATGTGTAAAAAGAGCTGGGTATTTCACTTTCCATGTGCATTAGAGCCTCTCACATGTATGCTGGGATCTTGTACAAGAGTTAAGTGAATCACTACAGTATCTTGGCTGAAGTGTGACATAATGTGAATGAAGCAATTGCCAAAATCATTCCTGGTAGCATACAGCATATTGCTTGCCTTTACCTTTGAATTACAGGTATTACTCTTAGCAGTGAGCTTCAGTTCAATAGCAAAGTGTGTCAAAGTACCTGTGAAGAAATATGCCAGGTAACACAAGGCAGCTCACTAAAATTCTGAAGACTATGTATGATTTTGTTCTGGAATGCTAATGTTAGTAGCTTAGCCACGGCTTGTCCCAAGTGCAATATTAAGAAATTTTTAATGTAATCTTTTCTACTTGAATACAGTCTATATAAAATGTTAAATATCCTATATTGCTGAAAAGATATGGGATCAAATTTCTTTCCAATAAATCTTCAGTTTAAAAAAAATATGCATACAGGTCTGCTTTGTTTTCATCATAACTGTGAAGAATAGTTGAAATAGCAACCACCATCATCTACAAGCTGTTTTTAAAGACTGTCTTGCAGTCTGTTTGCTGAGACTTGGCTTGAGGTTAATTGTGGTTGCTGCAGTTGTGTCTAGCTCTTCATAAATGCTAGCATTAACATATGAAGAAATCCAGTTTGATTTTTAGTTGCAGTCTTCTGAACTAAGAAATTCTGTGCAGCTTCTCCCACTCTTTCACCAGGGAAAGTTCTTGGTTTTCTTTGGTTTAGAGCTTTCTCACCTGCCTGTATTTATTCTCCCAAGGCAAAGATGGACACAGACCTAACAGGTTTTACACACTAAAGTTTTCTATTGGTAAGAGAACTCCTAAGTTTCTGCAAAGTTGAAAGGCAAAATTTAACATCTAATGCACTTACAACAATGTATGCAGTAGGTTTAGTTAATGCACTACAGCAAGTGATGCCACACAGATATCTGGTATTCTTCTTATCCTAGTCAGCAGCCCAAGACTGGTGTGGATGTCAGTGATCTGAATCAAAGGCTTAGGAGTTTCTGGAGGTGTCTGCAGGGTAGAAGCTGATACCAGCAGGTGCAGTTTGCAGCCTCAGGTAAAAGCAGGTCCATGTTCCTGCAGTGTTGTTCTCTGAAGCAATATCGAGTCTAACTACAGTTAAACAAGTCTTAAATAGTCACAGCAATATCTTTATGCTGTTATGCAATTAAAGATGGAATAAAAATGCAAATGCCTGTTTTTTATTTAAGTAGTCCGTTGACATGCATTATTTTCAAAACTGGAACTATCTACAGAGAACAGTTTAAGCATTTCCAATTCCAGAGGATGCATAGTGCCTGTAACAATTAAGGAATGTAGTGGAGCACCCAATTCCACAGTGGACATCTGCTGTAGAGTGCCTGAAGCAATCTTCTCATCCAGAGCACCAACACGAGCGAGGCCAACACAAATTGTGTTTTCAGTAATTTCTGTAAGAAAGAAGATGAAATGTTTAATTTATTGACTAATGATCCTATAATAAGGGAAAAAGTACTCAAAATGCTTAAACCTTAACACTGCTTTCTTAAACCTCCAGTTATTAAATTATTGGAGCGGCCTAGAAAGAAATTTGCTCTTCAAAGAAAATAAAACTTAAGGATGTTGATAAGGAAGAATTCATTCAGGAATTGTGTTCACTTTGAGGAAACTGCTGCTTCTGATTCATTCTGTGTAAAGGATAAAATAAGGGATTTTCAGTTTAACAGCACTGAAGGAATAAGCTTTTTAAATGAGGAGTAGACCTAGATGAATTTGTTAGAAAAAAATTCTGTGACACAACTGCATCAGCTTTGTTAGCTCCTGTGCTTTTACCCTTGGTCTCAATAAACGTTTCACAGTTTGCTCCTGACTAGTGTTAAAAAATCAAGGTGAAAATCACAGTTCTGCATCTTTGGGTTAACCGAGATTCCTGCTGGTGTTCACATAGAGCAGAGTGTGACCAGTCTAAGCAAAAGAGAGCTGAGATTGTTTTTTGAAGCTTGACTGATCTAAAATGCTCAGAATCCTTCTGCCTCCTGCAACTCTAATGGCTCAAAGAGCTCACAGTTCCACATGGATAGAAACAGTGCAGGGTTTCCAGACTGAGGCTTTGACTGTAGCTCCAGGAGCCACCAGTGCAGCTTCATTGATGCTCACTGAACTGTGCTGGGCTCAAGCTTGGCTAAATCCATCTCGTGATTAGGATTTAAGGCAGCCCAAATCCGCTGCAGAGCAGAATTCTGGGAGTCAGGGGAGGGGAGTGGAGTTCAGAGGCTCATCAAGAGGTGTCACTGGAGAGGGGTGGTAGCAGACAGAAGCAGTCCAATCATACCTGGCTTTTCTCCTTGGAGTCTTCTGTTTTGAATAATGGCAAGAAGCTGTTCTGCAGCTTGATTCACACTCATGTAACGTGGTGGCTCATAAATCTTTCTTCCTCTGCAGGGAAGGAAAAGCAGAGAAATTTTACATATAACCTATTTTGTTATCCCCAGCAATCTTGCAGCTTATTTCAAGAGACATCTAGACCTGCAGGTTGAACTTAAACAGGCCCAGTCTCTCAGGCTGGGTCTTTTAGACAAGAGTGGAATTTTTAAAGAATACAGAAATCTGTTTTGCTCTCACCACACCTGTGAAACAGCTGGGCTCCAGCTGCCAGATCATTTAGATCCTAAAAGCAAATTCAGTTGCTAGAAGCAAGATGCAGGTTTTGCAGCTACTCTTGAAGGATGTATTAGACTTAAATCCAAGGGCATACAACTGCTTTTCTGTTAAATGCCCTGTAGACAGATGATTACAGA
Source organism: Fringilla coelebs (assembly GCF_963513975.1). Classification (NCBI taxonomy): domain Eukaryota; kingdom Metazoa; phylum Chordata; class Aves; order Passeriformes; family Fringillidae; genus Fringilla; species Fringilla coelebs. The sequence continues at coordinate 19,311,370 of NC_140067.1, forward strand.
CTAGAAATATATTCTTAAATGAAATGCTGCTTTCTTTGCCAACTGTGGATTCAGTCAAACAGATTTTATTTTGAAGCTCCAGAATAAACAAACCTCAATGATACTGTGAGACTTCACAAATGTTAATTTAGACCAGTTACAGCATGCACAGAGGAGCCATTTATATTCACCACTGTGAAAACATACAGATTGCAGAGATGAGTAAGATGTGGCAAAAGCTTTTTGACTACAGTTAAACGAGCGTAAGAGCATTTTCTGTATATTTCTTATTTAACTCTTTAAGAAGGGTGTTATGTATTCTGTACTTTGCACTGTTCCAGCCAGTGTACAAAGAATAAACTTAGAACACTGTTTCAGATATTAATCTGTTTCAGGAGGTGACAGAACAGTAGAGAAATAACACTTCATTCACCAAGAGGAAAGCCTATCCCTTTCTGACTAAGTGCTTCTCATAGGACCAGTTACAAAAAGATCATGTTCTGCTGCAACTCCATTCAGTTACTGTAAATAAAGCCAGGCCCTATTGCAAGGAACAAATGAGTTTCACTCCTTGTAAGAAACAAAAGACAGTGGCCACCAAGAAGCAGGAGAGAAGAAGGCAGGTAAGTTCAGTATCAGACTATGGGCAAAGAACCTTTGTTCCTTGTACAAAAAAAACCCTTTGTAGGGGCACTATGTGTTTCTATGTATTTTCAAAATGGTGACTCACTTCATGAGATTCTCCAGAGACTGCTCCTTCACTTTAATATCTGTAGAACAAAACACATTAAAACACAACTTTCCTACAAGCTTCTGATTTAGTTTTCTATGTAGGTGAAGCTTTAACAACATTTTAGATATTATTAATATTATTACATTATTATATTTAGCTATTAGAATATGGATCACACTCTACTGTTTCATCTGTTAGTTAATCTCAAAATCCTGTGACTTTATGCATGTGTTTTTACCCAACAATAGGGCAAATTTCACAGATTTCAGAGCAACACAGCCAAATAAAAATCCTGGTAAATATACAAATAGGCATATTTACCATAAGAAAGTTAAATACTAGCACATTTGAGCACACTAGACTACTCTTAAATTGGGACTACTCTTAAATGATGAACACATTATGTCACAGAATGTAAAGCAGTCTGACTGCTCGACAGTGATTACATCACTGCCATGCAGGAACCTGACTTTCATTAGCACTTCCTTCCCGTCCCAATCAAAATTTAGAACAAGCTTCTCTTATTGGAAAATAAAAGGATTTGGACAAAACTGACATAGAGAAGGGGTCAGGTAGGTAAGACTCTTCACAGCTGCAATTTTATGAAACAAATTGACCATAATCTTTCCTAGAGGAATCCAAATGTTACCTGTACTCAAACACTCCTCTTCCCCCCCAAACTGTCATAGAGAAAGCTAGATACATTTTTAACCTTGAATAAGTATACCTTGTTACATAATCAACTTCTAAACCAAAGTGACTCAGATGAAAGGGATTAAAATGCAAAACTCCAAGATTGTAAGTGCCCAGTTTACCAAATTGCTTCTATATCCATGAAATCACCTTCAGTTTAGAAGTTTATCAGCACTAACCTTTTTAATGCCACATTTGCTTATCTGGTGATCTAGTCAGTTGGGTAAACATTCAATACATAAACTACAAGGCAGGAGAGTGGCTGCTGCTCACCAAGTAAGCAGAGGGTGTGCATTCCATTCTGTCTGTTCTTCTCAATCTTGTCAAAGAAGCTCTCTGGCTTCCATGTATCTGTCCAGAACACTATGGAAACAGTTTCTCCAAAATTGTACAACTGTAAAACAGAGCAAATGCAGTAACACACATGAGCAATAAGAAAAAATAAGAGCATTCAATAATGTTAAAGGCCAAGTAATGAACTACCCGTAAAGTTTTTACTGCATTCACCTTTCCAATGCATAATTAGCAACTTTCTATTTCTACTTTCTATTGTTACTCAATTCTGAAGTCCTTTAAAAAGCAAAAACTTTGTAAGATTAGCACCAAAATTATTATTTGTTATTTCTTACTTTGGCTAAGGGTTTTTTATTTCTTACTTTGGTTAAGGTTAGACAGCTTGGAATAATGCTGTAATTTAATGTTTTGATTCTACTGAATTAAATGGCATTTTGCTGAGGATGGAAGCTCTAGCAGGCAAAAGGAGTTACAGTCTAAGGAGATAGTGGATATGAAGATCTGATTGTGCAGGAAGCAGAGAGGTACAACATTGTTTATGCACATATGGAAAGAATGTTGCTATGGAAAGCAGATTCTATGTCAAGCATACTCACTGATTCTATTCTCAGCCTTAACACATTTATTACTGTAAGTCCCTCATCTTGGTGAAGACATTTGAAGCAATAGTCTTGCCAATCATCTCTGGTGATGCAAAAGGGAAAGTCATATGTAACTTAAGGCAGTATTTGGCTTGGAAGTAGTTTTTGCCCTGAAATAGGGCAATGCCATGCATCAATTTTGGTCTATTTAGCTCTGGACTGGAGCTACCCCAGATGGATTTTACAGCTTGCTAATATTCTGTCTGCTCAAGCACACCAGAGAAACAACAGCTACATGAACTATCCTTTTCACTTTCTCTGTACTCCTGGAAGGAAAAGCTGCTTTCCCAAGCCCATGAAAGGAGACAAAGGCACTGTGTGTGCTTTGGCAGAGGACCCTGTATAGAAGCAGCTCTGGCAGCCCTGTGCCATGTGGGGATTCCCCTACACACACTTCTGTTACTGTGGCATTAGGCTGTGGCTTTAACTCCTTTATGCTGGTAGAGCAGAACTTGAATCACAGCAGAAACATGTTTATTTTTAAACTTATTTGAGCTTCTTTTCAAAAGCTCAAATTTTAACCATTCATGCTGATAAAATTTATTCAAAGATTCCTGGAAGTAACTGAAAACATTTCCTCTTTTAAGTATTTCATTCTAGCACAACGACAAGAACACACAGAGTACATTTCACAACCTAAAGGCTCTTCCAGTAAAGTAAATACAGGTTGAACCAAATAAATTGCTCCTGATGTAACTTTCCTGATGTTAGCTATTTCAAGGCTGTGTTCAAGAAAATGAAAAGAAAAATCAAACTATGCTTTGCCTATTTTTCATGTGGCTGCCTAGAACTCATTCCCATTTCGTACCAAATCTGTAGAAAAACTATTAGTACAAGAAATTTCTCTTTCTCCCCTTCACTGTTAGAGCATCTGGGAACAAGATACCTTTAATGTACCTGGTAGCATTCCTGCAATCTTCCAGAAGTGCTGCAATGTCTGATACCAATCTAAGTGCTCCCCATCAGCACCTGAAACCACCTGCAGCCACTTCCCCAAAGCAGCCGTCCTTGCTCAGGACAGAAAGGGGCCTCAATTAACCTTAAATCTTCCTTGCCCCTTGGACATTTTCATAAACCAAGGAAGAAAAACTTCCACCTCTGCCCTTTAGGAAAGGATATGCAGAAATGGGAAAAATATTATCTGTGAGGTATTTTGTTGGGAATCAGAACTCCTAAACCACTCTGCCATATGTTAAGAATGAGTTGGACATTCAACTTTACACCATACAGTGCTAATTCTGATTGTTATCATTCTCTTTTCCATTACTCATTACAAAAATTCTGCATCCTCTTTGCCAACAAGAAGTTAAGCAAATTATCCTTTTCCCTGCCAATCATTCCCTAATCTGTCCTTTGTTTACACGGTTTTGCATTAATACTGAAGCCTGGATGTCAAAAAAGAGTAAAATATTTTTGTCAGAAATGGCCTGTCTATTCAGTAGAAATACCTTCAGAACACCTTCATAAAGCATTGATACCACAGAAAACTGTACTTAGTCTCAAAAAAAATACACCTGATTTCTCAGCAGCTGGAAAGTAGAGAAGTAGTTTCTACACCAATAAGATAGAGTAGGACATATTTTATTAACCTCCTGGAAATGCTTTTGCAGTTTATACCCCTCTACTAACTAAACTTGTGAAGAACAGACATCCTAGGATTAATGTGCACATATTCTTACTTTAAATTACAGAGGGAGGATTACTCCTTTGGGAAGTCCCTGGTACACCATCAATCTGAATGCTGAGAAACTAAAGTAGTAAGTGAAACACCTCTATTGTGCTTGAATACTTATAACCAATTACCTTATAAACACTTCTACAGACACAAAGCAATATTTCTTTCTCATCCAGTATTTGATCTCTGCAGATGTGTGACATTTAAGCAAACATAGGAACTGCTCTTCACCAGGGCAAGCCTGCATTAAGAAGGACATGACTGTATGAGAACTTTAAATGCTCTCCCTGTACCTCATGCAGAATTCAATTTGTTCCTAATTTAATTTCCTCTGCTCTGCTCCAATTTTCACCTTTTGAACTTGTGAATGAAGTATCTGACTTTCAAGAAAAGCCTTGCAGCAGAGAGAACAGTAAATGCCAAAAATTGCAGTACTATCCTAAGGATTCATGAGTTACAGAAGACAGCAGGTCCACTAAATACAAAACCCACTGAAATTAAAGTGCATTCTTTCCACCAACCATAAAAGGCTGCAGAGGTCCCAAAATTCCAGGAATCACGCCTCTCACTGAAATAGAGCTGTCTGACACGTTTGTTAACCATGGAGTGTTACAACACAACTAAGGATTACTGCCATGCTTTGAGACTGTTCAGGATTTTGGTAGGATGATGAGCTGTGTGTATTTCCAGAGATCAGTGCAGCTGTACAGTGGCTGGCACAGCTCTAAAGGGAGAGAGCAGCAAATGAAATTTCACAGCCAACACAGCAGTGTGTGCTGCATTCTACATGAAGCATGTGGGGTTTAGGAGTGAGCAACGTGTGGTCTGTACAAGCCCCAACACCTCAGGCATCACACTTTCACTGATGAGCAGATTTGTTAGAGTGCCTACATTCTGCTCAGGCACAAAAGTGCCAGAATTTCAAAGGGGTGCAGCGAAATGGTTGGACAGATATTTCGTGTTTTCAGCTTGGAAACCAAACTTCTTACCTTCTCCTCAATGCTCAAAAACATCACAGAAAAGTTTCAAAAGGTCCTTTTGAAAGACCTCAGTCTTTGGAAATATCCCTTTCTCCGCACCCTCCCCCCATGCAGTAACTGGCTTAAGCAAAACTCTGTGCGCTCAAATTTTGCAATGCAATAATAGCTCAGGTCAGCAAAGGAAGCCAGCACTCTACTATGAGGCAATGCCCCGCTGCTGGAGTTTTCTGCCTCACAAAATACTGCAGAAAGCTGTTCTTCAACTCACAGTTACATCACCTCAGAACAAGATATAACTTCCTATTTTATTTACACACATGATATGAAAGAATGATTGACAACTTTTGGTGTTTGTTTTCTGTTAGTATTTTAACCTTTCTATTAATGCTATTTCTTATTTTCCTTCTTGTTTATACAAGCAGAATTGATTGAAAATTGAGAGGCCAGAATGAACTGTAAGAGAAAGTACCATGATCTCACCTTGCAAAGCCTCCAAGCAAGTGGAATTTCAATGAAACTGCTGAGCCACTTCGTTAAAGACCAGTTTCAGGTATCTGATATCAGATACCTGAAACTGTCCTGATCAATTGTCCTCACTTGAAATCATGGTGTGGTCAATCACCACAAAAATTTAGGGCATAAAAGACGGAACAAGCTGAGACTAAATAGGGAAATTAAAAAAGGAAGATCCATCATCCCCTCTAAAAAGTACTAAAGCAAGCAGGAGAGAAGATGCAAAATAATATTAAAGGTCAGTTGGCCAACAGCTGCAGAGAAATCAAGAAGTAAACATTTCAAAACACAGACATCTATTTTTACAGCATCTTTCCCAGAATTATTGCTGTATCAGCTTCAACAGTGACACAGCAATTTTTCACTTTTGAACTTATCTCCTTTCCTAACATTTCAAATAGCTTCAGAACTAGTCACATGTCTGGTTCTTCCCAAAAAAAAAGAGTTACTGCATTCTTCAGACCTGCCACCATACACAACCAAACACCTGAGACCTCATAGGGCTGAAATGCTACAGAGCTATGTTCTGGTCAGAGGTTACACTGCAGATAGTTCTCACAGCAAAGTGAATTATGGAAATTCACTCTTCTCAGCCTAACCACAACCCACTGGTAGGAACTAAGAGGCTTTTTATCCCAAGACTATTCCTCAATGGATTTAGAGACTGCAGAGCACCTTGCATTATCCCAGGTTTCTTCCTGATAGATCTCAATGAGCCTACCCAGAAAAGCTAAGATATATTTTCTTTGTCTTTGCCATAGGGGTTCTGAGATGCCCTGTGATGCTATGCAATGTTCATCCTCAAAGATAAGGAACCTGAGTCAGGCTTTTCCCTTTATTCTCCCTAACCAGTTAACAACCCTTCAGACCACACACATCAAAGTAAAGGGCTCCTGCTGTTCTTTGTGTTATATATTGTTGCTTGATAGCTTAAAAAGTAGTGCAATTATCAACAAAGAGGTAGCAAGAATCACTCAATCTTTGTTTTTGCTTGGTATTGGCCATATGAAACAACCACAAGCCTAGCTCTACCCCTTTACATGACCTTATTTAGTATCACACACCTTTAGCAACTTAAAATGCCTCTCATGAGAGCCTTCGAATGAAACTGAAATGTTTTACCATTCACCTATATGTGGCTTTGACTCCTTTCTGTACTGCAAGCTAAGAGATTGCCCTAGCAGTCCCAAAAACTTCCAGTCCCCTTACTACATCCAGAGAGAAAGGAACTGTGAAGAAAACCCATTTGGCTGAGGGAAACCCACTCCATATAATTGCAGTCTTCAGAAGGCAGCTGAGACAAATCACATAAAATCAGTTGAAGGGACAAGCACGTTTTGCTTTGGCCGCCTCTTGGATCTGCTTAGGAAATAGCCACTCCACAAGCAGAACAAAATTCAGCTATCAAAATACTGAAAAAGCAAACTTGCATAGGAGAGGATTCACCCCCCAAGGTAATGTCACCTTATCTTTAAAAACCTTCTAAGATTCTTTCTGTCAATATTAAGCAATGTTTCCTTCCTGCCCTGAAGGTGACTTGGGCTACTAATATGAAATGAAGATATCTAAAAGAAAAAAAAACCCAAACCTGATTAAATAGATATTTCTGGGTCATGTTTGCTGGTGACAAATAGCACTAAGCTGGACAGCAATTGTGAATAATGAAATAGTGTGACTAGCACTGATTTAACCTTTAATTGGCTTAAGAAACAAATGCCAACTTCTTAAAGGCTCAGAAGCTGTTAGTAACTGAAAAAAACAGTGATGGAAAACAGTTTAACAGTCAGTAATTTTGTGTAAAGTCCCTCCCATTAGAGCAGAGTGTTTTTAAGATTAGGGCACACAGACAGGGTGGGACTCAGAGGCTCCACTCCTGCAGCTACTACAGGGTTTCTATTTGACTATGAGCACAGTAATTATGATAGCATCCTTCAGCTTCTTCATCTTTGACACTGGAAATGTACTCACCTGTTCAGTAAAAACTCAAAAATAACACAGTAATCATTGCTTTTGCATTTGAGTGTGTCATGGTTTTACAAGTGACCAGCTGCTAGCAAAAAGGCTATTTTCTATTTTCTATTTTATTACTGTAATTGTCTTACAAGAATTAAATGGACTGCAAACAAAAAACCTGAGCTGCGTCACTGAAAGAAACAAGGGCACATGCAGATGTTTGTTCTGAAGCTATTCAGCTGGAAAGTGGGTACATCTCAAAAGAAAGGCAGGTCTTTGCTGTAACATGTTTTTCCTAGCTACCCAACCAAATGCTTTCAGAACAAGCAACACCATTCAGAAATGAGCATCTCATTTTAGCCTTTTATCGCATCCTGTGACTTGCCTCCAGCTTTGCACTTCAGTTCTCAATCTTCTTTCTTTATATTAATGCCATGATCTCAAGCCATTTCAAGTTGCATCATTCCTTCATATGCACCACAGGCCAGCGTAATGCAGAATCTTCCAGATGTGTTTGACCACGCGCAGTTCTACTCCAAGGACACATTACCAGCACTGGGTCAGAGAGAATTCTGTCCTGAGAGCACCACTCTGGCCAGTCACTTTCCCAAACCAACCCAGATGTCATGCATATCAGAAATGAAGGAGAAATATGCAAATTAGAGATCCTCATTTTCCTGCCTCTTTATTCTAGGGCTAATAGCCTTAGCAATCAGCCCTATTCTGAAAAACAGAGTGGGCACAGGTACAGCCTGTGCTTCCCTGGCAGTGTCTGCAGACACCAAAGTGCCTGACTGTCCTCACTGGTGGTTGCTCCCCACTACAACAGGAGTCAGAGTGAGAAACACACTCGCGTGGCAGACTCCAGACAAAGGACGTGAACTTGCAGAGAACATGCTAAGAGGCACTGACTTAGAAGCATGTTTCTTGGCTTCTCTCCTATAAATGTATTCATTTGTTTTTAAGGGAAAACAGCTTTTTCAGCCTTAGAAAGAAAGAATCTGTTCCAGTGATGCACAGCAAAAACAGTGTAAAAGAGAGAGGCACAGCAAATCACAGAGCCTTATGCACAGTCAGACTACCACTTTGCTAAGTTATACTATACCAGCACAACTTATCAGACTGTGAGAGCTTCCAAGAAGTTTAATTTTCAAAATTAAAACCCCACTTGTTTTTTCAGTATTCCAAAAGAGCTTCACTAATTCTGTTACATGAGGAGGACAGATAAAAAAAAAGTATTTGAAAATAGATATGCACCACTCTTTATTATTTGGCAAGAACTACAACTATGGAATGAAGGTAACAAACCATCACTGATGCTGTACCACCTTCCCTAAATCACTGTACAGGAAAACTGCACAGTACCAGAATGTTGTTGGCTGCACAGAAACATTGCTCTGATGACCAGACATTCTTTTGTGACCAGACTGTGCTGTAGCTGCATTTCACTGACAGCCTAATCAGCAGTTACAGCTCGCTACGCACATGGCTCTCTGAACGGCATATAAAGGTGTTTCCTGTTTTTCTCTGCTAAGAAAGAGAGAGTTTGTATCACAATCAGATTAAAACAAGAAAAAAAGCAAAGCCTTTTCTGTGGTGAAGCAAAAGAGGAATCCCTCCTATACCTGACAGGAACTTTAAAATTTGAGACACAATAACCCCAAAATTAAATTGATGGCAGGAGACAGCCATGGAACGTAAAGGCTTTTGAAAAAAATGATAAACTTCCAACACAACTCTAGTTAATCAAAGGCTACTTTTTTGTAAGATACACCTCACTTGCTGTTTATGCCAGTAATGAGTAATCAAGACTTTAATGTACAGCTGGTTCTATTCAGCCCGGTAATGCAATCACTATTTCCTAAAATGCCTTATACGACAACAGGAATGTGGACTCAGGAGAAGGCAGCCCCTCCCAAGCCAGAATGGAAAAGGGGACTAATGCCAGAGTGAATAACATCACATTTCCTTTATGGTCTGCTCCCTCCAGCAAGGGATAAGGAAATAGCAATCTAATCTCCAAAACTCTGCATATGTGAATAACCTTATGCACTGTTTATAGTATACTCATGTTAGGTTTTTGGCCATCTGTTTTAGTTAACCTAAAAGCTGTATACTGCTCCTTCCTATGCCTGGCTGAACTGTGGGGGAAGCAAACCTTCAGAAAACTTAAAAATCTCTTTGGGCCTTGTATCTTCCTTCCTAATGAACGTAAGAGAACAGTAAAAAAAAGAGCAAGTAGTAGAAACTACTTGTCAACAACCTGACAGCAGAAGCAAACTTTGCACCACCATCAAGCCAAAAGGGGAAGGGTGAGCCCCAGCCACAACTCTTGTTTTACCCACCCTGCTAAGTGCAGTGATGCGACAGCTGTTATTTTACATGTAGATTTTAGACACCAAGAAGCCTATTTCCTTTCTGAAAGATAATTTTGCCCAACTCTTGCAGCAATAGGCAGGTATCACTAAGAAGGTGCTCACAAGAGAATTATAAAGAGTGTGAATGCTGTGCAACATTCCCTTTAGCTAACGGGACAGGTGTCACTGAATTTGGATTTGAACAGGGTGCTCAGATTTCTAATCAAAACGAAAGATAACCCAAACTCATTGCAACAGATTTTCTGCTGTTGGCCAGCATTACTATTTGAATGGAGTTTGGAGTATTTGAGGTAGTCAGTGGAAATTTGAATGTACCAAGAGTTTGCTGAAATTAAAAAAAAAAGTATATTCTTTTGTGTACTGCTAGGAAGGAATTCCTCCTTCAGTGATGGAAAGTTATTGTTCAAACCCCCAACTCGTCTGTAGTACATTTACACTCCTGTCCTTGCTTTTGTCTTTTGTAAAGTGGGAACTTGGTTTCAGGTCCCCTACACAGGGAACCATTCTGAACCTTGAGAGGCAGGTTCTATGTTAAAGTGATGAATGCAAACAAGAGGGGGAAGCCTCATCTATTTTGTATGTGATTAGTTATGATTTATACACTGCCACAGTATCTTTCATGAACCTATATATGTGTAAAAGGAAATGTTCTCTTGGGGAACATTAGATCTTTTCTACTTTAGCCATTCAAGGTGCACAAAAACTGTCATTTGTTTTATTAGTCCTTGGCTAAGCAAATCCCTCCTCCCTCATCAGATTGGCAGAAAGTGAAGACAGATCAAATTTATAAGAGAAAGAGTGCATCATACTCAGGACCTTGGAATTATAATCTGAGTTGGACATATATACAGGCTTGTGCATGTACTTCTTATATGACAAGATCAGCATAGTTCTCTACAGGATAACAACCTTACTCAAGCATAAAGCTATCAGGTATTACCTGATTCCTGATTTTACCATCAGTAGTAGAAGGAAGCCAACATGAACAAAGCTTCATCTGTAAAATAACTTTAAATACCAAAGGCTCCTGGGGCAGAAGGAAGTTAGAAAGCAGAAAAGAACAGAAGTGTTACTATTCATTTTCATATGAGTTCATCAAAAGGGGCTTTTGCTGACATGTGGCATGCTAAAAGGAAGTGTTAAAAAATTCTAAGATTATGTGTACAGTTGGTACAGATCTTCAAAGATGGGATTGCAACATGCACTGCCACAGCAGTAGAAGAGCTCACCAATTCTAAACTTAGCAGTTGTAAAACAACATATATGCATACACAAAAATCTTACCTGTAAACCACAGCAGCCCACTGCATTCATTATTGAAGCATTATGAATGACCTTGTAAGGAATCCCCAATTTTACTGCACGTAGCACTAAATCACTGTGTGTTGTGGCCCTGTGGTAAGAAAAGGAAGGAATTAAACATTGAAAACATGGTGTTACCAAGTATTACTATCACTATAGTTTGTTTTGGAATAAAATTAAATCCTTCACAACAAGGACAATGTAGAGGCGGAAAAATGGCAACAATATCCTAGAGGTTACAGGAAAATAAAAACTCCAGTAAGGCTTCCACATGTCATCTTCCCCAGCTAAAATGCCATGCATGCTTAGTATGGTACAGCCCTTTGCAGCTTTCTGGCATCATTAGAACTGTAACACTATTACAATGTTACTTTATAAAGTAGCCTTGGCAAGTACTTGAAAAGGGAAGTTCCATGTATCCTTTGTCTTCTGAAGGTGTCTGTTGAAGGTGCATTGAACTGTAAGGGTCAACTGTGTTTGGTACAAACTTCCACAAAACTCCAGGATTTTGTTACTGGCTGCACAGCCAGGCCCTCTCCCATCTGCACCAGTGTGCACCAGGAAAGCCCCATGCTCAGACAAGAACTCTGAACAGACAGAAGTGAACTGCACGTTTACTTAGAAAAAACATCCTTAGACTAAATCAATTTTTCTAATGTTTAATCCAGATTACTCAAATTAACAATGCCTAAAAATGAGTGATAAAGTTTATTCTGAAAGAGTTAAGAATATTAAAGTTTCAAACAGAGTTAAGTTCAGCTCCAGGTCAAAGGCTGAATAAACACATTGCAGTGATTGACTGCTGCAAGAATTACTCGGTTTGTAGTTAAGCAGTTGAGATTAGAGCCTTTCTAAAATGGTCAGTACATACAGATTAAGCCAATCTTTGAACTGCAACACTGTTTACATACGTATTTTGCTTGTATGTATGCTTATATGCATGTGAAAAATGAAAATTCACCTACTTCTTGCCTAAATTTGTCAGACCTGATCAATGACTTTAGACATCTCATTCCCAAGATGAGACCACACACTTCTGTGTAGCCATTCCAAAGAAGGAAGGAAAGAAATAACATATGGCCATCAGAACAATGAACTAGGAAAATTGCTTTCACCCTAGCCTCGTTCAGTTACCCTAACAGAATTCCCCTGGTTCTAGCCTGATAATTTCAGTGCTGTGTGTCTGACTAGCAACCAGTCAGCAGATCAGGTGCTTCAGACTGGAACACAAATGTGGCAGCAGCTGGCAAAGCTGTAAAAATCAATATTTTAAAAAAGAAATCAATTTCAGTGGCAGAAAAAAAATGAGGAATGAGAATTTGGGAAATCTGACACCCCTATACAAACAGGCTCCCAGACCCAGTAGAAGGCAGTAAAGTGATCTGAACCAATACTTTAGTTACTATACAAACATTGCTCCTGACTTCCAGAAGCAAAGGGGATTTAAGAATGTCTGCTCTGAGGAGACTGGTTTTACAGCCTTGTGTTATTCCCTGCACATATAAAGGACAAGGAGCACTGGAGGATTTTGTGGTTATGCTAATACCAACCAAGGCATCAGCTGGCTTTATTCACTGAAATTTGCTCCAGCCAGTATTTTTTTCTCCCAACAGATCTGTCTATAATGACTGTAGCTAAAGGCAGAAGTGCCCTTATGGGCACTCAGCTAATACCAGGAAACGTTTCATGGAGTCATCCCTCCACAACCAAAACTACAGCAGTATTTTCTATCACTGATACCGAGGTTAAGTTTTATAGTTAGTGCAGTAATAATATAGATGTTAACACCAGCCTAGAGTGGTGGACTTTCCATTGTACTACTAAGAGCTAAGAACATAAACATTTAGAGAGAAGCAACTCCTTCAAAAAAAAGGGTCGTTTTTAACAATAACATAGTATGTTAACCAGACCTGAAGTATTTTGACATTGAAACTTATGATAACTGAGGCAGATCAGAATACTGCTTACAAGTAACAGCTACATTTCAATCCATGTAATTTGCTTTTTTCATCTTGTGTACTTGTATCAGTCACTGGATCAGAGCACAAGGGTACAGGTAACATGGCTCTACACTCTGCACGAATTCTAGTTTGAATGCAAACATGGACTGCAAGTAGAATCAATATTTCTGAAATACAGAGTCATCTGCCCATAATTAGTTTAATATAATATTCTCTTGCCAATTGCCTTCAACCTGTATTTACATAAATTATCAGCTTTTGACAAATGTGCCCATTGCTCCTTTTTTCATAAACTCCATTTTTTCTCTCAGAAATAAGGTACCCAGATTTCATTTTTCTTGTGCCCCTTAACACCGTGGTATAAATCTTGCATCACCAGCTGGAGATGAAAAACTCTTCTGCATGGCTTGACATTACAGATTGATGATGCCTGACCAAAGAGACAGAAGGAGATCCTTCTGGTCATAGAAAAAGCCTATACTTTCCAGCAGGAATAAAAGTGGAAACAAAAGGCCTAATAAACCAACAGGAGAAGACATTTATAATGACATAAGTGATTTATTAAAGCAGATTATACAACCAATAATCTGTATTGATTCTAAAACAACTGACTATAAAAGCTGCAGCTTATAAGTGCAAACAGTAACTAAAAGAATATTCTTCCAAAACAGCACATTTCTTATTTATGTAATAGCATAGAATTTCTTCTGTTAGCAGACAAATCATGAGGCAAAGCATTTGTTATAAAAGGTAGCACAGAGAATAAAATGATAACAAATGAAATTGTAAGTATCTGCTGAAGGAAAGATTCATACATTCTGGAGCGTCCACATTCCATTCTATAATAGACATCTGGGCAAGGAAACTCCAAAGCAAGATAATGTGTAGACAACTGTATATTTTTAATACAATAAGGAATATACAGACATAGAAGTGTTTCTGGTCTGAAAATCAGTTCCCTCAAAAATAACTACAGTTACAGAGTTGGCTTCTTCCTATTAAAAAAAAAGAGTGATGAAGCTATAAGTAAAATGTTGCTCTGTCTTACCCAAAAGGATCACCAACCACAAGAAATGCAACATCACAAACATCAGCTTCTTTTAAAAGGCTATCTGCTTCTTGTTCCACCATTTCTCGGTCAGCCAAAATCAATTCTTTTCCATAAAAGTCTTCCTAGAAATTGAAATTAACAAACATCAAAATAAGACACTTAGGAAGGTTTTTGTATGTCTCTGGGTGCTCACTCAGGAACACAGCCAATGGACACTGGAATAGGTAACTTCATTATTCTCCCCAGCAGCCTGCCCCATGTCTTGGAGAACCTCACCTCTGCTTGCAAGAGCACCTGAACTTTCCATAAAGCAGCTCCTGAGCTGAGAAAAATTAGTGAATGTGAACTTTATTCTGACACTGACTTGGTGTTCCATGGTTTCTGTGTCAGTTGAGCAGCTCAGTCCCACCTGCACTGAAGGTACCTGGGTGGACTCCAGGCAAAGTTAAATTAACTTGCTGTTGTAAGGCATCCCCTTTCCCAGCCTGAGACTAGTTCTTAGGCTACTTACAGTACTGGCACCAAACCAGGTACAAATACCACACTACCTACACCACAACCTGCTCTCTCAGATTTTTCCTTAGTACATTTTAGCTAACCACATCTAAGGAATGGCTTCATATTAATCATTCATCTTGAGTTCTCTTTAAGAAGTACTTTACCAAGTATACAGGTAAACATGTATTTGATCCTGTCCTTTATTTTTCTTCAGCAGCTCAGTAATCATTGTGTCTTTTTGTACATTTTAAATGCCTTTATTTCCAGAATCAACTTCACACATGTAAATGAAACTTCAGTTAGTTCTAGAACATGTTTTCTGATCATACTGAAAACATCTGCCATGTTGTGTCACCATGCATTTTACACAATATTTACATGAATAAAGTTTTTTTCCAGTGCAAAGACCAAGCAAGGTGTTTTTGTTCTAAGTAGTAATCAGCAAATTTGTGTGGTATTACAAACACTAATAAATTGATAAAACCGTTGAAGTCAGTTATCACCCAGAAAGTTTTTCCTCTGACTTTTGTGACTTCTTTGCCCACAAAGAACAGTGAATTGATGAGAGAACTGTAACACCTGTATAGAAGTGGAGTGGTGCTTCCATAAAAAAATCCATCCCATAGTGACAGTAATAGGTATGGGACCTCTGCTACCAGGCTACATGCCCTTCCCTGAATATGAGTTCCTGCCCATTTTTGAGTAGGTTTTCCTAACTGTATAAAATCAGGATATTATTTTCCTTGTGAAACAGCCTGCAATCTGTACAGATTCAACAGAGAGGGGACCAAATAAATGCGTAAGCAAATCTTCCATCTGTGATTCTGAACCATTGAAAGTCACCCTGGAGTAATGCTGAGATCTGTACTGAACCAACTGCAGCAAATTTTGACACCCCACTGGTTTTCATCAGCTCAGATGCACATCAGGACAAGGGGAGCTGGGCTGTAAAGCAGAGCACTCCATAACACCACAGATCCCTTCCTGTGGGCTGCCACTGCACCAGCCTGGCTTGGGCCCAACACTGTGAGCAAATGCACGCTCCAGAACAGATTGGGTCAGTCCCAGGAACACACCTTCCTGTTTGGCTTCATCCAAGGGAATCTATTTGCATGCTTTGAGACTGCTCCACAATGCTAATCAAAGCATGCTAAGTAGAGAATATATAAAAAGTAAAATGTAGACTCACTGGGAGGTCACTGGGTCCAAACAGTTCTTTTGCTAAACTTAGGACCAATTTGGATGGTCAAAATCAAATAACTTTCAATATACATTTTAGGCCATCCCAATAAACAAGCAAATCTTGTCATTTCAATTTTATGACCTCATTTTAATACCATCAACAGAGAAGGATTTCTGGGAACTCTCTGCAAGCAAAGATCTGCTCTTTACTTCTTGAGAGTTTTCCTCTAACTTTTCATGCTGCTTAGGAAAGAATGACCATCAGATTAGTAAATAAACTATTCAGCATTGTCACTTGTATGTTTACCAGGCTGTATTATAAACACTTGGTTATTAAGTCCTATATTCCCTCTCAGGTGTTTAAGGTAAGACAACATTTTTACTTGTCAGCATTTTCCTGTTAAGTGTTTTATTTTCAGATGGATAGGAATCCATTAATTTTTCTATTGATAGCAAATGCTCATTTTGAAAAGTAAAAATCTCCAAGTAATCCTTTCCATTTAGCAGTTTTCCAACTATCAAACAACCACAAAGAACATTTTGTTTTGAATGGACTGACTACAATTTAGACTGCTTCAGTGTACTGAAAAGAAACATAAACCACAGAGCATATCTTCATACTGCAGATAAACTAGAGATGCTCCAAATATTCTAGCCTACCTTGAATATGGAAACCATGTAATGCTGATTACAAGCTATAGGTCTCACATGCTCTATGTATCTGCAGCTCTGCATACAGGTACATCATGGCCATACAGCACCAAGGCAGCATGAGCTTATTCAGAAGCAAGATCTCTGGTCTGTGGGCAGCTATGCTATTTTTTGTATTATTTCTGCATTAAACTTCATCTTTCTGTGACCATCTGTGACCTCCTCAGAGTTACAATTTGCACATTTTTACTACCCTTGTCTTCCACGAGGTGTGTTTACTAACAAAAACTTTATCTCCACGTTGTCCAACAGCCCATCTCTGACTGAACTGTGCCTGTTCTGGGAATCCCACCTGGTGAGGCGGCTTGGCCCACGAGGAAATGTGACACAGTTAAATATTGCTATTCCAAGCAGGCATGCCCTAACACCTCAGGCTGATACAGAGGCGCAGGGCTTCAGAACATGTGTTCTTGTATATGACTTTTGGGCAGGGCTTTTTTTGGTTTTGTTTTTAAACAGATTAGACACTTTCTGACCAAGTCCTCCAGTATCTCAGGGTTTGCACGTATTGGTAGGTTTTGAGATGAAAACTAATGCCAACGGTTGTAGGAACACTTTATTTTTGCTGCAGTCTCCTTGCAAGGTAGCAGAACAATTTCTCCGAGAAAACACGGTATGTGAAGGTCACGTACACATTTCTCCCGAGAGCGGGCACCGCTCGTTTCTCCCACGGGCCCACCAGCCCCAGCACACCCCCGGCTCCGCGGCACCAGAGGCCTCGGGCCCTGTGGCGGACCTACCAGCGCTTCCTTGCCCACGGTGAGCACGGACGTGTAGGCCTCCAGGTACACCCTGCGGCAGCGCCGCACCGCCTCCAGCCCCTTCACCGTGATGTCCTTGGCATCGCCCAGGCCCAGCCCCACCAGGTACAGCATGCTCGGGGAGCGCGCCAGCTGCCACCTGCCTCACGAGGGAAAGGGAAGCGGCTTCAGCAGGGGCGCCGCACGCCCCACCGCTCGCTGGGACCCGGTTCCAGTCCGGGGACAGCCTGGCTCCCAGCTGCTCCTTTCCCGGCTCCCGGCCGCTCGTTTCCCGGCCCCTAGCTCTCCATTTCCCGGCTCCTCTCGCCCGGCTCCCGGCTGCCCGCGCCGCCGTTGGGGCGCAGGGGCCGCCGGGAGTTGTAGTCTCGGGCCGCAGCCGGGTTATGGCAGCGGCGGGCAAGCCCGGTCCGGGCGGTGTCCCCACGGTGCCGGTCGCCAGCGGCCACAGCATCCCGGTGCTGGGGCTCGGTAAGTGGCGGCGGGCCCGCCCAGAGCCCGCCTCCCTGCCAGAGGCGTTGTGAGAGGGCGGGGGTCACCCCGGGGTCCGGCCTGGCCGGCTCGGCAGGTTCGGCGCTGCCCTTGGCCCGCAGCCGGACTCGCCTCAGGGCAGCCCGGACCGGAGCCTCCTGCCGAGCTGCCCGCGCTGAGCCGGGCAGGCCCGGTGCTCTCCCGAGAGCCCGTGTGTTCCTCCGAGAGAAAGCCCCTGTGCTGCCGGGTGAAGCTTCGTGCTCCTGCCACGTGCGGCCGCCTAGGCGTGCTGGGGAGCGCTGTGCTCGCAGCACGGCAGCACCGCTCCCCTCCCACCTGACCCGCCGCCATGTGCGGTGTTCTATGTTCTAGTGACTCGGGTGTGTCTTCTTCGGAAGCCTGGGAGAAGGCTTCTGTTCAGGGCAGACTCTCATGATAGAATGAACCTTACTCCACCTATTGAACTGAGATCCTCTGTAGGAATCTCAGCATCTGTGAGGCACAAGGTTGTTGATGATAATGATGAATATTTAATGCAGCTGTCTCTTACACAGTCACTGTGCAGTGAGCAAAATGGCTTATGTTGATCAAGAATTACTGGGTTTTTTCTTTTGCTGTTTTTTGGTTGATTATTTTAACCTGTAACATTTATTACCAATTTACTTTTTTTGGAGATATTTTATAAAATTAGGAAAAAAATAATGTAAATAGTCTATTTTAAAGAATGGACTTGATTGTCTTATACCCATTGTTTCAGTATATGCTGAACTGTGCTTCAGTCTACAGAACCACCTTTTTATTAGAAGCTGTAATATATTTCTTGGGTTATGGGTAGAACAAACTGACTAGAAAGCAGACATGCAGAAAGACTCCTTTGTACTCTCCACCCAATAGCTGTTCCCTGTCCTTTTGCTGTGTTGGAAAGTTCTGAGTAGTTTATTGTTATGCCTGAACTCATTCCACAGTAAATGGATAGTGGCATACAAGAAAATCAAGTTTGAAGTTTTCTGGCCCTGTAGCTTCTGCCAGGTATGGCTTTCCAGGAGCTTCTCTTGGCTTTCAAGGAACTTCTCTTGACTTAGAGTGGTGGTGTTGTCATGAGCAGGATTTGGTTCTTTGATTTCACTTGCTAGAGTAACACTTCACTTGCTAGAGTGACACTTTACATACTGCTTTATACGGTCTGCAGATCTTTGAGGATTGTGTAAAAGACAGGAACCAGTCAAGTAATTTTAAGAAATTGTTGATATGAGCTGCAAAATGCTGAGAATTTAAAAAAAGAAGGGAGGAAAAAAAAAAGGTGAAGACTTGCCACGCTTGCATTTGTGGCCAAGCTATAAATACCACAGTATGCAGCCCAACACAATGGGATCTTTATGGTAGCTGTTCTCACTTAACTTCTTTTTTCCACATTATTGGTTTATTTTTGTTACAGTCTTACAGCATTAACTAATATTTGCAGTGCAAAAAAATTTACTGGGCTATGAAGTAGAGGCAAACTTTCTTAAATGAGAATGCATTTTCTGCAAGGCCATTTTCTGCAGGATTTAAGATTTGTTTACCATTTTTTATCCCTCTGAACAGACCTAATTGTCTGGTGCCTCAAAGACAACTTTAATAGATACGGATGTTGCATCTGTTGCTAGATAATCTTTCTAAAAGCTTCAGAGGGATAAATAAAAGAGATAAATATGCATAAAGGTGGTTTCAATTGTCCAGTTGTGCCACCTGGAAGGCAGCTCAGATAGCTTTGCATGTTATTTTGAGGTGATGAAACCCCTTTTGTAGTATCTGAGAGCTGAATTAGGAGATGGGTAATTCACTTTCTGGGGCTTTGTGCTCTGGTTTAGACCATTCTTAGTGAGAAGGATCCATTTCCATTAAAATCTCTTGTGAGGAGGACGAATTTTTACACCAGAGAAGGCCATGGAGTATGCAAAATTTGTGTTCAGTCTGAAGGGTTACTTGGAATAACATTCCAAATTGTGTACATCCAAAATTTCCTATCTACTTAGATGCGTATTCTTAGTGTCTTGTGTCTGGCAAGAAGACCAGTCTACTAGCAATGGTAAAACAAGATTACTTGCCTGAGACACCAAGCAATTATATTCTAAGGCAGCTCACCTTTATGTTAGAAATATGTTGTATGGCTAAAGTTTTAATTACAGATTAAAATAATCTGCACCTTGTTTATTGTATGATTATGAGAACTGCTGGTGACTTCATGTTTCAGATGGTTTAATGCTAACTGTTGTGTTAGCCAGCATTATTCACGTGCAGAGGGTCAGGCGTGTTTAGGGTCAATTTTCATTACAAAGGCTGCTTTCTACTGGAGTAGGCTTAAGTCTAAAATGAATTGGCATTTTGGCCCTAATACTTGTCTCAAGTGTAAATCTGTGCCCCAGAGAGTACATTACCTCACAGTGGCTGTAGATTGCATTAGAAAAAGGATACATGCACTATCTTGCTCATAAGATTAGTTTTAGAATTGCATGGCAAATAACTGGTATAAAACCTGACACTGTTTAGGAGTTACAGATGTAGTTACACTTTTACATAGGAGCTACATGTGTCTGAGAATCTATTGGTGAGACTTTGTACTGTGATAGAAAATGATATTCTTATAGTTTCTTAACTACAGAATACTTTGTGCTTACCTAAAGCAGCATCTTCAAAAAATTATCACATGTCAAAATGGCATACACGGTATCATCCTCATGAAGTTTTGGAAGA
Organism: Fringilla coelebs; assembly: GCF_963513975.1. Classification (NCBI taxonomy): domain Eukaryota; kingdom Metazoa; phylum Chordata; class Aves; order Passeriformes; family Fringillidae; genus Fringilla; species Fringilla coelebs. Next base: position 19,331,876 of record NC_140067.1, read on the forward strand.
AAATGCATAATTTGAACTGTTCCTGCTTACTTCTCTTCAGTAGGAAGCTCTCACTTAGACAGTTGTCACTTCCTTTTTTTTTAAGTCTGAGGAGTGAAAATGCCACTCTATATAGCATTTGATTATAATTGAGTAGCACAAGGGCTTTTCTTCCTGTATCTAAAATATTAGGACCTTTGTCAAGGTCATGTGAGAATGGTTGACATCTCTTCAGAATTGTTTTGGTACTTTCTATTGAAACTCTCTTGATCCCCTTTATATGGTAGTTATATTCCCATTAGAACAGGGGTTTCTGTGTGGGTTTTTTTTGTTGTTGTTAATTTGTGCTTGTTGTTTTGTTTGGGTTTTTTTAGGGATGATAATAATTAAATTTTGGTGGCTTGGCCAAGTAGCCAGTGATATCTTGAAAAGATGGGCTGGTGATACCAAAAGTACATAGAATCTTTTTGTTGTTTTCTATGTAATCCTTGGGGCAGCTAGAATTAATAACAACTTGATGAGATAAAAAAAAGTCTCTAATTATACCCTCTTATTAAAGAATAAAATGAATTGCATATTTGTTTGGGAAGGGGCATCAGGACACACAATTACTAAACAAAATAATCAAGTCCTTATACTCATTGTGCCTTACTGAGGTCATACAGAGTGAGTATTTTATCAGTAGTAATAATGTTCTTTAAAGAAGGTCATTCAGGACTGCCCAGCATCATTATTGTAGGTGCTGTAGTTGGGAAAGCAGTCAGGTACTGCTCTGAGCAGCTTCTGGTCAAACAGCCAAAGCCTGCAGGAAAGTCATACACACACAATCCTTCCAGACTCAAGGGAAACCATTAAAATATCTCTGTCCTCATTTCAGGGTCTTTCATAGATAACGTTCCTGATACTCTGCTGTACCCATGTCTAAGTAAATAAATCGTAAAAGTAAGTTTTGGCTGATTTTTACTGATTGCATTAAGACATTGCATCATTTGCATTGCAACCACTCAGTACTTCTTGTGTTGTTCCCAGTTCTTTTCACAACAAATAGACCTCCTGGCAAAAAGCACAGAATCAGATTGCTCCACTTTAATTGCATCAGGTTGTGTTGGGATTTTTTCATCAAAATGCTACATAAATTTAAATCTTAATGCTGAATGGACGTTCCATTATGTATTAGTAATCCAGTTGACTACTTAATTATTATCCTAGAGTTGCTTATTCTCATTCTTAAGCTTAGCTGTGGTCAAAAAAAGACCCAGTCCTGCTGGACTGGAATAAGATGAGATTTTGCTTTTCAATTCAATGGCAGTAGAGCCAAGCTTTCGCTTTTTTTCATTTTCTACTGTTACTGTCTTTTTTTTAATTCATGGCTCCTGCTTCTTCATGGCTCTGGTTTTTAAGGAAATTTATGGAACAGTGGTCCTGATAGCAAGACCTATGGCACTCCCTGCTATTAATCTTATCCTGTAATAAAAATTGGCTGTTTATTTCTTCCTTCCTTTTTTTTTTTTTTTTTTTTTTTTTTTTAATGTCTCAACCTTTTTTTTTTTCTCTTGAGGCTCTGCTTCTCACTCATGGTTACCAAGTTGCCTTAATAGCCTCTTGTGATGAACAAAATGCTGCCTCTATAAATCTTTCTGTCTCAATTCATCCACTGTTTCAGTAGATCTGACCTTGAGAAGTTGTACTTGATCTTTGGGGGCCTCCAGATATTTACTTCTCTCCTGTATGGACTGTGGCCATATCCCAGGCAGCTGGGTGCTTGTAGGCAGTGGAACAGAGCAGTGTCCTCTCCCAACCTGACTGAAGCTTGTGAGCTCCTGCCTTCCTTGCTTTCTTCCAGCTTCACCTCCTTCCAGCCTGGTGCTGTTTTACTTCTTAAAAAGGACTGAATACTATACAAGTGTTGTTTTAAGGGGTACTAATTAATGCATCTGGGGCAAAATGCTGGGCCAACTTTTGCTCTCATCACAGTCTAGACAGTACAGAAATATTCTTTTTTTTCTGAGGGAAGTTGCTGCTTTGTCTCTGCTCTCTTGTACACCTACAAATCTATGAGGTCAGCTTTTTATATGTTTGCTGGGGATTTTTCCTTATATTATGACATATGAACTGTGATTTAATAGCAGAAAAATAGCTTCCTTTCTCACACTGGATTCTTTTGGTAATCACTGTATTGCTGATGTGATACAGGTGAATTTAGAATAGCCTTCACTAAGTTTAAGTAATAAATCAATTTAGGTTTCTACCACTGTTTAATAATTAAAACTTCTACCAGTGTAAGCAGAAGCACTTCATGTGTATGCTTTTAACTTTTCTTTGCCATTAAGACTTTTAAATGTTACAAGCCTAATTGCCCAAGAGAAGAACAAATGATTTGTAAGCAGTTTGAAATTAAGAGAGAAGCGAGCTCCAGTATATATAATTTTTGTATTTCAATGTGTTTCTTTAGTGAAAAAAAAATCCCAAACTTTGGGAGGGGTGGGGGGGAAGAAAACTAAGCTTTATCTTTCAACCTTCATCCAGCAGATTTTAGTCATCCTACTTTGCCAGAGCTTGCTAGCATAGTTTTGGCAGCATTGGATGGTGATGTCACATGCTGCTGTAACCTGAATTGCAGTAGTTCCTCATGCCTGATGAGAAGGGAGGTACTAATTCCTGAACTCTCTTCAGTTCTAATGTTTATGCAAAGTATAGCACAGAGAGCAATACAAGATCCTTGTTAAAGGGGAAGGAGGGAGAGAAAAGGGAAAGCTCTCTTTGTGGCTTTGCAGCGGTTTCATAACTCGAAGGTCTGTTTGTCATTCTTAGTGCCTCAATGGAGGTGCTTTGCATTCTAATGCGTACAGTTCTAAGGCTGAATATGCAGTGTGAGAGGAGCGGCTAGAGGAGATGTTATTTGTCTCAGCAACTCATAGAAAATGCATTTTAAATTCTTAAGATGATTTGGGGAAAAAGAAGCGTTTAACCAGAGGTGTCATTTGTTGTTCAGTTTAGTTGGCAGTGAACGGAGCTGGGTTGTTGCTGTCCTTGGAGCTCACGAGCACAGTTAGTTACCAGTGGGACATGGAGTCTCAGCCCTTATAGTGTCACGTGGTCATCCTCCAGGAGGAGGATCTGTCATCATTCACAATTGCACTTTGCGAGTGAAGAGCGCTGGTATGATGTCAGAAATGACCCATCAGCTTGAATTAGGATGTCACAATGGTAATAGTGTACATAGCTTTTCACTGTGTAAAGCTGTGAGTCACTACAAATCACAGTTCTCTTTATAATTTTTCCTATAATATAATCTTTACAGTATTTTAAGTGGCTTTGAATTATTGGTCTCACATTCAACTACATCTTAAATTTGCTGTCCCTCTACATAATTGGATGTTGCTATGCGTTACCATAAATAATTTATATAATTTATTTTTAAGTCAGCCTTTCACAGCAGAAATTATTTTGATAATGTTCTAATTAAGTACAGAATATGGGTTTAGTATTTTATTTTCTTTTGATTATTCTTTTTTGTGGAGGTTTTACAGAAGTGAAACAATTTGTCATGGGTTTGTCTCATTTGTAGTATTTGTCTCATTTGTAAAGTATCTCCAAATGTCTAATGTTAATTAATTAATATCATCCTTATCAGATAGAGTAGTCTAAGGACATGTTTTAAAAAGGAAGGAAAATAATATTTTTGTTCAATCTTTTTATTTGCTGCACATAGTCAATATCCTTATAGTTATGAAGTTAAAGGTTCTATCAAGTTATTGTAAGTATTGAAAGTAGTTTCAGTTGAGTTAAGAAGGGAATAGAATGAAAATAATTTAAAACTGGTTCACACCAGCAATTCTTCGTGCACTATTAACTGCTAAGATCTAGTCACAAAACATTATTCTGAGGAGAAAAGGTTTAGTGAACCCTAGAAATTGGATTTGATTTATGCCAGAAAATCTGCCTTTTCACTGCTTGAGATTTCTATGGAAGGAAGCCACAGTCTTTTACCAAATGGTTTCTAAGGTAACATCTTATAGCAGAGCATCTGAAACCAATTTGGTTGTTAATGAGAAATAGTTCTCACGGTGGTGGGAAAGTGTGGAGTGAAAGAAAAGCTTTAAGATTTGGCAGTCTGTCTGTAAAGGCATTTAAATGAATGTGTGCTGCTGCTCTGCTTATGAAATTTTTACACGACTTACACATTCATAAGCGCCTTCCAAATGTACAGGTCTCCTTCCAGATTTTATTGGTAGATTCTGCATGATTAAAATACTTGACTACTACAGATGAATAATTTAAATAGCTGGCACTTTTCCAGTGGAAATCTCTTTACTGTTGCTGAAAGAAAAATTTGCATTTTTCGGGTTATCGTTATTTCTGCTGCCAGAAATCCGTCAGTGAGTTGGTGCCATATCAGAGCAATAGCATCCTGCTGATATCAGATGCTGCTTGCAGACTTCCTGGGATTGCCGTGAGACACATTCTGAGGAGTTACTCTTGCACCTAGTCTCTGTCTAACGTTCTGAGGAGATAAATGGTGGATCAGTGAACAGAAATGTGTGGTCATTTTACAGTAGATGATCTGAATATCCTCTGTCGTCAGAGCCTCTTTGGGATGGAGGGAATAGAGTGCTTCTGTCAACAATGGCTCGTTGCCATTTCTTCCTTCCTCTCAGGAAGAGAGAAAACCAGCAATTCTGGCTTCCCTTTCCCTGGATACATAATAAACATGTAATGGCTCTCTCCTACCCTCTTGCCTTGAGGCAAGGCTGTATTCCTGCATTTTGTTTCATTGCCTGTGTAGACTTGCCTGAGTAGAACTGCAGAGTTTTAAATCATGCTTGCTTACTTTTTTTACTCATGTTACTGAATTCTGTTAGTGTGTTCTGAGTCGCACCAGGGAAAAACAGTCCCCTATTAAGCAATGGATCGTATTTAGCAGACAAACAAGCAAACAGAAGAATAAGAAAGAGAAGTGAAGTAAAACTTACGTACTAAAAAGCTTAAATCATTCATAATCCAAATAACTTTTACAGAGGCAAGAGAAACTTGCCTTAAATGACTGAGTTTTAGATAAACCTGTGTGCTGCTTTTGTTCTGACCAATTATAAACCATTGATTTTATAATGGGAGTCTGCTCAGTGTCTTTCAGTTTTTGATGGTGTCCTACCAGTTTTTCCAGAAGCCCATTGTCTCCATAGGCTCCATTCCCTCAGGAGTATCTGCCCTATTTTATATACACATTGGGTGCCAGTCTTGTACTCTGAATAAAATATCCAAGTTATTTTCTAAAAGTAATTTTTATTAAATTTGGATCTCTTACCTTGAAATAGTCTCTAGTTGCCTCATGAAAATTGTGGAGTGCAGTAACTTCATAGCAAGGTTGACTTTGGTTTCACCTGCTGCAGAAGGAAACCCTAAACTCTGGAAATCTAGACCGAGGATCCTTGAATATTTTGTCATCAGATGCTGCATAGGATTTTCAGAGTAACTGACACTGTTAAGGTTAAACTATGTCAAATAGTTTACTATGCCAAGTTTACTTGGGTTCTAGTGCTGTGGTAGTAGAAAGTTATTGTGACATTATTGGCTTGGCTGACAGCAGCTGTAGGGATGGTGTTGGGGAATATAATAGAAAGAAGAGCTTCAGGAGAAAAGTTCATGGGGAAGGTCATTCTGATCTTTTGTTGGTTGGCTAGGACACAACTGTGCTTTTATTTTTTTAGTTTAAATAAAAGCACTTATGAAATCAAATTATTTAACTGGTGCTGCTAAAGGGGGACTTGTTTTGCTCCATCCCTTGCATGAAATTCAGTGGGTTTTCCTCTCTTGAGGAATTATTTAGGTTTTGAATAATTCTGAAACTGTACTCTCTTGTTTTGGCCATTTAACAGTCTGAGTCAGCTTGTCAGAGGATCATATGAATACAAAATCAGAAGAAGGATATAAGACAGACAGCAAGGGCAGCAAGTAAGGATTGTCTGTCTTTGAGCCTTTCCAAAGAAGAAGCATGTGGTTTTATGAATGCCTGAGCAGTTAACCTGGAAACATGTTATGTGTTCATTTGCATTACATATGGCCATTTCATGTTTTATCATCACATTTGCTCATAAGGTAATTAGGAAATCAAACTGTATGAGCACCAAAAAATTCAGTATATTCATAAGATGTGTTATATTGATGTAATATTGAAATAGTAGAACTAAAACTAATAGAATCAGGTATTTCAAGCCTGATATGGTATAAAATAGATGCACGATGAGTGTCTAAAAGTTGAGAAAAGAATGTTTGAGCTTTTGCTTTTGAGAGTTTTTAAGTGATTACTTGGAGATAAAAAAATCAGCAAGGAATGGTATTTTTACAGATGTTTTCTTTGTCAACTCTTTAAATTTAGTACTCTTGTCAGAAGATCATTAGTCTCTGATGTGATCTCTAAACTTTCCTAATGTTATTCCACTGAATTTGAGTAGCCAAAGTTATTCGTATCACTGGTCATTTTTATATATTCAAATGAATAATTGTTTCACATTTCACAAATCACATAGACACTTTGCCACAAAGGGAGGGAGAAAGCAGGGAGAGAAAGCAGATCCTGGTTTTGTTTTGAAAAACTGTTGGTGCTTTGGATCTCTCTCTGTAGTTCTACAGCTTTGTGAGTGAGAACAGAAAGTTTAATGAGTCTGAGAGCTGAGATTGGCATAAATCTGGGAGGGGGGATAGTGGGTGGTTTGTTATTTGTTTTACATATTTGGTGGGGTCAGGGGTGGAGATGTTGCTGATTTTCTGGTTTTGAAGGGTTGGGGGTGGTGTTGCTGATTGGCATGTTGGGGCTTTTTCCCCGGTAACAACTGCATTGTGGGCAGGAATCTGCCTTTCTAATAATCTTGTATTATTTTATGGGTTGTCAGAGCATTTTCTCACTCCAGTTGTGATGCCAGTGTTCTTCAGGGTACCGAGAAAGTGATGAGTAACTGTGACAAAATAACAATGTAACCAGTTAAGCCTGCTTTCCCTGGATTTGTGTCCTCTGACCTATCCATATTTTCACTGCAGTATCCTTGTCCCTTACAACCACCAGTTTTTCACAAAATCTGTAGGAATGTAATTGTCTTTCATGTCTTCCAATCTATCAAATTTGGCTTAGTTCAGTCAGTGAGGTAACAGTGCTATTTCCCTAGGAAAGAAGTTAAAATATTAGATAAAAAAAAGGAAGCTTTTTCAAACTTACTGATATTTGACATGGTTTCTTGAAAGGAGCTCCTATTTTTTATCAGCAAATTTTAGGGAAAAATGTATTAAATATTTTTAGAAACTGGAAGGGGATGAAAAGGGTGCAGGTTCATAGTAGTTTTAAATGCATGATTGGATTCTGTCTTTAAATACATATGTACAGTGTGAATTACATCTCTATGAGCAAAGGGGAATCCCAAACGTGAGAATGTTAATGTGTTCAAATAGCATTGTGTAAATTTCGAATGGAAAAAGAATTAGAAGGTTCAATCCCTTCACTTTTGTTATCCTTCTGCATCTATGACTTGTAACTTCTTTAATTACATGTGTAAACACAAGAAAACTGTGGTTTCTAAAGTCCAGAAGTGTTATATTAGTAGCATAATTAACTTATCAACCTATTGTTCATGATTAAGTTGGCTTGCAAAGTGGTAATATTAAGTAGTTGTTGATTTCTTTTTGATTACTGTGTAGTGCACCAGGACTGTTGTAGGTCAGTTTTAGGCATAGAAATTGAGATAATTTCCTCCAGATTGATCTTGCTGTCTTTATTTCTTGTGTAACGAGAGTCCATGCCATCACTCAATGGGGAACAGTAACAAAATTATTCTGATTTTTCCTTCTTAACCACTCCCTCCCTTTAAATTAAAGGGTTAAAATTAAAAAAAAAAAAAAAGTTGTTTGTCCTAAATGTTCTTACTGAAATCCATTATGCATGAAAAGAGTCTGAGTCCATTTGCAAGACCTCTAAATGAACTCCATTCATTCTGTGCTTAGAAATGTCCATTCAGCCAGAAACAGACACAATTGTTACAACCTCATTTATTTTGCACCAGTACCAGCATATTAAAAGTGAAGGGTTTGTTGTGAAGAAACGTAGTAATTTTCCTGTGCCAGTTATATAATTCTGTAATAAAATTCCTTTAGGATTTCAATATTGTAAAATTCCATATATATTCTTTGCCCATAAGTATAATGTAGTAGCATTGCAGTCATCTAAAATTCTTAAACATTCATGAGGATTTTGAAATAGCTGTTTTGAAAACCAACTTGGCTTAGCTGAATGTAGCTTGACTTAGCTTATTTTGATGTAAAACAAGTTGTAGAGACATTTATTTCTTGTTGGCTCAGAAATTAAGCCAATTAGTCATCATAATTAGGGGCTATGAAAAAAAATATGTAAAGTTTTGTCTTTTAGACCATTGAAACTTTGTTTATGTTTGGAAAGTAAATTACTTATGAATGCATGTCAAAATCGTAGGCATGTAGTATTATAGTTTCATCAAATCCATGAAGTCAAGAGTTTTGTTTATGACTCCACATTTTGTTGGCCTCAAATGTAAAGTGGAAATTGTTCTTTTGTGTTTATCAGGATGTCATGATCCTGATGTGTATGGGTGGGAGATCAGACCATATTATATCTTAGTTTAAATGACTTTGAGTGTTGAGCAAGACTCACTGGCTTTCCTTCTAAGATCAGGAATGAGCACAAATGATAAGCATTTAGGAAAACCTGGTTTCCCTTCCATTCAAGTCTGGCTATTCTAAGTCCTCCTCATTGCTGCTGGTTGTTAAAAGTGTGTGAGAACGTCCTGCAGCCTCCCCTGGGCGTTGCTGCCCCGCTGAGGTCGGGGGCTCTGCGGGGGAATACCTGTGGTGCTTTCAGTGGTGGCCTCTTCCTCCCAGCCTGGGTGGCCATTGGCAGGGGTACTTCCATAATGTGCAGGTGCTTTTGGGATGGAAAGAGAAGGGTAAGAGCAGGTACAAATTTCACTTTAAATAATACTTTGGAGTCCTTTATTAATTTCTTTCGATTTAGCGGTGGCTGAAGCCCTGCTGCTGTTCAGGACTGTGCAGGGCTGTGTCTCAGGTTGGTGATGGAGCTGTTTTATGCTGCCTGTTGTTTACAGCATGAGGGCCTTTAAGTACTAATCATCAGCTTGGAAGGAGGTGACTTTGGGAACTGTCTGGAACTGACTGAGCATTTCCTTCAACAAACTGTAGAAAATACTGTTTGTGGGAAGTGTGTGGACTGAGGGTGAATGGGTGAGGGGCTCAGGGCAGGAAAAGCAACTAACAGGAAAGGGTAAGTAGAAACATCATCCTCCTTGCTCTCAACCAGTTCTTTATCTGAAGTCCTCCTGGTGGTTGCTTTTCCTGCGGAGTCTCCTCCTCCTTCCGTCCCCTTGACATGCAAAATACAGATCCAGTGAATCCCCACACAATGACAGTAACAGGATTTTGTTTCTGAAACTCCCTGCATGCCCATTCTGTAATTCTTTTGTAGGATTCCATTGTTTTGGTTACTGCTGAATGTGACATTATGTGACTGGCACCTGCATTGTGGCCCAGCCTGGGATTGTACAATGCAGTAATGATTTTAAGCTACCAGGAGTTCCACAAAGTAAAGGTTTCAGGATATGCTTTTTGCAAAGTAAATGGTTTTGAAAGTTGTTCAGGTTTTTGGGTTTTTAAAAATATTTTAATCTGTAAATGTTATGCTTCTGTATGAAAATTAAGCTATGTATACTTATTTCCCATAAAATGTGTGTTTTCTCTTTAATGGTTTTCTACCTAGCTCCTTGAATCACTTCTTTACAGTTAAATGCTGTTGATATTTGATTTTGATGGAGTTGCTTCTGATCAGCACCAACTTCTCCTACTTCATGTATTTTCCAAGCCTAAAGATCAGTCAGTTCCCATTTATTTACTATGAGGAAATGAAAATTGAATAAGAAGGTTTTGTGACAATATTTAAAGAAAAAAAAAATTGAAAACAATGATAAAATATGCCCCTCATAATTCACTGCTGACAATTCACTTCTGCTTTTGTGTGTTTAGGTACTTCCCACCAGGGTGGCTATTCCCATGCCGCAGTGGTCCATGCCCTGCAGAAATGTGGCATTCGTCACATTGACACAGCAAAGAGATACGGCTGTGAGCCCCTCCTCCAAAGGGCCATCAGAGAGAGTGGTGTGAAGAGAGAGGACCTCTGGATAACTACCAAGCTGTGGCATAGTGATTATGGCTATGAAAACACAAAAAAGGCCTGCTTGGAGTCATGTGAAAAACTTGGTGTTGAATATCTTGGTATGGATCTTTACATATAGCTCATTTGTTGTGCTTTCTATGGGAGTACTTGCAAAGATGAATGAATTCTGAAAAAAATTCATGTAGAACAGATGAGTCACAGAAACCAAATTCTGCCTTTATTTACACATTTGCAGGTTTCTTGTTCTGTTTGTTCTCTAAGAAGTTCACGTGTACAATTAGGAGTACAGAGCTTTTTCTTGTTGGAAATGTTTTGTAAAGGTAATTTTTATTATTAAATTACTTGAGGAAAAACTACATCAGTTTTTTATATTTTGCTAAAATCACCCAAAACTTATGAAACAAGGATTCATAAACTTTACAATAATATATTGGCAACAAGGTGACACAGATGCCTGGTTTCTTCTGTAATCTGTTTTATTTTTCACAAGGAATGGGGATCCTTTCTAAAACTTACTTTGTAGGCCTTTTAACATTTTAAAATCCTGAGTACTACCTTTGGTTTGGTCTGTTTGATGGAGTATCTAAAAGAATTTAGAAAACTAAAATTAAAGCTTAACACTGCATTTGTAAATTTACCCTGATCGTAAACTACTTGTTGACAAAGATGTGACATTGTTACTCCCTTACTTGGCAGGCAGAGTTACAGTAATGATGCCAATTAGTTCTTTGCAACAGGTCATAGGAGTGGAGGCACCTGTAAATAAACATGATATTTGCATATTTTAGCAATAAACAGACTTCAATGAGGAAGTTAATTTTGCTGAATTAATAATGTATATTAATGGCAGCTGTGTGCTGTATTCACTGCCTTTTTTCTTGAGTACTTTACAAGGTGACCAGGGAAAAACCTGTATCTGTTAAAGACCAAGATACCTATATGCACATCTTTGGCTCCATTCCTTCTGGAAATGTATCCCTTAACTTCTCCACAGGTACAGAATAATATAAAATGAATGAAAATTCCTTTTTGTTTGTCCTGTGCAAATACAGGTCACTGCAATGAGACTTTAATAAACAAAGTTTTGAGCCCTGACTTTCTCTTTTAAACTGAGAAATAACATTATTCCTCCTCCCTGTTTTCTGCTTGTTATATTTTGTTTGCTTTCTTTTTTCGTCTACTTGCTCTGGCACTGGTGCTGAATGTTGATGAGAGGAAAATTTGACACACTTCCAAGAAGTCATTTGCAGTGATTCCTTCTAATACTGTAAGTTGTTCTTTTTTTCACAGGTAGTAGATTAGAGTAGATGCTCACACAAATACTGAGTTTCTCCTAAGAAGAAATGTCTAAAAGAAGAAAAAGAATATCTGAGAGCAAGAAATATGCTAATGCTGTCACTATGTGAGTGAATCCTTGGAATAGCATCAACAGAACTTGTTTGCCAGATGTTTTAAGAGCTGAAACTTCTTGTGCACATATTACTAAAACCAATTTAGGAAAGTAACAGCTGCCTGCACAATTAGTCTCCATACTAGATTTTTCCTCATTCTTTAAATTTTTGTTTTGGGTCTTTAATACCCTCAGCTATATTCCCGCCTTCTTTACCTTTCTTCCTCTGATGTGGAGATGTCTAAAAAATTCATACAGCTGTTCCTGAACCACTTAGTCTGCCATGGTGACCAGAATAAATCAGAATTCCCTGATTTTATTCTATGGTATTAACCAAGTATGTGGGGGTTCACATGTTCTATAAAGATACATAGTTTATAAAGAAAATGGAAAGATCCTAAATAATATATCTGTGATGTTAGATCTTTATGTTGGAGGGAAAGTTAGTAATTAAGAAGTGTGCAAAAAGAAAAAGCTAGAGGAGCCCTGGCTGAATGTGCAGCTAAGGTCTTTGTTCAGGTTTATTTTCTGGAGGGTCCTTAGGAGTTCCCCGATCAATCCATAAAGACTGTATTAGAAACCTGAAAAATAATCTAACAGCAATTAATAAGTCTTTGCATTTTCAGTATAATGAGTGTGAGCTGTTGAAAGAGCTTGGCTTTTTAAGAGAAAATGTAAAATACTCCATGTCAAATACTTGTTGTGAAGCTTTTTCAGTGAACACTTTTCAGACAAGTGGTACTAGGAGAGCAGTGTTCCAGGATTTATTTTTTTTTTTGAGCTGGTAGATTATATATCCATGACATGATGGAAATTTGTATTATTTGTGGGCAGTGGTTGTAACAGATACTCTCCTCCTTGCATTTTCTAAATGTGATCCTCAACTAGCAGTAACAGTAAACCAATATGAAATGGCAGAAGATTTTACAGGTTTGGCAGTAGCAGAATACATTCCTTGGGATTTAGATCCAACCTCTAAAGTAACTTCTTGAATGCTGATTTGTGGGTTACCGAATTCATAAACAATTTTATTTTCCTTTTGACTGTTCTGAGTTTGTCCCATTCAGGCAAATCTGGCCTATCACAAATCCCCAACTGGAACTGGACAAATGCTCTATCAGCAGCTTCACTGTAATAGATGAACCACATGAAATTAGTGTATTATCATAATTCAGCTTCTGTATTGCTTCAAAACACTTTGTATTTTGTTTCACATTGATCCTTGTTCAATAGAAGGAAACACAAAAAAGAACAAAAAAGGATTGAGTGAGAAAGAAAAATACATCCTATCAATATTAGGTGACTGTTGAGAAAAGCAAGGAAATATGATTCCCAGCATTAAGACATCTGGGAAACATTGCAGAATTTACTTCTGCTTTTAGGGCTAATAGAAGGCTGGGCTTGTTTTTCATACTACTAGGTTTGCTTTAGTCAAATCTAACTTTTAAAAAAATATTATATTAGGGATTTTGCATAGAAACACAAACTTTTATTTCCACAAAAACATCATGTTGGCTTTTAAATGTGTAAAATAGCCTGCACTTTTCAGTTAAGAGGAAGTGTGTTGATTGTAGGTGCTGCAACCACTAAGAAGCTATAAGCCATTATATTTTAAATGTCTGTGTGAAAGCAACTCAGGTGTTAGTTTTAGTTTTCCTGTACTGTGCATTGACATTTAATGACCTTCAGGCCTCTGCTCACTGCTGCACCATTACAGCCTGACTGTGTGCAAAGGATGTTTTAAAAAACTATTAAATATGAAACCAGATTGTGAATGTTTGGAGGTTTTTTTCCTTCTTTCTCAAGTGCATCCTGATACTGTGAATCAAGGTGGATTTTTTGATTTGCGATTATTTTTTAAAAATATATTGTTGGAAGACATCTCAAGATATTGATTATTTTTTCCCACGCGACAACAGCCTCGTGTTCCCAATAAAAATGTAATCTGTTCTTAAAAACCTCCAGTGATAAAGTTATATATTTCTTGATTACTAAACTTTAAGCTATTTCCATCAATGATTTAAAGCTAATTTCTTGCCTCCAGAAAGAATTTAAGAGCATTTGTGTTCTCACAGTACCCCAGGAGGGAAAATATTTTAAGCAAAAGAAAATGTGTGTGTGGGTGTAGGGTGTGAATGTGTGTACAAATAAAGATGAAATCACAGACCTTAGTTTGTGAGGTACTTGTTGTTTTTATTGGCCTGCAGATATGATGGAAAGTTTTCTAACAGCTGCAGTAGAAGTAAGGTCCTGACTGTGCTGGGGTGCTTCACGCATGACTGGCAGAAGGACTGTTCTATTCTTTGTCTATGAGATAAGGCACCTTTGCCCCACACCTTTCATGAGCACTTCTTGCAGTCAGGAAGACTGTACTTGGTGATCCAGTAGATGCTTTCTAGCTCGAAATGCCAATATTTTGGAATTTGAAGTAATTTTTATTTCAGTGAAAAAGCCTAAATTGAAAGAAACATAATGGGAAGATATGGTCATGGTGTACCTGGTAACAAAACCTTTCTAAAATGAAGGACCAACAGCTAATCTTGTTTGCATCAGAGGCCTCAGACACTACTACAGAGAAGGGGGATGTGTTGCATTTTTTTTGGATGTCTGAGGCCAGAGATCTTTCAGTTATCAAATCTTTTAGAAGTCTTTCTTTGGAGAATGTTTCAGTTTCCTGAGCAGAGTACAATGCATCTGTGTCTGTGGAAATCCATGATGTAACTATTTCTGTGAGCATTTCCACACTGTGGTGTCTAACTGAACAGTCAGGCTTTTGGAGAAGTAACTGGTGAAATTCTGCTGAAGTTTGATTCTTTTTGCAAAATGACTTTATTTTGCATAGTTAAGCAGTTCTTATTAGTCTGGTTTGGAGAACATAGCAAGCAGCAATTAAAAATATGTAATTCTTCCATTTTTCTGGGAGGTAGGCATCAGATCTCAGTAATTTACACCTACTTATACATGACAGTTGCTTTATATAAGCAAAAAAGTTTCAATACAAACATGTCAGTATCTATGCAGTAAGAAGCTCCAGTAGCATATATAACTTTGGATCAAAATGAACACTTGACATTAGCAATTCCTAATGCTAATCCTTTGGATTTATGTCTGATATAAATGAGTGGAAATTTTATTGGCAACAGAATGTGAGTAGTCCTGAGTTTAGCATGTAACCTCACCAAATCAATATCCCAATACTAGTTTTCAGTTAAAAGTACAAAATTGATATTTATTCCAATACCATGTATTGGTTTTCACTTTTAATAAATACAACTTCTTTTCTCAGAGAAATTAGTAAAGAAGTAATTATGATAGATTGGTGATCAATAAGACTGCATGTGGAATTGGAAGTGGATTTTATGAATAAAAGGATAAAGAGCAAGCAACTTTCTCCTTAAATGTGATACAAAACCAGACACTGCAGATGATTATAGATGAGTGATTGTTGGCTTGTCTAAGCTATTGTATTTAAAAAGTCTAAGAGTTTAAAATTGTATTTAAATGGATTATTGGTATCAGAAAGTGCAAATGTAGCTTGTGGATTTTGTGACACATTCAAAAGAATGTTTTTCTTCCTACATCTCTAGTGTATTTTGCTGTACATAATTCTGTACTGTTCTGATTAGATTTTTAAGGTAAGTAAAGCACGTGCTCGTTGCAATGATGTGCCAAAATTGGAGCTGCTGTATTGTAGCAAATTTCATGGTACATTTTCATCTTAAATCAAGGTTTAATTTGCATTTTTAGAGGGGGAAAGCTAATATATCAGCCCACTGATACAGTAATTTTTAGTGTAGCCCTTAAATTGGGAAGAAAAGGCTTTTTTTTCCCTTTTTTTTCCCCTTTTTTTCATGATTCCCAAAGCAGAGGATTTGTATTTTCACAAAGAAGTACTGTAAATGAATGGATTGATGTATCCAAAGAACAAAACACTCTTCTCATTGAAAACAAGTCAGGTTTTTTTATTTCTTAACTCTATTTGAACTGCCAGAAAAGGGATATTATGAAGCACAAAGAAAATGGTACACATCTCAGTCATCTATTTATTTTCTTTTCCTGTTTTTCATCAGACTAATATATGCAGCAAAGGCCAAAACCTGTTTGACTGGGATACCTGCAGTTACCTGTTTAATCTGCAGTTCGAATTTGAATAGAAATGTAATTGTTTTCCAAGTATCTCTACATTTCTCCTTCAGAATGTCTAGCAGTGTCTCCAAACTTGTAAAAGAATTCTAGATCTGTCATTTTTTAAATTTAAGTCTGATTTGGAACTGAGTCCAGTACATGTACATTTCTCAATGTATGTTGGAAGTGCTTCCTTTTCCAATTGAGGCACAGTCTTGCAGGAACAGTACACAAAGAGCCTCCTCACAAGGAGGGGCAGCACTTTCTCTCTGGTGACCAGGGACCCAAGGATGGCATGGAGCAGTGTCAGGGAAGGTTTAGCTTGGATCTTAGCAAAAGGTTCTATGATTCTATGATAATTTCATCAGCAGTAAATCTTAATTGTGTTTGAAATTGTGCTAACATTCCAAAAAAATGTAATAAAGCATAGTTTTGTTCCCTTAAAATATTATTTTTTTAAAGTTTCTTTTAAAAAATCACAAAGGCTGACATGAAACTTAGATAAAAAAAACTTAGACAAAAAATCTGCATAAAGAATGTGCTATAGTTTTCAACAGAAATTCAGAAGTGGAAGCATTCTTTAGAAAGGAAAAAGACAGACCCACTGCTGAGGTAATAGAAAATATCTGCAGAACTGTCAAATATATTTATCTTCTGTGAAATGGAAGACTTGCAGCACTTAATGAGCAGTAATCCACTTACCATTCCAGTGACCAAAATCCTTTTGATTTAAATAGGGCTTGTTATGTGTGGAAAGTTTATTAAGTGCATATGTGACCATGAAATTCTGATTACAATGACCTAAGCATGTGGAACATGTGCAAGTTCTGCTACCCTTAGCTGTTAATGTGATGTTACAGAATTCATTTATTACAACTAACTGGATACATCCACTAATGATCACTGAGTAGTGATTGGAACTATTATTATGATAATGTGTTAGGGGCCACTAGAGGGAAAATGCTGTCTCATGTGGTTCGGTTATTTGTTTTTGGACACTTTAATAAGCAGTCTGGTTCTGTTTCTTTTTTAGATCTTTATTTGATTCACTGGCCTGATGCACAGGTTCCAGGTAAAAGCAATCGAGAGGTCCGAGCTGAAACCTGGAGAGCGATGGAAGAGCTCTATGAGAAAGGTGATCTAATAACAAAGCCTACCTTAGAAAAAGGAATTATAGTGTGCTTTGGGATTGGGAAACTCATAATGAGAGATGTTCAAAAACTTAATTTGAATTAGATGCTCATATTTTGGTGGAATTTGGGTGTGTAAGTTTCAAAAATCTCTTTGCATGTTGCAGCATTAGCAGTTTGGTCCTGCTTGAAAATAATATGTTGT
Source organism: Fringilla coelebs (assembly GCF_963513975.1). Taxonomy (NCBI): domain Eukaryota; kingdom Metazoa; phylum Chordata; class Aves; order Passeriformes; family Fringillidae; genus Fringilla; species Fringilla coelebs. Next base: position 19,348,909 of record NC_140067.1, read on the forward strand.
TAGATTCTGTCCATCAGATTATTAATGCTGTGCATACTTTTTTGAGGAAATATACTGATTCATTGAAATCTCTAGGCCACCTCAGAACACCATTGAACACTACAGAATGTCTTCGTAGTAACCTCCTGTAAATCAGGCCAAGTTTTGTCTCCTTTAGGTTTTCTTTTGTAACTGTATGATGCCGTTTTCCAATCTGTCATATGTTGTGGTATTTTATAACTGCATTTGTGTTTTGAAAGTTAACAAAATAAAATGTCTAGATGAGAAAGAGATACTCAACTGCAGATTCTTTGGTACTAACTTTTGGGAAGAATTTTGAAAGAATGGAGCTACTCTCTCAGGTTTGGATAATTCACTTTGATTTTCAGTGCACAGCAAACTTCTGTTTATGTTCATAGCTATAGGAAGAGTAGACTGTAGATTAAAAAGGAGATTTTGCTCCTGAAGTATGCAGAATTATTAGAAATTATGTGAGAGAAGATCGTGTCGTTCTGTCATGCCGTTCTTGGGCCATGTGGACCACTCTGTTTACAGCTTCAGAGAAGTTCCACAGGTGGGGAGGAGACTTCTTGGGTGAAGTAATCTATCCACTGACCCAGAGCTACTGAAATAGTGATTGCAGCAGGGGAGTTGTACAAAGGCAGTTTCAGGCTGTGTGTCACTACCAGCTTTACCAGAGCCTCTTACACTTCAGCCCTTCCTTTAATTTGCTGTGCATCTGCAAACACAGAAGTGAATGATCTTTGATATATCTTTTCTTCTTTTTATATTGAGCATAAGGGAAGTTGCTCAAAGTGTTTTGTGTCACGTAAGACATTACAACATTCAGTTTTCAAAGAAGTGCTTCACTGACCTAGTATTTCAAAGTATGGGTAGCAGTCACATCCAAAGATGGATTATTCCACCACGCATTTCATCTTTTCCACTGTGAAGGTTTTTTCTGATGAGTATTTAAGTTACTGCATGCCATTTGTGCCTAGATATGCCATCCTAATTTGCTGCAAACAGGTTGAATATTCCACATTCTATTATTATTCCTATCCTATGGGATCTATTCTGCTTTTGCGTGCATCTTTGTGATCTCTTCTGTCTTACAGGATCCTTCTTTGTCTGTATCTTCCTAATGGAAAAGTCTATGAGCAATTCAGTGGTCGTCTAATAAAATTCACTGGAAATACTCTTGCTCTTTTCACAAACACAGGGGAAAATTACTTTTTGTCTTTGTCCCTATGCATGATACCTCTTTAAAGACATCTCATGCTAGATTTTTTTTTTCTGTGGTTGCATTTCTTCATTTTTTTTTTCAATTTCCATGTTGCTACTTTCAGTCTTTTTCTGAATTTAAGCATTCTGTAGACTCATGAATCATTTAGCTGAGAATAAATTTTCCAGCTCTGGTTGTCAAAATTACCTCAGATCATTTACAGGGGAAGGAAAATTTAATGGTCTGGTTGAGTCAAGTGCCTTAGAACCTCAACTTCCACACTTTTGCTTTAGGGGATACAGACTCTGGATGTCCTGACCATAACTATGTGTTCCTGAAATGACACGCAGATGTTAACCACTCTGGAGTTGGAAATGCAATGATTCCTGAGCAGAAAGTTAAATAATTTGTTTGCATGGTTAACCACTAGATTTTCCACTGAAGATTAAACACTTGCTGCATATCTTTGTGACTTGCTATGTGTTATGTGAGCAACATGGTTTGAATTGAATGTAGGATTTGGTCAAAATCCTTACTGGAGGAGAAGAATAAAATCTTCATTGATTAGGGGAAGAAATTGAAAGTTCTATGAACAAGGGAGTTCTTTGTCTTCTCTGAACTTGACACTAGTTCACATAGTCATTGGTTCAATGTTTGGAATTCTGTTTCTGGTTTTTTGTTGTTTTTTTTTTTAATGTTTATTCTGGAAAAAATTATAAATTAAATGCTTCACATTCAAGATTGAAAATTTAAATAATTTGCTTCTGCAGTCAATTCACAAAGCTAATATTGAAAATATTCAACTTGGTAGTGGGTTTAGTAGCTATCTGTGTCCATCCTGAAGTGCATCTGAAAGTGGAGAGGCAATATCCACTGTCCTCTGTAGAAAGCAAATTGGTATTGTGGAACTGTCTGCAAAGGTGGTGCAAGATGGTTAAAAGTTGTCAATATTGACCTAAGTCTTTGATCTGTCTGAAGTTACCAAGAATTTCTTTAATAATTTCTCTGTATTTACAGATAGTTTGAATGCAGGTATTTGTAAATCTCATTCTTCAATTTAAATCCAGGTTAGCATTTATTCTGCAAAATTCCACCTCCCTGGGACAGGAAACAGTATTTTAAAGTAATGTAAATAGTTATTATTATTATTATCATCATCATCATCATCACCATCATCAATTACACTAGAAGGAGAGTAAATATACTATTAGTACTCCAGTCTGTAAAAGGTCTGTAATGGAGATTTTTTTTTTAATATTATATTAACTTTTAGATAGGTCACATTGGTCAAAAGTTGACACAAGCAAAATACCAACTCTATCTATATTCATAGCTCTGAGAGAATTTTTTAAAAGTTATGCCTACAAAGATTCATTCATGTTCAGCTGAGAGCCCCCACAGAGCTACTGGGACAGACACAGGGCTGCTGTAACACGGCTTGCAGGGCTCTGGCCTCAAGTGTCTTCCCACCCAGCTACCTGAGGGGAGACAGAGCTGCTGGGTCTGTGCCCAGTCTAGGTTAGTGTGCACTAATTTAAAAGATATGTCCTTAAGTAATATAAACTTTGTGCAACAAAATTTAAAAAATCAGTATTTGTCAGAATTATTAAAATAAATATTTTAGGAAGCAGAAAACTTGCATGAAGAATTAAATAAAACTCATATCCTCTTGAGTCTGATTTTCATAAACTCCCAAGTACCTCTGGCTGTAGAGGATTTTATTGTTGCAGGTTTATTGCTATTTGAAGGCAGCAGGTGCCAATGACCTTGGTGTGGAATTGGTAGATGTGCTTTCACTGAGATTTGTGAGCATCCTTGTTTACTGTTTCTTAATCTGTAGCTGCTTAGTAATGCTTCATATATGTACTGCTAATGCAGGTTTGGAGTTGAGCTGTAACATCAGAATATTATCATAAATAGAAAGTGGTAGGTTCAAGTGATGAGAGAGATCCTCTGTTCTCACTGAATAATCCCTTCTCAGGTTTACCACTGTTTTTGTATTTCATCAAAAGGGATTTAAGGTTAGTATTTTGTGAAAGACTCTTTTGTCCTGATATGATGTGAACTGGAATTATGAATGATTTAAAATGAGAATCTGAGTAGTGTTTGTTGGGGATCTGGTTCCCCTCTCCAGTTGATTCTCACCATACTGAAGTTTTGGGCTGCACTGCTTGGATCCAAGTACTTTGGAAACTGAAGGGAATGTGGTTACTGCCCCAAGGCTGGAGTCTCAGGAACACTTGAAAGAAGGTTTCATGTTCTGGCACTCTTTCCTGGGCTTGAATCCCCTGTTCAGCTGCCTCAGGCAACTGAGCAGCTATCTCAAGATCACACTTCAGGTTAAAAACAGTTTCCCAGAATCCTGAGGAGTACCAGAACAGATATGAGAGCATGCCCAAAAATACTCCTAGGGATTCTAAAGCCATTGTTGTCTTTTACTGTAACAGTATGACATACTACATTAATTATCTGTGTTGAAATAACACACCCTGGAAGTTATACCTTCTTCAGTTGTTTTAATCCCTCTGAATTGCATCAGGAACACGGTCCTGCGTCTTTCTTGTTTGCCCTTGAGCTAGAGAGTCTTTGGCTAAATATGCTCATCTTTTCTCCTGGCTAAATCCTTCAGTAGTTTCTTAGAGTCCATTAAATGTTCTACTAGCATCTTTCCCTCTTTAACCTGAAATTTGTATATCTATACCCTCTATCTTCTCTTTGCTACAAAGGAAAGATTATACTTTTAGTTTGTTTTTGTAGTATTCCTATTGTATAGACAGAGCCAAGTCATTAAAGTTGCTGGTTTTCATTAATATCTTTCCAGGGAAAATTGTGATAGAGTTCTAGTCAGCAAAGGTAGATAGATATTTATGGTGGTATCTAAACCTATGTCAGTTGCATCATTCCATACCATGAATCAAACAGACAAATTTTATGTGTATTTCCCCAAATCATACAGAAAGTATTAGAATGCTTCCTTCTCATGCTGATGAATTACAACACTGCTTTATTCATGAGACCTTCATCTGCTGATGAAGAAAGAATTCAGTTCAGAGATTTCTGTTTTGTCTTACAGTCTGGGTCTTCCATGTCTTCAGACGTGGGATTTGCATGCACTTAGGCCTGACCTTGCTTCCAGAGGGAATTGTGCCAACTCTTACAGTAGTTCTGTAGCGTGGGGATCAGAATTCTGCACCTGGTCTTGGTATTCAGCCCCAGTGATCAGAAGATTTTTTAATGTACAACCTCCTGAGGAGCTTCTACTGATAAGCCATTGCAACTTCTTAATGTTGAGTTAAGAACAAATGAATGGCAAAGGAGAATTATTTTCTTTACTGGTTTTAGAATTTTAATAGGTACCTGAAAGTATAAAATAAAGGATTTGGAATGGAATTTAGGATAGTGTTTACCTACACTAAAAACTGCCATTAAAAAGTCCTGTGTGACTTCTGATAGACCAAACTGATAGCTCTCTTTTCATAGCAGAAAAGATCTTGTTGCTAAGCTGACTTCTACTAGCTCAGGAAAACATAGTTTTAATAATTAGTTTATTCAAATGCTGTTAATTTTTATTATTATTATTATTGTTGTCTTCTCTGACTTGTTAATCTTCTGCAGTTTGATTGGAGCTGTTTCACAGGAGCCAGATGACTCAGGTCGCAGTCAGAGGGAAGAAGACTCTATCTGTGCTGCAGTGCTGAGAGGCAGAAAATTCTAGACCTGTGTCTTTGTTCAATAGCATGCATTTGTGTTTTCCTTTAAATAGTTATGGGATAAACACTGCTGAGGGAAAAGGGAGGAAAAAATTCTAAAACTTGGTCAGTGAGACATTTGTGCATAATAACTGGTTATTTCTGTTGTAACAGCTGAAATCAATAGAGTACTTGTAATATCAAGGCTATGGTTTAAATTTTTGTGGTCTCAAAATTGTCCTTTTGTGGAATTATCTTCTCCAGTACCTCAGAACAGAAGCCAGGCTGCCTACAGAATCCATTCCAAGATACATACATTGAGTCATATATTCCCTTGACAGCTGCAACATTCCTGTGTAGGCATTTGTCGGCTGGCAGATGAAAGCAGGATGGCAAACTGCTCTGACATGGGGAATAGTCACTGCATGTGCTCACTGGTAATTGGGCTGTTCCTAGCAAAGTGACCCTTTCCATAAGCAGTGTCTCTGATGACCTTGATTTTGGCATTGTGGCTAACCCATCATCTCAGCAAGCTTTTCCAACACACATGCGCATCATTACTCGGCCCTCTGTCTAAAATTGCTGGGAAGAACGAGGGCTTCCAGCCAGGGCTTTTGCCTGAACTTGGCAAGAGTAGTACTGTGGTGGTTGTTGTGGGTTCACATCCCACTGGAACTCACTGCCATTTTAACTAAAATGGTTTGCTTATCTTTTCAATGTTTAGTAGTACAGCTTCTGCTGACATGAAATATTCTTACTTGCATCAGAAATTCCTTGATGTGTCTTGACATATGTTTTTGTTATGATTATGTGTGTGATTTGAAGAGAGTCTCATAAAGTAACAGAAATTGTTTAGCCCAGTAATTAAAGCCATGTAACTTTGTTCTTGGAAAAAAGTTCGTTTCTTTTAATTCCAAGTGAGCGAAGATATCTAGTCAACCTTAATATTCTTACCATCTTCATTGCTGGGTGTAGACCAGTTCAGTCATTATATTTTCTTCCTCCATTTTCTAGCTGTTTTTAAAAGTAGGAGGGAAAAAGGTTCAGTGAATAGCACAAATTTCCAGCACATCCTTTGCTGGGTGACGTATTCTGATTTAAATCTATGTGATGAACACCTGACAATTTAAACTGTTGTGTTACAACTCCACAAAACATTTGCCTCAAGTGTCTTTATGGTGGTAGAAATCATATATAAATGTGTGTTCAGAAGTTGCACTGAAGTTTTAATAAGCAAAAGCAACTGACTTGCCTAGAAACGGTTTTTTTTCATGTCGACAATATTCTGTCTGCAAGACGATCTCATGTGGGTTGTTTTTGTGAGAAGCACAGTTCAGAAGTGTGTTTTCATGGGGAGATGGTTGCAGATTGGGGAGGATTTTGGTTTTGCACCACACCCTCTTTATCAGATAAGACAGCAATAAAGACACGGAAAAAAATGTTACACATATTTATGTTAAAGATCATAAAGAAGCCTTCATCATTTTGGTATCTTATTTAAAAATAAGAAATTACCATAGAAAAAGTTCTTTTGGTGCAGATAGAAAAGTGAGAATGAATCTAAACTTGCATTAACATCTGTGCTCATGTTTTGCTCATTTTTCTTTCTTAATGTCAAGGACTTAATAGATAATTCTAAGAGTAAAAATAAACCTTCAGAAGACTTTGTTTTTTGACTTATTGTAGTGTATGGTTTATGCCATTTCTGCTAGCAAGTGAATCCTTTTTGTCAAAACTGAAAATAAGCAAGCTAAGCAAAAAGATTTAAACCAAATGTTCAGAGTTGTGTTTCCATACAGATGTGCCAAGAGGTCCCAGTGTGAATACAAGAACTCTTGTGAAGAAGGCAATGTGAAGTGTCTTACAAAGGAAAGTCCTTTTCCAAAATAACCTTTTTTCTCAATAAATAATGTATATGATTGTGAAAAAGACATAATTTATCTGTTTTGTATATGTTGAAGAAAAACCTTAGATTCTTAACTATTTAAAATCAGTATTGATTATTAGCATCAGTTAGGTTGCTGTTATTCATAGCACTAGGGAATCATTATCCTCTCAGATACAGAAGTCAAAAAAGTATTCCAGTTCAGGAAACCATGCCATCACTTTTCAGTCAGGAAGTTAACAATTGGGCTTCTACTCATGCCTGCTCTCCTGTTGTCCTCATAGTTTATCATGGTTCACAGGTGATGGGTAGGAGGAGTGATGGTCACAGAATTGCAGACAAGCAACTGTACTGTGGCAGTGAACGGACTAAAAAGAAATCCTTTGGAGGAGGAAGTACGATTTCTGTATTTGCGGTTTTGCCACAGCCTTCCTGTGTGTCTCAGAGAGGGGTATAGCCCTCAGCCTTCTGGTGTCTGTGTGCTTTAGCCTGTGCTGTGTGCTTTAGCCTGTGTTATTTCACAGATTTAGAAGTTAATTCCTCATTGATTCTATCTACGAGTAGTCTGCTTTATTTATCAAGGCTTTGGCTTTTAGTCTGCATGTTGGGCACACTAAGCCTACAGCTTCGATTTAGCAAGTTGTGCTGAAATGAAATCTTGTAGGGTTTCTATGAGTAGTGCAATTTACACCCAGTGTGCATATCAGAGAGGATGTGGACTTTTTCAACCTGTGCAACCTTCGTTAATAAAGATACAGTGACTGCAGTTGACCTCTTGTGAAAAGTAGATCCATTTGTGTTTTTATTCTGTGGCCTGAATAGAAGATATAACAGAATGGGCACTGTTCACTCGACGTGGGAATTCTCCCTTGCTCTGACTCATGTAGAGCAGCAGGGAGGGGGAGGAAAAGGGGCTCCACAAACCTGGTATCCAGTTTTGTAATTTACAAAATCTTTTTGATCTGAACTTTGTACAGTTAATATTCCGGAGGGTATTTAGAAGTTTGATAAAAGTCTGTAGTAGTGCTAGAGAAAGATAAGGCTCACTATTGTACTAAAACAGGGTTGTGGTGCCAAGACAGTATATTTATGCTTTTCTGTTGCAAGACTAACAGTGCCCATCAAACTTCGTATAATTCGGTATTATGTAGAATAAAGATAAAAATACTCAATCATTGTCTAAGTTGCAATACAAAATACCTTAAGCTTAATACTCAACAATATTGCAAACCAGTCCATTAGCATGATATAGTGCTTCACAGTAGCTGGGAGAAATACAGTGTGGTGAAAGTACCAATGTGGTGGGGGCCAAGATGTTTTTTGTGGAGAATAAAAAAGATCCTTACTTTTTTCCCCGTTATAATCAACTGTTATTTTGCCCGCATGTTTTCTGATGTGTCTTGCAGAGTTTCATGATAGGTTTTCAAAGCTGGATGAAATTTTCTGTTCCAGCATTGTGGTCAGTTTTTAGCATGCATAAAGGGACCAGTGTTCCTACGTTTTTCTTTGAGCCTGTGAAGTCAGAGTCGCAAGGAATAGAACAAAGCCTCAGAAGATATAACAGGAGCCTTTGGGAGCTAATGGGGAATTGCAAACTCTTTGTTTATTGCACCTGGCACTTTCTCAAAACCTGCTTCATAGGGGCCAGACCAATCATTTCCTCAAACAGATAAGGAGGGTGCTTTCTCTCTCTGAGTCAAAGCCCTGTAAGTTTGTAAATAACACAGTAAAATTGTATATTTTAAGAGTACTTTCTAGAGGGATTATAGCTGATATATTGGAAACTTTTATCTCAGGAAACCTGAACTGCAGGACTAGTTAAAATGTTTAAGTTAAAAAGAAGTATGGACTTCAAAACCACCTACAATCACAACAGCTTTAACAACACGCATTGTGCCTGAATTGTCTGAAATGAGATTTTTAAGCATTCTAAACAGGCATTAAATTGGAAAAAAAAATGAATAAAGCCTGCCCCCATTTGCAAGAGCATTGTGGTGTTTTTGAGACCTACAGCAGGAGTGCTGGAGAGTTTACCTCTGTTGGTGCCCCGTGAGAGAGGAAATAAAAGGAAATGTGTCACCTGCATCTCCCAGGTTGTTTCAAGGCAATGAGTCAGGACCATCTTTCACAAGTTTCTCAATATGCATGTTTTTTATTTCTGCTGTTGATATAATTCCATGGATCTTGTTTGATAGACATAGGCACAAGTGTCAATCTGTCAGATAAGGAGCTAACCAATGTCACTCTGAGCTTTTGAGATTTCTAGAAAGGCCTTCTGATATTGACATTTTTGTAAAGAACTTTCCCACACACTTTTCTGTAAACAACTTATAGTTTACATTCTTGTGAAAACAGACATTGTTGATAGACTGCTGGTTAAGCCAGTGTCTGTGGAGAGGTGGCACTGTCACCCTCCAATCCACTGTCACCTTTGTAAAACTATAAATTATAGAGTCAGAGAATAAACGCCCTCTTTTCCTTCTCACCTAGAGAGCGGTGCGTGTGTGCGTTCTTTCGTGTCCTACAGCGACAAACCAGACCTTCTGTTTCTTATCCATCTTTTCTTAAATCTTCATTCTTCTGAATTAATCCAGAAGATGTAAATATGGAAATAATTCTGTATAATCCTCTTTTTAAAGGCAGTCTTTCTGAGATGTGGACAATGCAGAGCATCTGTGTTAATCTTCCATCAGGCAAATGGAAGCAATTCTTTAGAGTAGAATCCATTGACTGATTTTTCAAATTTAAACTCTGCTTTCCAGTGTTTTGAATTCATGTTTCCATCATGCATTGAAATAAGATTTTTTAATACAGTTAGACCAAGTAATTGTTTAATTACTATTTGTATTTTATATTGTAATTTAATGCAAAAGTCAAAACACTTTAACTGTTATAGTAAACTGTAACTAACACCAAAGCAATGGAGTTGAAATGAAGGGTTGTAGCTTCACCCAAACAAGTATGTGTATTTAATGAAAGTAAAATGTTTTAAGTGTATTCCCTTAAAAAAATTTCCCTTAAGAAAATACTGGTTTTATAAAAACATTGAAATTCTAATTATTTCTCTGTTTTCTGAGAGAATGTGTATTTTCTTGGCAGTTTTGATTTAAGCCTCTGTGGGACATCACTCTGAACACATGAATGCTATAATAGTGATTTTAGTAGGAATGACTTAGATGACTTTTAATGCAAAACATAAATGACCTGAAATTTCTTGATAGGAAATCTAACACGATGGAGCAGACTCCTGTGAGAAATATGCTAGAGGCAAAACATCTTCGAGTATGCTGTAGAGGAAAAAAATGGAAGCTTTTTGTAGAAATGTCTGTGACTTAATTTTGTTTTATTTCAACCTGAAATGAAAGCTTTATTCTTCAAGGGCAATAATGGCATGTTTTTGTAACTCCTTAGCTTTCAACAATAGTGTATAATATTTGGTTCACCATTGTGTTAAAACTCTTGTTTTTCTGACTGCTGTGGCATAATGATTTATTAGTGTTGACACTCTAGGGTTGTTTGTCAAAAGCTCAGCTTTTGCTCCTTCTGGCAGATTACATGCAAATTATGTAAATCACTATAGTGCTGGTTTTTAACCTAATTAAGTTATACATCTTGAACAATGGTAATTTCTATAAGGGAAAGACATCTGGAATTTTTGTTGTTAATGTATTTTTTCTTCTTTTGGTATTCTACGAAAGAAGCACATCAAAAAGTGATAGTATGTGTGCAGGTTTTTTTGCTACAGCTTATGCTGCTAAAATATGTGAAAGCTGATTTTATTTTTTTTGGATGTCAACAATCTGTTTATACAAATTAACAGTAAGCTGTAACTTCACTTACAGAATTTCACAGAGGACTAAAAAAAAGTCTTTCTTTTTTTTGTATATAGATACACACGTGTCTATGCATTTTAATACAATTGGTCTGCTCAAATAAATACTGGATTAACAACAGTGATCAGACTTCTGTGTTCACACAGAGACAGACTTTCCATCTGTAGCATTACACACTGAAATGCAGCTCAAGTCAATGCAGACAAAGTTCACATACTGAAGAAATTAGCCTGAGCCATGGTCCACAGAGTGCACAGCCTAAGAAGACCCCTCCTAGCCTAGCCCCAGCTGCCTTCCTTGCCAGCTGGGCTTAGCAAAGCAGAAGGACCAAACTATCCCAGACAGGTCAGGGCTGAAGGGTGGTGGCAGGCCAGGACTGGGAGTTGGCTTTTATCATATTTGAGGTTTGAAGAAGACATCTGATTTCTGGCCTGTCAGCTCTTAGTTTGTACACATGCATGCACACTTGGTTTGTTTAAAAAGTAGCCTTCATATCACCTAGGTCCCATTTGACTTCATTTGCTAGTCAACAGGAGCTGAGAAATCTAGCTACATTTTTAACCTTCATGGTTCTTGCTAGGCACTGCTTATTAACTTGAAGATTTTACACTGAGTTTTACATAGCCTCTTGTAATGATCTGATAGAAAATAGGCAGCGTGACATGGTTCATTTGGGCTGCATGTCCTTGGGTTGTATTGCTCACACCTTATTAGTCTTCAGCAAATGTTCCACTTTCCTTTAGTTTTGGCAAGCTGCTTGGAACACCATTTCCTTCTTTTCATTCTGCTGGAGTCCAATTGTTCTTTGCTTATACTACATTAGCCTTTCCCAGAATTTAGCCTGGAGTTTTTATACACTGGGGAGTTTCCAGTGTGTTTAGATTATAAAATGATTTCCTAATGTGACTGTGACAGAACCACGTTTTCAGATAACACTGTCAAACTAGATTTCAGTGCAGTTTTTCTGTGTTCCTTTGTGGTATTTTGCTCTACAGAAATGAAGTAAAAAATAATTTTGTCTCTTGAAAGTGCTATTTTTCAAATCATCCACCCAAATAGGATTGTCCTAAATTTTTTTTCTTGTTCTGTTTTTCTTTAGGTTTGTGTAAATCAATTGGTGTAAGCAATTTTCTTATCAGTCATCTTGAGCAACTAAAGGAGGACTCTGTGATTACTCCACATGTTAATCAGGTGAGTGGATACATGTATTTAAAGTACCTGGGTTTGAATTTTTACTTTGGTTTTTTTGGTTAGCAACCTCCTCCCCACTCCTATGCATGAAAGGCTACACCCAAACTATTGCCTTAGTCATACAATTTCTTTTTACATTTCTATTTGTGTACTGAAAACCATTCAGGAAGATGACCTGAAGGGTAGGGAAGTCCTTCCTCAAATTTCCCCCACCTAGTTTCTCCCAGGCTACTTGTTTGTGTCTGGGTACACAGACAGAAACAAATGGTCCCTGTGACAGCTTTTTGGTGATAAAACACTTTAGAAATAAAATGGAAGAATCACAGAACATTTAGCATCTTCAGAGTGAACCAGTTTTTGGAAAGCCTGTGTTCGAATACTTTTGTGCTTCCTGTAAGCAACACTGAAAGAGTCAGTTAATTACATGCCCATGTAAGTGTGCCCTTCCCTTGCTCCCCCCTCATTTCCTAGTTCACATCAATTCAGTGAATTCCTGGTTTAGGCAGGTGCTATGACAGCCCTGGCAGAATTTTTTTTGCTGCCCTAGGCAGATCGAGGATGGCCACCTACGTACCGGCAGGCTGCCAGGACACTCGACAAATGTTCCCTTGTTGCAGGTTTCTGCCTACAGCTGTGCTGGAAGTTCGTGCTCCCATTCCTTCCACCTCCTGCCAGACAGTGTGTGTATGTATGCTGACATGGATGTGGGAACTGGAATGGATGGAGTGCAGGCACATGTTTTTCCCCTTTGTACAGGTGGTCAGGATTTCTGGCAGCTGTTTATGGTTTAATGGCATTAACAGCCATAAAAACGTTGCTCAGAGTGTGAGTGTCAGAACCAAACAACTCTGATTTTAGCTGGCCACTATACTAAAGGTTACTAAAGGGCAATTAATTAATGTTAAATAAGCACAAACCCATATAAAATATTTAAATCCAGTTATTCAAAATAAACCATTGAAATATATGTTAAGATGGGCAGGTGACTGTTTAATAATTGGTGACTTTACCAAGGTGAAGAAATACACATCTACAAAGACTTACTAGAGTTTGGCATGAATTGTTACTGCCTGTTAAATAACAGTAGCTTTTCAGTTTTCTACAAAATCACCGCAAGGAAAAATAGTGATTTTGTTTTGAAATTTCCTCTTACCCACAGCGTCAAAATGTTACCAGTCTTACTTTTTCAGTGGTGCTCATTGAGACAAGCTGTTTCTTGGTGCTATTTGACAAAACTCATTTTCCGAGGCCAAAAAGAGGATACAAAAAGTTGAGGCGGTGGTGATACTGAGGGGTGGGAGAGGGCCCCTGCTAGTAATTTCTTTGAAATGCTACACAGCAGTTGTGAATTGAAAGCAAAAAACAACAAAGAATTACACATACCATTGCCAAGTGCTCCACCTAAAACAGTTTTGTTATAGCATTAATTTATATTTTTTTTAGAGTTAAAGGAATTTTATAAACCATACTTCAGCTTATCCTCAAAAAAGTATGTATTCTTTTTCTTGCTTAGTGCTGGAGAGTTGCTGAGTCTGATGATAAGATTACTTAAGTACCATCAAATAAATAATAAATTTCTAAATTCAAACTGGGAATGCTTTACTGAGGTCTTATTTCACTGTCCACAATTTATAATACAGTTTTTCCACCATATTTATGCATAAAATATGCATAAAATACTGTTTCAATGGATGTACTAAATATAAAACATACGCAAATTGTCATTGGATACATATCTAAATATTGAAGAAACAAGTGGAGGAAAAATGCTTCCCTTCTAGAGTTCAGGGTGTTTTTACAATTACAACAGTCCCCTTATGATGTTTAAATTGAAAGTTGGGAATTTTTTTTCTGTGTAGGGGAGAAAGTAGGAAGGCAGGAGAAATAAGTAATACTTCTGTTTTACAAACAAAGTTTTAAGTACTGCCTTTCTTTTCAGTTCCTGGGAAAAAACCAGTATTGTCATGTCTTTTAAAAAAGCAGGCAAGGCTTGTCTTTTCAAGAATATGGTATTGCTAAGTCATTTATTAATAAGCAAGCACCTTTTAAAATTTCAATATACTATTAAAAGTACTGGCAAGCACTGTAAAATGATGGTACTTTATTCTAGCATCATGTAGAGTGAAACTTACAACCTAGATGTTCCAGGTTTGTGTGCCAGAGTAATTGATTTTGTAATTGATTTGGCAGTAGGAAGTTTGGATTTATGCTCAAAGAAATCTTTGAAGTCTCTCTGAAGGCTCATTGCCATGTCACTTATTATGGGGAAAAATATTTTATAAGTACTTAATAAAAATATATATGTTTCATTTACTAATGTGATGCACTGAACCCAAATATAAGCTGTTCCTCTATGAATTCCATGTAGGAATGTTCATCAATATTTTTCCAGTCCTGGGGAAGTGTGAATTACTGTGTAATGACCTCAGAGAGATTTGGTTACATTGTTGATATTGCCATTAATATTGAGCTCTATTGTGTAAATTTGTACAAGGTAGAAATGCATATGAGACATTAGAAAACAACCCCTTTGTACATAAACTCACTTAAACTGTTCTTCTATATAGAAAATACTCATAGACTTGTATTTCAGTTTCATAAAGAGAAAAAATTGTAAGACTGCATTCCCATTGAGAAAATTACAGAATTACAGATGTGCAGAAACTTTATCATGTGAAAAGGACCACAGCAGGGTGGAAAGAGTAAGGCCTCTGTGCATCATCATCTGAGGTATGACTTTGTGGGGCCATGTGTCAGGGTTATTACTATTACTTTTCCCCATGTGCTCTGACTGTTGTAAAAAACCAGTGCTTTAGTTGGTCCGCTGTGGCTGGGCACGTAGCAGCTGTGAAGTTGTGTAATGTGAACTGCAAACTGTTCTATTAAACAGATGCCAGTTTTTACATGCTAGTCAATCAGGGTAAGGTGCCAGAAAAAAATCAAGATCTTCCTCTGCCATCACATGACGAACAGCCCTTGCCTGAAAAAAGTCTGGTGACAAAAATAGCAAGGGTGGGGCAAGACAGGAAGCAAGAATTGTTATTTTGAGGGGAAGCATATGTTGACCACTCACCTTATGCCTCTTGTAGCTCAGGATCCTAGTGCCTTGCAGATGCTGCTAGAACCTTCGAGAATGTTTTAATAAAAAAAATTCAAAATTGCTTATTTTATTTAATGCGTTTGATTATTTTAGTAGTATATTTAAGAAGAAAAATACTTGCTTCTACCAATTCAAAACTGCATGTGTCAAAATGTCAGAAATTCAATTCACAAAATTTGGGAATCTCTAGTTTCAGTGAAAGGCACAAAGTATGATCTTTTCAGGTGGGAAGTAGTTGTCGCTGTGTATTCTGCTTGTGAAGCATGCAGGTGATATCTCAGCACACTGCTCTTGATTTAAACATTTCTGGTGTAACCCGAAACTGTGCTGCCTGGAGTCTTATGAGACCAGCAGGTAAATTCTGCTTGCAGTTTAATTAGTAATAAATGCTGAATAAGTCACATGATGCCATAGAGGCACTGCAGATGTTTCAGCATTTGGTCCTAAATACATAATTTTTTATTTAATATTTTCTGAACTACATTATTTGCTATACTTACTGTAAAGAACGTCTGCTAGAATTGCTTATTAATCTTTTACTAATCCAGTAATACACCTGGCTTGCTCTTTCACTTCTCCCCTCGTAGTCTTGTGTAGATACAATATTTCGTATCCAGCTCAGGTGCAAACAAGGGAATAACTCTATGACCTAAGCACTGCTCTTACACATACAAACATGAAATACAAAGGGTACTCAAAGGTCAAGAAACATCAAAGGTTGAAGACATGGATGTCTGCTGCTTGAACCTTGTTCCCGAGTCCACCTAGTAATTTAGATCATAGCAGCTTTAGGCTGACTCAGCCCAGCCTTCCAGGGGCACAGTTTTTTCTTAGCTCATGTTGAATGACTGCCAGCGTATTGTTCCTGACTATTGTTGTCTGAAAAGACGACATGTACTAAAGATGAGAAACAGGAAATGTTCATTTGTCCTCTTTGTAGCAGAAGAAATTTTCCAGATTCCACGTATCGAGGTGATTGCTCAGAAGAGTACTTTTCTTCAAAATGCGTAAGAGTTCAATCCCTGGAACAATGCTGATGACCAGTCACAAAAACACATCACATGATTTTGTATTTTGTTAGAGAAAATACTAACCACTTTCATCTAAATGCAGAGTAATGCATGCTTCTTACAATGAATAGACTGTGAAATACTTATTTAAATAACTTAATAAGGAACATCACAGAGTTTCTTTTCTGGTTTTAGCTACATGCAAGAATATGTCTCTCCTCTGAGATCATTACTGTCCAATAACTTCTTTTTCCTTTTGCTCCCAACAACCGTGTCTTTGTAGCTTGTTACTTTTCCTCTTTTAACTGGTTCTTGGCAATTTGTGATCTTCCTTCCTTCAAAGGGTCTCCTTCACACATCAGTTCCACAGTGTGATTGCTTTCCTGCACAAGCTGATGGTGACACCACACACAGAATACAGGATTTGGCACGTGCAATCCATGCCAGCAGGCTTTGCTTCCAAGGTCAAGTCCTCACCGTACGCAAATTGTTCTGGTTGGTCGCTTGCAAACCCAGCCCCTGCTCAGCCCCCTCCCCTTGCCTGGGCAACTCAAAGATCACTAGAAAGAATCATTATTACAGAAGCAGGAAAGGACATAGATTTGGGAAAGAGAAAGTAGTCTCAAAATACCAATAAAAGTGACCTGATACTGACTTCCACTGTTCATTTGTATATATTTCTTAACAGCAGAGCAATAGTGAAAGTCCAGCTGCAGCCAGACACACAACAGCACCTTGTTTCTGAGGGAAACATAAAATGCAGTTAACTTTTTGTGCCAATTACTGGTAAAATATGTGATTAATACCCTTCATGTATCTTCTAAAACTAATACCTTACATCTGCTTCCCAGAAGCAAAGACCTCACTCATGATCTATTTTTAAAACAGGAGAGAAATTATTTTCATTTTAATTGAAGTTTTCTACTAAATTTATTTTCAGGGCTTTTACTAAAAGTTTATTTCTATTTATCTAAGGTTGAATACCATCCTTTCCAAAGACCTCAGGAGTTGGTTGATTACTGTAGGAGCAGAGATATTGTTTTTGAAGGTTACTGTCCTTTAGCCAAAGGTGAAGCACTCACCCATCCTACTGTCATTCAGCTGGCAAAGAAGTATGGCAGAACTCCAGCACAGATTTGCATACGCTGGAGCATACAGGTAATGGAGAGTGGTAATAAAAATGTGTCTCGTTTCTCAGGAAAAAAATGCAGATAGTTTGAGGTTTGCATCAAACCAGAATTTATACAGAAGGTATTTCTGCTTTCAGTATGTTGATATTGTGTGAACTGGTGGCTGCGCTGGAAATTTAGAATGTAGTACACAAATCATGCCAGTATTTCAAATATTAATTATTATAAATAATCTGGTTGCAGAGACTAAGAGCCACCACTAAGAAATATTTCCAAAGTAAATGTTACAAGCAGTATTCCTCATCGTTCCATTTCTGTCACTGAATATAAAGTACTAAGCAGTGAAATAATATATTAAGTTGATATAAACCATGTAGTGTGTTGGAAATGAACACAGTGCATATAACTGTCGTTGCAAATGACATGGAGAAATGTCAGTGTCCCCAGAAAATGATTTTAGAACCTCAGAAGATGTGAGGAATTTATTGTGATGGCTTGAAGATAGATAATTTTCTTAAAATCT
Organism: Fringilla coelebs; assembly: GCF_963513975.1. Lineage (NCBI taxonomy): Eukaryota > Metazoa > Chordata > Aves > Passeriformes > Fringillidae > Fringilla > Fringilla coelebs. The sequence goes on from NC_140067.1 coordinate 19,366,474, forward strand.
GCAAATTTTATTGATGAGAAGCATAATTCTTTTCAGAATGGGATTGTCACTATTCCAAAGTCAACAAAGGCAGAACGAATAGAGGAAAACTGCAAGGTAAGATTTGGTTATGCACTCAAGCCTTGTTAACATCCAAGTAAGAGTTTTTAATATTTTGGGTTGCCTTCTCATTTTCCTTCCCAGTTTTATACTGGGGTAACTCAGTCAAAATTGGCAAATGGGTACCATGAAATGACCATAATGTAGGAAAGAAACTATAACTCACAAATATCAGAAAAGACCTGGAGAGCTAATCACTGTGTGTAAAGAAAAAACCATAGAAGACCTTTTGTAGTTGATTTTTGTAATTAATAGTTCTAGTTATTACCTGTCTGGTTGTAGAACATCCTAATCTGGTTATGGTTACATCCTTTTTGTGATAGGCACATAGGTCAAATGGAAGGAGTTTGGATGCTATGCATAGCAGTTTATGAAAGCTTTAAAACTCACCTGGGGATAGCTCCAACATAAAGATCTTCCAAGGAAATCACAAATCACAGTCCTTCCTGCCCTGACTCTTCCCTTACCTTATCCTTCTACTCAATGTGCAGAAAAGGTCCCAGCATGAAGGGGCTAGACAAAGAAAAGTGGAAATGAATGAGAATTAGCAGTATGATTCCTCCCCCCACCTCTTCTAAATTTTCTTTTCATACCAAATAGTTTTAATTCATTACTTTGTCTCTCTGTTTCTCTAATCTGAAAGTGTTCTTTCTTTAGGGTAGGCAAAACCACAACTTATTTCCAAAAATATCATAGGGGTATGAACTGCTGTGGCAAATCTGGAAGAAACTTTGCAAGGAGACAGGAATCTTCCATCTGCTGTTTTTATCCTTCTGTGTGAGTGTGTGGAGGTGTGAATCAATATACATGTAATGAGAATTTCTGCAGGTGGCCATGCCTGTTTATACAGCTCCTGCCTTGACTGTTTATTCTGACATTTACACTGCCTTCTGTGGTACAAGCACAGCTGCTTGTGGTACTGTATTGGGAACCAGATCAGAGAACAAAACCAGTTTGAAAATCCTTCCTCATACTTTTATTTTCCCCAATAATATTTGAAATCCAGACTAATTTCATTTTTTACAGATTTTTCTCTATGGCACCACCAATTCATTTCACACAACTCAGGGAATGTGTTACACTCAAAACTTAAAACACTTAAGATGGAGAGAGGAAAGAACTGGCACAGTCATTGTGTGTTGTTTATCTCACCTCCCTTCTTTTTCTTTCCTTCATGTTTCTGTGTTGGCCTGAGTCTCTACCACTTCTGGTCAAGTTGGTCCTCATTAAACCCTCAGTACATAATACGTAGGGTTTCTAGTTCTGGAACTGGTCCCTGGTTTAAGCTTAAAAGGCTTGAAAGAGCACTGAGATTTGACTACAAGGATCATTCCAGAAAACAGTGGTTGCTGGATAATGCAGGATGGGAGGAGCTCATTTGGCTACAGTTCAGGCTCCACAGAATCTTTTTATTGAGCACAGAGGAGCTCTGACAAAGAGAACAGAAGCAACTGCCTGGTGATAATGTCTCAATAGGACCCAGCTAAGAAAGCACTGACACCATCGTTCACATTGCAGGTGTGGCCACAGGAGAAGGCAGTGGCTGTAAGAACCTGTGTTTGAAGACAGGTGATTGCTTCCAAGTTTTAGTACTGAGGCAGTGTAGCACTTTGTCTGTATTTAGCTGATTTGTGAGAATTTTGTCAAAGTAGAGTCACAGAAAAGACAGACAAAGCCTTTGGCTTGTTAGCTTTGTGAATGTCCCGATACCTTCCAAAAATTCTCTTTCTCTAAAGTTCTGAGAAAGAGAACTGTAACACTCTAAACTGAACATTGGGATATAAGTGGAATACTGAACTCATTCTTCCAAAGAGATTGCTGTCAGGGTATTCCTATACCTACCTCTAGGCAGTGACAATAGAGAGTGCTGTCAAAAACAGCTTTGATACTACACTTGTCTTGGATCCTTGCCTGAGGCCAGAGTGCTACAAAAACCATCTTAACATAGTCTGCAAATAAACATGAGTCACTAAAGGAGCAAAGGACTCAATGGAGCCTGCCAGCTCGATGGAGTATTTTTCTATGACAAAATATAAGAATTTTCTGAAGGAAAAATATATAAAAATTGGGCCTCACATTTAAATGAATCTTGGTCAGTTAAATACTAGAATATATCTGAGGTTGTTGATTCTGTCAGTGTTCATGATGTTAACTGCATATGCATTCCCACAGGTGTTTGATTTTACAATAGCAGAAGATGATGTTGAAATTCTGAATGGAATGCATGATGGGAGACATGTTTCCTGGGATCCAAGTTTTATTGTGTGAACCAAGGTTTGAGCTTTTCTTTGCTTTCTCAGGGATCAGTGAGTCGCACCATGTAATTTTAATTCAGAGAAGGTTACAGTAAGAGTCTAATCAAGATAGTGATGTGTGCTAATAATGATCACTGATCTGAAATCCTTAACATTGGCAACAGACAAAAGATATTTTCGAGGGTAACAGTTTTGTACAACCCTCAAAGAGATTTTAGATATCCATCTCAAATGCTGTTCTTCAGTCCATTGAAGTCCATGAAAAGACTCCTATTTATACCATGGGCCCTTTATATATTAAACAGCATCAGGGAGTTTAATTCAAATGAAGAGATACTCCTTGAAAAATATAGGGCAAAAGTGCTACCTGTTAGTGTGCTGGGTATGAAATAATTTTCAAGTACTTTGTTAGAGAGATACAATGTATGAAGAAGAAAAAAGTGGATTAAAAAAAAGTTAATGCCATTATCATAACAATATTTATGCTGTACAATATCCTGCAAATCTCCATGAAAAATAGAATTTCATTGTAATACACAATATCTGAGGATCACCAAAAAAGTTTTATGCATATGACAGCATTACTATGGCATTGACTCAGAGAGTTCTATGCATATTAGTTACTAGCCTGTAGATAAACCAAAGTAGAAATCTTTCCAGACAAGTCCAGGTACAAATAAACTATTTGCAGGGCCAAGAGGTGAGCAGCAAGCTTCAAGAGCCAAAAAGACATCTTTATTATTACTTACTGGAAATTGGGGTGAGTTTTTTGTAGTTTTTTTGTGAGAACTAGTTTAAATTTCATTTTGGGTTTGTTCAGGAAATCCCATTAAGAGACTATACTGTTCCTCAGATTTTCTTATAAAATAGGTATCTCTATAGAGAGATGAATATGGATAAATGTAGCTCACAGATCTGTTTTGAGAAATATGCCTGCAGAATCTATTGGCTTAGTATTCAACTTGGAGTTGCATTGGTTTGATATTTTAGGAGTTCCTGTGTCTAGAAAGGTATGGAAAATCTGATTATGATTTATATTGTGTGTGGACTTCCTGAGGCAGTTTTCCCAGTGCTGTTCTGCTTTAGTCATATTGTGAAACAAAGCTCCTTAGCTTTTTATCAAGAAGTGGCTTACAGCAATCACATATTCTAGCCTGCATTGTTTGTCCTTAAAGTGTAGAGCTTCTATACAGCTTGGCTAAAATCCAGACAAATTTATCTTTTAGATAACAGCTCCTCAGAATTATTGTCTAGCTTTTTCTGGTAAACTTGTCCACAAAAATTTTTCTAGATTTGCCTCTAGAGTAATTTCTATGAAAAACAAGATATTTTATGAAATGCTGCTCACTAATACCTGTGAAGTGTGGTATTCTGAGAAATACACACAATCTCCAGAGCAAGGTTATTTTCTAGTTTCAAGCAGGGCCTGCAGTCTGGGGGGCTCCAGTACCTGGGAATGCCACTCTGGGTGTCTAAGAACTGCTCTGTACCTGTCTCAGCTGTGTGATGAGGGGTTCAATACTTACAGACAGTAAAGCTCATTTATAAAACAGATGTAATTTTTAGGCTTTTTTTTAGCTTTTGCATAAAACTGTGGCAATGAGTAAGTGAATGTTGGAAAAATTGTCCAGAAATAAACCTTTCTACCAGTGGCTATCAGCTAATACTGCTTTTGAAAAGAACAATGCCTTAGCAGTATGAAAAAAATTGAACTGTGCTGTTGAGGGACTCCTTCCTTCACAGTGTATCTGAATTAATGAAACAAGGACTAGAAGTGAGTCATGTGCCTGATATTTCCTAAATAAGGCTTTTGGCAGTGATGACTTTCTAAGAATTTACAAAACACAGGTTGGAGTTTCACCTCTAGTTCTTTCTACAGAAACAGACATCACATGAACATACTGCTTCAAACATAAATGATGTGTCAAAGGAACCAAATCTTTATGTAGGCTAGCAAATTCTAGCTCCAGTGTAAGCAGAACAGTGTCAGTTAAACTACATGGCTAGAGCTCCATGCTCATTACAACACTTCTGGATTTTTGCGCTTGATTCTGACTGATCACCTCCCTGTTCTCTGCTAACTGGAATTAAACCAGATTTTCTTGACAATGCCCCACACTGGTGACCTTAAGCCAGTGTGAGAATGGCTGTGAGTTCTGTAATATATTTCAGTCTTCTTCTGTCAAAGAGATTTTTCAATGTTGTTGGTGTCTGCACCTGCTTTTGCAAGGAAGGCAAGACACCATTTTTTCAGGCTAGGTCATGGTATCTGAAGCAGTTCAGTGAGTAATGAGAGGAATAATCAGGAATAGTATTACTAAAAAAGCATTCTTCTTAAGCTGTGGCAAGTTACAGTTTTAATCTGATACTTTTCTAATTACATTCAAGGTGAATTGTTTTTGGTTCAGGACTTTTTTCTGTGCTGGGTTTTTTTTCATTATTATTTTGTAATCTTTCCTAGAATTTCCATTGCTGCCAATTAGTGCTTTTAGAACAACAGAAGACTTTAATTTTAGCTATGTACTAAGTGAGGTGTAATTTGAGAGGACACAAGATTTTAAGTGCTGCGACTCAGCTGACCCAAGCTATCTTTCTCCCAGGTGTGATGAGCCGTTTTGCACATTGTGCCTCACTAATGGCCATTGTTTTCTGTTAGAAGCTATAATTGCCCAAGAGTCTGAAACCCTGTTATCTCCTGTGGCCTTGGGATAGATCACTGCAGCCTCTTCCTTTGACTGTGGTATTCACAAGTTTTACATCATGTTTATTAATTTAGAATCATTGAGCAAGTCCTCTTTTACTTTTGGTGAGGTTGCAGAAGGAAAGACAGACTCAGATTCATATTTTATGCCCCTATCTACAACTACCTTGGGATTACTCTGGCAGTAATAATTTTCTTCTTGAGCAAAGGCTGCTGAAGAGTAAGTCTACATCACCTCATCTAAATGAACCTTTCTAAAGTACTCCCAACACTGGTCAAAGAAATGAGACAACTAATGAGAAATTGACAGGTGAACACTAACGAGATCTAAGAATAGCAGGTAGGAGTAATTTATGGTAAGAGACACAGAACACAGAAGACCAAAAAGGTATGAAAGTGATGGGCATACAAAACCAGAAAGTTTATTTCTGTTTTTTATTTCTTCTTTGGCGAGTTAGCCTAGAGGTGCTCATTTTTTAAGATTTTGCTTTGTTTTAAACTCAGAATTTATCCAAGTGAATTCTTGGAATTATATGCATATTCTTCCCCAGGGTTGAAATCCTTCCTCTTGTTCTATTTCTGTAAAACAAATTTCCCCTAGAGAGAAAATTTGTTTACCTTTCTACAGTGACCCTTTTCACGATGCATCAATGCATCCATTTCACCTTTGTAACCCATCACCTTGCCAATAGGATTAGGGAATACACCAGAAAACTGAAGGCACATTTTCTTTCCTATCATTATGTCATTTATGGCAGTGACTGATTGGGACACTCCTTTTCAGTTGAGATAAACCATTACTTAAAATAAGATGTGATTTATCAGTGCTATCTGCCTAAATGCCTTTGCAAAAGCTCTGTGACTCCTAATGGAAGGAAACTCTTGAAACAAATAAGGAAAAGAAAAATATAAACTAAAAATCAGTGAAAAGGGTGAGGCCATTTTCTGTGCAGCCAAGTAGCTTCCTGCCTGACTCTGAGTAGCTCCCTCTCCTATTTTTCTTGTTTCTTTCTGGTTTTCATCTCTTATATTACTGGAGATGAAGGTACCTGAGAATGTTTCCTAGGAATTTTTTTTAATCAGGCTGCAGAAGTATTTCTATCACATCTGTCCCCCCAACATGACTTCCAAGTCATTATTTTCTGAGTAGCTTGTGTAGAAAATAAACCGTAATACTGATAAGTTCACAAATCTACTAGGCCAAGCCGGCTGCATAATATTCACACCTCTGTGGTTAACCCATGCTTTTGAAAATGGGGGTAAAGGTGGTGTAGCTCTTGCTGCTCCTGATTGAATCCAAGGCAGTTAACTCTTTCCACATTGCCACACCTCTCCCAAAGCTTTGAAGCTCACCTCTCACTATTATGCATTGGATAAAAATAACAGATAACCCAACCTTCTGATAATTTTTTTGGTTGCTGTGTTGGGATACTTTTTCTGTACCTAGTTTTAAACTTTTTGCAGCCTCCAGTCTGACGTGTATTCACTCGAGAGAAAGTGCTGGGTGTCTGGCCTGTTTCCCGGCGCTGCAGCGTGTGTCCCTCCGCAGGGCGCTGTAGGTGGGGCCGGAGCTGCGGGATGTGCTGCTCAGGGCACCCGGCAGGGACCGACTGCAGCGGAGCTCTGTGGCGGTGCCCGGGTGGAATGTGTGTGATCCTGAGAGTGGCTTGGCCAGCCATTGCCCTTTGAGAAGCATTCTGTAGTTGAACTACTAGTAGGAAGTTCAAGAGTATATTAGCAGTTTTATCATCCTGTTGATGATTGCTCCATATACTGAAGTGCATTAGACTTTTGGGTATACAATGATATCCATGCAAACTATTGCATGCCACTTTCTCAACTACTTAAATTCTTTCCTGTCACATTTGAGCTTTTCCTAATAATATATTCAGCTTAGTGGGCTGAAAATAAAGTGCAGAGTCTCAGAAAAATGAATATAGTAAACATTTTACAATTTCCTTTTTCAACAAAAAAGGCCATTTAATTAGTATTATTTATCAATATCAAGAACTTAAAACCAGACCATCTTAGTTATAGAATAATAATACTGAAAAAATATGTGTGCTTCAATCTTTGCAATGTTCTCATGACTTTTTTTTTTTCTCCAAACCAGATTTTTGATGCTAATCTGAGGAAAGAAGATATGGAATTTTTCAACACTGAATATCAGCAGAAAATTAATTCATCTAACCTATTCCCTGTGGAAAGAGTAATTTAAAACCAGATTGTTCTAAACTGGAAAAGTGATGTAACTGAAACATTGATTAATTTTAAACTGAACAATAAATCTGAATTGTTCTCTTAGGTACTCAGTATACTCAGGAATCAGTATGAATGTGGTTACTGTTATGTTAATGAATTAATAAACTAATTTAATTTACTCTTTGTAACTTTCTTAAAGATACAGAAATACTTTTTAGCATCTTCTCTGCTCTCTTACAACTTTCTGGTATAGTCTCCCAGTATGGGTTGAGTTATCTCACAATATTATCATTTTCTTCTGCCTGCATGTACTTCATCTAAGGTGTCATTTGAACCCATTTGAACACATTAATTAGGCGTATTTTTTTCCTTACATATTTTGAAAAGTATCAATTACTTGAAGGCATGTAAGAGCGTGGTATAATGCATATAAATCTTGACAAATGATTCAAAATATGGAATATTTGTTCAGGGATTGCAGCAGAATAATGAATCCAACTTTTTTATTTCTTCTAGTCATGAGAATTTTGGGGGATTCTGCAGGCTATTCTTGGTATTTTCTTGGTGACCAAACCTCCACTCTGGTACTGTTTCACAGATCTCCTGTTATGACCCAGCACTTCAGAGAGGAATGGCTCCCTTTGTGATCTAAGTTGCATCAGGACGAATAAAAGTAGTTTTTGCTTATATGGACAAAGAGTTTTGAAAAGTGCGGAAGAATGACGTGTTGGAGAAAAATCCTCTGCTAATCTCTCTTGCAAGGATTGTCACTATCTTTTCAAGATGGATAGCGTTCAGACACTCCTCTGATGCAATTGTGAGTTGTCCAGCTGCACTGGGAGAGTTCGGTCTGGTGGTGTCAGAGGCCACCAGTCTTTTGATATGCAGGCATTGGGTGGACCCCAGCTTACAGCTTTTCTGACAAGATCAAAGCATTTTCCTGCAAGGAAATTGCTCTGTGACTAGCCAGGTTTCTGCAATCCCTACCATACTAAGCTCTCACTGGAAGTTCCACAAGAACTTTGGCTGCCACACACAGTCAGTATTAGTTTGTTCATGACATTCCCTAAAATGTGAGTTTCTGCTCATCCTGAAAACTACCTAGGAGCATTTACATACTCAGGGTCTCTGTGAAAAATGTGTCTGTCTCTTTATGCTAGTAGACATGTTGTAGAACATTTTTTTAAACCAGTTTAGCCAGGTGAGGTGTCTGTTGTGTGTCAGTTTGGTGTCCTGATGTGCACAGACTTCCTGCTGGCATTTGACAGAGACCTGCATTCTGGTTATTTCTGAAATGCATGAATAACACTGTGTTGTTATTTCTGCTTATTCTTACCATAGGCAATTCCAGAACTGAGTTCTCAAAGGAGCCATGTATACAGTGGATTTCTGTAGTAGGAGTGCAAGCTTCCTTATCAGTGGACGAGGCAGTTGGAGAGGTACTGAGAAAGAGTTCTCATTCTCTTGGTGGCATGTTCTCTAGGTGAGGCTGGAGTGTAACCCTGGTGTAAACCCCCTTGCTAAACACTTACCAGCAACTACAGTTTTGGTAGAGTTGGCTGGACCGACCTGAGTCCTGTGTTTGTGTTTCAGCCCTTGTAAGCAGGTTAGAACCTGTGCAGTAGAGCTATGTTAACCTATCTTTTCTGAGGGTTCAGACAGCCTTCAGTGCAAATCCAGCTGATCTGGCTCCATTTGCCTGTGAAGAGTGAAGCTATAGTTCAGTTTCCTCATCGCCAAGATGTCAAGAAGGCTGTAAATGCGTGTGGTCGTCTATGTTTAATGATATTTTTTGTGACACAAGTACCCACCTTTTGGAATGGAACTGAAGTTGCCTGCATATTTTGCCCGGTGCTGCACCTGGATTGGGGCAACTCCTTGTATCACTATAGGCTGAGAGAGGCAGAGGTGAAGGACTTGGGCATGCTGGTGGATAAGAGGCTGGACATGACCCTGCAATGCGAGCTTGCAGCCCAGAAAGCCAATTGTATCCTAGGCTGCACCATAAGGAGTGTGGGCAGCAGGTCAAGGGAGGGGATTCTGCCCCCCTGCTCCGCTCTGGCCAGACCCCACCTGCAGTGCTGTGTCCAGCTCTGGGGTTCTCAGCACAGGGAGGACATGGACCAGACATGGTCACAGCAGGTCTGGAGGAAAGATGCAAATAATGATGGCAGGGGTGGAGCACCTCTTATGAGGAAAGGCTGAGAGCTGGGTTTGTTCAGTCTGGAGAAGAGAAGGCTCTGGGGTTACTTTCTTGTGGTGCTTAAGTATATAAAGGGGACCCTACAGGAAAGCTGGAAAGGGACTTTTTACAAGAGCATGTGGTATCAGGACAAGAGAAAGGCTTCAAACTGAAAGACAGTGGGCTTAGTTTCAATATTGATAAGAATGTCTGCTGTGAGGATGGTGAGGCCCTGGAACAGGCTGCCCAAAGAAAGGGTGGATGTGCCCATCCCTGGAAGTGTTCAAGGCTAAGTTGGATGGGGCTTTGAGCATTCTGGCCTAGTGGAAGGTGCAACTGCCCATGGCAATGGAATAGGAACTGGGTGATCTTTAAGGTCCATTCCAACCCAAACCATTCTATGGTTCTGTGATTTTACATAGCCTCTTACAATTAATTTGTTGGATGTCACATCTCTGAGCTGGTATCCTCTCAGCTGGTAACCAATAGCCTGGACATGAAAGCCTGCACATCTGACTAATGAAATCCTGAATCATTCTATCCTTTAATTAAAGCATGCTCCTTTCATATGTTCCTCTTACTTAAAATTATGTGAGAATTATTTCCTAGAAGAAAATGCCTAATGAATACACTTTTATTTAGTATTTTCTATATATTAGGTAAATAAGGGGGAAAGCTTGAAATATCTGGGGTATGTTAGGCAGTTGCAGGGGATACATATGTCAACCTCAAGCATGATTTATCTCATGTGCCTTTTCTGACAGTTGTGACTTAACGGCTGCATGTTCCTCCAGGCTCTCAGGAGGCTAAATAGCTTTTCAAGTTTCTAGCTTTGTGGTAGAGGAGTAAATGTCTATTTGCTAGTGTAATTTATCTGAGTCATTCTGGGAGAGGTGTGGAGCACTTGAAGCGTGACTATTAGCATAAATAAGAGAGAGACCCTCTTGCTGGGGGTAGAATACTGTACTGTCTTTCAGAGGAAAGCTGCTTCCCTGTAACAACTGCTACAGCTAATTGAGGGGCAAAATGTTTTAAACTGAAAGACCCAATATACTGTGCTTTGGCCTATTGTGATATTCTTTTACATTTCAATTTGGAGCTAACAAGAGCAGAGGGAAGAAGGATGAGGAAAATTTCTGATGTAAGTGCAACAGTAGAATACACCAGAGCTGGCATTTCACATATGCCAAAGGTGGTTTTTCTTTTAAAAAGGATATATGATATAATACAGTGGTAACAGTGTTAAGTAGTTGCCATTGCCAATTTGGTTTCTGAAAAAAATGCATTAAAAACTTTTCTTTATCCTTTCAAACATAGTTGTTTTACAGCATCCTCTGAACACACAGAGGTTAGTTTTGGGGTTTTTAGTTTTTTGGGGGGTTTTGGGGTGTTGGTTTGGGTTTTTTGATTTTGTTTGTTTGGGGTTTTTTTTTCATTTGGAAACACCAACACCTGGCGTTTGACAGTGGCAGGAACTGAGTTTGTCCCCCATGGGCCAGTTCTGGCTTCTGCCCCACAGAGCGCAGCCGGACACCGTTCTCGCCCCATCAGGCTGCTGCCTCCCCGGGAGAAGCCGCTGGTGAGTCACTCTGAAGGCCACGAGTGCGGGTAGCAGCCACCGGGCCTGCCACGGCAAAAACACACCTTGGTTGTAGTGAGAAAATGGAAGAGCTTCTTCCAGGTGTTTCCTTAAACATGACTTACACAGTCCTCTAAGAGGGAGAACGGAGGTAGCATACTGGATGCTGCCTTTGGCCATTGCCTTTCTGGGCCTACTCGGGGGGCAAGAAAGCCGGCGGGCGGGAAGCTGCCCCCGGCGTCCCGCCAGGCGCAGGAGCCGTGCTCGGAGCAGGCCGGTCCGTGCCAACACCTCCTTCCCCGGAATGCCGGGTGCGCCCGGTGCCGGGAGGCGGTGGCTCCCAGGTCAGGGACGGCTGGGGCCCGACCGCGGCGTCCCCGTCCGCGTCCCCCGGCCGGCAGCGGAGAGTGTCCCGCGGGGGAGTTCTGCGCGTTCCTGCGGGGCCCGCTGCTCACGCCCCGGCGGGCGGGACGGGGCAGGGCCGGGGCGGCGGGCGGGAGCGTCCCGCCGCCGGTAACTGGGCCGGGGCGGGCTGGGCGTGCAGTCAGGAGACTGGGAATCGGAAACGGGGAGGAGAACAGCAGCTGCAGAAACATTAAAACCACCGAGTCCCCCAGCCCGCCCACCGGAGTTGCTCCGCGGGCACGCAAGATGTGCGGGGCCGGTCTGGGCTCCGCGCCGCGCTTGAGCGAGGTAAGGCTCGGGGAACCGCGGCCGCGCACTCCGCGCACCGCGGGGACGCCTCCAGTCCCAGCGCTGCGGTCCCCGCTCGGCGCGACCCCCGGGGCCGCGGAACAAAACAGAAGGGGTGGGGAGGAGGCTACCTGGACGCCGGCGTGCCCGGCTGCGTGCCGCAGGCGGCGGAGACTGTGCGGGACGGGAGCAACGCGCGCTAGAGACCGAAGCGGAGCCGGAGCGGTGCGAGTCTGAGCCCCGGAGCCGTGCGGGACAGGAGCGGTGCGGGACAGGAGCGATGGGAGTTTAATGCCCGGGAGCGATGCGGACTGGAGCCCGGGAATAGTGCAGGGAGCCGAACCCACTGCGTTGCCCGGCTTAGGCTGTAATTTAGCAAATCTGCTTGTTCTTTCCTTGCGTGATATTATGTGTTTGATTCTGTTTAAATGTCTACTACAAAACTTTTATATGTAAGGAGGGTTTCCTCTATATGCGTATTCCTTAATTATGCCCATTTCAAAAGCTTGCGATACTAGTTACTTAAATGCAAGGGGGTTTTTTGACATTCTTTGTTTCAGACCCATGGAATGGGCTTGCTCTCTAGTTTAATTCCATATTTTTCTTGTTTCTCTAAACTTTTTACTGTTGTGGGCTTTGTAAAGTATATTCTTGTATTTAGCAAGGCTACCCCTTACCTGTTTACAGCTTTGGGATGATCTCTTGTTTATATTTACATCAGTGAATTTACCACTGTTTGAGATGGCATCAGTAAATTGCATAACTATCCCCTTCCGAAGTGTATTCAGACTTTATTAATGGAGGAGAATGCAGGTCTTCTGTCAAGTAATTTCTGTGCTGACTTTCATATATTTAGAGTTAAATCTAATCAAGCAAGCCCTTTCCCTTTTTTAATCTCTGCTGTTGTATTTCCCACTGAAGAAAAAAGACTAGAACTTAACTGCTGGGGAGCTTTGAGATCTTTTGTGTTGGAAGAAGTCCAGCAATACAATCCTTGCTGATTCCAACTTGTTCAGTTCTGCATGACAGAATTTTTTTTGTCTTATTAGCTTTACCTATTGAATATGCCTAACCACCTTTTAAATGTATTTTACCAGCTGAATGAAATTGATTCACGTGTGAATACATTTATGACTCTGATGCACAGTTAAAACGGCAGATTATCTTAAACCCTTTAGCATTTGCTACACTGTTTGTCTTCCTTCTTTTAAGTCTGGGTTTTGTGCCTCTCGTTCTCAGGGCTGCAGTTTGTGAGGCCGCGCAGCAGTGCCGGGCAGGCTGTGGGGCCAAGGAGTTGCGGGGCAGCCACCGGGTTTGCAGTCCGCGTCACCATCCGGTGACCGCTGGGGGAGCAGTCCCCAGCCAGGCACCATGAACTCCGGCACCACTGCCCCGCAGAAGGTCACCAGCAACCCCACCAACACTGATGTCAACTATGTCATCAAAGAGCATTATAATTACACGGGAAAGCTAAATGAGAGTGTGGACACTGGAATTAAAGTGACGTCGGTGGTTTTTATCATCATTTGCTGCTTTATAATCTTAGAGAACATTTTTGTCTTGCTTACCATCTGGAAAACCAAGAAGTTTCACAGACCCATGTACTATTTTATTGGGAACTTGGCTCTTTCAGACTTGCTGGCTGGTGTGGCTTACACTGCCAACCTCCTGCTATCTGGACACAAAACCTACAGCCTGACCCCCAACCAGTGGTTTGTAAGAGAAGGCACCATGTTTGTTGCCTTGTCAGCTTCTGTGTTCAGCTTGCTAGCCATTGCCATCGAGAGATACATCACCATGCTGAAGATGAAACTCCACAATGGCAGCAACAGCTTCCGCTCCTTCTTGCTGATCAGTGCGTGCTGGGTCATCTCCGCGATCCTTGGGGGGCTCCCGATCATGGGCTGGAACTGCAAGAACCTCTTGTCCAACTGCTCCACTGTGCTGCCTCTCTACCACAAGCACTATATTCTCTTTTGCACAACTGTTTTCACTGGCCTTTTGTTATCTATTGTGGTCCTCTACTGCAGGATCTACTCCATGGTGAGGACTAGGAGCCGCAGGCTGACATTTCGGAAAAACATTACCAAAGCTACCAGGAGCTCAGAAAAGTCACTAGCCTTGCTCAAGACAGTGATCATAGTCCTGAGTGTCTTCATTGCCTGCTGGGCTCCTCTGTTCATCCTCCTTTTACTGGATGTGGGGTGCAAAGTGAAGGCCTGCCCAATCCTCTATAAAGCAGAGTATTTCTTAGTACTGGCTGTGCTCAATTCAGCCACGAACCCTATCATCTACACCTTGACAAACAAAGAGATGCGGAGGGCTTTCATCAAGATTTTGTGCTGCTGCACATGTCCCCCAGCAGATTCTGGGACCAAATTCAAACGGCCGATCATTGGGGGCATGGAGTTCAGCCGGAGTAAATCTGACAACTCCTCACACCCACAGAAGGAGGACGGTGACCATCCTGAAACCATCATGTCTTCGGGCAATGTTACCTCATCTTCTTAGGAGTAACCATGGGGGTGTATTTCAGAGTTTTCCTCTGAAATCAGGGAGCTGGGACGCCTCCTGCTCACAGCAGCAGCGTTGGGCTGAGTGAGCAAGTAGCATTAGTTCTAATGAGGCAAACGGTGCACTTGCGAGGCTGGAGTTCAAGAAATGGGACACACTGTTCTGGCTTGAAAATCTTTTTCCCTGGAGCATGTTTTGTCTTTGCGCTGAGGCAGCTCAGGATTGTCAGGCGCATTCATATCCTGAAATCTCCTTAGTAACTCTGAAAGACTGATGCCTTGGTGAAATGATGCCTGGTGTGTGTGAGAGAAAGAAAGAGGGGGAGGAGGGAAAGGGAGAATGAATCTTTTTTTTTTTTTTCCCTGTGAGAAGAATGTGAAGTTTTTTCTCTTCACAGCAAACCACTGACACAAAGATCTTTCTGTACTGAATTTAGTGGTGGCTCTGGTATCGTTGGTAAGAAGTGTGTTTGTTTAGTACATAACATGGAAGGAGATCACACAAATATAACTTAGACCACATGCAACCATAATTGGCATAATTTTGCAGAGCTTTTAGTTAAGTCATAAGGTTTTGTTTGCAGAGTCCAAAGCTCTTGGGGTTTTACTTAGCAAGATCATAGCTGTGAATTTTTGCTGTCAGTCTGTATTACATTTGAAGACCATGAGCTAGATTCTGCAGTTACTTTCGCCTGTACAATTCCATTGGCTGCGTCACATTTAATGGAGTAGCTCAGAAGGGCATTTGGCCCCATATTTTGATTGCCTTTTTATTCTATAGCATTAAATAAACTGCATTATCATGAAAAATGCAAGAAAGAACTAAATATCATTTCTCTTCAAGATGACTTGAAAGTCTACAAAATAGTAAAAAAATACTATTGACAACAGCGGGATTTTTGCCTAAGTAAGAAGAGCTAAAAGCTGAAGGGGTATTTCAGTGTCAGTTTCACAGTCTTTCCAAAAGTTGGAAAATCAGTTGGAAAATCAGATAAGAGTACGTTGGGCTTCAGAAAAAATAAAAAGAAAGTTGAAGTGAAATGACTATAGATAAATGCACTTCCATAACAAAATGCAATACATTTTGGCACATTTTATTAATGTTTATAATTTCAGCAAAGATGTCTGTATTTTATCATGGAAGAAGTACCTGTTGTTAAATTGAATGTATTTGTTTTACAGCATCATTTTTACTTCTCTATTTTTCTAACCTGTGCTAATGGGGTTGAATGTGTACAATGTAAATAAGATACAGGAGTCTTCATGCGCCTAGAGTGTTACTATAACAAATGTGGTATATCTGGGGTAGCTGAGAGCAATTGACTTATCTACAGTCATCAGCAACTCCTAGGACTGGTATTTGTAAAGAAAATGTATTGCCTTTGTAGTAAAATTTCCAGTGCAATTAAACTGTTGGGGTTTTTTTTTCTGGTTTAAAAAATAGTATTTAAAATGTTTCTGACTTTTATTGTTCAATTTGCACATAGCTTTATTGACTTCTAAACATTAATAAACTGATTTTTTAAATGAGTCTGTTATCAGATTACTAGCAGTTTTGGACTATTGTGGTAGTTTCATGCCATGTGTGGTTTCCACAGAAGTCAGTGAAAGAATTCCTTGATTTTAGTACATGCTGGGATTAAGTCCTTTCCGTGGGGACATAACGTGGAATGTCACAGGATCATGTGAAATACAAAACGAATTTTAAGCTATAACTTTCTTGTCAGCATGTGCTGTATGGCTGAAATGCCACTAGAAGAATCTCTACAAGAGCAATTCTTCTCTGACAGCCAATGAATTACAAACAGAAGGAAACCAGACAGTTGCTAGTTTTGCCACGACTGCCTAGAGTAGAAAAGTGAAGTAATTCACTTGTATCACCAATATAATTCATAAGTTCAATTCTTAGCTTATTGCAAACGTCAAGGAAGTTTATGAAACACAGGATGGTGGCTCAGCTGCGCGAGCGCTGCAGCTCCATTGGGTCTGCCAGCGAAGACCGTGGCAGTGTTGTTGAACAGATACTGCGTTACTTCTCCCAAAGGTTTGACTTCCATTTCCTTTCTCGTGGCTGTTCCCTCTCAGAATTACTTTTAAGTTCCATGGAGCCCATACCGGATGCAGTTGGAGAGTGAAGATAAACCTCACCTTCTCGTACTGTATGTCATCTCTGTGCAGGGTTTACTGTGGGAAATGAGAGCCTACTCACCGAGGAAGGCTCTGGGTCATAACCTCACTTCCTGAAGGAAATTCCAAAAATGCCCTGAAGACAAAAGAGTGGAAGCAGGCTGGAATTTCTCTCCATCTGTCTGCCTGTATGGAAGGAATGATTTCATGTGTGCTCACTTCCTAGCCTTTTAAATAGTGACCTGAGCAGGGCTGAAAAAAACCATCAAATCTGTATTTGTGCATAAGATAAAGTGTCTCTTGGCTCAGGCCTTCATTTGGGCAAGGATGGTTTACCCTGGGAGCTGACAGTCATGAGGGAAAGCACTGCTTTGTCCCAGCGATAAAGTCACTTCTGTGCAGAGCACCAAAAATGTATAAACCATGGAAGTCCAAGTTAAACCCTTGTGCTACTAGTGAGTAAATAAATGCAATGTACAGTGATGAGGCAATGCACAGGGACATCTGAATTTGTAGGGGTGTTTTCATCTGAGGGACTGGGACTCTTTTGCTCCTGAAGCCTTGCAGGCATTAAGGTTGTTTGTCCCAGACATCCGAGATCCTGTGACAAGGGCTGAGCTGTGTCATCACAGCACAGTGCCACTGACCCCTTGTGACTACCACCCCATTTCTGTACTAGGAGCTAATAGCCACAGGTGAGTCATTTCCCTCCCCTTCCTGGTGTTTCTGTATCCCTTGCTTATCTCATCTAAGCACTGTGGGCCTTTGTGGAAAATGACAGTTTCCCCTGTGGAGGTGACTGTGTGATAGGAGCCCAGTACTGGGAGTGAGCTCAAAGCCCTACGTAATTCACGCAGTAAAAGATGTGCACACCCTAGAGTGTGGCACTGGGCCATGGGAAGCATTTCCTACACTCCTGGTCATGGTGACTGAAATCTGCTTCCTCCATAGACACTCCACGTACAAGTAGACAAGATCTGGACAGGCAATAATAGCTATAATAAAATAATAGCATTAATAACAGTAAGGTGAAAAAAATGAAAAGGTCATTTTGTCCTGCAGCTCCTCAGCCATGGCCATGCCTTCCCACACATCAGCAGGTTAGGCCAGAGGTACCACACAGGCTGCAGTGTAGAAAGCACCCTTCCCAGCCCTGGCCTGCCTTCTGTGTGCCTGGAAAGGGCATGCAGCTTTGTCCTGGTGATGGCCATGTGACAAACAGGCAGAGAAAATTAACTCAGAACTGAAAAGGTGCATTATACCCAACACCTACATGAAATAGAATAGCCTGAATTATTCAGAGCAACCTGGTCCTTTGATGTTTACTCTTTTTCCTAGCTGTTCTTCTAGTGCAAGGAATAGAACAGGGATAGAAAATTATCATAAAATCTGTCTGTTACTTCCCTGGCAACTCCCTGCCCAGGTATTCCTGTGTGAGAGCCAGGTATAGAAGGGTGCATTTTGAGCAAGAGTGGAGCTGCAGCTGGAATGCCCCATGGACCACTCAGCTGGAACTAACCTTGGTCTTGCTGCACACCACAGGCTGCCAGGACTAAAATAGGGAACAGAAATGTGTAAAAATACTGTTATCCATCCTTATTTTATCCTGTCACCTAAGAAATACAGGAATTGCCCAACTGTAACATTCCTTAATTCCTAATCTGTCCCAGAAGATCTCAATACTGATTGCATTTTGTATGGGACCAGGCATCATCAGATGTTGTAAAAAGGGTCAAACTGACAAAGCATTCAAAAACATGGGTACGCAAATGAGAGTTATGTAACCTGTTCAGCTCTGAAACCTGGAAATTCCCCAGGCTTCTGAAGTTTGCCAGAAAACATCTATTGTATTTCAATAATTCCCCATATGTTTATTTGGGTTTTTTTTGTCTTTTGAAAATGAGGTTAATTCAATAGAACAAAAGTGTCAAGATTTAAGAAACAAACAAGGAAACCCTAAACAAAATCCACCTAAATTAAGTTCCTATAATTTTCTTTTACACACTTTTCTAATACAATCTTTCTATTTACAGATGGAAAGAGTTTGCTCATTAGCTATCATCTGATTTATTCTCATAGAACCTTATTTCATTTTACACAGTCAGCTAGAATTGCATAGGGCCACGAAATCTCCCTTCAACCATTACTCTGTGCAGAGGATTTTCCATGGTAATTAACATTAATTAGAACCACTCTGCACACATGAGCTATAAGAGCATGTGGCACAGTAACTTGTACAAATTTTCTGATTAAATAAGAATTTAGAGGAATCTGGAAGCCAAGCAGCCTGTATAATTTACAGTATTATCCAAAAGATTGTTTGGGTGTGTTTGGGGGGCTTTGTTGGTTTGGTTGGTTGGTTTGGTTTGAGTTCTTTTGTAAGTTTGGAACATAATTAGCTGTCGACTTAGGTGATCCACTGAAGAGAATGACAATGTTAAGGACCACATCCCCTGCAGCACCAGGGTGACTCAATCCTTGTGTGTCACAGTTTGAAACGTATCAAAGCAGCAGCAGAAGACACTTGTGCATCTACAAAGCAACTCTGTATGGGAGCTCCCCGAGCCCTCGGTACTGCCCGAGCCCTTCCTCTGCTGAAAAACCCCGCACGGCAGCTGAGCGGGAAGTGTTTCCTTGCACTTGGAGTTTCCGTGCTACCTCCACAAGACAAAAAGGCAGGAAATCCCATCAGCCACACCCAGCAATGCTCCGGCTTGGAAAAGTCCTAATAAAGCAGAGCTGACAAAGCTCTGTCAACCCTCTGTGAACCTTCCACCGAGCCTGGGGTGGCAGCCGCATCATGGAAGCCTGATACAAAGGGCAATATTTATTTTGAGCTTTTGTGAACGATCGCTTGGAGAAGACCCATTTTTAGGTGCATGGTACAAAAAACCAGCCTGTCAGAAACGTGTGGGACACAAACCCCATTAAATATTAAGATGTGTCTGTAGCAATTGAAGTGTTTATTCAGAATCACTTCACTCTACTCAGCTAAAAATGGGATAAAAATACCAAATGCACAGCTATGAAAACAAATGGACATTTGGAAAACGCAGGCTAGAGGGAAATCACCAAATAAATACTGGGTTAAAATTATCTGCTGGGCTTTATGAAATCCTGGATGAAAACTGTTTCACTACTGGGGGAAAATCTGGTGTGAACCACATCTGACAGCTGACATTTATGGGTCCTGAGCTGTCTGCTAAAGGTAGTTTTGCTCTCTTAAACACAGAAACACTTGGCATAAGCCAAGATTTCTTGACTTAGCAGGATAGTGGTATAAATTGCTGGAATACTGTCTCAGACAAATTCTTGCCCACACTGAGCAGCCAGAGCTGAATAATGTGAAGGTGAGGGTGTGAATTACTTTAAGCAACAGAAATAGAATTTATATGGTGACACAGCATGTGTAATAACAATTTTCATGATGTAAAAATTGTATTTGGCACAAGATTGTGATTGAGAGTATATGGGAGAACAGGTTTCAGGGATAATTTTGGACTGCTGGGGGAGGGAGTTGGACTACACCATGATATTTTTCGCTTGAAATGAAGGAATCCTTTGTGGTAAGGCAGACACAAAGCTGAGGATTTTGAGAATTCTCACTTGTGAACTCTATCCTTAGATCTGTAATTCTTTCCTGAGCAGCTCTGGGCAAGGTCTCATGAACCCTCCCACACAGAGATATGTGTAATAAACACACAGGGATGTTTACAAGTGAATACTTTGAATTTTGTGGTACTATTCAAAGAGCTGGTATCTGTGTCATTTTGAATAAGGGGGAGAGTCTGCCAGGTCGATTATTACCCAGCTACTTGCAGTATTTCCTTGTGCTTTGATGAGGTGGATGCTGCTGTATCAGTTACTCTAAGGTGGAAGGAAAAAAAAAATTCTATCAACATGTGCAACCCTATCCTCATGTTTGGAAGAAGGATCAAGATGTTAGCTGGAAAACATGGTCGGATGAAGTGCTGAAAAACAACTCACCACAGCCGGCATTGTTATCTTTCTTGCTTTCAGGCAAGACACAACTATGGTCTAACGATTTCTGCTAATCTGGTGACCACTATGACGCCTGTTGCACAAAGAATCCATGTGAGCCATTTCCCAAACACCAGGCACTTTTACATGTTTTTTATTTCCATCACAACTCCCACTTCTACTGCTGGTTTAGGCACAAGATAAGAAATTGTTTGTAGCTAGTGTGTGTTTCTTTCTCATCTGGGTTATATGATCCATGCACCTTTTGAACAAATCCTCTATGTTGGCACAGAGACATTGCTTCAAAGCAGCCTACAACTCTATTCCAAAAAGTATAACAACTTTTTTTCCCTGCTGTTCTCAGAAATTCAATAAATTTTGCATTTTATTAGCTCTCTTACTGTTTTTATATGTCATATCATAAATATTGTTTGAGGAAACCTTCCAGATTAACCTTCATCTCAGACACTGTCCATTTCCCAAGCAAAAATATTTGAATTTTATTCTTCTAATAAATAACGTCAGTGTGAGAGAGAGAACTTGTCTGCACAACTAAGGTGAAGGAGCAGTGAATCTTTCAACTTGAAATAGTTCATCAGTGAATGTGGCTCTAGTCAGGACTCTAATGATACACGGTGAAGTTTTTCTTTTCACCAAACTTGCTGAAAAATGCAGAGGCATTAAAGAGGGTTCAGAGGACAACAAAGCAAGGCGCTTTAATAGGATGAACTAACATAAAAGGCTCAGTGAGCAAAGCCTTTTCCCACCACATCGGCGAGAATGGCGAAACACAATACTCAGCCCAGGAGCTACGCTATGGAAGTATGCTGGGTGGTACAGAAAGAAAACGTTTTAAAGCTCCAGACAAAAGGCAGAGTCTGTCTGTATAAACCAGAACCAGTTAAAACATGTAAAGTATTTCAGAGTATTTTCAAAGTATTTTGATGTTTGAAGATTCAAAGTACCTTAGTATTTCAGAATATAATTAAGCGTGGTTGGTTTTTATTGTTATTTTATTTCTTTTAAGAAGCACGACTGCACTTGAGCACGGGCTCTTTCCTGCGGCACCCGCGGTCACAGCCCCGCCGGCCCCAGCTCCGAACGCACGGCCCGGGCAGGGAACGGCGGCTCCCAGCCCTCAGAAGGGTCAGCAGCGGCTCCAGGGGCACGCTTGGAGGTGAACGCGACCTTCCCTTCCTCTGCGAGCC
Organism: Fringilla coelebs; assembly: GCF_963513975.1. Classification (NCBI taxonomy): domain Eukaryota; kingdom Metazoa; phylum Chordata; class Aves; order Passeriformes; family Fringillidae; genus Fringilla; species Fringilla coelebs. The sequence continues at coordinate 19,388,014 of NC_140067.1, forward strand.
TTTTCGAGGCCACCGAGACGGCCACCCCTGCCCTGCCCCCGGCCCCTTCCTGCGTGCCGTCCCTGCGCTCCCCACGGTTTTCCTGCCGGCCCGGCCCGGCGCTTCCTGCGCCGCCTTTCCCTTCCCGGCGCTTCCCGGCGCTCTCTGGGGCCGCGGCCGCGGGGAGCCCCGAGCCACGGCGGGGGAACTGCAGCCCCCCCGAACCGACAGGACAAACCAACCCGAGCTGACAGAGAAAGCACTGAAAATAGCTTTTCTCTTGGTGATAAGCACACAGAAAAAAGCGTGTGCTGTGACTGGGAGAAGTTCAAAGGGTCTGGCAGGAGTTAAATGCAGTCCCGGGCTGCGGGCGCTGCTGCAGCTGCAGCCCCCGCAAGCTCTCAGCTCCCAGAGAGCGTGAAACGCCGCCCGGCTCCGCCAGGGCCGGCTCAGGCAGCGGGTGTTAAGCCCGAGCCCAAAAGGTGAGAAGCCAAGAGTGGCAAGTGCAAAGCTGGCCAGGCTTTCACAGAGAGTGTTCTCCTTGGTGTTAAGTTCCTTAAACAAGTCTTATTTACTGCAGAGAGTCTCACAGGAGCACCAAATCACCCCCTTCAGAGCAGCCTTGGAGGCGGCGGTGAGCGGCCGGGCCGAGCCCGCGCCCCTCAGGCAGAGCGAGGCAGCCCCTGCCCCGAGCACGGGCAGCCTGTCCTGCCGGCCAGGGGCAGCTTTGTGGCAATGTGAAAACAACCAGAAGTCTCGACTCGTCTTTTTCTCTTTTTCTTTGCATTGCAGGTCTAGGACTGGTTGTTGAAAGCTCGGTTTTTGTTTTCACTTGGCTGAAGCAGCACCCGCTCAGCCGCCTGCTGTAGGAGGTGGTGGGGCCGAGGCCGTGCCCGGGAGGCCCCAGCCCCGGCAGCTCGGGTGCAGCTCCGCGTGGGCGCTGCTCCCTTCCCCGACGGGGCAGCCGGGGGAAACCCGCGGGCGGCTGGGGCTGGGCTGAGGCCCAGCGCAGGGAGCCTGGGCGAGGCGGGGAAGGGTCTCTCGGACGCTGTGTCCCAGAGGAAGGAAGACCTCTGGTCTAGCTTGATTTGTTTCCTCGCACTATGCAGGGGCTGTGATGTTTGTATGGGAACGGTGTAGATTTACAGCAGTAGTGGTGTGTTTGTGTTCTCGTGTATTTGTGGATACAAGACAATGCCCCTGCTGAAGTGCAGGCAGAGTAGATGCTGCTATTTGAAATTAACGCCCAGAGTAATGAAGTCGTTGTAGCTGGAGTTTAATTAAAAAATTCATTGAGCACACGTGCAAAAGCTGAGGCACAGTTCATAGACAAAGTGTTTATTTCAGTCTTGCCTTTACTGTGGCCCTTCAAACTTATCTGAGTGTTATCTCTAATCCACCTGTGGGCAGCCTTCTGGGAGCAGGTTACTGAAGACACAAGACATGGAACAGGCTGGCACCACCCCAGCCTGACACCTTGGGAATTATGACTCAAATTAATGCTTGCTTGGGGAGAAGACCCAGATTTCTCACGAAGGTTATCAAGCAACCTTCACACTAGCCTTTGTTGATCTTGTGTGCATTTATGCAGATAGTTTCTTGATAAAATAACCATTGTTTTGATCTTCCTTCTTGAAGAAGTTTCCTTGGGACTAGTTCCTTTAATCAAAGCATTTATTTGTAGGGATAGAAAGGACTTCAAACACAGAGTCACGCAGGTACACTGGAAAAAGTGTAAGTATTCCTAGAGGTCATGCTTTCTGTCCTATTTGACTGTGTCCCTGTATGAAATGAGGCTAATATGGCTCTGATCTTCACTTGCCTTCAGAGCGAAGTTGAACAAGTAGCAAAGGCTTTTTAGCTGTATTTAAAGGCATTTTGATATGTGCCTCTTGCAGCCTCAGCCTTTTGTGTGGCCTCTACTCTCTTTCTGTTATGGGAAATCAACGTAATGAAACTGCTCCTTCCCTTCTAAGTGAATGTCATTGTTATAATACAATGAGTCAGGAAAGAAACAATATTAACTTCAAAATAATGGCAGTCAGAACTCACCAGCGTGAGTTCCCCCTCCTTCCATCAATCAGCTGGAAAGCCTTAACTGAGTTTCCTCATTGTGATCAGAATCTGGCAATAATTTAATGAAACTGAAAGTGGAAGAGTTCCCACAAATCAGAAGTAGGATTTTCACTGATATAATTGCATGCATGAGACCTCCTATTTGGAGTCAGGAAACTGAAAAAAGCTTGTCCCCTGTGAGCATTGCTTGGGTACATCAAGCTGGTCCGCACGTGCCAGGGTTTTGGAAGTAATATAGTTATGACTTTACCACGTTGTGAGTCTTTATGGCCTTTAAATCTTGAAAAACTTGCACATTCAGGCAACACTGTAATCCTTACATTTTGTTGGATTATAGGTGTGGAAAGGTTGTCAAAAAATGAACTCCTTACGTGAAGAGAGAAACAAACATGTCTTAGGTTTCTGCTTAGTTCTCTTCTAGTGTGGCTGGCTGTTGAACTGGCTTTGGTTCTGATTGTGACTGTCTTGCATGCTCATGGCGTGCTGACCTGGAAATACTATGTAAATTGACTGCCTCTAGAGGTTATTTCTCTGCCATTAGCCCTGCTCTTAGACTTGGAATTTTAGCAAAAAGAGGAGGTTGTGGAGGATAAATAAATAAGTCCTGCAAATTAAATAAAATTTTGGTCTAACAGAGATGGTCACAAACATAATTCATAAGGGGTTCATGAATTTCCATGCTGTCAGGATGATATTCAGGGGTGCAGCCACTCTCACACAGAGTGTGTGTTACTGCTGTGTCCATTACAAAGAAATGTCTGGCCTGTTTGACTAGTTGTGGTTGAGGTACAGCAGTTTCTGTCGCTGATGATATATGAGAGGAGAGTGTAAACACTGTCATTTGCCTTTGGCTCCTCGTTCTGAGTGGCTGTGTGTGTCTTTGCATTTCAGTTCAACAAGCTTGATCTGGAGAGTGATTTAGGAAAGAGGCTTGGACTTTTGTCTGCCTTGGTCCCAGCAATCTCTAAAACGCTGCTGCAGTATCTGGTGAATTTATTAGCTTGCAAAGGTGATGTTTGAAGAGTAAGTTAGATGAAAAGCAAAAGAAGACCAGAAGAACAGGCTGCCCTTCTTCTTTCTGTTTGTAGCTACACGTTTCTGGAGGTTTGTGTTTGAATTTAATTTACCTTTCACATGGAAGGTACATCAAGTGCAGACATGTCTTCCTGTGCTTTGACCTGGTCAGCTGAGCCTGAACGCTGTAAAGCTGAGTAACCACAAGGCAACCTAAACTAATGTACCACATTTTGTGTGGCTTACAAGTTTCAGCAGCACTAACATGGCTAGCTGCTGTCTGGACTTGATTTCTCTTTCATCCCTCCAGCCCTAGATATTCTAATTTATCTGCCCCCAGGCATACAGATGTACCCAAAGCTGTTTTGATTGCAGAGGCATTACTACAGTTCCGTTTGTGGTTTCTCTGTGAGTTTCAAAAGCAAGCTTTTATATGTAAAGTTCAAGGGAAGTTGAAATTAGAGTGTTTACTTGTGTTTTCTGGAGAAGGATGAAAGTTTGCATTTTTTGTCTTGCTTTTCATAAGGGTTTTATTTTGTTGGTTTGGTTTTTTAAAGCAGCTCAGGTGTTACCCCACCTTGTTCAGTGGTCTGTCACTAGACTCTGCGGATTGGTCTCCAAAAGGCACTTTTGCTTAGTCTTTGTCATTATTTAAGAATTAATTAGCAATGGGATTATGAATGGAAAGCATCATAAAGCAAAAAGGAGACTGCACGAGTAGTGCAAGAACAATACTCATTTAATGTAGATCCTACACTCAGACTGATTTTGTTCTTGGAACAAATGGAAATTGTGGAAGTTCCACCAAAGCTGATTAAAGTTCAGGCCACTTAAACAAGACCTGCATCTGACAAGACTGCACTGGCACTGGCTCTGGGTCAGACTGTGAACTCTTGATGTCAGTGAAAGATTTACCATGTGTTTGGAGAGAAGTGTTGTGAAAAATCAATGATTGTTGCAGCTATTACTTTTCCCTCTGCTGCTCCTTGGATGCCGTCTGCATTTTTGCTCTTCAGCATGAAAGGGAATCCGGAAAGCTGATCATGTCTGTGAGTTTCAGAATGACAGTCTGAGATGTTTAGAAAAACCAAACTTCAGCCCCACCCTGACAGGCACAGTCGAATATGTGGTTGAGCAAACTCAGACAGCCTGCATCAGCAAGAAAATAAGTGGTTTTTTACTCATTCTTGAGAATCCATAATAGAGAAAAACAAGTGAATGGCAGCTGTGTGAGGGTCTGTTTCTTTGCATGAAATGGGATTCACAGCATAGGCACAGAAGTATTTTGTGGAATATTATTTGTCCCAATTTAAGGTAAAAATGAGCACTGCAAATGGTGGGGTCGTTTCTCTCAAAGGCTGGTACTTAACAATTGAGTTGAGAGCTGGCTCAGTCTCTGCTGTCTCAGTTAACTTGCACTAAATAAAAAAAACCACAAAACAAAAAAAGGTAAGTCCAGGTTGCTCACAACAGCTACCCTGTGGGAGATTAAACAGTTAACCAATAGTTTGGGAGGTGAAGTTGAAGGTTTTTCTGTGGGCCAAGGATGTCAGCACCCATTTATGCCAGATAGAGCTTTTCTATCTCAAGCCTTCACACATGATAAGAACAATAGGATTGTCCACTTAAATACATTTTATTTTTCTTTAATCTCTCAGAATGTGCATCTTTGTTTGAAACTGAGGTTGTGGGGAGATGAGCCCCTTCTGTTGTGATTTTGCTCATTCTTAAACTTAGGTGATTCCTGGAACCTGACTTCTGTTTTTCTTTCAGGTTTTGGAACCTTCCTCTGCCTTTCCTGATTCTGCCAGACATGGAAGGAGAAATAGCAAAAGTCCATGAAAAATGAGCATTCCCATGGGTTATAGTATGACTGAACACAGGGAAAACACTGGTGTATGTTCCATTAGAGATCAGTCAACATGATCTACAAACTTTTAAGTTATAAGACTTGCAATATCACAAAAATCTTAGTGTTGCATAAATTCACGTAACAGAAAAAATGATAGAAAAATAATCTAATATGTTTTTGTACCTTTAATCTTAATAAGTATAGAAGGTCATCCTAGAGACATTTTTAACTTGTATTTATTATCTTTGTGGGTGAAGATTTGCAAGTTCTTTAGGCCATCAGTCCTAGACCTTTGCTATCATTACCACTAAAATTCCTATAATTCTCTTTTTACAGTTGAAGCCCATGTTATTCAATCTACTTTGCCAACAGAAGTTACTCTTCCATTTGCAGCTGTGAAAATTTTTATGTATTTAAAATCTGGCAGGCTGCCACCTCATTCTCTTAGTCTTTAGACTAACTTATGAAGGTAATCATTCCTCAAAGGTAATTTTTTTTCTATACCTCCAGTGATTTTTATTTTTTTCCCTCTGGACTCTCTTTAATTGAATAATAGTTGATGTGAGCATGTTTATAATGGTCTTAGAGCTTTGAACAGAAAGCATCATGCACAGCAGATAACAATGTCTATGTGAATACATCACATCACTAGTTTTAAAAATGTCTTTTAAAAATAATGAAAATGCTCCCTTTTAACAAACACTAGGGAAGCAAGTGCACAGGACTGTTTCAACTGCAAGCAGATTGTGTCATCTACCAAAAGCAATTGTGTCAGCTCAGATGAATGAGTAGGACTGGTTACTAGTTTTCTAATAAAAGCAGGAGAAGTGTTCCTGCCTGCATTTGGATTTGTCTACAGATGCTCTCTGAAATCATTGCTTGGTCCTTCTTGGTACTTGCTAGTGAAAACTGACAGAATTCTGTGCTACTAGAAATGAATTGTCTCTCTTGTTTGGTACTTTGCTTGCAGCCTGTCATCTGTAAAAATTGCAGAGAATTTCTTCAATCAACTCAGCCTATGACAACTTAGCAAACAGGAGCTTTTACTATTTTCATTTTTTTCTGCCCCAAAATCTAATTTAAACCTAGGTTCCTCTGTGACTGTTGGGGGCAATGGAATGTGTTTTCCTATGGATGTGTGTTGTGTGCCTGCCCGATGCAATCCTTTCTACCACCCTTATCTTTGTTACAGTCTTCTGACTTCTCTTATGTGTTCCAGCAGCAGCTTGGCTCTGGAGAGGGCTTCTCCAGGATTCAGCAATAGTGACAGCCCAGGAAATCCCATTGCTCCAGCATCTTCCTGTTCCTCCCACCTTCACCACCTGCCTGTGTTCACCCCCTACTTCTTTTAGTCTGATCTGCTTCTCCTTTTCCATTAAAACCCACTCACTTTGCAGGGCAGAAGGGAGCTGGCAGGAGGGGATGCTTACAGCATTGATTTGGGGGTAAATAGAGGGAAGTGTGTTGCTGTCCTGGAGGGGGGAAAATGGTCCTTCCCCAGCTGATCATTTTGCCATGCTCTGAAACAGCTGTCAGCAGACCTTGCCTCATTTCTGTTGCATTCCTGGTTTATCCTCCCATTCCTCCTGTGTTCAGTCTACAAGCAGTGTTTACCTTGACCTTACTTAGAGATGCCAGTTGACATACCCAGGCAAAAAAGAGGAGTCAGCTGTTGAGCCTGTGATTGGGTAATGTGTAATCAGGTAGCAAGTGCTTAATTAGTTCACTTCCGAGCTAATATCGCTTCCAGGCCTTTGGTGCTTCAGCCAGAGTGGCTCAAACAAACCCTCGCCGTGACTCTGAGCTTGGCTTTCAGCCGCGCTGCGGGAGTGGAGGGACCCCGGGCGGGAGCTGAAGTGTCCCTGGATGCATCCCAGCGGCCCTCGCCCTCTGTGAGTGGTTGGGATGGATCGGGATGGATCCCGGGGCCGCCGATCGCTCCTCGGGCGCGGCGCGACCGACACCTGGCGGCGGGACGGACGCTGCTCCTCCTCCCGCTCCCTGGAATCCGGGGCTGCCCGCGCTGCAGGCAAGGAATTACCCAGAGGAACGACGTGGTCCCGCGCGATGTTTTGGTAAAGGCAGGAGTGTGATACAAAATCAAATGTATGCAGGGAAAGGATTTAAAATAATCTGAAGTAGGTCATGAAATGTCGTTGTTCATAGGAGAACGTTTTAGACTCAATGGTATTTAACATTTCTGTTGTTCTGACTATTCTGATTTAGTCAGAAAAAGATGGAGATGTGAACAGAAGAGAGGATGCTGTTACCAAATTTTTATTTGCAGAGCTTCTGGCCTAGAAATAAGCTACAGCTGCCTTCATAGGGATGAAGGAGGTACCCTGAAACTGTAGTCTGTCTCCACCTACTAGAACTGTTGAATAAAATTGCAATAATTATAGCCCACACCTGAGAAATTTGAGGCTCCACTGTCCTGACATTCTCTGGGAAGAGAGTAGATGATATTTTGTCTGAGACCCTCTGCATTTGTGGTCTTTAAAAAAGACTTTTATGTATCAATCAAATGTGCATGGCTTCTCTTCCCTGTGTGCTGTAACACGGAGATTGGCACATGCATGAAGGTCAGGGAAGGTCTTGGGATGCAATTAAAAAGGGGAGCTTAGGCTTAACACCAGAAAAAAATCCTGCCAATGAAAAGTATTCTATAGTGAACCCAACCTCCCCTGGGGAACAGGGGAAGTTCCATTCACTTGAGTATTTAAAACTACTGTAAAAGTCAAATAAATATGCAGTGGAAGAGTTTTGCCTTGGCAGTGAAACAGAACAGATGGCTTAGCAGATATCATCCATCCATAACCTCTATGGTTTTGTCAGTAAGATGTTAAGTCTCTAGAAATAGCCTGCACACAGCTTGTGTCAACTGGAGCTGCATAAGTCATTACAGAAATCCATGTCCCTCTGGGGCTTATTTTGTTTCCTTTTAGAACAGCAGTAACAGTTAAAGTACAGGGTATACACTGGAGGTAAGTAACTAGGTGGGATTAATGATGCTTGGTTCTGTGCTGTGCCATCAGTTTTTGTCAGCTGATCATGAATTGAAAGGGAACAACTTCTGCCTCAGTTACAATTACTTAACACTTTTCTTCTGTCCCCTCCTGGACACAATCAGCATGTAAAAACCCATATGATCACCTTGGTCCAAAAATAATCAGGTCAGAATTGGATGCCTGTTGCTACGTGTTTAATTTCATTGGCCCAGACATTCTTGGCAGTAGCTTAGAAATATACTGCTATAATAAATACAGTAAGTATTTCACATATTTGTTCTAAAGAATAAATCTGCACTGGACCCCAAATCCTTTGCTGAGCCTCCCCCTAGATGATTTGAAACAGCTGTGAACCTGAAATATTTAATTTTGTTAGTGTTCATTTTAATGGCAAGACTCTGAGGATTTGCAGTGGAAGTTGGCTGGTAGAGAATATAATAACAATACAAAATGTTTCCGATTTCCATGCATCTTCCACTGTTATCATGCAATCACTTCATGAAGGCTACCTGGATGTAATGTCAACGTTGTAAAGCCAAACACTGCAGAAGTCAGAAAGCCCTGAGTACCCCTGGCACCCCAGGGGAGCCTTCACTTTGACAGGTGATTTCTGGGAAGTCCCATCCTGGGTGTTGCAGCCTTGTCTGCAGCTGGTGTTTTTATGGTTTCATTGCCTGGTAGAAAGTGCTGTCTGGGAGAGACTCCTCCAAAAATTCAACCACTAAAGTCCATTGAATTTTTTATTAATTAGCACTGGTAAAGGTTTTGGAAGGATTTAGTCAGGTTTTGGTGGTGACCAGGTCCAACAAAGGTATACTTCTCAGCTGGACCTATTTCAAAGGTAGAGATGTTAGAACTTCCCAGTGAAGGAGATAAATTGGCTGAGATGAGAAGGTGATTTTGAGATCCCTTGTGGTTTTTTATTTTGTCTTTTTGGTTGGTTAGGTTTTTCTTTTTTTTTTTTCTTCATCCCTCTTCCCTGCAAAAAACCCTAACAAAAACCTAAAGCCAAATCCTTAGTCTGATGCAGACAACTCAGTGTTAAATGAAGGCAAAATGTCTAAAATCTGGCAATGAGAAGCAACAGGAGAGTTTAGAATGGAAAGACAGTTGCTAAGCAGTGTTAGCTGTTCTTTTGTCCTTTTTATGTATTAGGAATCATTGACCTCTTCCTCTCCATTTCTGTAAGAGAGAGCTTCAGTCTTACAGAGCAGGAACCAACTTTGTAGCAGTGTAGCAAGCTGGCTTTTTAAAATACTTGTATGTTTTGATACACATAAAATATTGGGAGAAACTTTCTAATATATGTGCAGTAGATGGATCCCCAGCTGCTCTTTGCAGTTCTGTAAGCCTCCTGTTTAACAGAGAATCCCTTTCTGCAAGCTCAGAAGGCAGAGATGGACTGTAATCCAAAGCACAGCTCAAATACCCCTCTAGCACCTTGTAAAAAGGAAGAGCATCATGGTTGAAGCTGATACCAGAGATAAATGTGAATTGGAGGGCTGCTAAGGGGCAGCTTTGGCACACTGTTTAAATTGCCATTTTAGAAATGCTTTTTACAGTATGTGATAAGTGTATGTTTAAAGGGGGGATGTATCTGGGGAAGGAACTGATTAAAAATTAATTTACAATAACAGCATGAAAGGTAGAAGAGGGCAGGCTAATGTTTTATTTAAATGTCTTTACCAACCCATGTTTCTGCAGTATAAATTTTGTTGTGAAAGTGAAGCACGTAGGATGCAATTCAGTCACAGCTTCCTTTGGGGTTGTGTGTGTGAAATTTTACTTTGAGAAAAAATGATAAAAAAATTTCTTTTATAGATATAAGACTAGCAAGATCAAAGCATCATGTAGAGAAGATAATTAGGAGACAGTTGTGTTAGTTTTGAATATGATGTAGTTTTCATTTAGTCAGAAAAAAACCACAAAGGGTGAAGTCTCTCACTAGGTGAAGCCAAGCCCAGAAATGCTGCACTATGGCCAGTGCAGTATTTCTCCATTTTTCATGATGACAAGCCACACCATCTGAATGCTGAAGATTCATTACCACCCAGACTATGTGAATTAATGTCCAATGCATACAGAGTGCAGCACAAAGAGCAATGCTGCATATATGCCTCATAATCCCAAAGATTGTTTTTGGAAAAACATCTGGGATCTTTGAGGTTTGGCTGGTCTGAATCAGCTTATAGAAAGTGATAAACTAAATGCAGAGCAGGCAAAAGAAGTGGCACGATTTTAGAATACAATCTGTATGTTAATTAGCAGGTTGTTTCTTTCAGCTTTAACTAATCATGCTTTTTCCTATGCTAGCTAGAATTTTGGGTTGAGATGCTGGCCTAATAGCACAGCTGGACCTGGGTTAAAAAAAATAGTAGCGCTGCAAGACTGCAAGAAAATCTTCTCTCTTATGACTGCTTTTATTTTAACTAGTAAGTTATTGCAAAACTGCTGGAAAAATATATGTTTCAGTCAGATCAATGAATCCCTGTGGGAGTCTTCCCTCAAAAAAAAAACCCCAAAATTATGGACTGTAGTCAAGGGATTGAAGTAAGTTTTTAAGGACAAGTAACATTTTCTGGTAATGCCAATTATGGGGAGGAATGCCTTCAGAAGAAGAGTGAGTGTAGTACTGGGGCGGGATATGTGTTTTTGGTAAGTCCTTTGCTTCCTCACTGTCCTGGGGGTGGCTGGTATACACAGTGCCTCTATAAATGTAGCAATGCAAATTTCACTAGTTCTATTTCTAACAGTATAATTCAGCTTTCACTTAAACAGTTTTCTAAATCATAGTTTCCTTGATTTCCAAAGAGATACTTTTTATTTGCTTCAGTTTTTGGATCCCAGCATTTACATAGAAGAGTAAGTCAATGCTGAATAACTAAGACAAAGTTTATTTTGACTTGGTTCATTAAACAAAATCCAGCCTGTATGGTGTGTACCTGCTGAATCCATAATGAGGCTGGTCTCTATGTGGAAGGGAACCATTTTTTTGTCAGTGCTGTATTTCCAGCAGAGGGCACATAGGCACTCCTTTTCCAGCATCTCTGATGTTTGCAAAGGAAAGTTCCACCCTGAAAACAGGAACAGCAAGTTTTAGATATTGCAGATATAGCCTATGAATCTGTGAAAAGAAGATGAAATAAAATCAAAACAAGCTTTTCATATAAAAGTAAGGACAAAGGAGCAAAATTTTGCAACATCAGCTTTTCAGTTGATGCTTTAGCATAATTATTTTTCTTACTTTTTTTAACATTAATCTCATTACATCAGCTTTTCTTTGCAGTTTTCCCCTCTTTGGTTAGTAATTTTCTAGCATTATATAAATGATACATAAGGATGGGGAAATTACATCTACTGTCAGTGTTCTCTATTGTGCAACGTCCACTCTTTATTTTTCCTTAGCTGCAGATTCTGATTATCCTCAAATTTCCTGCCAGATTTCTCCCAGCTGGTACTGCAGCACTCATCTCATGACCCAGCATATGCTTCTCCCTTGGACACCCATTACTTCTTTCCTGAAGCACAATCTGAGCAATCTCTGGATCTGCAGAGTTCAGTTTGGTGAGTTACAAGCAGCTTACCTGACCTGCCTTCTCAACATCTCACCAGAGTGACCCTGGTGTCTTCTCACACAGAACCTGTGCCTTCTGGGAGAGTGGAAGGATGTCACTCTTGATGTGAAATTAATTTGCTTCCTGCAGAAAACTGATTCCCCAGCTAGGGAAAGGACATGACAGAAGGAAAATTTGTAGCTGCAGGAATTTCACAAGCCTGCAATTGTCATGCAGAGGAATTTCAGAAGTTCACTTCAGCCAGTGATACCTGGTGCTTATGTCTCTCTCTGACTCCATGTCTCCTATCCCGACAACCTTCATTTTCTTGTCATGCAAATGCCAAGAGTTTGCTTTTAGCCTTGAGAAAATATTCTGAAGTAGTGTTCATATGCACAAATTTGCTATTTTCTCATATTCATGTGAGGCACAAATGCATATAATGGGAACACTATGACTTTTACTATGTCATTCTAGTTTGCTTCATATGTCCTGCAGGGAACAGGTCCTATAATTTCTGGGACCTAAGTTAGTATCAGAATGCCCAGGTGATTATTTCCTGTATTTGAAGTAGACTTGAATTTTCTGATTGGTTTTAGCTAAGTTAAGTGTATCACAAAAAGAAGATACTTGACTTGCAGCTTATTAAATGCTTATATGCAGTATGGTTGTATTTTCATTGCAGTCCATGTCTCCAGGTGATGTCCAGGCACTCCAGATACATATATTTCATCACAGTAAAATACTTCTGTGACTTTCTGTAAGCAAAAGTGTATCATGTCAGTTAATAGCTGTTGTTATAAATATTGCTAAATGAGGGATAATTCCAAAACCAAGTGGACTTTGCTGTGTTTGTCTGCATGCTGTTGTTACTATTTATATCACCAGAATGTCTACAAATCCCAGTGACAGGCGTCTGTGCTGTGGTGCCACCCAGTGACGAGCTGCAGCCTATGTGAGTAAATACAGATGCAGCAGAACATGCAACACTCCTCTGCCTGCATAATCCCAGGCTTTGGCAACAAGGGGATTATTTTGATGATCAAGTATATGACCCAGACTCATGGGCTTTGAGAGTCATGACCTCTCCTCTCTTGGAAAAAACTTACATATCTGGTCACACTCACTTTGCCCTTACAAGTAGTTATTCAGCATGTGGAGGGAAAGGAAAAGCACTTGGGCTGGATTTTCCTCAGTTGATGGTCATGCAGGTTGCTGTTGAAAAGGAGTCTAGGCTAAAAGTCTCTCTCTTCCATGGTTAGGTCAGAAATAGACTCACCACAGGCTTCTCAGTCCTCTCTTTTGTTGAGCTCTAACAAGTGGCAGCAGTCTGAATAGCCAATGAAGTATGGAGAATCTAGAAAATAGCAGGGTTGGTTTTTTTCATTTACCTTGCTGTTCTGTTTGTGTTTACAGTGTAAATTAGTAGGCCTTTACTGTCAATTTTGTCTCTCACGTGCTTGTCTGTTCCCAAAGGCGTATGCCCTTCTGCATCACGTTAGATTGCTCCTGTAGCTGGCGACTGAGTTGAATATAAAGGGACTAAACCTGTAAAAGGAAGCTGGAATAGTGGATGGATGCTGGATCTGGCATAGGAGGAGGCTGTTTGGCTGGCTGCAGCCCTAGGCTGTTGTCCAACAAAAAATTAGAAATTAAATCTAAGGCAAGCACTCCCACACAAATTGCTTCTCCAGCCATTTTCCTTTATTTTTTTCATGGCTCGATTTAGTGTCGCATCCATCCATTTTCACAGTCTGAGAGAGCTGAAAGTTTAGTAATTGCATACTTGTAATTCCTAAGGCATTCTGACTGTTTCTGTGGCAATGGGAGAAGAGTAAGATGTATTCTGTAATAGCAGCAGATTACTTCAGTAAGAAAAATGGAGAATATTTTTATGGGGCAATAGACCAGCTGGATGTTAGCTCAGAGATGTCAGATGAAGTCATACCTGCATGACAGAGACAGGCTGTTTGCAAGTCACAGGGCTATTTTTTTCTTCCACACAGGACATGTAAGGCCATTTGGATCATTTTTTATGGCTTACAGCAAGGGGGTGGTGATTTCTGTGCTAAATGGAACAGGGTTTTGAACTATTTGTAACAGATGGAGAGAACATTGGACTGTTGAGGTAAGAATGAGAAGTTTCTATGCAGATGGATTAGACCTTTATAATCTAAACTGCTTTTTCTATCTCCCACCTGTGCCCAGCATACAGGTAAATATTTGCATTACGTATCCTAGTCATATGCACTCATTTGCCAAGCCAAATAGTTAAAAATGCCACCTTTTCTATGAACTAGCTGCACCCTGCTATTTATCTTTCCATTCAGTCATAACCAAGAAGTACTGTTCTGCAAGTGGAGGATAAAGATGTTTTAAGAAAAAACGCAAGAAAACAAAAAAAAAGGTATTCTGGTTAAAGGACTTTGTCAAAAGTAAATTATATCTAAGACACATGCCTTGTATTTCTGTGGCCAGTGAATTAGGAAGAACTTTGTGGGAAGGGTGAGTTAATTATTGGAACAGGGAGCTCAGGGAGGTGGGGAAGTCACTGTCCCCAGAGGAATTCAAGAAACCACTGGATGTGACACTTAGGGCTATGGTTTAGCTGACAAGTTGGTCACTGGTCAGGGTTTGGATCTGATGGCCTTAGAGGTCTTTTCCAACCTAAATGCTCCTGTGGCTGTAAGTTGGCTGTAAACCTGTCTTTTCTGCAGCCACGAGGGGAACACAGCTGTTTGCCTGCAGTGCCAGGAGGTTTGGTCACTCCCAGCATTCATTCAGTGATTTTAGCACTGTTACTCTCCAGCAGCAAAGAGCAGAAAATAAAGGAAAGGTCACAAACCCCTTACCTGCCCTGTCAGTGGGATCAGTGAGTGATGCTCTCTGGCAGCTGCTAAGCCCTTGGGATAGCTGCTTTTGCAGGATTGTCCTAAATTACCATTCTAACTATATTCAAAATATCAGCCTCAGCAAGTAGGGGGGACTGAAGACAATGGCTGCAGTTTTAATTGCTTCTTCATAACTGGTTTCAGATTCTTAGACATTTCCCCGCAGCCTTACAAGATGACCAATGCTTGTTTGTTTTCTGGGGTCAAGAACATATTTTTTTCAACAGTGTTTGCCATACCCAGAAATTTTCAGATTTTCCCACAACAATCAGTAAATATTTGAATGTGTTTGTGAGAACTGTAGGTCTGATTATTTGGCAAAATTTCAGCAGCTTTTTTTAAAAGCTTTTTAGCAATTCTCAATCTGGTTACCTGGAAAAAGGCCAAACAATAATACTTTCACATATCAGCCTGCACAGTAGTACAAAGTCCTGCTGTTTCTATGACAACAAATGGCTTTTTCAGCTCCCCCAGATCAGTTCTCCGAAGTACAGTTAGTAGCCTGTACATCAGATCAGTGGGAAGATGACAAGCCTTCTGGATTTGAAGGTGTACAGGTACCTCTAAAGGCTCATATCCCCCAGAGCTGGGTTATGCTAATGCTGCAGCAGCAAAAAGCGGTGCAGCAGGGAGGTGCCTGAGTGAGCTCTGGGCTGGGGAGCTCGGGTGCTCACAGCAGCCTGCGGTGAGCAGGGCACTGTGAGTTCAACTGCCCTGCTGAGAAGCGACTTGGGCATGTTGGTTTGTCTTGTCCAAATGCTTCCCACTGCAAGGAAGCTGTAGTACAGAAGGGAGCTGTTATTTAAAAAAAGCTGTTCGATTGTCTCTGTCCTTTCAGCATTCAGTGGTGTCACATGTCACATCAAAAGAAATTACTTCAGACTAGGAAAAATTTTCAAGTTTTTCTCAGGTCATCCCATGCTTTTGCTTCCACATTTCTGGGAATGCTTTTTACAGCCCATACCTCTGCTCTTCCTGAATCTTCACTGAACAGGTTTTTGCAGTCTCCCTTCTTTTAACAATTAATTATTTATTTAATGGTCAAGTTTCAGGTTGTGTTGTCCTTTCAATGCCTTCTCCTACCCTTGATCCTCACTGTTTCTTTCTCCCTTAACTTTCAAAATACAGCTTATCCCTGGCGGCTGCTTCTCAGACGCTTCTCTGGCTGTGTCTGCTCAGAATACCAAAGCTGTGTCAGTTTGTGGGGAATTCCTGGCTGTCCTTTGCACCAGGCAGGGGCAGTGCTGATAGCATGGGCTTGCTGCCCTCCAGGCATGTCCTCTGAGTCTGCTTCCTGGAGCTGTCAGGGTAGCAGACCTTTGTGACTCTTTCTGATGCAGATTCCTTGAATCTGTTTAGAGGAGAAACCACAGGCTGCTCTCGGCTTCCCTTCTCTGGTGGCAATGAGAGCGTGAACACGACTACATCTACCTGCACTTTTCACTCTGCATCCTGCACAAACACACTTCTCACCCATCTGTTCTTACAGCTTCAGAGGAGCTTCCTTTGCTGCCTGACCTGACCAAAATACTGATACTTGTCCACAGGAGACAATCTTTCTTCTGTATCAACTGTTGAGATTTTTAAATTTAGAGAGATCAAATTTTATCAGGGGTGGTACTGAGCAGACCTGTATCAGTTGTTGGTACTGTGTGATGTGAACATACATCTGTAAATGTCATTCTGTGCTCTGTGGAGAAAAGACCTCCTCTTTAATCTGTTTTGCTTCTGCATTTGCTGTACTGTATTTGTTGAAGACTTTCCAAATTGTAAACTAAATCAAGACAACACCTTTCCCCTACTGTCTTTTAAACCAGCACTCTAATTTATTAAAACATAATTTCTTTACTCACATGTACCAGAGAGACAAAATGAACCAATAGAAAAAAAGCTTTAAAAAATCCTTTCATGAAGGAAAAGCTAAAATTCCAGCAGGGAGTGAGTTTGACTCTAGCATAAATGATATTTTCTTAAGTGCAGATTTCCAGCTGTACTCTGCATTATGTCCTGCATTTTCCACCTCATAATGTGGATATAATTACCAAATGGACTGGAATACATGCAGCAAAATATATTAGTATTCCAGAAGCTGTGATGGGCCAGGTTGAAATACCCCCTTGTTCCTCAGGGAGCCCCAGAGTCATGCCAGCATCCTACTGAAATTCAGATCAGGTATTTAAAATATGGTATGAAGGCAGAAAATGAAGGAGAGAAAAAAAAAAAGGGGGATTTCAATATTCCTAATCAAAGTAAATGAATCTTCCCCTAGATGAAACAGTCTATGCAGGGCTTTTTTTAGGAAGAAAAGGAGTATTACAGGCTTCTGTGGTAGAATTTATGTTTGAAAAACCATTGTCCAGCCAGAACCAAACTACCTGGAAATGAGATGAGAGACACGTAATGTAGTATAAGAAGGAAAACTTTCAAAACCTCCAGTGAGATTTTGCTACTTTCCTGGAGAGAAGTGTCCCCATGGGCTGGGACTGCAGAGGGCAGATGAGGACAGGCTATGCCACAGATGTCAGGTGCAGTGAGTACTGCACCAGTCAATGAGATTGCAGTTTGCTTTTTATCTCTGCCTCTCAGACAATTTTCAGAGAAGGAGACAAAGAGTATTTATACATGCTGAGGATGCCAGTGGTTGTTTACACTCTCGAAGACTGGTCAGATCCCTTGGCAGGGCTGTTGTTGTTTCCAAAGACTTTAGTTATGCGCAAAATCCAGGAGCAAACCAGCAATGTTACAGACCTTCTATATATTCTCTAATTGCTGCAGAATGGGATGGGCACTTGGAGGTATTCCAGTTAGACACACCTACCCATTGTGCCACAAAATAAATATGTGTTGAATATGAAGATGATTTATTAATGTTGTTTGTTTCTCTCAGACTCAGGAACAAAGTCCAGTTGCTTCTAAGTGTAAGAGAAGAAACAAATGTTCTTTAGTGGAATTTTAAATTATGTCAACCAGAAGATGTCCTTTGCTGCCATGGCAGAAAATGTCAGGGAGATATCCAAGAGCAGGAAGATTGATGAAAAAGGAATTGTCAGGGGAATTGTAGCGGGAGTTTAACAAACTGTGCATGGTAGTAAACACACTATATTTTTATTTGCTTTCTGCTCTGAGACTTAAAAAAAACAAAGCAATTTTCTTGGCTACAAGCTAGAACTGTAAACCTCATGAATACCAAATATATAGATAATCCAAACACATTTGCAGTCATGGTTTTACAAGTAGATGGGCTAGTTCTGTGAGTCATTTGAGGAGATTTGCAGGTGATATGGCAGGGTTTGGCCTTGCCAATATTCTATACCAAAAGAAGGAAAGTTGCCATTAGGAGGTGCAGACTTGAGAGGGAAAGGTCAGATAATTCAGTAGAGCCACCATTTAATGTACAGTTTGCTGAGCACAAGTGTTCATATGTGAGAAGTAGTGTTGATTAAATTTGGTGTTTTAGGTCCCTGTTAATACTGTACCACTTAATGAATTGCCATGGAAAATCATAAGCAAGAGAAACCACAGGAAGAACAGCATGATTCTTTAATTATGCAAGGAGTAAGAGGGTCAGATATTTTTCCTAAACAAAATTGCTAGCAGCTAGAGAAAATGTGAGTTGTTGTTGTTTAATATGTAAGTAATCTAACTCTCCTTTTAAAAATATTCCCTGCTAATACCTAGTGCATGACACAAATACTCAGCAGGTCAGTGGGGACAGGGCAAATGCTGCTAATTTCTGTCAGAGTTTCACTGCCAGGGCGGGTGTCAACAGTAACAGCAGGACGTGGAGCCCTGCTTCAGCACCCACCAACACTTTTGACATATTCTCTATGACTTAATAAATTAATAATGACCCAGTCAGATCTGCACTGGCCTCTTAGGATTTGAGTCAGTTTGTCAAAGTCACTGCCAGATTCCAGGAGTACCTTTGGGGTTTGCAGCTCAGCTCATGATCAGAGAGGAGGAAGGGCATGGAGAAGACTGCATCCCACTCATTCAGCCTGTCTCTGGTGGAGTGATCCCTCAGAGCCTGCTGTGATATGACACAGAGTAAAGCAAGCCTTGGCTGCACTGTAAGCCTGAGATGAGCTCCCTGTATTCCTGTTGGTATGAGCCTTTTGAAACAGAATTGCAGCAACAGCAAGAATGAGTGATGGGGGCCTTCTGTCCAATGTAAAGGCCTGTAATGCGTGCTGTGATGAAGATAAACAGAGCCCTGATTCTTTAGACAAAGGAAGAATTTGCCACAAAGTGAAAGTCTCAGTAGTTGTGCAAACCTCTGCTTTCTCTTTTGGTTGATGGACTGGTCTCTTTCTGACTACATCTCACTGCCTATCTGGGTCATTCCTAGGACTCAGAATAATTTTGGGTTAGTACTAGCTACATAAAGAACAAAAGACTTGTATAAACTTTTAGATGCTCTTTTACTCTGTGGAGTTTTGTAGGAAAGTCTTTTTTTCTCCCTGCCTTATCTCTAAGTTTTGATGAGAATGGACACATGTCATAGTTTCTTCATCAGGTGCTTTTCCAAGTATTGATTGAGACTGATGTAAATTTCAGGGCTTCTGAATGAAAGGTAGACTTTAACTACAATTGAATTTTAAGCTTCTCTCTCCATGAGATTGCATGTCAAAATCTTATCTGTTATGCTTACACACTAACATAGCAACCAAGAGAAAAAAAGTGATGAAAACAAAGGTACCAAAGCTGCTCCTCTCGTCCATGTGGCCAGCTCTTGCTTTCTAGGGCTCTGGCAGCAGCAAAGAGCCAAATAGCAGAGGTAATGCCCAGTTTGAAAGGAAGAATTACACACAGCTAGTTAATTCTGGAGTGCTGAAGTAACAATCCATGGCAACAGATCCTCCAGCCTCTTGAAAAGTTTGTGAGCCCAAGATAATATCCCAGGGAAATCCTTCACACTTGGGATTTGTATGGTAACTTGAAACCAGGTAAATTACGTGCTGAATTTAATCCATCATTACTCTTGTAGGGCCACGCCTATTAGCACATCTCTTCCTTGTAACTTTGCTTCCCTAGCTCTGTTAGGTTAATCTGAAGGCACAAGCCTAATGGGCAAAGACTGCATTTTTATCCAGGTCAATAAGATTTTTTAAAACTTATATCATTTAACAGTTGCTTTTAAGTGTTTTTCCTGTTTTCTTGTATCTATTCTTCAACTTGACATGCTAGAAGGTCAGACCCAGAGCTCTGACAATCTTTTCTCCTCTGCTCCAATATGCGAGTTAAATGTTCCAATAGAACCCTTGCCTTGGGGAATAAAAGTAGAATATGGCCATAACCCCTTTTTTGAAAGTTGTATCAGCTCCTAATTTAGGGCTGGGCAACACTCACAGCAACTCAAACCCCACTGTCTCACAAGTACCACTACTTCATTTTTCAACATCTCAGAGGCTACTCAGCATTTCACAGCTAAATATTATGTGACTGCTGCTGAAGGGTGATTTTAATCCCTTCAAAAGATGTGGCTGTTTAAGGCATATCACAGGTCTGCATTGTTCACCAACCCATTTATAACAGAGCCTCAACATCTCTTCACACACGGGTGTTAAAGGGGATAAGTACTTTACAGGGAATGCTCTAAAAGACAGAGGTATGGGCTTTGTGGCCCCTTTACCCATGGAAACAAGCACTGTTCCATAGACATTCACAAACTCCACAACTGAGAACTCAAGCATATAGTTGTTTTGAACATAACTGACAAGAAAAAAATAGTCTTAGCATGGTTTTTGAGAAATACCTGCTATTGTTGTAACACCATGTCTCATGACATTGATAAAAGACTCATATAGTAATTATCCAATTTAAATTTTTAAGTTATTGGGGAACAATGGCTTTGTTCATGCACTAGCAGTTATCTTCTGTTTACCACTACTCAGAATATCCCTGAGTCATTTGTTATATCTGTCCTCCGTGTTAAAACTAGGACAACATTGCACTGAAATTTGCATGCAGACAGTTTGGTTGTATCATGCTAACTCAAGATATGAGTATGGACAGGCTAAAATACAACTGGCAAAAAAGAAGTGTGAAATTGAAACAGGAATAAATGCCATTTCACTCAGAAGTGTGCTGCTAATAAATGCAGTCTATTAAAAAGTGCTATGCATAACTTCTAAATATATTATACAAATGCTATAAATTTGCAGAAATCAAACTGATTTACACATCCAACTAAAATTATAGTTCTTCCATTTGTGGCACGTGGTTCCTGGCTTGGTGGTGGAGCTGTCCTGTCCCTGTGGGTCTGTCTGCAAATCTCCAGGCTGTGTCTGACCCATTGACCAGCGAGCCTGGCCTCAGACTCGCCCCATTACCTTGAACCCACCTGATGGATGGATATCCTGGTTAAAGCTGGCTGCCAGCAGCAGAGCTGCCCTGCTCTGTGTCTGGTGCTGTGGGATGGGCCCTGCTGCCACCCCCGCTCCCCTCTTCACCTTGTCTGGGCTCACACCTCTATCTTCCAACCTTGTATCTTCTTCTGCTTTGTTATATATAATCCCACATATACTGGAAATCAAGATCTCAGAAAAATTGTCCTTAAGCTCTTCTAAATTTAGGAACACAAGCATTTAGTATATATAAATTGCAGAAGACAGTTGCAGAATATTGATGACAAAGATAAACAAATTTTTTTACATTTTACAAATTTTTTACATAAAATGCTAGCAGTAAGAAGTTCTATATATCCAACATCTTTAATAGCCTATGCTCCTTTGGTAGCTCTGTTGGATTTAGGGTATTTTATTTCTCATATTGGTGCACTAAGTTTCTTCTAGTTTCTCCTAACCCTAGTATCTATTTCTAATTTGATTTTTCAGAATACTTATGAGTCTGTATAGCTAAAAATAATAATGTATCCAAGTATAAATCAGATCACTAGAGGCTGAAATATGCCTTTATCCATCTAATCTCCTTGCTTCAATATCTGGAGAAGCAGAAGGCAAAAATACCACTGCATGACTTTGTAAGTATAGTGCAAGCTAAATTGAAGGTAATTTCACCTAAGCAAACATTCACAACAGAAATAGAATTTGGCTATAAAAAAGAGGGCATTTGGGCCAGGGCTGTAATTTGGATTGTTATAAAGATATTGAAAGGTGTGTTACTTTAGTCAGGGAAGACATGACATGTTATTTATAACTAAAGAATGAGAGCAAGTTGTGTGTGCATAAATATATATTTCTTTTTAACAAGTGTACTACTTTTATGTGACTTTCTGCCAGAATTCAGGGTTATACTGAACAGGTCTAGAAATATAAACTAACTGGAGCTGAAAGAGTGCTTGTGAGAAGATAGACTCCACAAAATGCCAAGGGTCCTTGAGGACAATGGAGCAATGATAAAACTTGTGATTTGTTTTTGTAGCCTCTGCTGGTCTGGTGAGGTTTATTCATCCTAGACTTACAGCTAAGATCAAAGGGAACCTTTAAAATGTTGGCATAAGGAAGAGGAAGGATTGAGCAATTTGCCAGGGGTTGCCCCATGAGCCTTTCTGAGGGCTGATGGGAATGCAAAGATAAATGAGGATGACATCAAGTGAAGCAAACTGCCTTTGCCCATGGCTGAGATGGAGATAACTGGGTTGAATAAGAGCTACTAGTACTTGCAAGGAAAGGTTAAAGTTCAGGAAAGGGTCAGTGTGCAGAATATCAATAAATACCACGGGAACAAGGGTAAGTATAATTTGGGTTCAAGGCATAGTTGCACTAAGTAGTAAAGTATCTTTGTGTCAGGATGATTTCCCCTGTGTAGGGTTTTCAGTGAACACTCCATTATAATTTTCTTGTACAATGAGTATGAGTGTTCACTGTTTTTCTGTTATCATTTTCTAATTGACTCACACCTCTTCTATCCAAACACCATTTCTTTCTAAGCAGAGAGGAAACTTATCA
Organism: Fringilla coelebs; assembly: GCF_963513975.1. Classification (NCBI taxonomy): domain Eukaryota; kingdom Metazoa; phylum Chordata; class Aves; order Passeriformes; family Fringillidae; genus Fringilla; species Fringilla coelebs. Next base: position 19,410,298 of record NC_140067.1, read on the forward strand.
CCCAGGTGGTGTAACTTCTTTCTTGAAAGTATTTTTAGGATTACACAGGTATTTGTGAGGAATGACTAAGGTATAGTTGAGTATTTCTTCATGTCCTCTTTGATTCTAGATATATTTGAAGTTAGAGTTATGGATACATTTTTTAATTAAATGTATAACTTCTTTAGAATCCTTGTTTTGATAACATTTGAATTTGAGTAGTCATTTCAACCAGTTGCCCCCTGGCCACACTGAATTTGGCTCAGCATCCTGAGTGCAGCTCTATGCATTGTCCATGTAAAAGGAAAGAGAAGTGGGGGTTTCCAAAGCTCCTGGAAATTGGCAGTCTGTTTTGTGCTGAATTCCTGTGGCTTGTGGAGACAGATGACAATACATGTGGACAGAAAGAAACAAACCCCAGGCATACTAGAGTCAATATTTCTGTTTAGACTGTAAGGCTTCCCATAGTAAGTGTTTGGTATTCTTAATTGGTGTCATACTCTTCTGATATTTGTGCATTATGTTATTGCTCCCCACATCCACTAGAAACCACCAAACCACCTGCAAGCTGTTGTTGTTGCATATGCTGGAATCTCACAAATTCATGTTACTTCTCCTTTGTTATGCCTTGAACCATGGCTGTGGGATTTTTATTGACTGACTGGTCCTGCTTTCTGCATGATTGAAACAATGTGATGCAAGACTGAGGCAAATGCAGGCACATACGGAGGCTCGTGGATGTGTACTTGAAACTCCACTGGGAGATGGCCAGGATTTTGTAAGGCAAGCCCTTTGTTAGCTCTACACAACCATTTTGACAGCAACCCCGCTAGTTGCCCTACCGCCCCCGCAGGAGGTTCAGATGGGGGGGAAGAGACAGTGTAATCCATCTGTCCTCCTCACCATGGTGTTGCACCTGGATCCATGAAATAACCCTCACACAGCATTAGAGGGGTTTTCAGCAAATGTTCAGCTTTGCAGAACTACTGTGAGCTGGTGGTGGCTGTGGAAGGTCAGGCCATCAAGATTGCTGGCTGGGGATGTGTGGTGGGTTGACTGTGTACTGCAGGCAATGCCCACCTAGCTGCCCACTCACTCTCCTTGTCAACAGGGCAGGGTGAGAGGACAAAATGAAAATTTTGTAGGTTGAGATGAAAAACAGATCACTTACCAACTGCCATCAAGGGAAAAATAGATTCAGGTAGGGGGAAATTAATCTATTGCCAATTAAATTAAATTTGGATGGTCACAAAAATGAATGAAATGAAATAAACAGTGAGTGATGTAGAGGAGATAGGGGGTTGTGGTCACTTCACAACAGCTCCTGTCTGTTGCTTCTTTCTCCTCACTCCTCCCTGCTCCTGCATGGGCTCTCTACAGGCTGTGCTTTCCTTCAGGGCACCTCCAGTGTGGGCTACTCTCTGAGCTCTGTGCCCTTGAGATGCCTGGAGAACCTTCTGGTGTTTCCCTCCTTCTCTAATCTTGGTGGTTGCAGACCTTTTTCTTACACCTTTTGCTTGCTGCCTGGCGGAGTTTTACCCTTTCATAATATTTTTTTTCTTCCCTTCCCTGCCCCCTCACCCTCAGAGAGGCACAATCAGCTTTCTGTGAGAGCTCTGAAGTGCCCAGCTGTGGGGCTGTTGAGGAGCCAGATGGAATCAGCTAAGGTGTCTGACAGGGCACCTTGGAGCACAGGGACCTGCCCAGCCCACAGCTGGCAGCCCCTGAGGTCAGTGTCCTGTGGGAGCCCTGCTGCCTCGTGCAGCATCTGGCTGGGGACTCCTGGGGGGGGCTTCATGAGCTAGTTTATGCTGCCCTGTGAAAGTCAGTGAAGCTTCAACTTCTGAGCAACAAAAGTAAAGTCCTCAATGATCAAAAGCTCAGTCCTTCATGAAGAAATGCTTATGATGCTGGGGTCCAATATGGTCTTGGTTTTTTTTTTTTTTTGTTTTCCCCAGTTGCCATGGGTGAGAATGTTGGTCATGGCCCTTGTTATTCTGGGAGACTCTGATCACCTGATCATCATTAGTCTTAATTGCTTGCAGCTGATTTCAATCACAAACAAATTGGGTGGGTTTCTGAACAGCTGCAGAAGAGTAGTGTGATGGGTGCAGGATGGTTTTGGCTTGTGAGAGGATTTAAGTGCCGGAGGGGTAGGGGTTCTGTAAGATGTTGAGATAGCCTTGAGGACGCTTGCCATGAGTACGGAACTGATTTTGATGACTTGTGGAGTTGTGGCTATGGTATGTAATTTTCAGTGCTTTATGAAGCTGTCTGATGTAAACAGGAATGTTTCACAAAAGCATTTTGGAGTATTATTTCTTGAGTACTTTTATGAAACCATAATTGGTTTTGTTGCAGATTAAGACTGTATTTTTGTGTTTGGTATGTGAGATATTTTCTACAATATCTTCTTTATGAAAAGCTTGTGTGTGTGTTTACTAGAATTTTGCCTTTGACTCTTTATGCTCCATTTATATTGTAATAAAATATTACTAAAGTTGAAAAGGTATGAATGTAGTCTGGTGAGTTCTTAATGAACATTTTTTGAAAAACTAATGAAATTTTAAAATAAAACAAACTTATTTGTTTAGTAGTATTTTAAAGTGAGTTTTAATATTTATTTGAGCATTTTTCTTCAGTGTTTCCACAGAATATTGGACCTAGTTTATGAAGTGTCAAGAATAATACTTTGGCATTTTAAAATATTATTTAATAAGCTTACATGGATTTTTTTTTTTTGTTTGATACCTTCAGCTGGTTTTGGAACATGAATGAAACATTGGCACCTCTTCATAAATACAGATACATATGTATATGTACAATTCACTAAAGTTATTAGCATTTGTTCTTTAGCTTTACTGAATGGAATTACTACAACTTTTGTGGTTGCTTTGAGGCACACGCCCAAATGTTTGAGTCAAATTAACAGCAGTTAAAATGCTGGAAGTTGGAAAAAAATAGTAGGGGAGTTCACATTGAGGTAGTTAGTACAGGAATATACCAGTGCTTGGAAAAAGAAGGTGCAGAAAAAGGTTTCTGCTGTGCAAGTTGCCTTCAGCTTGGCCCGCTGCAGGAATGCGGGCCAGCTGTGGCAGGGGCACCAGTGCATAGCTGGAGGCACTGGAGGGCTCTGAGCAGTGCCAGGGGCTGGTGGGGGCAGGAACTGGCTGGGGCCAGCTGCTTCCAGCACTGAGGGGCTGCTGCAAGCTGCTCTTGGAGAAGCACAGTCCCTCTGCCTGCAGCTTAGTCTCAAGCTCAGTGCTCTTTTTGTTCCTGGGCTCCTTCTTGCTGTTATTTTCCACTGAGCCCTGGCTCAGAGGAAGGCTCTCTGCAGTGAGCTGTTGAGCACTCAGGCTGTTGGCTCTGTGGCTCTGGTCGGTCCTGCTGCTTTGCTTCACCGCCTTCCTGGCAGCTCCGAGCTCTCTTGCTGAGCTGTCTGGACCTCAGACATTGGGGCCATCTTCAGTCTCATTTTTCCTCTCCTCTCAGCTTCCCCTGCAGATCCTTGCACAGTTTTTAAGCACTGAAAGGCAAAACACTGCATCATTCAATACAGTGTCCACAAGAGAACTGAAAGTAGCAGATGGTTGTTATTCTTTCCAATTTCCAGCACAGATTAAGAAAAAAGTATTTTATTTGAACTACCACCCCTTTGGCCTTTTTCCAGTATTGAGACTAAAGATTTTGGTTTTTAATACCTCTTCTCTTACAGCCTGTAATTGAAAGAGATTTTGCCCCTTGTGTCTTTATACGCTGTGCATTCATATGCTTGTGTGTGTGTTCAGGAGAGCTTGGCACCGAGAAGGGCAGCAGGGCTGGGGGGAAGCTTGCTGAGTGTGAGGGGAAGTATAGGAAAGGCTCAGTTTGCATTAATGAGGTTGGCAACAGTGCAGGTATCTATTTTGAAGAATTAATTTTTTTTTTGTGTACTAAGGAAATCAGAGAGCTGGTTGTTTAGAAGTAAAAAAGAGCACATAAAGATACAGAATAAATTAGTTTACCAGACTACTTCCCCTGAGGTACAGGAAAAGTGCAGTGGTCTAGTCTAGAGCAAGTGGCAGGGCAGCTCTGCTTTGCAATGTCATCATCATTATATAACACTACTTCTTAAAATTCCATTTTATGTCTTGGGGTAATATGGTTAAATACAGTTCTACAAGAAATGGTTTGAACAGAAGGGACTAAGTGTCTGCTTCTTGTACCTATCACATAAATACCTTTTGATTTTTGTGAATTCTCATGTGAATGCAAATCACTGTTATATCATGTTCTCCCAAAATACTCTCTTCTATTAATGTGTTGTGCAACATGAAATACCCTGTTAGAATGCTATGAAATACACTTATTAAGGTGCTGTGGTATGTGTTTCATATTGTGGAAGGGTGCAGTGCTATGAAATGCTTCTCCCCAGCCCCAGTGTGCAGTGGAACCCGTCCCAGCATGCACAAACCAATGCTTCCTAGGTTTTAGGCTGCCTCTGGCTCTTGTGTTCATCTGAGAACCAGAGTAGTAGTTGAAGCCTTCCTCCCCACCCCCATCAGTTTGTGAGTCCCTATTCTCATTGACCTGTGTATTGTGGCTCTCTTCTGAGAGAGGATTCTATCTGTGCCCTCTAATATTGACCAGCAGCTTCATTGTTGCCAGAAGTCTGTTTGTCTTGCTTTGATTTGTTCTTGGCTGTCTTGGAAGTGTCATTCTGCTCTTTGATCTGGAGGACCTTTTTGTGACCCTTTCAGCCACCCAATTTAGGAGTAGCTTGGTATGGGCTCCTGTTGTGTTATTTTTCCGAAAGGTTTGCTTTTTTTCAACCCCACAGGATAAAGAAGACTACTTCAGCCTGACTCCAGTTGAATGTGGGAGTGCTGGGACTGTGGCTATAAACAATTGCAAATGGATTTCCCCTGCCTGGGTCGCTGTGGCTATGGAGCAGCAGCCAGCCTAGAGGTACCTGCACTCTGAGTCACTCATAGTGGGATGTGGAGTACTGTGTGGTGGGGGCAGATGTGGGGCTAAACCATCACAGCTGATAGGTCGTGGCACTTTTATAAGCAGGGAATTTAGTGTACTCCAAGAGGAGCTTGAGGCCATGTTGTGGCAGATAATCTGCCTCAAGAGCTGTGTTCACACATAACTCAGTGGAATTACATTGAGATTTATGCCAACCCTTTCCCCTGCTTGACCTCAGTGAGCTCTTTGAATCATACTTAAGTCAGCTGTGACACTAGAAAGTGCCCCTTTGTTTTTCTGTATTTCTGCAATTGGTCACAGCCTGCAGAGTGTGTGCTGCCTGATTTAAAGAGATGTATTGTAGCTTTTGATGCTGCTTCAATGTAACCTGTTGCTGTTGGAGTAGTCCCCGGGGGAATCCTACTGATGCTTGCGTAATTTGCAAAGGAGGAAAAGCATGCAGATTTCTTCTGCCTTCCTCACAGAGGATATTATGCTTGTTTGGATTGTTCACATAAGGTAAAGAAAGTGTTTTGTATGGAGACCTTATTTGTGAAGTGGTTCAAAAAAAGTTCTGTGGAACCTCTATGTAGAGACTGATTTCTGTGAAGAAACAAAGTCCCTTGTGTAGGGTGTTCTTGTTGTCTAAAGCAAAGAAAAAAATCAGCAGTGCCTTAAGTAAGTTCAGGGAAAACCAGTAAGAGCAACTTAATGGTTTGTTCACAGTTGAGTCAGTGGATACCTGCTCTCAGCTGTGGGTTGGCTCTTTCCAAGGCCATACTAATTCTTTAAACCTGAGGATTTTTATTGCTTTGACTGTGTGACTATTGATGTCATAGTTTTTGATTCTCAACAGCAGGAATTTTTCACCATTGAAATAATTTTGTGGGGGAAGAAGAAAACCCCAAACAACTTTATTTCTAACATCCATTGCATGCTCTTAAAAATATTCCTGGTGTTTCACATAACCTGCAAATGCTTTTGTTGGTTAGGTTGTTTCTGTGACCCTACCACAAGGATGAATTTTTCTTGTGCTGTGAAGTCATAACTTTTGCTTGAAGTGATACAAATATCTGAATAATATAGCATTCTACTCTGTGTAATCCTAAATCATTGGACAATTTGGAAACTCTTATTGAAAGTTTTAGGGTGTTTTCCCAAATATTAAATGGATCAAAAAGAAATGGAAAGCTGTAGAGTATGGCTGTGTTCTTAGTTACTGGTGTCCAGAGGTGCCTCAATGTTTGGTTCACTAGTGGCCATTCTCTGTATGTGGAAGAGTATGTCATTTAGTCAGTACATATTTATTGTGGCTGCCTATTGAGAACAGCACTGAAATAGCATATCTCATGTTGCTGTGAATGAGAGGAAGAAAGCCTTTCAACATGAGGTTTGTTATTTATTAGAGAGCAGATCTCTCTGAATTATTTTATCAGTTCTGGTTAGGAAAGCATTAACATTTTTAGTTAATGTACTGTTTGCCAGCCAGTCCCAGCTTCCGAAAACCCTCTTGTAACACAGTGGTCACTAATGAATAGGTTTTTTAACAGATAATTAAAGGTAGCTGTATGAAAGAACTCAGTGCCTGGATAAGTTTGTTTTCATTGTGAATGGTCAGCTAACTAGGGTAGGATTGGACTTCTAAATGCAGTTGCTGCTTTTCAGTGCCTTGGTATTTCAGTACCTTCTGCTTTACACAGTGTTGTTCTGTCTTCTTCCACCCCAAACCCCAATGTTGCCTTGGTTGCTCTGACAGGTAAATATCCATAATTTTGATGAAATATATTTAAGATACATTGTTTAGGACCCCCCTCTCCAAATTCACATTGCAGTGCCATCATTAGCAACTGTGGCTGGATATATGTTGCAGCGTCATTTCCTATGCCTTCATGGAATATGAGGAATAGAAATTGTATTCCTAAAAACATCTTCCTTTTATGTCATATCTCAAACTTTGTTCACAGTGTGCCAGAAATATCTGGGCACACCTGAAACCTCTTTAAGAATTCAGGGAGTGTTATGATTTTCACAAGCCTCATGATCCAGCCTGTGTCTGTCATGCTTTACTGTAGCAAATGGAAATTTATGATACACTTATATTTAAAGAGATCTGGCTATTAGCTTTCTGCTAGTTTTCATTAAAAGCTACACTGTTTTGTGACTTTTGAGAAGGGCTGTTTTGAGGTTGGGAAGATGGTGTTTAGAGATGGTTATTCCAGTGGCAGTTTGATACTTTAGCAAGTAAATCACGTGGAGCCTATGAACTGTGAATTAAAAAATCCTGACTGTCTCTGATTTCTTTTTTAATGTCTCAGATGCACTTAGGATCCATTTACATGAGAGAATCTACTGCCTCTGAAAATCCAGTTTTTTTAATGTATCACCATTTCTGTAAAGAAAAGCACTTTGCTCTTAAAATGGTTGTTTTTTTTTTTTTTTATTTTGCAGTAAATGATATCACTTGTACTTTTCTGGTGTTAGCTAATCAGCTGACTTTGGCAATCACTGCTCCCTTCCTTCAGCTGTGGAAATGTGTGTGTATTGCCCATATGGCTGTTTCCAGCTATCCTGGGGAAGGCTGCAAGGCCGCTGGCAGTGACTGTGTCCTTGGCTCAGGGTGTGTAATTCATTGCTCCAGGGTCATCTAATAAACCAGAACTCTGAGAGAACAAGAGAAGGTCCAAAAGATTGAAGGTCAAGGTTTCCAAAGGCTTAGATGGCGTCTGTGCAGTGGGGTGACCTTGCTTGCAGGGAGGGGACTGCAGAAAAGCTGAGTGGCTTTAATGTTGGACCTATCCAGGCCCCAGTGGGCAGCTGCTTCCTACAGCAGCTGGATGTGTGAAGCAGCTTGAGGATGCCTGACTCCTACAGCATGTTGGCTTTTAAAAGCAAATCATTGCATGTTCTGGGTACCACAGGCAGAAAGACCATTAAAGAAATGCTCTGTAATGGTTTGAATACAGCAATCACTTGTTCAAGTACTTTATATTTAGGTCTTAATGAGAAAATGACTGCATGTTAAATCACATAAATCCACCAAGTAAGAAAATGATAATTTTAGGATTATCCTTGGAATAAGTGTCTATTTTGTCAATTGCAGAGATGCTACCTGAAGTTAAATGCGCTTTGGTAGGCGGTCATTCTTTAACTGTGGTATTTAAACTAGTTGAGTTACTGTGTCTTTGATTTTGGCAGCTGGCAGATATTTCATTATCATTAACAGCTGTAGGTTATGGATACACCCATGGAAATACCCATGTATTTCTCAATTAGAATTTAACGTATTTCTGCATGCCTCACGGGGTTGCTAAAGCCTTTTTGTGAAGAAGGACTGAGTTTACGTTTTTCTACAGCACTTTATACGGGAATGGATCTGTGTTCTGGAAGAAATTAATGGTGTTATCTCTGGACTCAAAGCATTTATTTTCTTGATTTAGAGTCTCTTTTTATTGAAGTCTGGTCTTCACTTTTCCATGTCAGTATGTGTCTTTAAACTGTTAATTACACTGACCTTTTGCTGGACAGATGGCTAAATAGATTGCAGCAGTTGTAAACCCTCCTGTACTGCCATGCAGTGTGTTCATTATGTTCATAAAGCCATCAGGTTATAGGGTGCTTTTTTTTCAACCTAGTCCACGTTAAGTCATTTCAGCTGAACACTGTCACCATTCGTATGAAACAATTCCTGATGTAGCTGGAAATGCCTGCCTGTGGCAGTTCCTCTTTGTAGCATCCCTACAGGTGCTTTTGCCAATAAGTGATTGCTTCCATATGACAGGAAAATGGCTGTCCTTGTAGTTAAGGGTAGTGACTGCAGCCCTTGTGTATAAGCTCAAGATCATGAAAAAGTGCCTCATGTTTCTATTTTATTTCCTTCTAATTTAATATTTCCACTGAGAGCTTCAGCATTTCAAAGGATTGTCCACCTTACACCTGCTGTACAAGTTTATTCTATGCACTAGACTACTGATTACTTTCCTGCCTCACAATTTTATTTCATTGAGGGTGTGAGCTTAAAGTATTTCTGAGTTTTATAATGCTTCACCCGGGGTTTACTTGTTTGCTACAATCCTGCTAAGAGGCATGTCTGACAGCCTACATCTTATGAAAGAGTTTAGAAATCTAGGCCTCCAACTAATTACTGTGATGTACAGAATACAGCTCAGTATTAAAGAGATCTGATTTTGATACAGTGGAACAGCTCAAACCTTTCCTTTTTGCCATGAAGTTATTTGTTTTGTAATGGATTTCTTAAAATCAGTTGGGAGAAGAAGTTTCATTCCTGTAAAAGACACTCTAAATTTCATTTTGGAGTTTGAATAAAATGAAAACCTCAAGATACTTGAAAGGCAAAGTTTTGTAGAATTGCTTGTTTTGGAATAATAAAGATGTATGACCAGGTTATAGGTACCAGATGCTAAGTTCAATTTGCTCTCTGTTGTAGAAGACCAGGGCTTTGATTTCAGATGTGTTCAACCCTGAGCATGATTGCTATCCAAAGGAGAGAAGCTTTCTGGAATTGTGGCAGAATGCTAACAGGGCTCAGACATGCAGAAGGTGCAGGATTCTGTAGGCTTTGCTCATGTGACTACTAAAAGCTCTGCTGAGGCATCTTGTGGCTAGAAAGGGGAAGAGGAAGCTGGCCTCAGCTGGAGAGCACAGCAGAGAGCAGAGCAGGCTGTGTCAGGCATTCAGCACTGCTGAGGGAAGGCAGCCCCACCTGGGCCAGGGCTGCTCCAGGACTGTGCTGGCAGTGGCCACCGACTCCTTGTGCCAGCCAGAACCCCCAGTAGAGTGATGGCCTTGGCCAAATTCACAACATAAGGGATCAGAAGGCTTGGAGGCTCTATGCTTATATGAGTCTCCATATTTAAAGATACTTGAATTTTACTATACAGTTTATGTTAAAGTTAACTGGATGCAATTGCTGAATCAGGTTATATCAGCCTTGCCCAACACTGGCTGAAAATGATGGGACTTAAACAGTGATACTATAAGTGTCAGGGTTTGTAAGCTCAGTTTAGAATGATATTAAAAAAATAATTTTTTTACAATATACTGGTATGGTTTTTTTCCCCAAAAACGTTGTCCTTATTGACTATCAAATTAAACTGTAGTTGAAGAGAAGCTATTAGGTTTGTGTTCTCATCTTCAAATCTAGTTTATTTTAATAAAGAGGAAATGAACAAAACATATGCTAACAATATTTTTAGGAATTATTTGCAATGAACATTTATAATTCTTTGGGAATTGAAGGGAAAACAATCCCAAAAAGCCACAATAGCTCTGATTGTTTTCTTAAAGGAAAAACAAAGGGGGGGGGGGGGGAAATGAAGTTCCTGTGGAGGTAATTGACGCTGAAACATTTCTAGTGCTCTTGAGATGAGCTGCAGAAAGCAAATTATGTGAAAAAAACAAAGGGGAAAATGTCATGTGTCAGCTCTCCTCATTTTCTTTTTGGCTGTATGCCCAGTCTCTAAACTCATATTAAGCTTTGCCATGGCAACAATATCTGTGAGGTGTTTTCCAGTCCAGAGTGTATATCTTGCTGCAGGTTTAGGGAGTAGAGATTTGGAAACTGTTTGTCTGTAATCTTATACCTCACTAAACATGAGACTTTGGAAGAAGTGTGTATTTTGTGTGACCAGAAAGGCTTTCAAAAAAGCAAATGGAACGAACTCTGCATTAAAATTGCTTTACACTTTTTCGTATGGAAAATACTACAGACATGCCATGCTTGGAAGGGCATGGAAACAAGACCAAGCTGTGGGGTCCCTGATATTCCCTACTGTAGAGAAGCACAGCAAAGCATTGTTTAGCTCAACAGACGGAGGATCAAAAGTGTGACAGAAATTCAGGTAGAGAACAGCTGGTACTAAAGAATTTAAAGCTATTTAGGCACATGAGTTTTCTATGGACAGGGCATTGCATGATCTTAACCTGGATTCTTGCCTTGAATCACTCTATAAAACCTGGGAAGACAAACTTTGAAGAGGCAAGGATATAGCTCCTACCTGCCAGCGAATTCATGCTGAAGCTGTAATAGTATAGAAATATTCCTTTTTGCTGCCATGTCAATTCACTGAGAAACAGCATTAGAAAGGAATTATTTCAGTATCAGATGTTCTCTCCTGTACCCTGCTCTGTCTTGTTTCTGATGTTCCCTCCTGAATCCTGTCAGACCATGTCACATTTCTCAGCCGAGGCTTCTCTCCTTTGGAAAAGAACCCAAGCATTTGAGCCAAAAGTTGATGGGAAATGACAGATGTACCTCAAATTTTACTGGTTTCTGACATAGAGACGACTTATCACTTGAGATCTTGTAAATGCATTTTATTACCCTTGTAGATTCTCAAACATCTTTGTCACCCTATAAGCTGTTAGTGCTGAAGCAGCTTGTAGATGTGTGGTGGGGATTAGAGCTTCAAATATTTAAGAAATACAGTTTCAAAGGTGGTGTATATAGTCAGTAGTTCAGACTGACCTTTCCAGGCAGTGGCTTCAAGTCTAAGCTCAAGATCCTTCAGAAATTGTAGTAGCATTAAAAAACTCACCCCCTCCAAAACCACCATATTTCTTACCTGTGTCTGCTTGTGTGCACTCAAAAAGTATAATTCTACACAAGGTATTAGGAGCAATACTGCATGATTAAAACTGTCCTCTTTCTTACATTTAGAGTTTCATTCTTATTTTACTAGTTTCTTTGCAAGTCTGAGCTAGTTCTCCCCTGAAGAATCAAAGAAAGTATTCACAGCAATAAAGCAGAATATAATTGGTGTGGCCACAGCAGAACGAGACAGTATCAGAGCCAGGAAACCTGGATTGATGGCAGAGCTCAGCCTGGGTGCAGTGGTGTGATACAAGGCTTTATGATGCTTCACTGCACAGTATCTATGTCCCACTAGTGCTTCTGCTAGTTTACATATCTCCACATTGCCCTTCATTTTGTGATAAAGGCATGCCTGGAAAAATATGATAGTCTGAGGTATTATTTTGATTGCATATATTTCAGTCCATGATACAGATAGTTCTAGCAATGAGCACAGTAAAATTTTGTGTTTTGGTGTTGCTTCTTCCCGAAGGGAAAGAACTTTTGTCATTTTAATATATTAACTTTTACTGATATTATAGAATTAGATGGGGAAAAAAAGACTGGTTTTTTTTATAGTTACTCTGGAGCTGAACGAAGGACAAGGAAAAGGCCAAATGGTGAGTGGAAGCAATATTTTCTTTGAATGTGAGATCATTCTACTTCAGACACTTCTCTTTTTTTTTCTTTTCCTTATGCAATCAGAAGTAAGCCAATCAGGTCCATGCCAAAGTATCTAATTATTTTTCATAACTACTGAGGCAAATAAGAGCAGATGGATCTCAGCACTTCAGAAGTTTAGGCTGTTTTCTTCAAGTCCTCAGTCAAATGGAGATGACTTAACTTTGTAGCCTACACTTGAGAATACTGATCTTGCCCTTTAAAAGCAGTTTTTAATCTATTTGCAGAATATGGCCCACAAAAGGTTTAAATTACCTTTCTGCATGAGGGGACTCAGTGTCAGTACAGACCCTTTTTACAGCTCTGTGCTGTTTCTCTGGCATTGTTTCCCATGAGGGTGGGTATCTTCCTCAGCCAGCATTACAAATGACAGACAGCTGTTGAGCAAGCCCTTGGCAGTGAGAGCTCTGGAGTGCTCTGGTGGTGTCACTTGTATGGCACTCATCAGTTGGTGGCACTGAGGTAGAGCAGGGTATCAGTGAGACTGAGGCTGGCACCTCTGAGAGAACAGCAAGAGGCTGTGGGAAAGACTGAGCAAGGCAGATTTCAGGGTGCTGGAATGACTGATGAGGGAAACGAGGAGTTGGGGTAGTAGTTGCAATCAATTTCAAGGCAACCAGATCTATTATGTAGCTATTTTTTTCTGCCAACAAAGAAGAAGAAAAAATTCATAAGATGCTCTGGGTAATGTTCTAATGTTCCACCCTTGGTTCTGATGTATTTCCCATTTACTGTTAACATCCCTTCTGTGATGAGCCCAGTTTTGGCTTGGAAGATTTCTCCCAGTCTCTGTACTGCTGCAGTGATATTAGTTCCACATTCACACAGCCCAGGGATTCAGGTACACTGATTTAGGGAGGAGCAGGGGACAAAAATTACCACTTTGTATTGCTTCTGGTGAAAAGATTTCTGAATCATATTGGAACTTGAAATAGTATTTTTAAATTAAGCAGAAAGTGAATTTGTAGCATGGATAACTTTGACTGTAGTATATCCTGAAAGTAGAAAGTCATGGGTTTTTAATATTTCTTTGATATCTATCAATACCTTGATATTTATAGATGTTGTTCAACATTTGGGTCACACATAAGGAATCGCAAATTTGACATTGCTGTATCCATTGCCATATCAAGTGAGACAGAACAAGTTTTTTTTTTTTTTCTTGTGCAGCTATTTGAATATTTTTTTTGTTTTCCTTGCAACAAATGAGAGACTGTAACGAAGCCCTCCTAATATCTAGCGTTTGCCTTCAGCTCAACAATTCCTTTAAAAGAATTATTGAATCTTATAGCAAAGTCCTAGGAAGACATAGTAAGGCCCAGGACTGTCCATAGAGGCAGGTCACCTCATAAAAGCTTAGCACCGTATACAATGCATTTTATTAAAATATCTGGTTTGCACAAAGTAGCCCAACGATAGTGAATTGCAGTTGTTCCTTATTTGTTAGTAAAGGAGGCCCCTGACCTCTAGTAGCTCCTTTTTATATCACTGAAGATTGCATTCCTTTCCTAATAAGCATTTTATGCCTTTTGAATAATAAAAGGCCTGCACTTGGCTGTTATTGTCAGGAGAAGTGCTTTGGTCTGTTTTGGAAAAGGACAAGGGTCACTGTCTTAGTGTGAAAAATTGCCTCAGAGAAGTTCTTCTTTGTTTATAATATGTTTTTTTATGATTTGCAGTTTCAGGGAAGTGGATCAATTTCCTCCTTAGCTATTTACTCTTTTCACCTCAAGATAGAAGACAAAATTCAGGTTTGAGCCTGGATGGCTTCCTAATTGTTGTCTCAAGCTTGTGCTGTTAACTAACCTGTGCTAGTTAGGATGGATCTCCAGTAAGATTGTGAATTGCACACATTATCTGAGCCATGATGGGGATTTTGCTTCAGCTCTGGCTCCTGCTCAGTAGTTGCATTCTATCATTTTATACATGCTGCATATTTCTTCAAGCTAATAAAGCAGCTCTTGCTATGCATGACCTGCTCTGTGGTGTGACTGACTGATAACTGCAGCATTTTAAACCTGGCACTACATTATTAGACCTGCTGCCAGGTCCTGGTTATTTGTCAGAAATATTTCTTGCCACTGGAACTTCAGTAAGATGGAAAGTAATTTTATAGGGTCACTGCAAACCTGTGGGATGTAAAGTGCTGGGATCCATCATAGCCGAGGCATTACCTACCAGACTTATGGGTGTGGAGATATGTGTTCCTATGAAACCCCCCACAAAAAATGCATTCCCCATAGTAGTGTGTCATTCAGTCTCTATCAAATATGAAATCACTTTAGCTTTACTCTTTGCTATAAAGAAATTGATCTAGCTGCTGAGAGACTTTTTCTCCAAATATAGATACACCTCAGGAGAGGAGGTGTAGTTTGGGGAATATAGGATGGCTATATTCCTGTCTTTGATGGAAGGGTATTATTGCTTCTCATGGGAGCCAGGTCCATTTTGTGCTTTAAGGAATAAATATCTTCAAAGGCACCCTTATAGACATCTTTAAGACAAAGAATGGACTTGGTTAATCTGATTCAGTAGTGCCTGTTAGAAGATCTAAACAAGGTTAGAAAAAGCATTTTTCCCATTCCAGTGTGCCTTAAGCCCAAAAGAAGCCCACTGAAGAAAAAATCTCTTTCCTCTGACCTCATTCTACCTCAGCTGAGATCTCCAGAGTCTGGGTTCCCTGAAATATGAAAGCAAGGAAATGTCTGGCAATGTATTCTGTACAAGGAAGTCCATCTATCTTTTCCAGTCTGAAGTAGATTCCAACAGATTTGTTACCAGAATATGTAAGTATTTCCTGCACATGCCAAAGGCAAAGACCTTTAGTGTGTATGGAATGTAATGTACTCATAAGCAGTACTCACATCATCCTATTAGGAACTTCCTGGAACATCTAATACCAAAATAAAAATACAAAGTGGAACAGAAATCTGTGAACATGAAGGACTGTTGCAGAGGCAGGCATAATTTGCCTGATATTTCGATGCTCTAACCCAAATATCAGATTTGCCCTGCTTTTCTGGATGGTGTGTTCTTGAACAGAATGGAAGGAGAATAACACACTGACAATAAAATAATTCAGTATTATTTTCCCTGTAAGTGTAGGTAATTTTATAGGAAGTTAGTGTCAAAGAATGAGATTCAAAAGCATGGATGATTTGACTTCTGACTGTCCATTATCACACACATAAAATTGGTTTTATTTTCAGGGGTGCCAAGTGCAGAGATAAATATTTTTATTTTCGTAATTTGCAATGTATGATGGATTTTGAAACTCCAGCCAATATTCATCTCATTTCACTGCAAGAACCATTTTCATGTTAAAATGGTACTCCAGTTCATGCTATTTTTCATTATAAGCTCTTTGAATCATAAGAGTTGCTGTGCAAAATAATTATAGTAATTTGAGGAGTCTTAGTATGTGAAACAATGGCTTTCTGAATTGCCTCATGTTGGCTGGGAAAATGACATGAATAATGTATCTACTTGAAAAACACTTTATAGAATATGTCTGACCATGAAAGAGAAAGTAGGAAATAAGCCTCACATCTCTTTGGACAACAATGTCTATTTTTTTCTCTTCAGTGAGGAATAATCAGTTTGTAGTCAGTTACTAGGTGGCAGATGTTGTAAAAACAAAGAACAAAGGCAGGGTCCCTGTCCCAGAGACTTTATAATCTGCGTACAAACAGGCAGCAGGTGGGTGCAGCAGATGTGTAACGCCAGAACAATGAGTAGAGAGGGGTCAGCACTGGCAGGATCAGAGCTGACTCTGGGTTGTTCAGGTTTAGATGCCATTCTGGTGAATTGCTGATTGGGAAGATTTGGAAAAGTATAAAGGGTTGTTCTGGGGAATCCTAATTTACTGGTTACTTATGCTGCAAAAACCTTATTAGCAATTCAAAGCAGAATTCAAACACAGGTTTGGTTTGATCTCTTTGGTGATTTGAGGTAGAGCTTTATGGAATGACCTAGAGGATTAACCATCAATGTCTCAATGTAGTAATCATTTAGATAAGATTGCAGTATGCTTCTAATAATGACATAATTTGGAATTCTTACCTGCAGCTGTTTATTGTTTGTCTTTCTGAACTCTGTGGTCATATCTTATCATGCAAAGCTTGTGTTTCTGACTTAATATACAAAACGTAGTCAATGCATAATGGGATTAAAGAATATAACATCATGATCAGTTATTCTGTTATTGTGGCCAAAATATAGGATTAATTATTATTAAATACAGTTAATGCTGAAGTTCTTTGACTTATTTTCTGAAGATCCTCTTTTCTGTCTTGTAACACTTCCTGCCATTACACCTCCTTTCCATCCCTTGCTGAAATGAATTCAGTTTCCCCGTAAACTGTGGTCATACCATATTTTTTTACTCAGTTATTGGAGTATTCACAAAATCTATTTTCCCTTATATCTAGAAAGTTGTCTATTCCATCTAGTCAGTATTTGTGACACACTATTAATAGCACTTAAGCATATGCTTTCTAAAACAGCTGCACAATTTGCTGATAATGCCTTTCAGAATTAACAGGACCTTTTAGCTTTGGATTTTCCTAGTAACAGATGAAAAATCTGTAAAATGAAAGCTCTAAGAGGCAAAAAAGGGGAAATACTCTGCTACTTCTTTGGAGCTGGCTTTGATGCCTTTTTTAAGCTGCAATGAGTTTATAGTTTTTTTTCCATGTAGTATAATCAGTGTCACCATTCGACAGTTAAAGATGCCTATTGCAAGATATTCAGCATTAAAGTGTCAGAACTCTGAATTGTTGGAAGTTGAGGGAGGTTATTCAGGGGAAGCATCGTTCCACATTTACTGCATTTTAATGCTTTTGCTGTTGTTGGCTACTGTTGTAGGGGAGATAAGACTAAATGAACTTCTGTTCTGACCCACCAAGGCTGTTATGTTCTTACTCAGTGTACCCTGATGGGAGCAGAAGTATATTTTGAAGTTCTATGGGAATAGAGAGATGAAAGCTTTCCTGTAATATTTTAATTTGACAGTATGGGGGTTACTCTGTCACTTCACTAAACAGTAACATTTTTGCCAAGTCTAATTACTAATTAATTAAATTATTAAATGAGGGGAAATGGGGAATCAAGGATTTTTGAGCCTTAGAGAGAGACTTAGAGAGATCCCAAAGGATCTGATATTAGGGGTGAGCTCTAGTTTGGAGACTTATTATTCCAAGCCTCAATTTCTTGTCTGTAAAAGGTGCATCATATTTCTGTCCTTACTTTGTTTGTTTATTGAGAACTCGGACACACAGCTAGTTTTATTAGACATAACTTCAGGGTGGAGCCTGAAAGCTCACATTTCATTGTGACTGCTTATATTAAAGCACAGAACTTCACCTGCTATTTAGGGCATACAACATAATCTATGTTAAGTTGAGAAGTCTAAGGGCATGCTTTCAGATATTTTTACAAATATTGAACTATATGCTATAATCCTATTACTAAATTTTGTTTTATTCCTGGGAGAAAATCTATGTATTCAGGGAATTTTATTTGAATAATAACTTCAGCACTAAGTCTAAGGGGACATTTTCCAAGAAAGAGGTTATTGGTGTAATCACAGGTTGCAGGATTAGAGCCTTCAGGTAAAAGTAGTCGGACTCAGTAGGTGAAATGGAGCAATAGCTTCAATCCTGTATTTCTGCACTTGTTCTACTGATTCAAACTTTAGATTTAAACTTTTGGTGCAGTTTATTAAACATATGCTAACAGCCACTGCACAATCTATTGTTTGGTCAGATTCAAATGCTCACAGACACCAGGCAATGAAGTGTGAGTGACTGCTTTTTTTGAGTCTAACAGCAAAAGGAAAGAAATAAAGAGCTGGTAAGCCTTTTTAAGCACACATTTACACACACTTTTAGCCTGTGTGGGAGAGGCTTTTGTATTTTCTCTTTGCTTACCTGTGTACATTTATATTGGCACTTAGAAAACTGAATTCCACTCAACCCAGTGTCAGGGTTTTAAATGTATTTGCAGTTTTGCACACAATTGGATATGCTGGTATCTGACATGAGATTAAATTACTTTTAGTGAGAGTAACAGCTGAAGCAGATTGTTACCATGTTGAAATTACTGAGGAGTTCTTAGTTTTTATTTTATAATAGTCAAAACTTATGGAGCATGCCTGGGTTGTACCAGCCCTTTGTCCATAAAATAAGACAAAATCATGTTATTCCTTTAGGGATTTTCTTCATGGTTTCATTATGTATTCTTATCACTTTTATTCTGTGTGGATGCATTTTATAATGCATTTTCAGTGGTATATTTATATTCCAGTCAGTACATACACCATATTCAGATGTTCTGTTGCAGCTGGGGATGCTGCAGAGGAATTACTGGGGCACTGGGCTATTGGAAAACCTGGCTGGGGACATGACAAGAGAAAAAGGTGCAGTCAAGGGAGTTTTGGTTCTGAGGTATTGTTGGAGAGAGCAGTGAACAGGGTCTTAGCAGATCTGGGTTTCTGATGTGCAAAATAAATAAAGAAAGCAACTGGGAAAATGAAATTGAGAATCTCAGCTGGGAGACATTTCTTGCTTCCATTTTCTCAGCTACCTCTCCCAGCAGCAGTGCTGCTTAAAGAAGTGGGATGTAGTTCTGAGGGTGGGAAGAGAAGAGTGTGATGTGAAGACAGAGACCGCTTACTAATGTGGAAGAAGCTGTCAAGCTTAATAAATTTAAATATCTGCTCCTAGTTCTGGTTAACCTTCTACACATACATGGTGTATGCAAACAGTGACTTCGGGAATCTCATGTGCTGGAAAAACATAAATATAATATCTTCTAGAAGAGTTCTTTTCTCACAGAAACTGTCAATCATTACCTCTTTATTCTTGATGTTATTCAAATTGACTGCAGTGTTGCAGTTTCTTTGGAAGTTTCTGCTCAGAACCAGAGAACCTGGAAATGCTGGTTTACATCCATGTGACCTGCAGACTGCCTGATTTATATTCCGAAATGGAAAAAATTATAAGCTCTGCTTATTTGGAGGGAACCCTCCATCCCCTCAAATCCTCTTTTGAAAGTAGTACTATTAATTCATCAAGGGGACAAAAAACCAGCATTCAACCACTTTACTCAGCAAGAATTGATTTACCAACTTTGCCTTCTATAGTCTGAAATCCCGCTAGGAAAAGTCTTCTTCAGTGTGTGTTTGTGGCCCACTGGTTTAATAGGGCACCAAGAATTCCTGCTTTCTTTGAAAGATCTTTAACAGGTATTTGGAAAATGTTGCTAACCTTGGCGTAGGATGGTCTGCATTTCTGTGTGAAGAGCTGTAGTGTGATGATAAGTGTTTATTCTGAGTGCTTTCAAAAGGGAAGTGAGTTATTATGAGGACTGTACCCCTTGTCATTCTTAAGCAGCTAAGAATGAGCCTTTATTTTGCAGTGCTGTCAACTTCATCAATTACTGTGCAATGTGGAGTTTGTAGTTATGTTTTGAGTTGGTCTTTTTTATTTTAAGTCTTTTAAATTATTTTGAACTGAGATGTTTTTGATAATTTATTTGAATATAGGAGCCTCTATAGGATTGATTTCTATCATTGGTGTTTGTGCACCCAAATAGCTTTTAAAAACTGTGATCCAGGTTTAAGTTTTTGAATGCCTTTACAAATAGAACTTTAAATGCCTACTTAGCTCTGTTCCGCTCCCATCTTGAAGTGCGGAAGCACAGGAAACTACTGGAGTGTGTTCTCAGGGAGATTGTTGTGGCTGTCTCATCAGAGATGCCCTAGAGCCCTCTTAAAAGCTTACTGAAGTCGATGGAAAGAATCTCTTTAACCTTGTAAGCTTTTTATTTAGCCCATGAGCTTGTCAGGCCTGTAGCTGTCACTTTATTTTATATTTGTACAGTTTCGGGCACCACGAGACCATTCTTCATTGATCTCTGGGCACTGTCACAGCAATGTGCAGTTACTTTAAAATATATATTAAATGTTTTATTCATTATTTATCATCTCTCATTTCAGTTGTGGTCCTCACTTGGCTGATACTTGTGTGCTAACAATTTAGAGAGAGACAGGCAGTGGAGAAGTTCAGTTTTCTGTTTCCACTCTGGTAACCCCTAGGCTCTAGAAAGCCTTCTTGAGGTCATAGTTTTGGAAATCCATGCAACACAGTATTTCCTTTTACTCTGGGCTGGAATTAAAGCAGACTGTGTGACATGTCATCTAAGTTGCAGTGGAATGGTCACTGGTTCTAAGAAAGGGATGAATGTTGTGGGAATCTCCTGGAAGCAGACGTGGGTCAGGCTCCTGACCTGTGCAGCAGCGTTTGGAGCAGTGGGTGATTGGCCATGACTCCTGGGCCCTGCTGCACAATGTGTCTTGCTCTAGAGAATATTGTCTGTGTTGGGAGCAGTGTGCTGCAGTAGAAGGGATCAGGATTTAGGAAGCCATTGTCATGCTGCTGGCCTGTAACAGAATGCTTCACCTTGGTTTTTCTAAGGACAAATGCTCCTTTCTTCACAGATCGCAGGAAGAGTGGGCTAGAGCAAATGATTTGTAGAAACTCCTGAGCTCCCTCATGTTCTGGTGATTTGTGGCAACAGTGAATGCTGGTCAGGGTGATGGAGGGAGTGTAAAAAACTCCTGTGGGGAGAGCTAAGTTTTGTGCCCGTGCTCCTGTAAGTTTTGTCAGCTTGTAGAGAAGATCAGTGTCTGTTATGCTGTGCAGTAAGATAGGGAGAGAAGGTTGAAAATCTAAGAAAAGGAAGCATATAAGGCATGACCTCCAACAGTTTAATATGCATAAACTTACAGACTGCTCTGGAAGCAAGAGGTCCGACTCCAAATGCTTAGTGTGTTCTTGGGCTATGTGCTAAAGTAGCTGTGCATTAAGCTGACCTGACTTGCAAGACTGTGGTTGAGGTTATGTTGTGCTGGCAGGCAGTAAAGGCCCTTTCACTGGCTCAGCTGCCTCCTGGCAGTGGGATCTAGCTGTGACATCAATAAGGATTCATCTATTCACAGTCCGAATCCACCATGGATTCAGGCCTTGGCCTTCCCCATAAGCAGGTAGAACTTTCTCTCTGGGTGAATTTTTGGCTCTCAGATCTTGTACATTTCATTCAGGCCATTGTGAGCATCCACAACGTTCAACATCCATTGTGTACTGAGCCACACATTTCTAAGCAGGTAATGCAGGAACGTTTGCACTTCACTTCTGCAGCAGCTCTGCAATGCTCAGCGTCTATTTGTAACTTGAGTCTGACACAATCCCCTGTTATGCATAAGAAGAATGTTTCCATAATACCTTGCAACTATGCTCAAAGTACTGGAAAAACCCCAACAGATGCCTCCAAATAACACTTTATTCAGCAAAGGAAAAGAGATGCTGAAGCAGTTCCTCAAGTCTCCCAAGAAAGCGGTAATACACTTTTAAATATTTTGAATTTCATGACCCTTGGAGTCTGCTATTAGTGTTTTTTGGATTCCAGAATTGGCAAGAGGGTTAAAAAAACCTCAGAGTCTACACTCAGGTAACTATACTGCTTCTACCATGAGGTCTGCTTTTTCCTGGTCTAATTTACTATCCTACTTGTGTTTTGATGATACCAGGTAAGTAATATCTTGTTTAATGTGCTGATCATTAAATTTCTGGGTATTTTTCTCTCTGCAGTTTCTGTGTTAATTAACCATTTAACTTCTTGTAAATGAGTTTAGGCTTGGAGACTGAACTTCTAACATACTGCTCTCTGCAAACTGGGCTTAAACAGGCACAGTATTGAAGGGCAGCTATCCTTAGATTGTCAAAGTAGGCAGCTGTATTAAAAGTAGTGTTAGATTTTTCTGCTTATCTCAGAAAATAGAAATTGTGTGAAATTAACTTCTGATATTTGCTTCTCCCTTTATATTTATGAGCACCTGGTCACAGCTACAGTATGGGTAAGTTTACCACATTCTGCCTTCTACTATGTTCACCCAGCTTCTGCAGGGGCAAGAGAGTTCAAAACTTTCACATTAAAGTGAATGGTAAAACATGCCTGAAAATAGCCCTACTTTTGAAACAGTAGCAAGACATAATGTTGGTGGATCTGGTAAATAAAAGCATGCATAAAACCCCACTGCTATGCCCACAGCTTTTCTCCTAGCTATAAAATTCCCTGAACTCCAGCAGGTGGCAGTGAGCAACAGTCTGAAATTTGAGTGCTGCAAAAATGAAGAATAATTTCCACCACTGAAACTTAAAAGATACTGGATTCATTTGGGAACTAAATGACACAGATGTGGCAGGTAAACCTGCAAACATCTAAACAAATGAAACACATTTTTCAACAGACTGGTAGCTTCTAAGGCAGCCCTCAAAGGTGACATTTTTCTGCTCCCTGCATCGCCTCTGTTTTCTCCCTGGGTGGGTGCTACAGCTTTATGCTGTGATGCAGTGCTGTGGAGGCAAGCATTGTTGGCTTTACTGCATAGAAAACAATTCACTCTGTTAGATTAATAGAAATGCAGAATGTGTTTTGAATAGCTCATTTTACATCTAGGCCTTTTTGCATAGAAGGCATAATGAATTGGATTGGGATAGGCAATTTAATTTATTACAGCTGTCAGCCAGTGAGCACTGCTACACTTGATTTGTTTTGGTGCCTCTTGCAGGTTGCTGCCGAGGTGCTTGTCATTACACTTCATTTTGTGAACTACTCAGGTGGGGGAAACATATAAAGGAAAAGGTTACTGGGCAGGAGGGGAGCAGAGCTTCCTTTTCTATAGCTGTGAGGAAAGCACCAGGAGAAAAAAAGTTAGGTTCTGGTTAAGCCCTTTTGTACTGAGGTATACATTGAGCCTTTGTTTAATTATATGACATTAATGGTTCAATCAAGACCTAAAAGCATCCTATTGTTCCCTGGTATAGTTTACCTTGCTGTGTAGGGAGGAAATAAATACTTTCTTTAATGACCAAAACAGAACTGAAATCCAGATTTAGTGACTGATTTTGTTATTAATTTGCTTACCAGTCTAAATATAAAAATCTAGGTCTTGGGTGCTACTGACAAATAATGATGTCTGTGACTGTGGAGGTTCATTTTCTGCTTCTGCTCTTCTCCAACTGGGGCATCTGCTCTTCCACTGAGGGGTATTTTTGTGTTTGAAGTGTCCTGAAAGGTCACTGATTTTTAAGGATCCACACAAACTCCTTGAGTCTTACATTGCAAGAGACTGAAAGGTGGGACAAACTGTCTTGCAGGTGTAGAGAGCTGTGGCCCTCTTGCCTAACTGCAATTGGATTAAGTTGTCCTCCAGAAAAAGGAGGTGGGACTTCTGTCTGGACCCTCCCTGAAAGCCAGTGTGAATGTGCTCATTAGCCCATGCCATAAAAGGAGCCTTCACCTTTTCTTGGCTGGAGTTGCAGTGTGCTTCAGCTACACTTGTCCTGGAAGGAGCGTGGCTTAGCTTCAGGGGATAAAGGTGAGGTCTACAAGGTGAAGGAACATGCTTCCCTTTCTCCAGTCAGATTTCAGGGGGAAGTGGTGAATAAGAGGTGTTTGGCTTTTGCTGTATTTCGGGTGGTGAAGGAAACACTGCACAATGGCGCTGTTGGAAATGAAATGATGTCCAGGAAACCACATCAACAGAAGGCGGCAACCATGGCTGGAGCCCCTTTGGTGGGATGGTGAGGTGTCACTGAACTGTATTAGTGCAGTGTAAAACTCCCTGAAGTGAAGGGGTAGAAATTTGGTTCTTAACTTCTCTCTGGGGATTAAAGGAAACTTTTGTAGCTACATGTTAGTCTTTCATATAGAAAAGGAAAAAGGAAAATTTTAGATGTGATTTTTCTGGGGTAAATAGAAGTAGGAAAAAATCCCGTGGCTAGAAAAAGAGGGGACTTAAAGTAAGCCCTTTCCCTTTGGCATGCTCATAGCATTTTCAATATTCCAGTTTTACTAATTTTCTCACTTATAGATGTAAAAATGAGAAAAGATGCAAAGGGTAAATCACTCAAAATAAAACAAAAACCTTCTGGATTTGTTTGAATATAATCTTTCCGATTGAGCAAAAAAATGTAGAGAGGTTTAAGTTTGATTTAAGATAGTGTGCTTTGGTTCTGTGACTTTGTTATTGTCATGGAAAGAAATATAAAACAAAAGAAATACCTAATCAAACAGCTTAGCTTGGTATGTAGCAGTGCATTTGTTTTAATCAGGTTAGTTATTGAGAAAGGCATCACTCCTGTCTAGTGTATCAATATAGGTAATGTATTTATTGGCATCCTAAGGAGCTGGTTATAAACTTCAGGGAAGGGCAAGCCTGCTGCTTCCAAATGTAAATTGAGCAGTTGGTCTTAAGTGTGTAACCAGAGCTGGACAGGTATCCAGAAGTCCCTACTCTTAAGGGCTAAGTACTAGTCCAGTGGTAGCAGAAGTTCTCAGTCTTTCTATAGGTATAGACACCTTTCCTGCCATGACTGAGTGCCAGTGCCCTGGAGAAAAATAAAATCCTCCATTTTCAACTCCTCCTAAAATTCTGCTTATACACTGAGAGCAGTGAGAACCCTTCATTCCCCTGGAGTGAGCCATGAGAATCCCTGCATTTGAGAGGAATTAAGTTTCACATCATGGTATGAGAAATAAAAGGGCCTCAGCTCTAACTCCAGATGCTGCTTTTTCAGTTGCTGGAGAGGTGGCTGCTCAGTGACCTCTCCTGCCATTATCAGTGCATCCTTCCTGAGTGATGGATTGAAAGGTGCACTTTGCAGCTCCATGTGTCAAAACAAACGAAGCAGTTCCAGTCTTTGAATACAGCAGCCAGTCTGAATATAAAGAGAAAAGTGAATTATAAGAGATGACTTATGCCACTAAGGTCATCATGGTGAACAGAGCTGAATGTTCTTTTCATAAAATGGAATGCTGTAAGGAGGACAATGAAGAGCTCAGCTCCTGTGTCATACCTGTGTGATTCTGGCAGGGCACTGGTGAAATGAGTGTTTCACTGTGCATGTGCTAATTCAGTGCAAAACAGAATCTGGACAGAGTTACACTAGGAGGAACTGATTTATGGGAACTTCAAATACACCTAGGTGATCTGTGGTTAAAATTTTTATTGGATCCAAGCTTTTGGATGTTATGGAGATGGCTTAGGGTTATCACCAAGTTGCTATGGATTAAAAAATCCAATTTGAAGCACACACCCCACCATTTTGTTAGGTGTGTGCCATGTGCCATGCATGTGTTCCCACTGCAGTAAACTGGATTTTTTCCATGAATTTACTGTCAGTTTCATACAATTTTGGGAGCTGGTGAGATTATACAGGTGGTATTTTGGACTTTCTCAAAAGTGAAAGAGTCCACTCCAACCTAGCTGATCAGTGAAGTGGCATGTGAGGAGACTATGAGGGGATGCATCCTAAACACAGGGAAAATAATAGACATGTGCTGGAAGTAGATAGTATTTTTGACATGTTGTACATCTCAAAAAAAACCAGCACATTTTAAAAATTTGTAATTAAAAAAGTTTTAAACATCTTTCAGATGGATTCAAAGCTTGAATTTTCAGAAAAAGTAAAGACAAATATTTCTTTGAATGCTTAAGAACGTGTTTTTTTTATATGGCAAATTTTACACAAGCAGTTTCTAAGTGGTGCTTAGTACTGTTGAAAAGGTAAATTTAAATTTTCTTCTAGAATTAAATTAAGAAAAATGTTATGAAGAGATACTTTGATTTACGACTAATTCTGTCTTGCTTCTGTCTGGCTAATTTAGCTAGATGTTTGACTCACAGTAGACAATAAATGGACACCTATCATCTTTCTATAGGGCAGAGGCTCATAAAGTTGGGTCCACTTTGTTCAGTCACTGCTTTGATAGAAACTTTTAATAACCTGTCTGTTGCAGTGACTCACTTGTCTTTTGTGTCTTCCCAGCATGTTATTTTTGCACTGACAAAATCTGAAAGCCTCTCATCTTATCCAAATCTCCCATGCTTTTGAAGATTCTTTTTTTTTACTGTAATTGCAGGCTTGGTCTTAGGAAAAGGACTTCATTTTGGTATGGATGGAGCACATCTATTAGTTTTCTTTGGAGCTGTATACATGGGATATTTTTGTTTCCGTTATTGTTTTTCACTTCTGTTGAGCTCCCTGTTGTGTCTTTCACTGAACTTCATGCATCCAGCAATATAAAACTGAGTGGGCAGAATTCTACACAACATTAGCAGTGAAATCCAACAATATATTTCAGCAAGCTCCTAATCATCAAAAACCTATATTTTCAGTATATTATAAATTTTTTCTTTGAGTACAATAAATCTTACTTTAGCACCTCCTTGAATTAGTATTTGAAAAATAAAGGAGACAAATAATACTGAACAAAGTATTTTTTCAGCTGTGTTACAGAAACTGCATGTTTTGATTTATTTAATATTGAGACTGTTTGTAAGTGGAGATAAATTATATGATTAATTTTAGACACACTCAAGGAGGAAGCTAAGGGCTGATTGGAGATGTTGCAAGCCTGTCACTGCACTCCTGTGAGCAGCTGCTCTGATCAGGAAGACACAGATGCTTTAATTCTTCAAGTGTTTTAAACTATTTGTTCTATATAAGAGTGCTAAGTGCCAGAATGGGTTTGGAGATGCTTTTGCTTTTTCTAGTATTTCAGAAATTGAACGATGGGATAGGAATGACCCTGGAGCCCTTAGCATGGGCTCTAATTAAAGAGGTGCTTGGATTCCAGTCCAGAGAAAAATGACTTATGCATCTGGTAATTATGTCAGAATTTTAGTGTGGGTTCCCAACCCATACCACTGAAGGGTTTGAATTGCTCCCTGGGCAGCTCTGTACTCCTTTGAGTTGTTTCTTTGTGTACAGTCCTTAACTTAAAAAAATTAAAAAGAGAGACACAAGGTTGCAAATAACACAAACTAGTATTCAGAGAAGTAGCTGTGTGGTTTGCTTAATTTGTCTTTGAAGAAGGTGGGAATTAGTATGGAAGTATTGATGTCTTTCTGGAGTTAGCTGCAGTAGCTGGAGTCTCCTTGAGGGCCTGCTGAACTTGCTGCTCAATCCTTAGAATTGCAGATATTGTGAAATGAACATCTAAGAGAATTTGAGTAATCTCGTGTTCAATGCTTTCTGAATGCTCTGATAGGCTGGTTGGGCTCAGGCTGTGTGAAGGCACCTGTAGTATGTGGTGAAATCCATGCGCTATCATCTGGCTGGAGTGGTATTTTAGTGAGGGGTTTAGATGATGAGCAGATAGGGGGAAGAAGCATTGAGTATCAAGAAAGAAGGTGGGGTGAATCCAATTGGATTTTATTTTTTGTTGCTCACAGTTGTGGCCCATCTGCTGCTCTCATAAAAAGAATAGGTTGGCTGCTGCAGATGCTTGTGTTGTTGTAATTAACAGTGCAGTGTGATCTGAAGAATTCAGTCAGTGCAGCAGGATGGGTGCCAGTCAGGCTTGGCTTTTTTGGCTTGCTGACATCTTATTGTAAGTGACACTTTCATTAGCTCATTTATTGCACCACTACTTCTATAAGTGATTGTCAACTAGGAGAATATATCGGGCTGTTTACAGCAGCAAGGTGAGTCAGGATTTTTTTAGCCTTCTCCCTTTTTATGAGGAAGACTGACAGTCAGTCCCAGCCAGTATCAGATTGATGGCTGCATTGAAACCATTTCCTGTCACTTCTAAACTGATGTGGCCCCTGGGTGGCTGGGGGATTGAGTGGGCACAGGAATTGATGGTACTAACTCTCTAGTGGGGTGTATTTCTGCATTTGCAGATAAGCTGCTGCTGACTAGTTTTAGGAGTTATTTTATAACTCATGTTTGAATTAGTCAGCTGCTTTTTGCCAGAGGCTTTTTTCTGTAGTTAATTATAGGATTATAATTGCCAATTAAGTGATAAGCCACAAAAGAGTTTGTGTTCCTGAACTGCTGGTGCATGCATTCAGAGTATTGTGCAGCACAAGCAGCATAGGAAGTGACATAGGATGCTTATGGCTGTTTTGTACAAGACCTGTTTTTTTCTGTAATATGTATTTTAAAAAAGATGTGGCAAGGAGGTAGGATTTCTTTGTGGACAGTGCAACTACAAATGATACCAGAAACAGGAGGAGGAAAAGAATGATTTTTACTTTCTTCACCCTCCCAATTCTCCTTCCCTCCCCTGCTCTGAGTCAATCCTTCCTTGTGGTTTAATTTCAGTTTGGGCCACCTGGGGTGCAGTTCTGTTGAAAATACTCTGTTAAAGTGGATATGCTATATCATTCTTAGGTTAAATTACAGTGGTAAGAAATGAAATTAGTAGAGGCATTTTCTTTAAATCATTCTTTGTGTTCTTTAAAGATCTGTTGCAACAGCTCCAGCTGAGATGCTCCAGAAAAAAATGAGAATTGACTGTTGTCTAGCATCAAAAATAGTGTGATTTAGCTGAAATGCTTATGCTGAATTTGTTTCTTCTCCGAGGCAGCAGAGCAATTTAACTGGAGTATTGCATTGGAAGAATGTGGCATTTCTTGATTATTTTCATAGCACAAGGTGGGAAAATAGCTTTCCTGTCCTCTAAATGTTGTAGACTTGAAAATGTGTTGGTCTGCTTGTCGATCACAAAGAGATGCTTTATCTTGTCAGAAGATGTTAAGGGAAAAATTTGTTGTGAGAAACTTGATACAAATGTGTTGCATTTTGTGTATGTGTACAATAATGAGGGGTGGAGTGAGGAGAAGCTTTGTCATTCAGAAAAGCAGAAATTTTCTGCAGGAAAGTAAAATAAGCATGCATCCTTTACTGAGGTGGAATGTTTCAGTTGTTTCACTTCATTATGAGCAAAATCAGTGCTAACAAAGTTAAATTGTAGTAGTGTGACAATAAAGTCACCTCCTGATTTAACAGCCAGCCCTCAAAGGCAGGATGCCAGGTGAAATGCCCTCTCTGTGCAGAGTGAAGAAACATACTTGAAGCAAAAATTTATTCTCAAGTATGGTGCTGACCATCTGGTCAAAGGATTACTACTAGTCCAGGCACAGTGCTAGCAATATCCAAATTAGCTTGTTATTACAACTTACTTGTGATGATAATATAAATAGCTGTGTGCAAATTTTATCATCTCCATTTTGGCATTGCCCTTTGTTCCCATGCTACTTTAGCCCCTAAGTTGCATGAGTTAATTTCCCTTGAAAGGAAGAGGAGGGGGTTTTACAATGAATTGTTAGCACAATGAGCTCTTCGCTGAGGGAAATGCAATTATGGTTTCTTCCCTATGATTTTGCACCTTCTTCAGCTTCTTTTTTTGTTCTTTTCTGTTCACTTGCTTTTCCTCCAGTGAATGTAAGTGATGTTGTATTGAAGATCTGTTATGTGTGTTATATTTTACACATGATGGCTGTTTGTTCTTTGGTACTCCAAAGCAGGTTTTACCCAGCTCCTAAACTTTCATGCATATAATGACTGTAAATCAATCTTCTGTGATTTGTTTTTGTAGTTCTGTGGGCTCTGTTGTTGTTCTGTGGTTGCTGTTTCAAAGCCTCTGTTGTAATTTTCCCCCTCTATTTTTGGGCTGATACCACATCTGTTTTTCTTAGCATCACTCAGGCTGAGGTTAAGTGATGTTCTGAGAGCACAAGCAAATCTTGTGTTTCAGTTCTTGGGTCACTGAGAGTTCACTCTAAAATAAGAGATCCACTTGAAGAGACACACAGACACAATGCTGTGGTAGCTCCTTGCTATAAATGATCTTCTAGTTATGCCAATATCATTGCTATGTTATAGAAACTGCAGCAATAAATGATCATATAAAATTGTAGTAGCTAGGCAGTAAGAATTATTATTTGAATATATTAGTGTGATGTATGTTTGGGAAGGAGGATATAAAAGATGAAAGGTCATGTATGAGGATGTGCATCTGTGGAGTTTATTGAAGGGCATGTGGATGATTTTGCTCTGTCAGCCATCTTTATTATGCCTTATGGAAAGTAAGCTGTAAGAATCAAATTGATTTTAGCAATAAATTTTAATTGTCCTTCTGGACTTCATTTCCAGTATTCTGTAATTTTTTTATAGTAACAGGTCAGAAACAAGCCTTATAGAAGGAATTCTAACAGCATCACTTCTTTTGCATGAACTGAGAATTTAAGACAGTAAAATTTACAGTTTGACTGAGAATAATAATGTTTTTTGATCTTCTACAGTTCTTGGCAATTACAGAGTCCATCTCTTGACAGGAGAATGCTTTTCTGTGGATTTTTCACCAACATTATATATTATAAAAAAATCCTTTACTTTCCGTTAAACAACATTTTCTAGGCAAGCGTTTTACTGTGGAATTCCCGGTCTTGTCTGGATTTTGTGCATTTGAACTCAATTGAATTCCCGTTGAAGGGGACACAAAGGTATCCAGTAGCTTCAGAGAACAATTGAGTAAGCATTTGAATAAATCAGGAAGGTGGGTTTTATTTTGAAGGTCATAAACACGTACCTTTTTGAAGTGGTGACAAAGCTTATGGGCTCTTGGGCCCCTGCTGAAGAGCTCCATTTCACAGATAAATGCTCTCTGCGTTAGAGCAGTTAAGTCTGAGCATGGAAAGCTAAGCACAATTTCCATATTATGGAATAATGAAGTGGTATAATTCCAATTAGATAAGAGTTCCTTATCACTAGGTTCTAAAGCCTGGATTTTAAATCAACATACTGCTGGAACTGAAAGCAGTGCAGGCCAGTGCATTTTAAATGAGCAACTGTTTTGGAAGACAATATTGATACCACTTACAAAAAAATGTTTAACATAAACACAATTCTACAAAGAGAATGAAAGAAAAATCTTAAGTTCTATGAAATCTTAAAACACAGACTCTGTCTACTTTTCTCTTGTTTCACAGGTGTGGTTTTTCTTTTTTTGTTGTATCAATCATGTTTTCACTACTCATACAGATCACATGCTTCCTGTTCAGGTGCTGGGCAGTTTGGCCTAAGATTGTTTTCAATCCAAGAGATTTAGGACTGGGATCTTACCCCTTGTGTTTGCATATTTGCATGAATCCCAGCTGAGTTTGAAAGAACTAAAAAACTTTATCCATCACATCAGGGAGTCATTTCTTCACCCACGCAGCTGGACATTGCCACAAAAAGGGCCATTACTGGAGAATAGCATCCATTCTGAGTAGGTGTAATGTTGAAGTTCTGACTAATAAATGCAATGTTAGAGCCACAAAATAATAGGAAAGTTACTAGAACTTAGAGCTTTCCAATGGGGAAATATAAAAAATGTAAATGCTAGAGGCAATTGAAAGCTTATTCATGGTCTTTTCTAGTGATCTCATCTTATTTCAGTCACTTTGCATGGGACAACCCAAATGCCAAAAGTTGTATCTGGTATTGCAGCCAATGTAAACTTTCTAATTTTATTTGTGTTTTTGTCAGAAGAGAACTTACATGTAAACCAAAGTGAATAGCAAAATTTATCTGCTCTGCTTATGAGTATGACTTTTGATGTCTAGGGTGACCTGAGCAAGAGCACTTGGAATGTCAGAGGAGCTGTCATAGTCATGTTCCAGCTCTGCAGAGCCATGATTCCAGCTGCAGATTTGGCACATAACATCAGGATAATGAGCAATAAGGGCTTGTTGCTTTTGATTTTTTGCTGCAGGATACCACAACACTGTGGGAATAATAGCATTAAAAGCCAGCAGGAAACCCTGTGATTGGCTATTTGACATTGCATGGCAGAGGCTATGGTGTTTAAAAACTGATAAATGACATAATGAGAAAAAACACCCAAGGGCTGCCAAACCTGGGGCTTGTCTTGGTCACTTGATGCACTGGGTCACTGGCAGTGAGTTCATGGCCCTTACTGAATTCCTTTAGCATTGTTCCTGATGCTTCATTATTCCTTTATTGAGCCAATGGCTCTGTGCCATCCTCAGGTGAAGGGTAGTAATATTTTATATTTTTAGTGTCTGTCGGGATGAAATAAATAAATGCTTGGTTAATTTGTCTTTTTCCAGATTTCTTGTTTCAAGTCTCATTTGGCTTGTAATTTGATTCTGGGCTTTTTTATTCTAGCAATTAACTAATGACATAAAAGCATAGTGAGTTGGCATTGGCTGTTGGAAGTCACACAAATTTGGGAAAGGAAAAGGTTGGTGGCAAACAGTGATTTGTTACAAAACTCAACCCTTTGCTGACTAGTGCCAATATGTAATACTTAAAGGATGCTATGGGAAAAATACTGTTTCAAAGTTGTACCTCACTCAGCTCTCTCCTGTCCCCACCTTTCAAAACCAACCATTTAACCCCAGCAACTTCACCAAAACCAGGAAAACCTCCCACAAACTTCATGCTTGAAAGTTATATGATTTTAATATTTATATCATCAGATAAGTAGAGTGCCTCATCAGAGTTCATAGAGGAAATGAACTTAGCAGGTAAGCAATCAGATGGTTACTGCAAGCCAGCATAGCATCACTGACACTAGAAGAGGATAGCTGCTTTACTCCCTCTTCATATCATCTGGCAGGTATTTGCCTTGCTATAAGCTGCAGAAAGAAAGATGTGTTTGTCTGGAATTCAGCTTATCTATGTTTTGAGGAATCATTCACTGATGTCCTGTTTCTGGTGTGAGCATCATGCCAGTTACTCCAAAAACTTGCCCAGAACTGTGGTGGTGGGGATCTGTCATGGGCAGAGGACCCTGTTTTGAGTGGAGCTTGCTGTGACAGTGGGGCCAACACTTACCCTCAGTTCCATCTGTCTTAACAAGAATTTTGTCGCAGACTTAAAATGAGCCATGATCACGTCTTGGAATCAGGGACAAATGAGTTGATTAAAGGGAGCCACAGTTTGTAAATAGTGTTCAGTGTTGTCAAACAGGCGGCATTTATTAGCCAGACATTTTCTTTTCTGAGCAAACTGGAGAGGAAATCTCGTGTGCTGCCTGACAAGTGTGAGAGGGACTGAGTGCAGCAGGGAAGCAGATGGCTGGAGCTCGGGAGCGCCAGTGGGATGGATGGGAGAGAGCTGGGAGACAGCAAGCCCTGGCTGCCTTGGAATGACAAGCAATTGGAGCTGGAGCATGTGCAGCTCCTGAATTAAACTGCTCATATTTCATGAACAAGAATGGCTTTTGTAGGAAATTAATGCTCTAAAGCATAGGAATGTAAAGGAATTGAGGCATCCACAGCTGCTGCAAAAGAGTAAAAAGCATTATGCCATTGGCATGGATTGTGAGTAAATTTATTGTGCATTCATAGAATAGTGAGAATTATTTGGCTGAAAAGATTTCATTACCCAAAAGGAAACTGCACGAGAAGGTGCTATGTTAGTGGGAATAAGTTTTTTAGCAGTAATTCAATTTCTTTTTCTTTAGGTAAATTTTTGAATAAAACATTCTTCTGTGATATAATTTAATGATTTCTTCCTACTCATTAACAAGATTTTCAAATTCAAATACATACATCTCTTTTTTAGTAATATACAAAAGTATTTTTTTAATCTTCAAATGAGAATTATTTTGCATGTCAAATTCTTGGAAGAATGGGGAAATTTACTGTTCTTCATTCTTACATCTGAAACCCAGAATAACGCAATTACTTGATAAATGTGTTAATTTAGCAATAAATATACTTATGTGAAACGTCATGACCAACCTTTGTCTAAAAAAAATTAACCTTGTGGCTGAATAACTATAAAAGTGCTTAAACATCAAATTTGGAGATCAGTCATTCTCTGAATAATAAGTAAAGGGGCTTTAACACAGCAGTTGCTGGTATATAAAGATTGCAGATGACTGAAAATTCTATACAGATCCTGAGAACAAACTTGGATGACACTTTTTGAAAATGGAAAAGTATTTTATTGTAGATCTGAGTTAAATTGACAGCTAAATTGTGAGCTGTAAAATGAGTGTCTCATGTTCAGTATAACAGCAAAGAGTTTCTCATCAGTCAGACCAGAGTTAAGCATTTTCTCATGGCTTTTGTCATCAACTGGAATGCTCAGAATGGCAGTGCTGTGTTTTTATAACTTTTGAGGCTCAAGATAAAGAGAGAAATGAGATACTAGATATTATGAATGAGGCTTGTATTAGTCTCCTGCTAATGTGCTTTATTCAAGTTGTTGTTGTTATTAGTCCTGCTAAGGTTTGGAGTCATTTATTCTGAGTTGCATATTGTAGTTTATTTCCATTAATCAGGGTTACACCTATATATATGTGGGGCCTGAACAATACAAAGGTTTAATGAGGCATGATGTTTACTCTGCATTTTGCAGGAATACTCATCTCTGAAAGAAATGAACTGAAACTTCTTTTGGGGGGTACTTATTAATACGTTTCACTGAATATGGTTTTTAAGTCTCACCTCCCATAGGAAAAAGCTTTTTTCCTGTGGTCAATTGAGTATGGCACAAGGGTAATAACAAGTCTAATGGATGCTGTAAACCACCACTTTTTAATGCATAATGTAATTGAATCAGAATATAGTGTCTAGACTGATGGAGTCCCTGGTGCTTCAACAGCTGAAATTATGATTAGAAAGATCCAGATAATGCTGACTTCTCATTTATTAAGCCTCTTTTATACAATTTCTTTTCTACAGCACGTTCACTTTTACTTTTGAATTATGTAGTGCCATCTTAAACAGTCTAATATGACACTGGAATAAAATTCAGAGCTTCAAGAGAGCTTTATCATTTCTGTGGAAATACATACAGAATAAATTTGTAGTCCTGCTATATGACTAATATTTCCTCCAAACAGCTCTTGCATCAAATTCTGCATTTAAAATTGTGTTCTTTGGCAGAAAGCTTATTGTGAAACCAGTTCTCCTCTGTTGGCCATTATTGAACAGAATGAAGAGCAGAAAGTGCCTCTGCATTGTGTGCTGAATGTGGGTAATAGGGTTTTCTGCAGGCTCAGGGATAGCAGAACTCTTTTCCTTTTATTGAAAGGACAAAATCTGAAGACATTTCAGAAAGGAAGTAAATGAGAGATCGTGCTCTTAAGGCTCCACAGATCATCAAACCAATGAGCTGCACATGAAATATATTGTGCTTTCACTTACAGAGAAAATTGCTATACTATTAGCTGACAAGATTCTTCATATGTATGGTAAAATGGTAAAAAGAAAGATTTCTAATTTTTTTTTAGCTTTCATTGAGATGATTGAAATATCTAAATTTCAAAATGGCTGTAACATAAGCAATTTTTTCTACTGTGAAAGAAAAAAAAAATGATCTTCAGATGATGTTGTTAATGGAGTTTTGGGTAAATGCAAGGCCATGCAGTGATGGAATTGCTAATGCTGAATGGGAGCTGCCTACAGGCTCCTGTTACTACAATTGTCTGGCTGAGCTCCTCCTGCAGTCAGCCCAGCCTTGGCCAAAATGTACACATGACACAGCACAAGGTTAGCTGTGAGCTGAGCCTGTAACTCCTTCATGTACAACAGCCTTTGGGTTAGGGTCACTACAGGAAGACACATCTCAAAAGACATTAGCTGGAATAGCACAAGCTGTGTGGATAAACTTTTGTCATTTTCATATACTTGAAATAAGTATATGCCAAATGAGAGAATATTATATCTTGGAAATGCCTACTGAAAACTGGCTAACCATCATCCCTCTCAGTTCTAAGCCTTCAAACAGCAACTAGGTAATTGAACTCCTTTCTGCTGTCTTAGAATGGATGATATGCTGCCTCAGTCTTTGTGTAATTGGTGGAGCTGTAGTGTGATGAAAATGACTATTGGCCCATGCTTGCTGCCTTTCAAATCAGCAAACTGACTTTGGGGTGGCTTGAGAGAGGTGAAAGAGTTTGGATTTACGTGGTAAGAACTGCTCTACCTTAAAGGGGTTCAGACTGCAGAGTCAGTGGACAGTACTTAACCTTTGAGAGGTGGAGCAAAACTGTGGGAGTCTCCATATGCCAGAGCACAAAAATTTACAGTGAAGTCCAGTATGAAAAATCTATTAGCCCTGAGAGCATGGAATTAAACTAGTACCTCTTGGTGTTATGTATTCTTGGAGAATTTTGCATAATGGACAGAGGCTGAAACTTGCTTTTTAAATCTTAAAACTTTGGGATTTTAGTCTAGCATTTATCCAAGAAGTTACTTTCATAATCTCAGTGGTTA
This sequence comes from Fringilla coelebs, assembly GCF_963513975.1. NCBI lineage: Eukaryota > Metazoa > Chordata > Aves > Passeriformes > Fringillidae > Fringilla > Fringilla coelebs. Next base: position 19,446,594 of record NC_140067.1, read on the forward strand.
TAAAACCCAAGCATCTATGTTCAAATGAAAGCCACCAAAAATTGCATGAACGTTTGAGATGGCTGCAAGTATACAAGAAAGTTATAATGGAAAATGCTGGGAAGTACAGCTGAGTGCAGCATAGTTCATGTCCTAGCATTATCACTTTCCTTCATATCTGATAAGCATGTTCTGTTAATGAAATCTGTATTTGTACACTTAAGGATGCTTTCATCAGCACTGTGGGACAAGTAAGATTTTTCTGGAGATCCTAAAATTCCTAAGGAGCTCTGTACTGACAAGAAAAGCAGAAAGTTTTGCAGAGTGAGGATTTGATGCAAATTGAGGCTGACAGAAACCGTCCTTTATCTGATGGAACTGTCTGAGAATGTGGAGGTCACTTAATTTTCAGTCTCAGATTCAGAGCAGCTTCTTTTCTAACAGAATGATACAGAGATTCTGGGTATATGCATCTTCTGTTTCTATCATTAATGCTCTTGAGATTATCAGTCCACATCTTTCAGAATTGAATGGAAAGGATAAGTTTCAGGTATGCTCTGGAAATATTTGTGCTGCATCACTATTCATAGATGTCTGGAAGTTTGTGATCTAAGGTTCTAATTCCAGTTATTCTAGATGTCACAGAAATGACACAGAAATACAGTACGAAAAATAAAGCAGAACACTCCTTTGCTTCAATAGAGCAGTGTTTTGTGAATGAGAGTCTTCATTTTAGCTGATGTGAATGACTCAGGCTGCAACAGCCCTGTGCCAAAAACAATCAGCCACATAGCTTGGCAAATGTTCTGATAAATTGCTTTTGCTGGCAGTAGTTTTGTAACTTCAAATGAATATTAACCAAATGACAGTCTTAATTTTTCAAGTGCTAGCTGGAAAGAAAGGTTTTTAACTCCGTTGCATGTTCAGTACACAAAACACTAGGACTTCAGTATGGTGTGTGTGTACACAAATAGATTCACAAAATTACTTCTTAGTACATTACGAGCTGTAAATCCCTCTCCATGGGCTCCAACACCAGCATCACCATAGCACAGATGTTGCTGTCTGTTTTCTTTTCTACAGAATTTTAATACATTATGAAATATCTTGGGAGTTTTTTTGCTATTCACAGTGTTCATACCAAGTTGTTCCTGCTGTAAAATCATTTGTTGTTGCTTTATAGCAGCTTCCTCCCCCCTCCCTTGTAGTAACAGAATTCCCTGAAGTCAGCTATCACAAGGGTGAGTTTTATCTACAAGGAAACACATATGCCCTTGGTGAGATTGCTTGTGGCTTTCTAGGCCTCTTGAGTCTTAAATTTTTAATTAAACACAGGTGGAAAAAATGACACAAGTATTCCTCCACATTCATGACAAACAACAACCTCATGCTTGTGCTGCTATTCCTATTGACCCAATTAGCACCCTACAGTCCAGCACCTTTGTTTTTCCCCAATGGCTCTTACCTGAGATGGGCTTTTGCAATGGAACAAGTTAGGCTTTTCCACAGGAGAGTGAGTATTAATCCTGAGAGTTTGGCAAGTTCCCATCTGAGGTGGTGTGGGGAGAAGATGGGAAGCAGTCGAGTCTTAGAGATGCTTCCCTCCTTTTTACTGAAAGAGAGGAGACAAGTTTGTGTAGGGCTAATTCACTGCCTCTTTTCTGGTTCAGTGGGGCTGCTTTTTTTCCTCACATTCTAGTAAAAATCCCCAAGTGTCTTTTCAGGTGTTAACCCAAGCATGGGTTATCTGGCTCTCATCCTGTGGGCTGAGACATATGAGCTAGAATAGTGGGATGAAAAAAACCCTGTGTCTAAAATACATGTGCTGAATTATACTACATCATATTTGTTTGGAATTGTACCAGTGCACATGGATATGCACATTACCTGGGTTGATTGATCTTTTAAAACATTGGCAGTAACATTTAGCTTACAGGAAATGAAGGGAGCCAAACCAGGGTATTAGATTCTGCAGTATTTCCTGCTGTGTTGATTTTTCTGGTCTCCAGAGACTTCACAGCTATCCCTCACTTCATTCTCAAGAGAGGGGGATGCATTTTTGTACATTCTTCCCTGACTGCAGTAATCCTGTGAATTTAGTATATATTCTCAATCATAAGGGGAAAAAGGGAAGAAAAGAGTGAGGAAACACCGCAGTACCAGTATGCCTGATGCTCACTCTGTCTCTGAAAGTTGTGTGGGCACTTGTATAAATGTGGAGTTTATTTTGCTTTAAGACCCAATGGGAACAAGGTTGCAATCTCCAGCAAGCTGAGAAGCAAATTTCCTTACAAGTTCTACTGAGAAACACTGGGGTTTTCTTCATGTTCACTGTACTGCTCAGGCAGCAAACTTATGTTTATAAGGCAACAAAAAAGTACAGAAAAATGTGTCTGTTTACACTAAACTAAGAAGTTTAATACTAATTCTTTCAGCATATCAGTTATGCTTAAAATAGTATTAAGGAATGTCTGTAATATTCCTATTAACAGTGCTGAGATTTCAACTCATTGCTGATGAGATGCCTGATGATAGCATTACTTAGTACAGTAAAATAATAAAGAATAAAGTCTGACCAGTGGAAAAATAATAACTCTGTCAATAATTTCAAATCATAAGCCATCTCAGGAGATGGCAAGTAAATAAGGTGGATTATGAATGCTATGTATGATTAAATTCATTAGGTAATCTTAAACAGGTGATTTATATTCTTATGATCTCTTAATTGTAGTTATAAAAAATTGGTATAAGATCATGTTCTTCAAGACCTGCTTTGAATTAAGCCAAAGAAGGATCTTTGGAGTTGACAGTCTTACTCATATATGTGGTGTTATGCAACTGTTTAAATATTCTGGTGGACTGTAGCTACAGATTGTAGCTACAAGATCTTGAAGAAGTGATTCTTGTGCATGCAAAAATAGTAAATTGCAGATACCATTGTTTGCATGGGTCTTTTCTCACTTTGACTAGTGAAGTTTCTTATAGCTCATTCAGGAAACTTGGTAATCATGATGTTTCTAGGGAAATTCTTAATGTTTTGGAGTCTTTTCACAGAAAAATCTGTTTGGTTTTGTGTGTATGAATTTAGTTTAATCTTAGGGTTGTGAAAATCAATCCCTAATTGTATGAGAACGGGAGAAGAACAGCAAATTTCTAGCTATAAAGCAGAATTATTTGTTCAGCTTGAGTTATTAATGCTCAATTGCATTTATTTTTGAAGTGAATATGTTCAGTTCCCTAGAATGTGGCACAAGGCCTTCTTTGTAATGTAAATTTGATTTGATTGAAGGTTCTGTTGAATGCAGAAGTATTTGGCAGTGATCTCAGGCATCTTGAAATGAAACCACAGAGATGACATAGAAAGCAAACTGCTATGCTTGTCTGTGCTGGAAGAGTCTTCCGAGCTAGATAAACTTAGAAGCAGAAGATTTTTAGGGTTCCTTCTAACCTAAACCATTGTATATTCTAATTCTTTACTGTATTTGTCTGCCAAGTATTAAGAAGGATATCACATCCTTTCTTCAATATTTTAATTAAGATTATGATTTTCTTTAGAACTTCTGTGTTGTCTGACTTCAGCACCTGGGTTTTTTTTCATGTAAAACTATGCCAGTATTAAGTAGTGACTGAGATGGGGAAAAAATTAATATGACACCTTTCCCTTTTTCTTGTCTATGTTTGTTTTCTTTTAGTAATTTAATTCTCAAAGTGTACTGTCTATCACAAAAACTGATTAAAAAGAGTTTAAAAATTGGAAATAATAGAATAAGAATAAATTGTAAAGGAAATGAAATAGCTAATTTCATTCTTGAGCTCTGCTATGTCATCAGCCTAAGCTAGAGCACTCCTAGTGATGCTTATGCTGATGATGTGTGATTGGCACTTAATGTATCAACAAGTGACTTTGAGGAGGAGAATGGTGTACCTGTAAAAAATTGCTATTCTGCCTGAAAAATAGTGTTTGCAGTACAGTGTTATTAGCAGCCTGTTAAGATTATACAAGTGTGATGCAGACCCATATTCCAACACTGGCACTGTGGGAAACAAAAGAATGAGGAGCTTTACTGTGTGATGCCATGATCTTCTGGGGAAAACCAAATCATCCTTGGATGATTCTGCTTCAGCTCAGCCATAGGCTATCAGGGCAGGTAAATGCTGAGAAGAAGCAATATCTCTGTATTTGGCAGCTGGCTTTAACACTATCAAACTTCCTCTAGGGGAATAGCAGTTTCTCCTTTTCCCACCAGTAACAAATTTAAGAGTGTGGAGGAAAATGCTATCATTATGTACTGCAGATAATTGAGACTAAAGCATAGAAATGAGAAACTTAGTCTGACACTTCACGTAGCCAAGGGTCCTGGTGTCCCAGGGGAGTTTTTATGAACAATTATCTATCAGAGAACACAGGAACAGCATGCAAAATCAGTCTCTGCTTTTCCTTACTTTCAATATATCATCCAAGCAGTTTACTAAGAAAGCAGGTGTTCTTCTATTTTCTCTCAACAGGTGAAGCCTAAAGTGAGGAATAAGTTATAATACAAACATTGCATTAGTTGGTCACTAGAGGATTAATTGTAAAAATCAATTATGTTTACCACCTAAAAAGATGGAAAAAACCTAAAAAACCTGTCCCAGAACAAAACTATATGAAACACTTTGGAAAGGAAAGAGGCAGTGAAGACAAGCATCAAGAGGTTCTGAGGTGAAAGGCAAAATAGTAAAACAGAAAAAAGGGAAGTCACCACATCTGAATGCTTATTCCAGGTTAGACCAAGATAGTAGATTTTGTAGTCTGAGCATGAGGCTTCCAGAGTCATTTGTAGACCAAAGGACCAGATCCTGCACTGGATCTCTTCCCAGATTTTCCCCTGCAACTTAGTGTGAGTCCTGGTTGTTTCTTGCTCCCTCTCCCTTTACCCACTGGCTTTCCCTTCACAGCAAGTGAAAGATTTCTCCTTTTTGTTTGTTGTGTTTCTAGAGTAATTTTTCTTTTTTCCCAGGCATAGCTCTTTTGATAAATTCTGCTTTGTAACAATGTCCAAATAAAGTTCCCAAGCATCATAATATTTGCTTTTAGGAAGTGTGATTTGTGTGGAGTTTTTTTGTATTTTACTGCAGTAGGTACCTACAAATACAGTGGAAGAAAATGAGATGTCAGGTTTTTTCTAAAGCTATTTGTCAGGTGAAAGATTTATTTCTCACAAAGATGGATAGCTGAATACACTTGTAAAAGTAAAACTGAATTCTGTGGGGACACTAAAGGCTGTCTGTGGCTCTCAGAAAATGGAATCTGGGAATAAAGTTTTTTGAAGGCCTCCACTCGTATTTTGGCTTCTGCTGAAAACTATACCTAATTGTGATATAGCTCTTAAAATGCATTTTCATGGGACTGCTGAAGTGTGAGGAGTTTTTTGAAGAGAATTGTGGAGAAAAGAGCATCTAGCTTTCACTTGTATAATATGAGCACATTGTGATGTTTGATAATGTGATGGCTTTGCTTGGATCATCTCCCTTGGGATGATGCTGAGCCAAAGTGAGGTCCTCTTTCCTTTTATGTGAGAATGGACAAACTACTAAAGATGAGGAAAAAAATAAGTCTCATATTGAAGAAGAAAAGCAAGTGGAAATAACTTCTCAAATGTCTTAAAAATTAGAGCAAGATAAGCAAGAGAGCCTTTGCAACTCCTTGCTTTATGGTGCTGCAGTGATGATGCAGTTGACTGCCATAGCCTTTAGGCACCACGTGCAGTCCTGCTCTGTCCTCCTCAGCTGCCTGTGCAATGCTCTGCAGTCTGGTCACCTGTGATAGCAGAAAAGATGGGCTGCCTGGAGTTGGCTTCTTTATTTCAAGTGCTTTGTACTATGTATGCCATTTATGGATATTGCTAGTAAAGCATACTAATAATTCATTGCACCTAAAGAAAAAGATTCTGAAACAAATATATACGAGAAAAAAACTTATATATTTTCATACTGCTGCTTTCAAGTCTTGGGTTTAGGGAACTTACAGCAGAATAGATGACATCTAAGGAGACAGATCACTTTTTGCATTAGAACCAAACTTAGGCGTAAGTTGGCATTACTGGTTTAATTATTTTTTGCATAGGATTTGTATTTATTGTTGATTTCTATTCTTACTGTTAGAAATACTTGATCTTCTCAGAATAAATAAATCTCATCTTAAATATGAATTCATTTTAAATATTTTTGTCTGGAAATAGCTATTGTTTTCTAGGGATCTATTTGTAATTTAGAAATGCTTGCCAGACAGCTCAGCCAATACATTTGCATGATTAGGTTGTTTGGGAGCTGCTCATTTTGAATTTTCATGGTGTGTGACTAGTGACCTAACTCATGCATTATTGCTTCTATTCCATTTTTCAGCAGCAAGCTTTTAAAAAGCAGGAGAACAAATAGCGGAAAGTTGATAATATGTATACAGAGCATGTTTTCAGGTGAACCTTGAGTGCCATCTTTGAAAAATTTTGGGCTCAATGTTTCTGTGAATAAACCCAGGTTCAAGAACAACTAACAGCAGAGGAAATGAATAAAGTTTCTTATATGTGTAAAACTTGCAGAGGTACCTGGGCAATTGCTTTCTGCAGATGTATGGTGAGATGGGGCATGTGAAATGCTTAATGTGTATCAGTTTTGTGTTTCAATATTCCCCATATACTTGTTACAGAAGTTGTGGAGCTCTTAATGACTGAAATTACTGGATTGAGTGTAGATTAGTGAATGTTAGGTTTTCCTTGTTTAATTCTGTCTAAAATTAAAGCACATTAAAATATTTTTCAGAGAAATAGAATTAAATAATCTCTAAAATTGCATGTTTACCTTCAAAACTCCTCAGGGACTGTTTAAAGATTTTTCTTTAAATAGCATCTGAAAAAGATGTGTTCATTACCTTTTGTTTTTCAAATTTGTTCTGTTATCTCAGGCAGGCCACACTGGCACCAAATTTTTATATCTCTGTGTAGTAGTCTGAGGAAGAAATGTTAGAATGAAACAAAATCTTTCCAACTGCTTAATAATGAGTTACTTCAGAGTCATCCCTATAATTGCTAGTAGATGCTGGCAGAGTGAAGTTGCAGTGGGAGTATTGTTTATCTGTTTGTTTGTTCTAACAATTAATTATATGTAAATTTAGAAAAATACAGTTTCTGTTTACTTTTAGCTAATATTTTTAAATAATACCCTAATGTTAATACAAGTGATCAGCAATGGACTTGTTTATAGGAGTTAATTGCTGCTAAGTGATTTATTTCAGGCAAAATTCTGTTTGTTGGCTTAAGCAACTGATGAAATTTGTGAAGAAAAAGTCTAACAGCTCAGTGTTAGTCTGGGCTTCTGATGGGTAACAAGTTTTAATGCCAGATTTGTCCCATCTGCTTTGAGCTAGTGTTATTACTGAGGTCAATGGATTAAAATATAAAAATGTAGAAACTGTGAACTGTACAGATTTTTGTCTCAATGGATTGCTTTTTGCAGATGTAAGAGGCCATATTTATTCTTAAGTCATGTTTATGGAACTTACTGAATATCATGGGGATAGTGCTGGATATACTTCAAGTAGGAATTAAAGCCATGTATTTTCATTGTCTGAAAAGGAAGACTCCCTTCCTTTCTCTAGTGTATTCTGTAAAGAAGTTTTAGACAAAGAAAATAATATCCATGCTGCATAGGTCTCAGTTTGCTCCCATTTGAGTCAATAGTAAATCTGTTACTGAGTTTAATGAGTGTCACCTGGGACAAAACAATGCTGAAAAAAATAAGTTTTTTAGGCAATTTAATAAGAAACTGTAATAACATATTGAAACAAAGCAATTATTTTGGTGGCCACAAATGGAAGTTACTGCTAATAAGTGCAGGTTTTAGAACGGGTTTATCCCACTTGTGCAAAATTAGGCATCTAATCAAGGGTAGTCATCTGGACCTTCCTTCTGATGCCATAATGAAGCTGAACACCCTGAGTCAGTCAAGAATAATTCTCCTTTCTTCATCCCAAGAAAATCCCCTTAGAGAAGTGTTGATGCTCTTTTGTTTAGCTGAAATCCTAATTTGTAAGTATGAAGAACTTAACTATAGTTAATGCAGTTGTGAGGTTGCAAAGGTCTGCAAGAATATTTAGACTGAAACTGATGTTTTAAGGCAATTACTACTGTAGAGTGAGGGGTGATGTTTTGCAAATAATGTTAATATTAACTATTTTCTTTTGTAAACCAAATAATTTCTTTACAAATAAATATTTCCATTATTCAGTGATTAGCCTATACAAAAATGAGGCGTATCTGAGAGAAAAACAAAATGAGCAGTAGAAGGCAGTGTTTGTCCTTACACTGTCCAGTGAGGACTTGGACCAGAGTGATGAGCACAGAAGGTTATGCTGAAAGGGAAAATGGATACTTTTACCCAAAGATTAGGAATAAATCTTGATGCATGTTGTGATTAACTCCAGCAGATTGCAGTAAGAACAGTAATTTGAAACGTGTGATACATTGAGCCAGACACTGATGCAAAGCAGAAGTAGGAGAGCATGATTTGCTTTTTCAGTAAAAGTGGAGTCAATTGGCATCAAATGCCCTTTAGCACTGGAGGTGCAGTCTGTCTGATAGTAACCTATAAGAAATAATTATTAGATAAAAATGGCAGTCACAACTTTGAAAATAAAATTATTATGTACAGTCAGACAGGATGAAGTGGCTCTTAGGAAACCATAGTGGGTAATATTTACAGTGGTCTTAACTCTCCTTCTCAATGCTGCTTCTGTCTGTGTGCATGTAAAAGTCCTATTCTTTTTACTGCCATTCATTACAGGATCCTGCAAAAAAAGAAGGTATAGTAAGGGAAATCCATTGTCTTGTTTTTAGTAATATCCTTATTTCTTCAGCAGTTTTGTATGTTTTTTTTACTGGTTCCTTTTTCTCTAAATATACAGGACCCTGTAATAAATGTCTGAGGAAAAAAATGCAGGCAATATTGAAAATGGCACAATTTTTTTTTTTTTTGGTTTAGAATTTCTTTTTCTCCTTGTTTAAAAGATCCTGTGGTCAAACTCTGCTGAGGTAAACAACACAACCCTGGACACAGCATACAAGTCGTGCAGTCAGCTTGTATTGATCTGTACCCATCCATCTATCACTTGTACTGTGTGTGATTTGTGTAACTCCAGGAACTGCAGGGGTGGTGCATTGTGAAGAGAAGGAAAAGCAGCCCCTTTTGTTTGTAGAGAATACAACGTTCAAGAGCAATGAAATGGCATGTTCAGCCTGTTCTGGAAACAGAAGGAATGTCTGATTCATTCAGTTTCTTGCACATCTATTTGAATGTACACTGAGTATTCCAGTTAGCACTCTCAGTTTGTGGTGGTGATTTTTCTGGTATAAAAGTTGGTCTTTGTTATGGATTTTCATCACAATTAGGAGGTTTCTTCTTTTTTTTTCTTCCCAGTGGCTGTTTTGAGGCTGGGTTATTCTCTACAATCTGTAAAATGTTTATTTCCTTCTGCATCTTCTCATAACTTCTCCATGTTCTTCACGTTGCTCACTTGTGTGGCAGTTCTTTTCTGTTCTTCGACTCATATGTCAACAGATTTGAAATTATGCAAGTATCTTACTTTAGCTTTGATCAATACCAGAAAAGGTAGAATTTTTTTCTTCCTTAGCAATATATCTGATGTCTTTCCAGTGGGGTTGTTTAGTGTTGCCCTAGCAGATCCTTTTAATTTTGAGCTCTGGTACACAGGAATTCTTTTAATGATGACAAGTGCCTTTGTGTTGATCTTTTATTGGTTTCCAATAAGATATTAGTTCAAAATTATTTGGATTCTCTGAATTTGTGACACTGATTTCATTTGGAAAGTCAGTGTCAGCAGAAGTTCTATTAAACTGGTGCTGCCGGTTATTCCCAAGTAACGCTGTAATTGCTGTCTGTGTCTCGTGTGCTACTTCTGTGAACTCTTTGTACAATACCTCATCAATGTACTGCCTGAATGCAAGGATGCATTTGGATTGGAAATATTCCCAGAATTCAGTTCCAGATGTTCCTTTCCCATCCTTGCAAAATGCTGATATTCTCCAACTGCACTGGGCTACAGCACAGATGCTGGTACTGCATTTCCTTAGAATTGGTGGCTGACAGAAGGCGGCAGGGCTGTTTCAGTAATGTTTGATTCCAAATTTTGCATTCTGTGCTGGTTCAAGCAGAATCATCTGAAAATGCAGTTTTACTAAAATCAAACTAATTATAGGATTATGTAAACAAGTCAAAATAGATGCTGAAAATGGTTTAATTTTGATGTCACTGAAATTTTTTTTTTTTTCCATCTTGATCCTTTTTTTGCTTTGGTTTCTATTCCAAAACTTTCATTAGTATACTACTCATTACACCTTCCACAGGTTTGATAGTGTAGATATATTCAATATATGAAATTCAGTAGGTTTTTCAGTGTTATTGATGTATAATGCCCCAATGTTAGAAAAAACTGATTTATATTAAAGTGTGTATTTTAAAAACTTCTGGTTCTAATTCAAGCAAAATGAAATTACGGCATGTACATATTTCTGGAAAATGTATATGGTTGTTTATGAGATTCATCATGGAATGTTACAGTATAAGGCCAGGAATGTTTCTGATTTAAGTGTTTATTCTGCTAGTTTGACATTGTGCCTGGTTTTAGGGAGCTTGTGACCATGTGTTAATGCACAGGTTGTTGTGAAGTCTTGGGTGAACTTGAAATGTTTGTCCTGGATTTTACTTTAATTTTGCATATATTCCTCCTTTGGAAAAAATACCTATTAGTCCAGCTGTCATGGAATTGGAGGAACAGTCAGTCACTATAAATGCTTTTCCATGTAGAATTAGTCTTACAATTAAGAATACCTTTAAAACACAGCTTTGAGACAATTAACAACTTGTAGAGAAAGTGAAAAGACATGAAAAAAAAAATTACTTTCAAGTAAGGCAGTGATTAATCATATCAGTGTTCCACTCTTATACCTATGCCTTCAATATTTGAAATTTTTTTTTTGGTGCTTCATTATTTGCTATTCAGTGTTCATAGTTTGTTTTTTCTCTTGTTTAAACCATTTTAGTCATTCAATAAGAGAACTAGAAACATTGTTTTTTAATTAAGCTGGCCAAACATTCCACACATATAAAAGAGTAGTACGGTATGAGGTAAGATTTTTCCAAACATCCCAAGGACTCAAAATTGTTGACATAAAATATTCAGCAAATGCTTGCAGGTAATGAGTGTTTGAATAAAATGATGGTCATTTCCCAGAGAATTTGTGATAAGAGAGGGGACTAAAGTCACAAGAATAGGATTTGCAATGAATAATTCAGTTGAAGCAGAGCAAACATTTGAACGTTCAGTTTCCTTCATGTTTCATAAATTTCACATCCAATCATTTATTTGCCAAAAGTTATTCTCTTCTAATTAGTTTTCTAGAAATCTGAAGTCTTATCAATTTCACAAACTTAAAATTTACATAGTCCTTTTTTTTTTCTTTGAAGTTGGTTCTGTGTTTTCATAAGTAGGAAAACGTGATTTAATTTGTCCTAATGAGGAGAAGAGCTATTTACACATCTGCAGGAGGAATTGCTGAACACATTAAATAGTAAACTCTAGAAATTCTGGTACCTAGGTGTCTTATTAAACTTGTTTTCTGTCTTTTGATATTTTTGCTTTTGTTGAATAGCAATACTTTGTCTTAGCTTTTTTTTTTTTTTTGCAGGAAGAGGAGGTTACACTAGGGGTGATGTTAAAATGATAAATTCCTTTTAATTTTTATTGCTGGTAGTGAATTACTTGACAGCAAATAGAGACAGTTCTGTTTCATGGGGGACACAATGTATTCTGTTTTTTTCCACTCTTAAGCTTACAAATTACCCATAAAGAAATTAATTCATTTGTATTTTTATTTGTTTTCAAAATAGTTTTTGATCTTCAGACAAGGATGCAGTGTTCTTAGACTTCCTAAAAATATGTTTGATACCAGCAACATCTGTGGAATGGGAGTTTGCCTCATAAAAGGCAGGATTCTGGTGAAAATTCTTTCAGGACATGTTCAAAATTAACTTTCAAAAATAAGTTGCCATAGTTTATTTCTAATATATTGTCATTGTTGCTTCTGCCCCTTTTCCATTTACTCACAGAGAGAAACATGGATGTAGCTGGTGAGAATTCCAGGCTGCCTGGGAAGTTGTTTGATGTAAACTTCAAATTAGGCTGTTGGCATCTGAATAGCTTTAGATTAAAAGATATGAGTTTGGTTTAAGTATGACACCAGTTTATCAGCAGAAAGTGATTGAACTTCTTTCTGTCAGATTTTTAATAAGATTGCAATGATAAAATGGAGAAGACAATGACATTATTGTATGATGAGGCATAGAAGCTTGAGGCAGCTTTACAAAACTTGTTGCTGTAATTAGTTTAACCATAAATGTCATAAAGCCCTGTTGTGTGTGTGTTGTATGGCAGACTGTACAAATCAAATTGTAGAGATGGTGGCTTCACAACTATTACCTTCAGCTTCTTCCCCATAACATCATTTCAATTAGCACGAGGTAAGCAGCTACTGCCCTAGCTTGCAGAATTATATTATTTCTTTGGTTTCTTTTCTATGGACACAAAATTGCTTAAATTATCCCCTCCAACTGCAGCAATGGCAAGAAAGGTGCTCAGGCTGTGCCTCTGTAGCGTTTGTCAGATACCTCTTCAGGAAAAACCAAGATGCCAGAAAGGCATCAGTCATGAGGAGCCAACAGCAGCAAAGGCAAATTAATTACCTGTAATCACCTGTTAGAAGACAAGAGAATGGTGTAGCAATTTTAGTTAACAAAAATATCAGACTTGCTTCCTGCCTCCAAACTTTTCAAAGCTTGAAAATATAAATTTCTGCTGCTCTTCCCCACTGTGATTGTCAGTTGAATTTTGTGGGATTTTTGGAACAGAGCACTTGGGCTGATGGGGAGATGGATCAGCTGAGGAAATACTGGTGTAAGGAATACTCAAATTTTCATAGCAATAGCTTTCCTAATGTGTTTCACTTAATATTAGGTCTATTTCTCTTGTATAATCATGCAAAAATAAGAAATTTATAGAAATTAAGCAGCTTCAAATTTGATGACTAAAGGATAGGCTCCAGCTAGAGCTGGCCCTCATCCTCTAATTAGCCCAGTTATGATGAGTCACTGCTGCTCAGATAAATCAATACATAGAATATTGTTATACAGGGTTAAAACCAATTATTTTCTTCAGAATGTGTCCCCTGTAATTTCTACAGATTTGTCTGCATGCTTTTCAGGGCTGTGTGTTGAGAGTCTTGATGTTTTCTAGTTGCATACCAAGACAGCTTGTCACTTTGGCCAAAGGTCTAAAATGACATCTTGTAGAAGCAATTCCAGTTGAACTCACTGAACATTAAAATCTACTCAGCTGTTCATGAAAGGAGTTCAAGTTTTTCCACAAGATGGAGTCTGATTGGAAAAGTCAATGATGGTATCAGGAAGGTTTCTATTTGCTGCAGCAGATTTTGGGTTAGGCATTCTGCGTGCAGGCATTTTAATGAAGAATTTTTTTTGTCTGTCCCTTGCCAGTGGGTAGGGGATACTTGAGCTGCATCATATATTTAGAAGTCATTGATACATGCCTGATAACACAAATTTAAATTTTGCCAGATACAGACCGTGAAATCTTTAAACCACTTGCTATTTACAAAGCTTTGCTTTTGGAGACAATAGGGACTACTGGGTATACCAGCATGGTTTGTGAATATTGAAGTAAAAACCTTTGACGTCTGTTTTGCCTGAGGGCTTGGGAAAAAACAGATAAGGATATCTTGGACCAGCAAACTGAGATAAGGTGAAGTAAATTCCTTGATCCTCAGGGAAGATAATTAGTCAATGTCTAATCCCCCAAAAGAACTCTCCTTATTAATAATGCTATATCATATACCAGTTTGTCCCTTATCTAATGTGACTGGCTGATTACTAAAATCCTCCATTTTTCTCTGGCTTTTGCTTCCTGAATAACCAAATCACCAGGTTCGATTGGCTCCTATTTGCACTTCATTGCCCCTTGACAGTAAACATGCTGTAAAAACGAGCTGCCTCAGGTTCTTTTCAATCTCCAAAGGGAGAAGGAGCAAATGCATACATAATTCCTTTAATTTTTTAGTATTGTTTTCCATGCAACATAGTGTTTAATTTTGAGTTTAAGACCATTTTTTCAGTAAGCTAATGTCAAGGTTACAATAATACACTTTTTGTAGTCAGAAGGCATAGAGAAATCCATCAGTGTTTCAAATCCATTTCTGTTACTGTTCAAATTGTCTTCCAAAAGTGCAAGGTAATTAAAAGACTAAAACATGGCTAAGAAGGAAATGGCTTTATTTGCATGCAGTATTTCATTTAGGTGAAAGTTAACTCAAAACAAGTTAAACAATGAGCAAACTCTGCTGGAAATGTATTTGGTTTCTTCCCTTCATTTTAGGGGGCACAAATGCATCAAGAAAGTGAGTAATATTACCAGTCTGGATGTATTCTCTTTGAAATGATCCTTTTTGGTGCCTGTCTGTACTTATTTTCTGTTTGTTAATTTAGTCTTAATATAAAGATAGAGATCAAATATCAAACACAAAAAAACCCCCAAACCCCAATATAGTATGATGTTTTAAACTCAGCACCTTTTCTATGTTTAAAATATCTTTTTTTGGAACTGGTTTGATTTATGTGTAAGCTAGCTGGAAGACTCATTAAGCACAATATATTCAGATCCAGCTATTGTCCTTGACTTTCCTTCTGAATGCAGCAGAAATATTTGTGCCAAGGGCACAAAGAGAGAGAAAGGGTTATCCCAAAATAAATGCTACATGAGGGGTAGGGACCTGCAAAGGGCCAGCCCTCTCTGTGAGCTGCCTGGATTCCTGCAGGGAAAGGACTTGTCCTCTGGCCCTGAAGACAGGTATCCTGATGGGTGTGCAAGGGGCTTTCCAGCTCCCTATCCTTGAGACTAACTCTGCTCTTCTGACTAGGCACTCTGGCCAAAACCAGGGAAATCCTCGCTTTGATGTTATTTTTAAAAGATACAAAATGCCATTTTTTATCAAATTGCCAAATGGCAGAGAGGAACGCCTCAGTGACTCAAGCAGCTCAAATTTATATAGACACAACTGAGTTTTAAAATGCTATCAGTACAGAAATGTAGCAGGCAATTCTGAGTATTGAGAGGTGAGAAATACTGTGCTTTTACCATTCTTGATTTCCTTAAATCACAGAATGGGAGGCAGGGTTCTCTGGGTTAATTATGCAAAAGGTAGAAGGGAAATTAAAAACAATCTCTTTGGGGCCTATTAAAGAAAGAGGGCAGGGAATACCAGAGGCTAATGAGATTGCTGTAGTGTTGGGAAAGGAGCAGAGGATAGCTCTGATAGGAACTGGCAATATGAGAGCAGAAACAGTTCTTGAATATTTCAAGGCTGCAGTGCTCACTCTGGGGAAAACACTCAAAAAGCTAATGGAAACAGTAATTCATTAATATTTTATTTAAGATATTTATGCAAGTCGTGTGTTTTTAAGTATTTCCAGGCCGCCTCAATGAGATGGGAATATAATGAGGCAGAAGAATTGAGGAGCAATAACATATCTGAAGCAAGTTTGCTAATTGAGTTTGATCCAGATTGGCCACTTCAAGCCGTATCAAGTGAATGGGTACTTGCTGTAGTGCTTTTTCTTGTTAGGGCTTGTTGCAGCATGGGAAATCCCTGCACCTCATACCCAGGTCATCCCACTGTCCAGAGAAGGGAAGAACTGTGAGATTCTTGTCACACAAGGTGCTTCTGAGGTGTATTTTGACTGAAGTTAACAATTCAGGACCCTTTGGAGAAGATTGTTCTTAATTGTCAGTAATGAAAATGGGGAAACCCATCTACAGCAAAATGAGTTTGTGAAGTGCTCTGTGCTTTGCAGTTGCCTGCATGTGAGACCCCAGTAAGGTTAATATTAAGGAATGAATGAACAGGAGACCTGAGTTAGAAAGAGGAGCTGTGCGCTTTTCCCCTGTTCTGCTTGTCTCTTCTGCTTTAGAGCAAACTGTCATAATAATGGCATGGTACATGCACAGCCTTATGTTAACAGCTTTCTGGAGATGATATTCTATTCCCTTTGGGCAGCCTGCATGCCAGCATTTGACATATGCACAAAGAAAGGAACTGAGAAAGGGAGAGTGGGTAGTTCTGTGATCAGCAAGTAGCTGGGAAACTACAAGACAGCAGACTATTTCATGCAGCTTACTGATAACTTGATATTTTTTCACTCTTTTCATTGAAAAGATAACCTATTATACATAAAATCCTTTAAAAAAACATTATTAAATAAAAGGAATTGACCAAAAAAACCCCAAACCCTAACCAATCAGACAAAACCCCCAAAATCTCACCTTAAGCCAAACCAGTAACAACAACAAAAAGGCAAACCCCCAACCCTTCCCTCCCCTTTTCCCCCCTGAAAAACTAAGCCTACCTGAGACTGTATGCTACCTGCTTGTTTTGGGGAGTGTTTGACCTCACTGGAGGTGAGCTGAGGTTTGGAAAAGCCTTCTGAGAGGTGTGAGGGATACTTGAGGCTGCCCTGAGTGCCCAGCACAGAGGGGAGGCTCTCAGAGCTGCACTGCAGGGCACAGGAGAATAGTGTTGGCCACAGAGCAGTCTGCAGAACCTGAATCACCCAGAGCTCTGAGCAGCCTGCCTGAGAGCTCTGTACACCACAGAGCTCGTGTACGCAGTACCCTGGTAGATAATTCATTACCATTATTTTTCCTTATAGATATCAGTAAATCCAGATTTGCAGAGGCTTTCAGATTTCTGATGTGTTCTGTTCCAGTGGGGGCTGTGTACCTTCACATGCCTTGAAAAGGCTCATGTTGTATGTGTGTGCTACATTTCTTTTTTAACTCAGCAAGCCAAGATATACATTTTGGCATAGCAGGTATGCTTAAATGTCTTAAATGCTATTTATCAGAATGTTAAGTGGCTCCTAATATATTTTCTTAATTTTCTTATATTTGTGTGTTTTTATGCTATAGTTGAACAAGACCTCAGCAGCTGCAACTGCTCTTTGTCCTGAACTAAACTGTTGGCTCAATTTTACCTTGTCTAACCAAACTGAAAGGAGAATGAGTGCAATAAATCCTCACACAATTCAACCATTCTTAATTCAACGGGAAATATACTCTTTCAGAATAAATTTAAGGAAAAAAAAAGAAAATTCCAACATATTTAGCAGAGGTTTCTGTCATCATCTGTAATGCAGAGGACAGAGGTTTTTGAGAGCTTAAAGTCCAAAATATTTATTCTTTTAGTGTTTGGTTTATCTTGTTGTTAAGAATTTCCTTTACCAACAGAAGTATACTGTCTTCTTTGTGTAGATTGATTCTGAGAAATTTAATGTTTCCAGAAATAATAGGAATTAACAAAAAAATAAAGGGGGGATGTTGTCCATCATGGGGTAGCAACAGCTGACTGTCATAAAAAACATACATGACAAGCTTTATGTGCTACTCAGGGTTGTGTGTTTCAGTGAGATTTGAAGTGCTGTTGTTTTGCTGTTTCGGTCTGGATTTTTCCTAATAGTCCTGACTTTCAAGATCAAATGTAACTAACTCCGAATAGAGTGCAAAAATAACTGTAAGAGTTTGGAGTATAGCAGCACCTCTGGATTAGAGTTGCAAATGTAGTAAAAGAAGTGTCCTGGTAGAGTTTTAGTAGTCAGGCTCTGCTCTGGCAGCTCATAAGGAAAGGCAATAATGCAGAAGTGAAGCTGTGTAATTGCAGTTGCCATGGGAACAAGCCTTGGGTTTTGAAGTTCCCTGAGTTCTGTGGATTGAAATTTCTGTCTCAGCAGTGTATCAATATACTATTTTGAATAACATCTTTTTAAATTGTGTCCCTGAAGATGTTAAAATTGTCATGGACATTATTCAACATAAAATAACATCCTCTGCAATAATTCTTATTAACACACAGTTGTATGCATTAACAGTTAATCTACCTGGAAGCAAAAAATTCCACTGACACTTTTATTTAAATTTTTTGTTTATTATTTTAAATTTCTTTTTGTAAAATTGATTTTTAATCAATTTTATTTTTATAATGAGCGTTAAATTCTAAGAATTGACTGACTTGGTATTTCTTGCAGAGCAGCTTAAGCTGTTATTTTAAAGACTTCAGGGAAAATGAACCATTTTCTCCGTGTAAAGCAACTAAGAAATATGTTTTAAATACAATTCAGAGGAAATTTTTTCATGTGGTTGTTCCTGAAAGTAAAGACATGAATTTTCAATTTTTAGTTTCTGAGCTTTTCATTAAGGATTGAAGGTCAGATTCTTAAAGTAGAACCTGTTTCCTAAATTCTGTTTACCCACAACTTTGGCCAAATTTTCCAGATTAAATCTGGGTACTTCTTAATGGTCATCATATGAAAAATGAAATGTCATCATGTGGGAATTTCCATCAGAATTTTTAGAGACCATTCTTAAAAAGAAGCCTATTTGAAGAGACACTTGTGATTTTTGTTCTTTGTGCCAAATCTCTTCTTTAGAGGCTTGAGTTGATCCTTGATGAGGCATCAGTTGGTGCTGTTGGCAGAAACACATGCGCTGAAATATGAGAGCTTGCTGGGTGAGCCCTTCATCCAGGAACTGCAAATTTCATTAGCTGTGGTTCCACTCTGCATTAATGGGGGTGACAGCTTGTCCTGTGTCACTGCATTAACAAGGTGACCTTCACAAAACCTTTCTTAATTTATTGGAGACAGAAATAATGTAAATATAATCCATTAGAAGTAATTATGTGTGTGCTTTCTCCCTTGCTTTGCATCATGGGAAGGTGTACATAACACAAGGTAATAGCACAATGCAGATAAAAATGAGGAAGTTATGGGGTGCTTGAGCATCTTACTCTCTCTGATTGCCATGCTGTCTTCCCCAAGGCAACTACATTATTTCTTCATTGTTATTGCAAAAGGAAGTTAGAAATACCAGGGGATAATCACCAGGAGAAATAAAAGTCAAAGAGCATGCAGGAGATAATGCAATCCTGCACAGTGGGGGGACGGGAGGATGTGATGGCAACAGCAGATGCCATTTCTTGGTATGTACAGCAGAACCACTGAGCTGAGCTCCTGCCATTGTTCTGAAGGCAAAGACAGCCCCTGGGCTTTCCCTCTTCCTTCCTAAGGAAAACCTGGGCTGAAGGTGGACAGTAGTCTGCAAGTTGCCACTGAGTCTAGTTTGAAAATAATCAGCAGGGGTTTTGTGACATTTAGTGCTTAGAAATTCAGCAAACTGCCAAAACAATGGTAATAGCTTCGATAACTTTGGAGGCTTTAATTTGCCAAAAGGAAATACACCTGGACAGTCATATCCAGCTGCAGCACAGCCCTCCCTCAGCAGTTAGGCTTCTTATCAAAGTCTGATGTCAGGACACAACAATATGATAAATTGTATTTTTTTAATGGCAAAAAAGCCTGGCCAAAATTATTTTCATAATTTCCTAGCAGCAACTTATGGCCCAGGTGAAGTAACAGGTAGGTGGAGATATAAACTCTACAGATATGTGAATTTCAGTGCAGTAATATGAGGGGTAAGATGCTGCTCAGCATGTGTAATTTAGAATTAGGCATCTGAGGTGTGGCAAACAACACTTGGAAATATTTTTTAAAAAGTGCTGCTTGGACACTTCAAAAATTGCATTTTGAAAAGAAAACCAATTTTCTGTAGAAGTACTCAAGCTTGGCATGTTTTTATGAACTCCAGCTTTTTCTCTATTGACCATGATTAGAAATACTGCAATTCTCTGGTAGGCCTGATGAAGGGAACTGGACTGGGTGTGGAAAAGGATATTTCCTACCTGAGTTAAGAAAGAACAATAGGTCTAATAGTGCTCACATTTCATCTCTCTTGGAGGCTCACCCCCATGAGCTTCCTTGAGGCTATACTGGGCCATACGAGAAAAATGAAGCTCCTGGATCCTTCTTCATAGCTTTGAAATCTAATCCCTGCTGTGGGAATTCAGCCCAGCAGAGGCTGTGCTCTATTCATTACTCAGTCACTAGTTTTGTAATGGTAGAGCAGGGGTAAACTAGCATAGGCTGCAGTCTTCATAAAATATTATCCAATCCTCTACAAAGGATTACCAAGAGAAACTCTAATTTCTGGAGTTGCTATAAAGCACTGTGGAAGTGGTCCAAACCTGTATAACTAAAATGCTAGTGGTAATTTCTGTGCTAGTGCTTTTCCACCTGGGAATGTTTTTGAAACATTTCTTCTGGTTTATTTCAGTGTCTCTTCAAGAGTCTGAAACAAGCTGGGGGCCATTGCACATAATCACAAATCCCAGTTGGCGTTTTCATAAAGAAATTGCAGCAGCTCTGTCTGGGGTGAAGTGCTGCCTTTTCACTGTGATCTGCCATTTTTAAACAACTGTATTCTAGAGATCAGTGTAAGAAAGCACTCACCATATAACCCTTTATCATGCTGTTTTTCAAAACCAAATCTGCATGTCCAGGACTGCTAAATTATACCCATAGGGTGTGTTAAAAACAAGAGTCTGGTAACTGGTCTAATTGGACAGGTAAGGTTGCTTATTGGTAGAATAAATCCCTATGCAGAACAAAGATAGGTTAGCTGTCTGCACTGTTCTTCCTTCTCAGGGTATGCTGGATTGTAGCAGCCTTTGGCAGGCGTAATTTCCCTGGCTTTTGCAGAAAAAGTGGAATTTAGAATAGCTTTGAAGCTATTCTAATTTACATCAGAGAATTAGTATGTTCAATGTGTCCCCGCAAGGTTTTTTGTTAGGTCAAAAAAAATGCTCTTTTCCCAACCTCTGAGTAAAACCTTATTAAAAATACAATAATTTGGATCTTTTTGGTTTGATCATAATGAATCTATTCCAGAAAATGTAAAATTCCTTAAAAAAAAAAAATCTTCATCCTCAAGCATTGTTCTTTCACTTCCTTTTTTCCAACTCAAATACTTCAAGGTCTCTGCATGAATGGAGTATGTTGGAGAGTTGGAAAATGGATTTATTGCCATGGTCCCCCTTACTGTAAGAGTCAGATGGGACCAACCCAGTTTTTTTGTTTGCAGTTTGGGTTCTGTGCTTGTACCTTCAAACACATCCGAGAGGTGATGAAACCCTGACCTCCATTCTGCAGATTGTGTGCACTCTTGCAAGCATGACCGGGGATGAGACTGCCCCTGAAATTTTTTTCCTTTGCTGTGCAAATGGCAGTTTGTTTTTGCTTTCTGGTGGTGTCTATAACACCAAGGAAAGACTTTGGTTTTCAGTGCCCTGTGGATTTTTGGAATGTCTTTGAATGAGCTCAGCATATCAGAATTTCTTTTACTATGGGCATCCATATTGGAGTAGATGGGGTTGCTAAGGATTTTCTAACCTATAAGACATCTTACACCATAGATGTATTTGTGGTCAAGTATGGCTTTAGTTGTGCCTGTGACTTCAGTAGCTGAGATACTTGTATAGGATTTAGTAACAGAGGAGACCTGAGTGATGGCTGTAGCCCCATTAATTTTGGACGAATTATGCCATAAAGCACATGGACTGCTGGGTGATTTTGTGTTTCAGCAAAGAGAAGTACTGAAAGGAGAAAAAGCCAACAGACAACATATCTGATCATATCTTCTATCCCTATTTTAATCTCTTTGTGGAACTTTGTAGCTGAAAGCATCTACAGAATTTTCATGCCAAGTGGTTTCTCTTTTTGCCAGCATCATATTTTTAGCACATTTTAAAATTTTGTAATTTTTGTATCATTCTGAAGAATGTCAAACACCGCATTAGAAACCCATTATTTACATGTTTCTGCTGATGTTGTGTGAAAGTGTTTTTCAACTTCTTTAACTTGCTTGTAAACAAGTATTTTTATCAACATTAGACTGCTGTTTGTCATGTCGAGTTGCCCCTGCCTTTCCATCCATTTCTGTGCCTGCAGTATTCATGGAAAATTAACTATTGAACAAGCAATTAGTCTTGGGTGTCTTCATTCACTCCACTTGTGCAGGGCATCCAGAAAAAGAAAAAGCAGCAGAGCTTGGAAAAACTTGTGTGTTGAAGAGATGAGAGATCCTCTCACCTTCCTCTGTCTAGGGTGAGACATTGTGCTGACCAGTCTCTCTCAGGCAGCTTTTTATAATGGAAATAATGGTATAATGGAACAATAATGGTATAATGGAAACTATATACACAGTATGTTATGCTGAAGAACTGAATCAACTTTTCTTTGACATATGCTATGAGAAGGTCTGATGTACCATCTACTTTTATTATATTTTTACACCATTTAAAAAGCAAACTCATTATTTGATCAGCTTTACAAATTGTGTTATAAAGGACCATAAGTTAAGAAATCTGAGGGTATATTGTAGAGCATTTAAAATCAAATTTCAGTGCCATTTTGCAACATTTGATTGAGAAATATTGTTAACAGACAAATGTTGCTGAAGCTCAAGGCAGCTACAGCAGCCAGGGTCTGGAGATCACACAGAACCTGACTCTTACACCTGCTCATATCTCTAGCTGCTGTGCTGGGAGGAACCTGAACCACCAAGAAGCCCCTACCCCTAGTGTAGATCTGTAACTTCTTTTAGCAAATGTGTAGATATGGTGTTGTCCACTTAATTGAGTGCCGAATTAGGAGTTTCTCATCCTTCTTACTCTGTTTCTTGTCTGAGATCTGTCTTTGTAAAAATCCCATAACAAGCTACTCCTTTCCTTTCATGCTTGTGCAGTGAGGGTGAACTGAAATAAATTCCATACACTGCAGTAGTAGTTTTGTGTTTCCTTCATACTTTCTTCCTTTCAGCTTGTCCAAAATTAAAATAGAGAGGAGTGAGACAGTAGCATTGTACCCTCCTGCTAGTTATCTGCCAATTCTCATCCTGCCTGCAAGGGAATATGCAAAAGGGAGCCCAGATGACTCTAAGGCTTCTCCTCCTGGTCCAGTTCCTGCCCACCCCCTGCTCACAGCTAGTGTGCACACAGGTCTGGTACGGCCTCTTGCTCTCCTGTCAGGCCACTTCATTGCAGAGGGAGGCATTGTTACCTTAGAAACAGATAACCTTTCTCTTTATGGAGACCTCTTTGACCCTGGAGATAAGTATGTAGAATATTGTGCCAGTATAATACTAACTCAGAAAATATATTCCTAAGACACAAACACAGCTCTAACATCTTGGACTTTGTGTTGCTTCTGTAGTTTGGAAATTCTTACAACAGCCTCCAGTTTTTGGACTCAAAATTGTTTGGGTGTGTAATACAACCTGACTGGTACTTCAGTTTATTTGTGGTATAATGTCATTTATTATTTATTTAAATGCTATTTTAAAGGTTCTAGGGTTGGGATTGCAAGTTAGGGATGTCTTTTCATGGTCTGAAATTATTGCTTCCTAAACATTTCAGGAGGAAGAGCAAGGATATTTTCTGGCTCATTGACTCTGTGCTTGCATTATATTCAGTACTACTTTCCACAGCTAAGATATCAAATATGTTTTGATTAAACACCTCATTAGAAATAAATGAATTGTATACTTGGTACTAGAACTGATTCTTGGATTCAGTTGAAGAATAAAGCTGTCATCATGTAGACAGATACCCAAAAGCAGAGAAAACAAATCTATTGGTGTAGTATGTGTGTGTTGCTGTAATATCATTGCAGCACTAATTATTTCTAATCCTCAGTAATAAAATTGCATCTCAGTAAGGAGCTAGTCTACAGACTATATATATAAACTGGATAAATGATATATAACTATAGAAATTCAAACAAATTTGAATCAAAAGGATCATAAATTTAAATTGAATAGATTGGCCCCATGTGCCTGCAATTTATTGATTAAAGAAGCAGGCAATCTACACTGAAGACCTAATGAAATGCTTAGTATAGTAAACAATTTTTATTGCCTGAATTCAAGGAAATGGTTAGAATATTTTAGGAACATTCATTAAAATGTTTTTTCAGAAGGATATCTCTTCTAAATTAAAAACTTTGGTCCTGTCTTTGCCAGAATATATAAACAAGTGTAATATATAAACAAGCATACTATATTGAAATTATTGAGAGGTGATGTTTCCTGAAAAAATGTTGAAGATGCAGTGTTTACATTCTCAAAACTAAGAAGCCTGTCCAGTAAAGCTCTGTAAACTCAGATAATTTCAGACAGGCAGAGTCTAAGCTTTACAAAAGAGTGGAAGTACTAATGAGCATTGTCCTATTTCACACAGTGGTGGCAGAGGGAACAAAATCCCCACAAGAATTTTAACATCTAACTTTCAATTAAAACCACTTGTTATCTGGGAGGCTTTGTCATATCGGAGCAGACAGAAGCATATGTTAATCTGAAATTTGATTAAGCCTAGTTCTCAGCAGTGATTTTGAAGATATCCAGAAGACGTAAATGTGAACCTAAGATGTGTTTGGTATGCTTTCAGAACATCTGCAAGCAACATTCTCTTGTGCTTTTTTTAGCATTTGCATGTGGTCTTTGTAATCCCTGTGCGTAACACAGAATCAGCACTCACCAGTCCAATACCTGTACAGACCAGCATAACCTGGAGGTGGTGTAAGAACATCATAGCTGGGGTGGAGGGGCAAGCTTAAAGCTGCAACCCCAGTGTTGCAGAGGCTTGTAGAAGTGCCTGAGCTCTGGATTCTGCACCTGCTCTGATTGCAGACCCAGGGGCACTCCTGGATGTTGTCTCCATTCACCCCCTTCAGAACTGGCCGCTGCCTAAGCACTGTGGCCTTAAGAAATTTGGGAGGAAAGGATGGGTCAGAATCCAACTCTGCCTTGATTTTACCCATATGTCTGCTTTATGAATAGCAACAGTGGATTAAATGCAGAAATACAATCAGTTCAATCTATTTGAATTCAGCCCAAATGTAATAAAATAGGTGCAAATGGAAACCATTGCTTCACTTATCAAACTCCATTACACAGTCACAATGTTTCAGCATATTGCTGATCTTTTTAAGTGCTTTATCAAATATTTAGCTGTGACATATTCTATAATAAATTGTTAATGTTCATCTTTAGCTGTCATTCGTTACTGGCTTTTTGAGAACCTCCCATCTTAGTGTTAGTCAATTTATTATCCAAAAATTCTTTATACTTTCGAAATAAAATACATATCTATAAAAAAATCAAATCAACATGCTGTTGGCAATGCACATCTTAATCTGCTCCCAAGATGGAGGAGCTTTTCTCCTTATAAATTCAGAAAGATAAGTAATTGAAAACCTTTTGTAACAAAAATCCCATCACTTTAGAGCTGATAGCCCAGGTACAAACCTTCAGCCTGATTTGATTTGAAACTGTCCAATAGCAAATGTATAAAACTGGGGGCAAGGTTGTTATAAGCTTACAGAGCATTGTTTGAGCTCTTGTCCAAGTAATGTTGAAAAATAAAGGTGTTTTTTTCCCCCCTGTTTTTTGCATTTATCTGTAAAATATTGCTTTTGGAGTAACTGCAAAGTGAAGACAATTATTCTGTAATGCCCTTTATTTTCTAGATGAATGCAGGGCTAGGATTCATAGCTGTTTCACTCAATTACTGCTTTCAACCATGTTTTTACCAGGATATTGCTTTTTGGGCACTTAAGAAAACGGAATAAAATTGGATTTTATGTAAGATGAACCATAAAGAGAAAAACCACTCCACCAGCACAGGGTTATCGGCCTTCAAAACCATAAATTGTCAGCTTAACACTTGCTGTCTCAAGAAGGTTCTGCTATTTTAAATTTTTTTTAGTATCAGGAAAAGGAGGTGTATGAAAAAGTAGCATAATCCATGAGAAACTTATTAAACAGTGTAGTAATTGTTTTTTATATGTTTCAAAACACACATGTGCCTCTAATTTTAGAAAAAAATGAATATAATTGTTCCAAGCACAGCAGAATCACTTTTGATGTACTATTGGCCAAAGAAAAAAAAAAAGAAAAAGAAAATTTATATATTCTGCAACTACTTCTAGAAGAATTTATTTCTGCTGTGGAGGTTATGAACTCACTAAAATATTTTTTTACTCTCTCTCTTTTTGCACATTATCAAATGGGAAACAGCTATATCAGCCTTGAATCTTCTTAAGGGGCAAGTTGATGGAATTTTTTGCTGCTGCCTTTAGTGAACTCTGTACCTTTTTCATGCCTATTAATTTTTTTAATTAACTCATTCACTTCAAAACATGTAAGAGTTGAATACATATTTAGTTTATTCAAATCACATGAGGATGGATGAGGATTGGAAGTTAAAGAAACTGGTCTTCTTAATAAGAATATTTACCATAGCCTGACTCTTCTTTTGCAGTTTAAGGTTGTTACTTGTCCTTCCCACAAAGAACTTGGAGCAGAGTTTGCTTCTGTCTTCTTCACTGCAGTCTCGTAATCACCTATCACCATCTGATTCCTCAAGTTTTTATTCTCCCATGCAGCAAAGAAACCAAACTCTTTCAAGAAGAGGCCAGATTTTCCAGATTTCAGATGATGTGATGGTCTGGACTTTGCCCTGTTATTTCTCATCTTCCTTGAACAGGATGCTACAAATTAGATTCAGCATTAGAGCCCATGTGCTGCGTTCCCAGAGCTTGTAAATTTGGTTCTCGTATTTGTCTAACACCTCTACTTGTATGTGACTGGTATCAACGTGCACATTAGTACGGTTGATTAATTTTTTTTCACAGCAGGGGAGTTTTTAATATTTCTTTTCATTTGTAGAATAACACTATAGACTTTCTTCTTTCAGAACTGCCATCACTATCCTTCATTTTCCTAGTAGACTGAAAATACTTAATCCTCACATTTATTGCACTATATTGCTTATATTTCATACTTCCCCCTCCAAGAATAGAAGAAGCATTTTATAATGCAAAAAAGGTTAGAGCTGAGGCATCTAAACAGCCTTGTCTTCCTTAGGGAGGTTTTGTTCCTTAGGCACAATAGGCATGGGTACTGTGTGCCTAAACTCCTTTCTGGGCTTGGGTGAATGGAAAGCAGTGTAAGAGAGTTTGGTGGCTCTTAATAACTGATAGTTCAGGCACATTTTGAACTGTGCCAGTATATTTATTTTCCTTTCATTCTCTGATAATTATTTTCCCTTAATGAGTAGCAAAATACATAATGTCCTAAGTGTGAACAGTTCTCATTTTCACAGTTTCTTGATGTTTTCAATAGTTTCACAATACCTTTCAGGGGGCCTGTCCCCAAAACACAGCCACAAGAAGACAACTTGACAAACATGTGTGCCCTGAACCTTGTACTGGTGCAGATGGGGGTCAGTTAAGCTCAGCTGTCCTTAGGCAGGAAACTGCAACACCAAAGTTAAGATTAGAGCCCCCTGTAGTTATCCTGAGGGATTAGATGAGTTCCTAAAGCTGAAGAATTCAGGACTGCCACATCTCTAGGTTAATCATTTTGGTTGGGTACTTAAAGAGGTGGGATGGTGACTCTGCTTTAGGCAGAGCTGACTAAAACTGTCTCACTTTAACGAGGTCCTATCCAGCTGCATTCAGATTTGGCAGTGCTTGACCTCTTTGAATTAACCTGTATGCATGGAATCCAGGGCCAGGAGTTGTTCTGCTTGTCCTAAAGGGACAAAGTCTGCCAGAGGTGCCTTATATATGTCATAAAGCTTTCTAGCAATGATTGCTGTAAATGAGAAGTGCTATGCCAAAGGCTGCTTTCAGCACAGTGCCTACCAGCTAGTGCTAACAACATGTCCAATTCACTTCAGACAGAGCTCAACTGTCTTGGTAGTAAAGTTGGCTGATATTACTAGTTTTAATTATTTTAAATTTGTCTACAAGGAAATGTCAATGCAAACTGGCTTCAGTAGATATTTGAAACCATTGTTAAAAAATTTTACTTTTAAATCATTCTCATTGACTCTGAGAAATGTCAGTAGTTGGACAGATTTTGATTAAGTGTCACACATGATCACTCTTGTGAGCATATCAAAATTTAGAGCTTTTATTTGCTCTAGACACATTCTTTTTTAATATATGTCACTAATCTAAGAAACAATATATGCTGCAAGATGGATTTGATTTGATCTTGGATGTATTGTTCTAATTATTTTCTTACTCATTGTCAGCCCGTGATTTTACAGACTTGGGAAACTGAATGGAATATTAGAGATGCACACCTGTGCTTCTCCTGCACCCTGAGGGAGCCTGTGCTCATATACTTGTGGTCTAATCAGTACAAATGTCCTTACAAGCTCAGAATCAGTTTGGTCTCTTTAAAGCTCAGTACCTGTGTGATGAACAAAGAACAGGGAAATACAGGTGCCTGTGTATGTGGTAAATGAGCAGATCTGAGAAGCAGAAGTTTTCTGGGCAATACACTGGAGATGAGGTGTCTCTGAAATACCTTGTTAAAGATTCTCCTTTACTTTGTACTTACAGCAAGATTTTTGTCTGGAGGTTTGGAGAAGTTCTTGTTATGCTTAGAACTAACAATTCATTCAACCATGCAAATGGAGAGGAAATGAATAAACATTGATTAAGAATGAGAATGGGTATTTTGTGTTGTATCAGGCACACAGGAGACACTGTGTGTTGCTGGAATAATTGCTGTTGGCATAGATGCATAGCTGAGGCACAAATGGGAAAAATTGAGAAAGCCCTAAATAGAGGTTTCAGCTGTTTGCTAACAGTGTGATGGCAAACATACCTCACCCTTAAGTGTTCTTTACATTCCTAGTGCTCACAGATTTTTTTCTCCCTATGGAAAAGCTATTGAACTATTTAAATTATTGAACTATTAGGCTGTGTTATTGTTATAAAACACTTTGGCACTTTCCTTAGACCCTTGTATTTACTCTATTGAATTATTATTTTTTAGAGATATTCCTGAAGGATTGTAAGCTTGTGAGCTACTTGTTAAAATGGTATTTCTTAGTGTTATTTAAAAGTCTATATGTATGGCATTTTTTCTTCTATAAAAATTCTTATGTTGATTGTAGGAATATTAATGTCATTGCTTCACATGATTTTAATTTGAGCAATGAGAAGAATAGGGTGAGTATGTGCAGGTGTGTGCAGCAGCAGAGGGATTTCTCCAGAGATACCAAAGCAGTGGGTTTTTTTTACACCTGTTTTTCATGGCTCTAATTTCTTTTCAGGCTAACCCTGCCCCACCTTAGGGAGTCAGTTCTGTACTGTTTCTATACATATCTGAAAATTGTTTTATGAAGTCATAATTTACTGTGGCTTCTAATAGCATTTGATTTTCAGAAATAAGGTTTTCCAATTAGAAAAATCTCCGATTCTGAAGTGAGGGGTTTAAGAGATTTGACTTGGAGTACTTCAGGCATCTCTGCTCTCCCAAGACTGGGGCAGCTTTTGACCAGTGGAACTGTTAGCAATGCTTAGAAGGCTGTAGCTTGAGCAGACACACCTGAGGATGAAGTTTATGGTCTAATTAGAGCACCCCTTGGTCACTGCAGATGCACAGCAAAAGGCTTGTTTCCCTTGGAACTGTGCTTGAGCTGGGATGCAGGTTTTGCAGCACTCACCTGCAGTGCAAGCTGAAAGGGAAAAGCAGGAGTTCTCAGGGAGCTGCTGTGGTGCAGGTCTTTTATCAAATACCTAGCCTGAGTCTGCCAACAGGCTTGCAGATGTTAATGGCTTTAAATTTTCAAAACATTTCAAATGCCTGGGGAAGTAGACTACAGATATCGGGCAAGAATATCCGAAGAGTATTTTGAACTTCCTTTTTTCCTAAATGCTGATGGGGATGGGATGGAATTGAATTTTTTGTTAATTTGGCATGCACTGCTTTTCTGTTGTCTTTCAGACATAGGCTGGATGAATATTAAGCTTTTCTAATGCCTAATTACTTTTTTTAGAACCTAGGTATTAATTTCAGTCTATGCCTCAATAAGCATATGTCTACATATTTGAAATGTGCATTTGAGATGCTATATGAAGCATTAGTCTATGAAATGTAGGAGGTAAATTGAGAGTAAGAATGAAATCTATTCTCCTTTCTCAATAAGGAAAGCAGAAAATCATGTGTTCAGTTTTTTATTTTATTAGAAAAATAACAGTGAAGTTTTCTTGCCACTGTTTGCTCAGGGGCAACATTTTCATTGACTTATGAGATATAACTTTAATAATTTCTATCTGCTGCAAGAAAACTTATGTTAGTGATATACAATTACAAAAAGCTGTGACTATTTCCACAGATCTGCTTCTGTGGACAAAAGATAATCTCTGCAGTATATCCAAAAAGTTACCAATCCCATACATCCTCTACAGCCACAGCTATAAAATAGAAATACAGTTAAAATCTCTGGAAAACAGGTAGGCATTTCCCAATTTTGCCACTTGTTTATTTTTAATCTATGCTTAACAATGTCCTGTGTTTCAGAGACTACCGACGACTCCACAGTGTTTGATGAGGCATAACTAAATCTTTCACTGCCTATAAAAACTGCTCTTATCATGTAGAACCAGAGACGCGCACGGAGGCTGACAGAACTTCTCTAGTGACTGTAAACTGATGTTTGGCTGCAGGGAAGTAGGGAACAAAGAGTCTTTTAGTGGCTTTATTGATCTCCTGAAATAAGTGGAGAGCTAGTGAGACAAAGCTGAGCATGGCCTGCTGTGCTCACGGGACAGGAGGAGTGGGAGGCGGTGTCACTGGGAGGAGGGATGGCGGGGCGCAGGTATGTGGGGTCTGCTTTTCATTCATTTAGCTAATCTGGGTTGCCTTTTGTGCCCCTCAGCGTCTGTGTATAAATGGGAATTGAAGGCAGCATTTATTTTCTCTTTTTTCATCCTCTTATCCCTTTTTTCTCTGCAATGGCATGGGAATTGCAGGGTGCAATGCTCACCACATGTGTTTTCTGCTCTCAGTGTGTGTAAGGAGTCCTGTCCTGGAGAGGTTAACCACGGCTGGGGGGAAAACAACAGCACCTGGAGTGGCCTGGGGGTCATGAGGGGAAAATGGGCACTCATTCTTCTCTTTGCTGTTTTCCATAAGTGGATTTTAAACTGCCTGAGACTCTGTTGCCACTCTGTATCAAAGCACAGAAATGCAGGGAAGAACTCTGCAGGTGCAGAAAGCCAAATTAGTTCTGGCAGTCTAGAGTCAGGAAAGTCTCAAAAATTAGAAATGGATTTTGTTATACAGAACATTGATTCTGGATTTATTCTTTTGGGGTTTTTTCAGCTTTTTTTGTTTGACATACAACACTAACTACTGGATAAATAAAAAGGAATTTATAGAAACGCTGCTAAATATTTCTCCTTGCAATTTCAACAATAGATGTTGTATATTGCCAGATATTATGTAGCAAAATAACACATTTTTCAATCATATTTAGTTTTTCTTGGAGAAAAAAAAAAATAGTAGTTTGTGTCTCTATCTATTCATATAGATACTGTAAATTTCCCTTTTGTTCTTCCAAAGATGAAAAAAATTTGTGATGCTTTGATTTTCAAAACATTTTCCACGTCATCTTTTAAAGAAAGACAGGTATTTTAAGTGCATTCAGCTACAGGCTCTTCTTCTTCAAAGAAGGGAAAATAATAGATACAGTACTTGGCAGTCTTTTTTGACTTAACACATTGTTTTTTCTTCCTGCTGTGGCAGTTCAAATTTATGTACGGTTGTACGGCCAATGCGGTGTCTATCCATCATACATGCCAGATAAAGGTCAGAATAGAAAAATGCCACAGCTTTAGGAGGGAAGGATTAAAAACATTTGTCTGAGCTAAAGCACTGGAAAATTAAATCTAGATTCAGTAAACTACAGTTTAAGTATATATTTTGATAGTTGTTTCATTTAACCAGACACCTTGTAGGGTAAATGAGCTCTATTGAAGTAATCATAACTGATGATTTTGCAAGGCACTGAAGTGAATGAATGGTCTTCAGTGTTAGTTAACCTTCACTGCACTTTTCATTTTATGAATATAATCGACATTAGAATGCACATTTAATCTACTTGTCTTATTTATCCTCATGATCAGTGATGGCCAAGGTATGGAACTCTGAAATAATCTGTAGACTACACACTTTACTATATCTTGTCACTCAATCATCTTGTCAGCTGCTGCACTTCTGGTTTTTAGTAGCATGAATTTGGAAACTGCTGAAAGAATTGTCTTAAATCCAGGTGCCTCTAGAACATTACAAGACAAACAAAAGATGATGAGGGCTGCTCTTGGAGTCACACACACAGACACATCTCTTTCATTTCTCATTTAGTGTTTAGAGCCAAAACTCCCTTTCCTTCAGGGTTATAGCTTCAATGACACATTGACTTACCTGGGCTAAACAAATGGCATTGGCTTCAATTCAGGTTTGATGCTTTTATGCTGCTTGAATGATATTTATTATTTTACATGGTGTTCCTGTATGGTGTGATGTGCTCTGTCATTCTGTAATTTTCAGTCATGTGTCATGTGAATTCCACAAAAGCAAAAAACTCCACCATTTCTGTCTTCTCAATACAGCCATAAAGCTCCCTAGAGGTCCCCCAAACAGTAATTGAAATACTTGATGCTAGCCAGTGTGAAGAAACTGGGACAGTTTGTTTGAATCTAAACATGGCCATACACAAGGAGTATTTGGAATTGCTGTAGAATGTAGGAAAAGATTAATATCAGCTATCAAAATGAAGCTCCAAAGGTACATTAAAAATGTAAAATATAAAACTTACTCATGGGAAAAACAGCCTAGAAAATGCCATTAAGAAATTCTTCAGAAAGCTCAAGACATACACTAGACTGGTTAAATGTGCATCCACAGAGCTTTTCTTAACCTCCAGTCTGTGGAAACAGGAAATACCTTTGTCTCCATGTGCTTGTTTTTATTCATGCAGCAAAGGTAGGCTGCTTGTGCAGCCACCACCAGGGCATTATTCAAAAGAAAATGCTGTTTCAGTGTTGGTAATGAATTGAACACTTTCTAAGGACACTGAAGTAACCTTAGAGAAAAGAAAGAATAGCACCAAACCCAATATTTTCTTTTCAGAACAAGTTATTGGAATATTTTACGACTTACACCTTCTTTCTTCACATTTCAAAAGTGTTCCAGAAGAAATTTCTCTCTCCGTTGGATAAGTTCACACTGTGTTAAATATAATATTTTTTTTTCATACTTCATTCTATATGTTTAATGGCATCTTTAATTTTCAGAGTATTTGGGGGCAAATCTGGCATAATCCCTTATTCTGTATTCCTGACCATTATGCAAGTTACAGCAAGAAAAGTGTTCATCTTCAGGAGTTGTTCTCATGGTTTGATCTTTCTAAGGCTCTTAAAAGTACTTAAATGATTTAAAATGGGATTATCAGTAACTTCTTGATTTGGGGAAATTAAAACTATTTTTTTAGGAATCATCATTATTTTGTTGCTAAGGAACAAGCCTAGAATGCTGGCTGATATTCTTTCACAAACATAATCCCTTATAATGTTCTTTCTATGTATTTATGCACAGAGCTGCTGATGACTGAATGGAAATAGGATTTAGTGGGATTTAATAATATTCTCAGTAGAAAAGCTTAACTTAATATGCAAGTTCTAGTGGGAATTTTCTTTCCCAAAGATATTTTATAAG
This sequence comes from Fringilla coelebs, assembly GCF_963513975.1. NCBI lineage: Eukaryota > Metazoa > Chordata > Aves > Passeriformes > Fringillidae > Fringilla > Fringilla coelebs. Next base: position 19,480,219 of record NC_140067.1, read on the forward strand.
CATTTAAAGTATACAAAATAATGATCTAGCTCTCAAGAAGAAAAAGTCCCATCAAAGTATTACTGTATTAAAATGTAGACCTTTATAGAAGCTGATACTAAGCTCATGAACATAAATCATGGGATTATTTCTTTTAAGGCTTTGAATTGCATGTTCTCATTCTTGTTATTGACTACATTCAATACAGTCTTTTAATTTATGCTTGGTATCATCCCAAAATTGGATAAAAAGAATGAAATTTCCTACAACTGGTAAATGATAAAGAGGGATGAAGTAACCAGCACCAGCTGGGCACTCCTCCTCATACAGTCTGAGCCCCCTCCATAAGATGTGGAGTTGTTATCCTGAGAATGTCTTCCACTCCAGGAGTGACAGGTTTGACACAGCGGCTTCACCCTGGTGTGACAGCACATATAGAAATTTAGCTGGAAAACGGACTATTTATACAGGTTTTTGCTTCCACAAGGTAGCTGTGAAGTTGGTAAAACATTTTTTTCCCTAAAAAGGCCTTGGCCTGAATGGTTGTGAACAACATGACTGATATGGTCCGGCAACTTCAGCTTCTGTAATGAATTATTAACAAGAGAAAAGCTATTTAGTACCTCTGGAAATTGTAGCCGAATGCTAGGATAGCATCTGAGAATTGTGGTAAGGGATACTGATGAATGGGCTCTGTAAAACTGAAATAATGGAAGAATCTTTAGAATATTAATGCAGCAAAAGCTGCCTGTCATGAGTCAGTGACACAGCAACAATTGGTTACTTAGTACAGGTTTGGAGAGTCTTGAAGATGGTTTACTGAGCCAGAAAATTGTCTAATAAAGTGAATTTTTCATATAGATGTTTTGTATAAATTCGTGGTTATTTGCTAAATTACAGTCCATGTAATTTTGTAATGTAGTGTGAAAGGTATTTATTTCAGCCTTTTCTGCTGAAATTAGATGGATGGGCCTGGATCATTTATTCAAGACAATACTTCTTGAAGAAGTGATAGCTATTTTAGAAAGAAGAAAACTCAGATACCACAAAAAGATAAAAAAGGTGAAGTAGTGTCTTCACTCATTCTCAGAAATATTTCTACCCACAGCATTTTAATGCAGTGAATTGGAAGCTGAGTAGACAAAGGAAATAGTCACATTGGACTATTGCATCTTCAAGGGTGAAAACAAACAAAAAATTTAAAATAATTTGGTTTCTGTCTTTGATAATAAAATTAAATGGAGATATGGAGGTGTCTAACTCACCCCTGTGTTTTTGCAAAATAAAGGGTGGTGGTTAGGAAAGATGGCTTTTATTAGCAAGTATCATCCAGGCACAAACCATAGTGATTAAAAAGCCAGACATAACCTGACCCTTACTTCTTCACATTTATCTGGAGTGTAATACCTGCCAAGATTATCTGGCTTGTGGTTATTTTAGTCTGTTTGGGTTTCTGTGAGCCATGCTGGGACAGGGTGAGTCCCCTGCCTGAGATTTGCTTTTTCTGTTGGGCAGGCACGGAGGCAGAGCAGACTCACTGAGGAGAATTACTTCTGTGGGGACTGGTGGACAGACAGTCCCTGTAGTGCTTCTCTCCTGACCCAAAGAGGTTTAGAGGTTTACTCAGCCTAATCCATCAGTAGCCCACCATCACCCATGATCTCCCTACATAGCTATTGTAGCATCCCTTTTTTTTTTGTTTGTTTTTTACGGCAATTTTCTTAAATTTCTCTGAGAAAAGAGAAAGTCCATTTGTGTCATCCCGCTGTTGGGGTTCTTGCTTTAACATTTATATTCCATGTGCTGTGTTAAATTTACTATAGTCAAGATAGAGGCCTGGAAGAATCTATGATTGAAGGCTGTAAAATGTCCCAATATGTTTCTTTTCTATTTAACTTAACTGAATTCGTAAACCAAATCAACGAGTGCCACATTTATAGGGCGTGAGACACTTATGGCTGTTTTTGTGTTTATGTGGCAATACCTATCTAGTTGTCTATTTTCTATATTCCCCCCTGCCATTTTGGTTTTTTTTTTCCTATTTAGCTCTAGATTATTCCATTTGTCAGTTACACCCCACACAGTTGTATCAGCTCAAATAGGCTGTGAGTAGTAGCAGGGAGCTGGAAACAGGAGGTGAAAAGAGGGAAGCTCTTGAACTGCATTTACTACTACTGAAATGAAGCGTAGAACTATACTCTTTAAAAGCTTGTGATTAGTCTTGATTCCTGGCAGGTCTGTAGCAGTCATTGAAAAAACCAGAAATCATTCTACAACATTTAAATTAAATCACTTATCCAATATACTCCCAGTCTAATTTTTATGTTAATGACAATTGTTAAAATTGATTAAATGCTGGTTATCTCATGTATATTGCCAAAAGACAGCCCAAAGTAACCATTGTTTAGCATTTTCTGACTTTTTGGAGCAAAAACTCGCAACAACTTTCATGGGACTTTCTAGATCAGTAAGGGCCGGTAAGTCCCAGTCAATGAGACAGTTTTTAAATGTTGACCTTTTCATGTTTCTTGAAGCATTGCTTTGTGTTTATTCAGTTTTAACAAATCTGAATGGAAGAATGCACCCAAAAGTGCTGATAAACGCTTTAGATCTGAATCTGTCAGAATTTCATACAGTCAGAGTGTAAATCTCTACTGAATAATGCATTACCTAATCTGACCTTTCCTATTTCACAGACCATTACACTTCTCCAAAATTGACTCCAGTATTGGTTCTTTGTTGAGTCCGATAGTTTGGGATTGACTGAAGCAAAACGGAGGTGAAACTTCCCACCGTTCACACATCCTCAGCATCACACAAATCATTCAGTCAGTTCTCTTACAGCTCTTATAGGTATAAAAATATTTTCAGATATGATTTCTTAATGCCTCTTTAAAAGTTAATAGCATTGTTTATGTAGAAGGGAAACAAAAGAGTATTTGTTGAAGAGATTTCTGATTAATTACTTGAAATGCCAAAGGCCCTTTTTTGCAGCTTAGTGGAACATCTTGTAAAAGGGCTGTGAAATTTTATAGGACAGGGCCTGGTAGTGTCAGTGAAAGATAATTTAGCTGTTAATATTGATAGGTGCATTCACACAGACAAGTCATCCAGGCATGACAATGGGGCCAATTTCTATTTCAATATATGTAAGTCAATGCTATTTAAAATGGGTTATTTGGCAGGCCAGAGGAATCCCTATGTAGTAGCAGATGACTAAGGCATTCTGAAAGAATAAAAATCAGAAAAAAGGGCAAAAAACCCTAATTAGGGTTTCTAGACTTGCTGTAGCTATCTGCTGATTTATCAGAATTTCAGTAATATATCTTTCTCCCCTAATTCCTGGGTGGCCAGGTGGCAGTCATGGACAAAATGTTCCTGAGGCTGTCCCACCGAGTGGACTAGCTAAACAGTAGCACAAAGCTTTGCAAACCACTTAGAAGAGGTTTAGACTAAGATTGTTTTCTTACAAAGCCTGTCACACCGTACAGTTTGCTTGACTCCATTACAAAGGCTCCTGTGATTATTTGGGTGACCATCATGTGGAACATTAGGGCTTCTCAGGACCGTCTGCTGAGAGCGTCACAGTTTGCCCAGGATGAACATATTGCTGTTTGCACTGCAAGGTGTGGCTGCTGCCTGGGCTGGGGGCTGTGGCTGTCCCAGTCTCTGGCTGGCTGCAGCCTCTGCAAGGCATGACTGATTTTGTTCCAGGTAGAAGAAATATCTCTATTTTGGGAAGTCTTGCTAACAGGGGAGTAGTTTTCTTACGTTGCATATTGGATTGTTTTCTGGCTGTTATTCCTTCAGTCAGTGTGTAGGCTCTTGCCCACAGGTGCTATATTCTCTCCAGGCACAGTTGTAAATATCATGTACAACCTAGGTACAGTCATGTGTCTGTATTTACATCTGCATCTGTCTGCATTATCTGAAAAATTGATTTTGTGCTTTTTCTAAGTGCAGTTTAGAAAGGAAAACACAAAACTGAAATTTATGTAGCTCTTTCATCCATATGTATTTGATGCACTCTATACACGGATTTCTAATTTTTATCTTTAATAGAAACATCATCCTACACTGTAGCATAAAATATTTCTATTTAAATGTGCTTTCTTCTTCTGATTTAATATGGCAAATAAGCAGTGTTCCATGCTCATAATTATAGGATTTAAAATTTTTTTGTGAGTCTGTTGAATGACATAAGTACTAATTTTTAGATGATACATAAATATTCAATTCCATGATTACCTAGTCATGTAATGCATATTATTATTCAGTAATACCAATAAAATCAACTGAGCTGGTGTTTGGTATATTCTGTTGAAAAGCTATAAGTGTTATTAAGCTAGAGCATGTATTGGGAAACACTAATTGGGATAATTTTTAAAATATGTTACATTTTACAGTGTTATTGTCTTTCAGATTAGGAGCTCTGCTGTGTGTCATTTCTCTGTTCTCTATCATGATATTGCATTGCTATTAGAATAACAGCATTTTAGCATTTGCCATAAGAGTGCAGTTCAGTATTTTAGAGTGTAATTCATTCCTGGGCACAGGGCCAGGATGAGGCCTGTGAAGCTCCCAAAAAAGTGTCAAAGCATATAAAAATTGTAATATTTTCCTCCCTCATTTGGCCTGGTGAGCAGAAGTGCTTTTGTAAATACTTTGACGAGATTTGTGCTGTGAGGAGAGCTAGTCCAGAGATGTAAGGACCTAAAATGTGTTTGGGTAGGGACCTGCTGCTTTCCCTGAGCACAGCCAGGCTGTGCTGTGGGTCTGATGCCCAGGGATGGGCAGAGCTCTGTGCCCAAGGTAATGCCCATCCTTGACACTGCCTGGGGTGGGAGCAGCCTTTGGACTTCTCCTCCATAAAGGGACCAGAGTAACTCCATACAAAGTGACATTTTTTTCCTCAGAAATTACTGGGAGGGGTCACCCATGGCAGGCATACCCTGACTGAATTAACCAGTCACTTTACCAATGGACACAGGCCTCCTTACTAGGCCAAAAACACAACAGGCAAACATTAAAAATCAGTGTAGAAGTGTGGGAACTGAACTTCTGGGCACACGTATTTGTCTCTGCAGAAGTGAGCTAATGAGTGATACACTGACTTGAGAACTGAAAATCTAACATTAGCTGCTGGTGAGCCAAAGAAGCTCTGCTGGGCTTAAGCTGAGCACTTCCACATCCAAGGTGCTCAGCCTCAACACTGAGATTTGTACAAATGTCCTTTCTTTCCTGACAGAGTGGGAAATGGTCTAAATTAGTGTCTGTAAATAGGCTGGCAGTCCTGAGGAGGTGGCTGCTGCAGGAATGGCAGGTGCTGTGTGCTCTTCCCCAGGAGTCAGCGACTGCCAGAGCCGTGGTGATGGGTGACCGCGGCTCTCCTGCGCCCCTCGCCTCCCCAAGGCACCTGTCTGTCCCCGTGATGCCCTGACAGGGACAGCCCTGAGCCACCATCAGTCTGGGGTGTCCTTCAAGGGGGCAGCAAGCCAAATTTACTCAGATGAGGGAAGCCTAAAGAAATGGCCTGTTTGCATGGTGTGACACACACCTGGAGCTTAACTCAAAAGGCATAAAGACCTTTGACAGCGTGCACACTCAATTACTGTGAGGCCTGATTTCCTGCAGCTGGAAGTGCTGCTGACCACCTTGAGGCTGTCATCCAGAAGGGAGAACTGGATGTCTAAACCAGCTAGGACAGTGATGAATTTAATTTGAATGAATTTCTTACCATGGCAGATATGAAACAAAGTATTTCCTTTAAAATAAATAAAAGGGAAGAAGGTTATCTTGAATCTGATTTAAATTATTTCTGTAGAGCAACCCATGATATGCAATCAGTATTGCTTGTAGGCAGCTTTATGGGCATGCTAGAGCTAAACTGGAAAAAAAAAATTATGCTTTCTCCAGATGAAACTTGCTGTACTATTAGTCTTCTATGCACTTTAAGTCCTATCTGAACAGCCATTCATTAAACATACTACAAGGTGAGAGGGATTGGGGCAGTTTTAAGTGAACACCAAGATGATTAGAGCCAACAAAAGAAGAGAAAATACAAAGAAAAATAAGCTGGAGTGGTTTGTGCATGTGGCTGATAATATGTGAGGGGAAAATGGGTATTTCTGGCCCAGTGGATTCTTCCTGTTTATGTTCACTATAAGAACTGTGTAAATAGGAATTCAAACTTCTGTACAAAAGGCACAGTAAAATAGGTAATGTTTTGAGATGTCAAATCTGAGCTGTTAGCTGTCATTTTCATGTGTGTTCATATACTTTCCTGTGCTGCCCTGGTCTATCAGTCACACAGTTTCTAGGGAAAATGGTACCTCTGTACAGTGGATGCAGAGGTGGAGCCAGAATGCAGCTGATCTAAATATTGTATTCATTTATAGTGAGCTGTGTTTAAACTTTGCCATTTTTTGAAACAAAATCCTGAGGAAGCTTTGCTTCACTTGGACTGCTAAAATGTTTCTGCAATGTAATTACTCTAATTGAATACTCTGAAGCACTAGATACAGGAAAAGTCCACAGGCTCTTCTGCTGATGCTCAGCTGACAAGAAGCATATGAGTTGAGTAGAAATTTCTGATTCTAAGAAAATGTGAATTTTCTTCTTAGTCTATATATTTCATAGACAGAGACAAATATCCTTGGCATTTAAGAAGCTGGATGTTTTTATGAAAAGCTGGTGCGACTCCTGTTCATATTAAATCAATAAAAATGATTTGTGTTTTAAGAGTGAGGATTCTATCCAGAGGTGGTATTGGAAGAAACCAAGTTTTGATATCAGGGCTCAATATCTATGTTTATGAATAATCCCTTCTGAGTAATGAGAGCTGCAGAAAAGTTGCATCCCTTGTGTTCATGACCCTCATGGCCTAACACAATGTGTGCTACATGTGTGAGAGGCTTCTGAGGAAAAAGAGAGAGATGGAGCACTCTAGAAGTTATTTTGAAATGCTTACTAAATACACTGACTGACCACAACTAGAAGTCTACAGAGTCCACAGATTGTAAGAATGATAATTAGTCATAATAGCAGAATATTCAGGAGGATGATGTTCTTGCAGTTTTGGGAAAACTGCACACCTCAGTTTAGTGACTCTGTGGTCATAACTACTGCATCAATATAGAAACTCTGTTTTCTAGGGCCAGGCAAAAGCCACTATACAAAACAGTCATTTTTGCATACTTTTCACAGCTTGATGCTGGGTAACTGTCTTTCCTCAGTTTCCCATTAAGTGAGTGTAGAAACCCTCATAAAACTGATCTTTGCATAACCTAAATGTTTTTTTCTGTAGAAAAAATAAAATTATTCTATAATTTTAGGATTATTTTATAGTTCATTTATTTGCTTGCATGTTGATGTCCATGTATGTGATCATGTGTTTGGAGAATTACCGAGGAAAGTTCAGCTTAGAAAACAGGCTTTGCTTTCAGTTCTGGAAATTAGGGGGTCTCTACTCTTGGTGGGGAAGCGAGTTTCGGGATTTGGTTTTTGATCTGTGGAAGGTAGTTTGCATGCCTGAGTCCTTTTGAGTGTGAGCTTCTGGTGGGATGCATTTGTGACACTGTTGCAGAGCAGGAGTTGCTCCCCTGGGAATTAGTGGTGTGGGGAGCTTGTCAGCACAGCAGGCTGTGATGCAGCTCTGCCCAAAAATCTGCAGCTGCAGCCCTCATTTGCCTTTTGTGGAAAAGATGGCCAAATGCTTAGCATTGCCTTCTGCATGTCAAGGATATAAGATTCATAGCAGGAAATGCTCAGGTGATTTATAGGAAGAGGTGCTTATTCAAATGATTTCCAAAAAATCTTTTCACTGGCACAAACATCAGTATGTATCAAGACTGTTCCCTGGCAGTTCTTGAACTGGAACAGGATACAATTTACTGGATGAGTAATTTGCTGTGAATGGTTTGTTCATCTCTACTCTGGCATTTTCTAAGCAATTGATTATGACAAATTACCAGGTAACAGGTTTGTTCAGGCTGTGCTTTGAAACAAACAGCCTTTGCTGTGGATCCAGCCTGCTGGGCTGAGTGACAGCTAGTGCTCCCGGGTTTGTCTGAAAAGGAGGATTCTTAGATATACGCAATCTGTGATTAAAACCTTGTATCAATCCATCTTACTCAGCTATCTTCTTTTAATTTTTCAAATTGAATCCCATCTTTTGCTAGCAGTGATTACAGTGCTGGGGAGGCTCCACATCACCCTTCCAGGGGTCTGCTTGGCATGCTGTGACAGACAGGGCAGGCTGCACAGCCTTCACGTGTAACAACAGACTTGGGAGCTACTGGCTGGCACAAATTGCCAGAAGGGACTGCAGAAGATTATTACTGCGCAGGAAGCTTTCTCTGGGAAGATTTGTTCTGCCTATTTTGTCCTGGGGAGTAGTCAGTCCCTTCCAGGGAGGGTGCTACGGCCTTTGTGGTGGGCATCATTCATGTTCCTTAGGCTCCCTCAGGCCACGATGCCTGGAGGATTGGCAGACTTGTGTTCCTGGGGTAGATTTGGGGTTGTCTGCATCCCTCTCTGCTGCCAGCACAGCTTGGTGAAATTTAGGTATCCTCTTTTGGGTGGAGAAGGGATATGGTCCTTTTACATGTTTATCCCTTGAAACAGGAGGTCATTAAGACACTGAAACAACTTTACAATTAAACTCCTCATGTTTAGGGAGATGTTTTTTTTTCCCTTACATACTATGGGTATCCCATTATCATAATAAAAAGCATATGCTTCACCTATGAAACTTGTAGGTTGCTTCTACATTATGAAGATTTTCTGCTTGTGCTGCCCAATTAGGAAGGCAAAGCTTGTAACAGAAATCTGCTTATATTGAGGCATGGTGTTTTCAGCCTTATGGGAATATTACTTTGGAATTTCCTATTTTGATAAGCACAGTCACAGAAAAACAAGTGCTCCTTAGCAGAAAGCTGTGTTACTTGATACTGTATCACCCTGTTTTCTATTTATTGTATGGAATCTGTTATTTCATGTTTGAATGTTGGAATCCAGCCTGCTGTTACTAATTTAGAAGGGTAGGATTTATCTTGGTTCGACAAATCACCTTACAAAGGTGCTTTTCCTAACCCTCTTTTCCATCCATCTCTAGCACCCTGTAGTAGTGTTTTCTTTCACTAACAGGTGTATTAGCCTGTAAAAGGTATTGAAATCAGGTGATAGTAATCTTGCTGTAAGAACTGTTATCAACCTGTATTACTGTATGAATGCTAGTTACACAGTATTTTTATAAAGAAATGTGGTAGTAATTATTTTTAGATGAAGTGATTGTGCCTATTCTTCAAGTTTATGATGATAGAGTAGAAAGAAGTTTAATTTCTCAATCTAATGACTAATGTTTTTACAAATGGTTGAAAAAACTATTTTGTTGAAATTACTCTGTGCAGGGGAAAGGTTGAGATTTTTTTATGGCTTTTGATAGAAATCTGAACATACTCCATTTTCATAAAGCATCCCTGTATAACATAAAATACCTTTTTTAATGAATAGTCATAAACATTTTCACATGTCACAGAGGAGGTTTCATTGTCAATACAGGTAAGTTGGTCACAGGAGGGAAGTGATTTAATTTGTCTGTTTAGCTGAACTGAGTCTGTCCAAATTCTGTGTAACTGCATGGGATAATAGCTACCATTTCATCTAGACAGGAGAGGGGAGCAAGAAAGTAACTTTTCTCTGGTCATGTTGTAACATAATTAATTGTTTGTTTTTTATGTTTTTTTGCCTCCTTTATCAGTTTTTGATAACTTATTAGTATTTTTTTTTTGTTTTGCAACTGGTATGAAAAATAAAGCAATTTGTTCAGCTTCACATGGGCTTGTATTATAAAACATACTTGTAAACATATAAGACACATATATTTATAAGAATGAAAACATTTATGAGACTTTAGATGATCTGCACTGGTACATTAGAAGAACCAGCAAATAAAATATCTGGCTTTTCAATTTCAAAGGATATACAAAATAGAAGCTCAGATAGTGTGAGGAACACAGCTTTCACATAATTTTTCAGATACCTGTATTTTACCATTGTGTTAGAGCCCAGCTATTAAAAAAGTCTGGTAACTAGTGCTAAATGGTAATTTCTTTCTACTTTTGCCAAAATAGATACATAGCACCTCGTTCCTTTTTTCTCAATTATGCACACCTCTCCCTGCCCCCCAGTTTCTAATGAGATAGTACAGCAACCCCCAGAAATATTTGTTTCTGGAAGGCATCAGTTTGGGTGCAGCAATTCTACTGCCAGCAAGCCCCAAACCTCTTTGCAAGAGCTTGGCCTCAGTGTTCTTCCCTAACAAGAATTTTAGTGAATACCAGGGGCCACACTGATCATCTGGGCTTTGCACCTTCCCTGGTGTATTTTCTGTGATTACTGTCATCCCAGAGAAGAGCTTTGTCAACAGATAAATGTTCTCATATGATGAATAAGAAGACAGGCAGCTGGAGAGCAGCTTGGCTTTTACCACTGCTCCTCAGTGCCCCAGAGCAGCACAAACACGGGATGCACTCCCACTCTCAGCTGGTTTTGGGCACCAGCTCCTTCTAGCTTCTGGCTGGTAAAGTTCACAGCAGGGATAAGCTTAAACAAGGGCAGTCAAATGGTGGAAGGGAAGAAAATAGGAGAAAAAGACTGAGAGAGAGAGAGAGAGAAGCCAGCAGCAGGAGATAAAAATTGGGTAGAGCAAACAATTGTAAAGCTGGAACTGGTATGAAGCTTCAAAGTTGCAAATGTGCCAGTATGCAGCGCTGGTGAAGAGGGGATCTAGGAAGCAAAGCTGAGAATAGAAATCATGCATCTGAGAAGCTACTGGTCTTTCTCAGAGATAACAACCTTTTATCAGATTTTTACCACTTTCAATTGACTCATAGCCAGAACTGCAATTAAGCTTCAATATAGTTTATAAAAAATAGTACTTAGTTTACTTTCACATAAGTGAAGAGATACAATTGCACAATGGTGGTTACAATGGTAGAAATACATACTGTTGATAAAATGTTTGCAAGAGATTTAAAAACATACTGTACAGCACCACATCTGAAATTGGATGATGGCAAAATGAATCATACTCCTTGTCTAAGGAAATTAAATTCCCACTAAATCTGTTTTTCGGAATAAATAAAAAATACAATGTGCAATATGTGTCTGACACTACTGAAATATTTCCTGAAGTTAAGCAATATATTAAAACAAAAAATGAGGTAAAAAAAGACATTCATGCATTTAAGCCACCATTAGTCTCTGACGCTAAAATAAGGCAGATCATAATCTTTTAAAAACTGTCTTTAGCCATTTAAATCCTCTTTAGTGCTTTTCAAGACAAGGTCTTGACAGACCTTGCAAAATCATGAGTTAAGATGCTTTTTATTTCTCACAGGTCATTTTTGACAGGTTCAGCCATATTTGAGATGCATTACATAGTAGAAAATGTTGCTTTTGTTTAATGAAGAAAGAAATGTAAATTAAAAGGAACTGAGAGAGATGGATGCTTTTAGAGTTAATCACAAATGAGACTGCTTTGAGAGAGGGAGGGGTAAGGGAAATAAAATTATGTGTCATCCTCAGTTTTAATGATGTGGAAAAGGGTGACGTTAAACAGGACTTGATGTCCATTATTCCAGGCATAGAGAGCTCTATCTCTTGCATTGTAGTCAAGCATGGATATATGAAAATACTGATTATGGAAAGGAATGTCTGTGTACTCGTAAGTGGAGGTTTTTGTGGAGTAGGAATAGTACACCTTGGCTCCTGTTAAGTGCGAGTTGGTGACATACAAGGTGCCACAGATCATGAAGGACTCTCCAGCACTTCTTTTTGGGTAGCCCGTGCTCCAGCTCTTCAGCACCTCCAGCGTATCCTGGTTCAGCTGGCTGATGACAATGTTGCCTGCATTCTGGTTGGTGGCATACACAGCCCACAGCCCAATTTCATCTGCCATCAGGTCGATATCAGAGAAGCCACCCCAGGTGTAAGGGTAGACATTGTGGAAGCCAGCGTACTCCAGGCTACGCTGCGCCAGCACCCGCCCCGTGTCGAAGCTGTACTTGATGATGATGTTGCTCTGGTACTTGTTGAAATAGAGGGAGCCATTGTAGACAACGTGGTTGGTTCCTGCCCATTTGAATGGAAGGTTGTATGTCCTTGATTCGGCCCCACTGACGAAGTCTGCGATTGATTTGTATTCACGGACGATTTTATTGTTAGTGTAACTATCCATGTACCAGACCTGGAAAGGAAAAAAGATTGGGAGTAACCATCTCAAACACAGTGTGTGGTATGTGATCATGATATGGCATGAGGGAGTGTCATGGTTTGGTGTCAGTGTGTTTTCCTCTTGTGGAGAAGTCTCCATAATGCTAACAAGAGGGACTTCTCTCCCTAAGTGAACTGAAGAAAGACTATTTTAGAGGTGGTAAACTGACTGGGAATTTAAGGTTTTGTTTCTTTACATTGTCAGTGGGAAAGAAAAGGTTGTGGGGTGAGGAAAATTGTCCTGAAGAGTTTGTTTTGATTCCTACTATTTTTTTTTCCTTTTAGTTACTGTTGATAACATTTTCTTTATACCATTTTAAAGTTTTGAGCCTGCTTTGCCTTTCTCCTAATCCTATCTCACAGCAGGAAGTGAGTGCATGAGTGATTGGCCAGCACTGAAACCTGCCACGCTCTTTGGTACGTTGGCCAGGAAATCTTAAATTGTCAAACCAAAACCACTACAAAAAGACCTTGCAGAAAAAGAAGGAAAACAAGTTTTAGCTGTGCAGCAGGCTGTGAAAGTGCAATATTGTCCACATTCCTGTTACAAAAGCAGGAGGAACTCTTGAATTTCTGAATCAAACTTACCTGTACAGGTGAACTCTCAACGCCACTGTTACTAACTATAGTGTCTGCATTTTCAGAGAAATTTAATTCTGGGTTATTCAGTGTTTGGGCCTCTGCTATATTGTCCTTGCTTAAAGGTATTTCTAGAGACTAATAATCTAAGAGAGAGAGATGGGAAATTGCATATGAGATAAATTTGAATGAATACTTAGGAATAAATGTGGTTAAATTTTTTCAGCTGATTCTCTATTCAAGGAAAAATAGTCTTAGTAAAGGAAACAAAACCAATAGTAATGAAACAGTAAAGTTTCAAAGCCATTTTTTCCCCTTAAAACAGAATTATTACTTTTTTAAAATGTTCTTTATGTAACTTCCATTCCCCCATTTTTTTTTCCTTCATGCAATTTTCTTTTTCTCTTTTTAGTTTCTCAGAGTTTGATGCTCTCTTAAAGGTAATTGACATTTCTGGAGTGAGTAGCAAACATGCATGGATACAGTGGGCAGGGGAGAGCTGCACACCAATCTTTATATATTGTCATTTTTCTGTTGCCTTTTCTGTCGCCTGTGTTTTTTTTTCCTGTATTAAAAAATTAATGTTGTGGGTTTCATACAAATGAAACCTAGTGTTTTGACTCCCAAAGCTCTTTGATGGAGCAAGAATTTTCTCAAAACTGTAGCCAATTTGAGATCCTATTGGAGATCCAAATAACAAAACAATAACATAACTTGGATATGATAGAGCAGATGATCTCATCAGAGCCTATATGGGGCCTAATCCTCCCAGTTTTAACTGTGCTGCATTATGGGTCCTGTTCTTGGGTAAAAATATTGGTGTCATAGATTACTCTGGTTCTTAAAAGACCTAGGCACAATTAAATATGTTAGGGAATTAAAAAAAAAAGTTGTTAGTTCTGATAGATGATTGTCAACCCTGAAAAAGTTGAAGTAAATGGCACAAAAGTGCTTAGATAACTTTTCTCTTTGGATATTTTTCCAAAAATATGTTGCTTTTTCTCTGGAATTGTTTGAGTGTGAAAATGACTGAAGTAGAAAAACATGCTTGGGAATGTAACCTCCTAGGCAAAATATCTTTTAAAAGATTAAAATAAAGCAAGTGAGGCTCCAGTACACAAAGATAGTGCCTTAACATACTCGGTTATTCTTCTCTGATGCCAATGGATCGGTCATCCAGGCTCCAAATCGGGTTCCAGAGATCTTCACTGTAATGGGGCCTGTAATTTTCATCAATTTGCCACATGCTGAAATCAAAAAAACAAATGCATTAATTCACAATTCTCCTTGATGTCAGAGCACAACACCAAATGCTTCAAACTACATAGTGGCTCCAGGGTATTCAGGCTTATGCTGAAGATTGAGTGTCACCTTCACAGGAGGAACTTTTCCATATTGAAGAGTAATATAAATATGCAGAAATATACACAAAACATTTTATTAGTATGTATTTTTGTATTTACATCTTTGTAATTTAAATTTTGTATTTACATCTTACATCAAAGCACAGTTATGGTCTTTGGGTATAAGCTAAAATACAACTGGTAAAATATCTTCTCAGCTGAAGTGAAGAACATTTAATAATAACTGAAATGAAGACATAATCCCCCCCTGCCTCCTCCCCTCAGAAAGTTCAGCACAAAGCTGGGTTTGAAGGATGTTTCAATTTTCCATTAGCCAGGGTAACAAAGTGGTGAAGGGCAGACACAAAAATGAGCTTGTACATACAACATTGTTGTACTCAAAGCTTGTGCCTGACTGCCCCCTCCTTACACACATGGCTCTTTCTTTACCAGAGGCTGCCTGAAGAAAGTGAGCATGAGACTTATTTAGCAAGCTTGGCTGTATTGGTTGGCTTCTAATCTATTTGGCTGCCTGGGAGGAAATAATGAAAGTCGATACCATCTCGGATGCTGACCTTCCTAACAACTCAAAAATCTATATTTTAGGGGACATTAATAAGATACCTCTTAGTAACAAGCTTCTGGTGGAATTCATGTGTTTACCAAGATGTACTATCACACAGTGGTGTGCACGTAATTAGGTTGAATAGCATGTTTTTAAAGAAAAGAATGTAAAAATAAGTGAAACAACAGTTTTTAAAATTTAAAACTAAGTGCTTCTCTGTGCTACACTGATAACCATATCTATCTAGGAAATGTAGAAAACAAATGGTGTTTGGTGTTGAGAGTGAATTTATTCAGCTCAAAAGAGAGGGTCACATCAAGGCTGAATTTTATACTCTGTAACTGGAAAGGAATGTATCATGCCAGCCTATTTGAGTCACTTAGAATGGAGTTAATGCTGTGGTGGAAACTCAGAGGCTGCTTCACAGCCAGGGAAGTTGGACGTATTGGATATGAAGATAACTGAATGCATGCTGAGACCTCCATGAGCAGGGCAGGCTGCGTCTATTTTCTGAGTCAATTAAGAGACATTATGATTAGCTGCATGTACCCTTTAAAAGTTTTGTCAACTAATTTCCCAGCAGCTTCCTCTTGAATTTTCTCTTATTCCAAAGAGAAGGAGCAAAATTCAGTCATCACAACTGTTGTAACTATTAAACCTCAGTGAGAGTAAGATAACTGCTTAGTGTACTGCAATGAGTGTTGAAAGTGTTGCCAGTGCAGATGGAAGAACCCTTTTAAGTGGCCAGGACAACATAAATAATGCATTATACTGCTGAAAAACACCTGCTGGGGAGAAGAATAGAGAGTAGCTATTGCATACACTGATTAGAAAATTGTATGGTGAAATGCAGCAAAATCTGTGACGATTCAAGCCAGATCCTGTGGCACACTGGGGCCATGGGCTTCTGGCTATCGGGCTGGCATGGAAGGCACAGCTGGGTCATCTCCAGCATGGCCAGTGTGGCCACAAAGCAGGTGTTGGCATGAAAGCTGCTTTCTCCTCATGCTCTCTGATCTGAGCACACAGCCCCAGCTCTCAGCAGTTACAGGAAGCCAAACTGAGGCTGCTTGTCCTTCAAAAGGCACATAGGGATAGGCCAGGAAAACAGCCTAGTAGGGGACTATAAAAATAATTTAAGCATCTAAGACCAGGGAATAATGTCAATAAGGATGAATGCATCTGTGTTACATCTTGAGAAGGTCCACTCACTTTTTTTAATGGGTATGCTTAATAATTTATTTTATACAAAAACTTTGTCTCTACTGCTAATGTACATTATTTTTATGGTTTTTTTTTTTTTCATTAGGTACATCAAGAGGTTAGAATGTGTTGCAGGAATTCAGATAGAATGTCAGTACACCTAGTAATTCCATTGTACAAAATACATCTCACACTCATTGCTTCACTAACTGTTGTTACAAGATGCTGTAAAAGCAAAGAAAAACAAGATACCTGTTAAACTGATGATTTTTGGTATCTAATAACTTACTGGAACACTCACTGTAAGAAAATACTGTTTATTCACAGGAATTTTCTTTCTTGCTGCAGTATTGCAACACAGCTGTTTTCTCCTGACTGCCTTCTGTCAATGCAGTAATGTGCTATTTTGTGTGTGTACTGAGGGGAAAATAGGATCATAAGAAATTTCTGTTTGAAGAAGTCTTTCATGTATTTTAGCACATCACCACTATGCTATTTCCAGAATAAAATAAAGAAATAAATTATTTAAGAGGGTAACTTAACCTAGATTTTTCTCCTTCTCCTGCGTCACAAAAATAAGGAGGCTCTGCTTATCCAGTTAAGATATTTAATGTCCTGGGTAGCATTTAAATGTAAACATCCCACACTTGATAACTGAGACACTGATCACAGTGTCTCAGGCCTAAACCTTGGAATTTCAAGTTTATTCATGTTTAGTGCTAAGTAAATTGTTTAGTGTTAAGTAAAGTGTGAAGTGTGTATTGTTCACAAAGGGGTTGGATTGTTTGCTGTAGCTATCCAGGTTGCAGTGATCCATTCAGAAATCTCCAAATTCATGGATAGACTGGGAAGACTGCATTGTGTTTGTAAAGCAGGTTACCTAGCCCTGGTAGAAGGTGAGGCTGACACTTGATCCTTCAGGCCCTTCGTTTTATAGCTGATACTGAGCTAGTGCTGATTTTCAAAAATGTTCAACATTTGACTTCTAAAGGCAGCATGGGAGCAGCCAAGGTGGAGGTGGCCTGTGGCAAACCTGGTGCAGCAGTAGCAATGGATTGCTGCTGTGCATCCTGCAGAAATTATGCTTTGGTCTCTTTAAGTTAGATGTGAAGTTTGGTTAGATTGTAATGTGAATTGGAGAATGGGAGATCTCCCTAACAGTAATAGTACAGGCTAAAGACATTACAGTCAGAGCGGCCTCTCAGGTGACACAGAAAGATGCCAGGGTTATGATGTGGACATCTCAAAACTGATTCCATTCTACTTTTCACTATTTTTTTCACATTGAGAGCACAAAGGTAACTCTAGTAGCAGTGTCTGTCTGAGCTTTTTTGAAAGAATATTTGTAACTCTCCAAGTTTAAACCTCAGATTTGGAGTTGGCCATCTGTTATGATTTTTCATCTAAATCCTTTTGTATACAGTAAGGCATTACATTATGTCATGTACTTAGAGTGATATAACTGACCTTAGGTTGAGTTACTCTTGTCTTTTATTAGGGTAGCACAGATCAGAATATAATGCAGTCTTTCGTCAAAGAAACAAACAAATCCTCCCTCCAAACCTTAATCTTTCTAAAGAGAGACAACTAAAAATGCACAGTCAAGGGACCAAATTTGCCATGAGCTCGTTAACTTACTGAGCTTTTTCATGCAGTCACGAAGCCTGGTTTCTAAATTGACAACACGCTGGTGTAGTTCCTCATAGTCATAAGCACCAATTTCTTCCTGAATCCCAGTGAGCACAGTAGACAGATTCCTAATTTCCTCCTTGAACTGTGTGATCAACTTGGCATCAGTTTTGTATTGTTCCAGAACTGGGATCAGTGGCAGAAGCTCATCCATCTTTTCTTTCAACTCCTGTTAAAGGCAATCATACGTGCATTGGAGATGTTTAAAGGAGTTCAATCCCCTGATTTCCTTCACTGTAGTATTTATGCCTGATTACTAAAACAACTAGAAAATGATTATTTTAGTTACAAATCTATTATTAGTCTACTGTGAAAGTCTCAGACACCTCAGACTTAATGGTAGTAAGCAGGAGATTCAATACATGAGAGAAGTCTTCTTTTAGGTTCATGTTAAGTGAACTTTCAGAAACACTTCAAAAATATATTTTTGCTTAACGTAATCCTCAGAATGTATTTTCTAGCACCTATTTTGTGGTCTCACAATCTTGAAAGATAAATTTATCAGACTATATTAAAAGAATTTACATATGCTATTGAAATATTTTTCTCCTGAAGAGTATTTCAGGTAGCTTTTTCAGAATACACAACATTACTTGTAATATCTGTAACCCTTCTTCCTCACAAAAGGATTGGCTTGTGGTTTTTGTTGTCATTAAAATTCAGTGAAAGTCTTTTTTTTTAACCACACAAATGTGACTGGTTAGATTGTAACCATCCCAAATTCAAAACAGCAGACCTTCAGAAACGAAGTTGGATCTTAATTGTACTGAATAAAAATTACAATAAACTGATTTATTATAGCCTTTCTTCCCTTCAACTGCAGTAAATGTCATGGAACACTATGAGCACAGAACTATACTTGTTTGCAATTAATTCCACTGGATCTCCCCCTTTAGCACTGGAGCTTGAAAGAATATAAATTTCTCAGTATGACATGCACATTGATACAGAAAGAACAGGAATCTGTTTATAGTGACATTTCTCTAATGACTTAATAATTCCTCCCTATTGCAATTAAATTGAACAGAGCAAAAGATTATCATCACAAAGGAAGATGTATTATACTTTTCTTTTAAATGGTACACTTGTAGGAGCATTTCCAGCTGAGACCTTAGCAGTCCATGCATTGTCACTTAGCACATTGTTTCCAGCAGGCTTGGAAGTTACTGTAAAAATTGGAGCTACCTGGAAGTGCTTTGTCATTAACGTCTTCCGATCGTCTTCGATCTGCCGGAACTTGGCCTTCAGCCCTTTCATTTGTGTTTCCATTTTCAAAACATACTGGAAATCCCTCTGAGTCCGTAGATTTAAAACTTCAATAGACTGGGACATGTTCTGGACCTGTTAAAGAAGAACACTCTCTAAATGCACTTTTTGTTGCTTTGCTTTTTTCCATGGTTAAACGTCAGGCAATGAAATGCACTTCTGTCAATTAGTTGTGAGTCATCCTACCACAGTACAGTTCTGCATTCTGTAACTGCATGAAGGTACAAACAGTGGGGAACAGGGCAAGGCCTTGAAGCCAAAAATTGTTTGGACTACTTAGAGGTGTAGAGAGAGAGAGAGATCCTTTAAGCATTGTTTTCATTGGGCTCAGGAAATGCTGTCAGGCAATACAATCTTCTTTGAGACCTGTAGTAGATGCCTGGATCAGAAGGTGCTCATATAGCATATATTTCCTTCCAGGCACTTTGGAGGATTTTGGAGGTTTTGGTCAGTATGAGGAGTATGAACTTCTTCAGTAGGCATTTATAGAATCATTCAATATAAGGCATTCATAAGACTACCCAGAGATAAGCTGGGCTGTGTTAATCACTATGTAATTCCATAAGTTGTAATTGTCTCACTGGTAGAAAACCCCCTTTTTTTTTTCAGATGAAAAATAGTGAATGTTTTGGTAAATTTTGTAGAGCAAGTGACTTTGTAGCTATAGTGAGGACTTTTACCACAGTGATGCAACCATCATCCAGAGTAAATTACATGTACTTTGAAAAGTTTCTGTCATGAAAGCAACGCTTTTGCCAGCCATAAAAATGACACATTTTCCAAGTGTAGTTATTCTATTTCAGCAAGTGTTTTGTTTTCCTAAAACATGAGAAAACTAGACTGTTGTAAATGTATTAGGCACCTTATAAAAGTTTTGGCTCAAACCAAACATATTGTACCTTCCTAAGGAAAGACAAACCCAGCAGTACTCCTGTGGTTAGCAAGAATATGCAGTATTTCAAGGGATATTCATGTTTGGAGCTAACTTATGATTTACAGAATGTATGGATTTAGAAACTACTCTTAAAAATAGTGTACATTACTTATTGTACAGTTGCCACTAATAGTTCTGAGAAAGGATTTTTAATGAAAAGTGCAGAGGCTTTTTTTTTTTTTTGCTTTCTAATTGTTGAAAGCAGGCAAATAAAGTCATTTGGGTGCTGGAAGAACTTTGAGAATTTCCATTTGGCAGAAGAGACATGCACATAGAGGCTCTAATTAAAGGACTGTATGGACTCAGGAAATAGTAATACAATATTACATATCCATGATTGCCACAGTCCTAATCATAAGAGAACAGCTTTGAGAGGCTGATGATTTAGGTTCATTTCTGTGGCAGCTCAAAAAATATGTAGTGATCTTATCACACCCCTCCAGCCCCCACCTCAAAATAAAAGGGTTTTTTTAGTAATATTTGAGTATTTGGGAAATATCCTGGAGCAAAGACTGGAGAGTTCCTTTCTTAAGTAAACAGACACCATGAGGGGAGGCAGCTCCTTTTCTCTCTGCTGGCCCATCAATGTCCTCTCCATGCATCTGATATTATGGGCTCTGTCAACTTGAAACCTTGTCCCTTCCAAAGTTCATGGAAGCACAATGAGCAAAAATCTGTGGGGATCTGGCACTGTATTAACACTGGAAGGATTTTTCTATAGCTAGAAAAATACTAAAAATTATGCACTAAAAATGTATTTTCAAGTCTACATTTTATGTTGGTTTTGCTGCTGTTCAAACACTCTCTCAGGCCTCAGGTTCTGTACCACTGGCTGTGATATAGTAATGTAACCTTGCTTACTTATGCAGGGAATGCAGAATTTTGTGTTTTCATAGTTGCAGCATTTTCCTGTTGATGCAAAACAAGACTTCATTGGTTTCCCCATATGTGCAATAGTGGATAATACTGGAATTAAGAATTGGGCTATTGGGGAAAATTTGCACCATTGGAAAATGAATAAATAAAGTTGAGAAAAAGAAACAATGAAAAAATTAGAACTGTTTATGCTCTGCACAGTTTGCTTTCAAGATGCTGTGGTGTCTCTCTCATTATTTTTTGATAAGAGATGAGAAATGACATTCAGCAGTCTCACATGATCAAGCAGAAGCTGTAGTTTAAATCCCTGAGCTAGCTTGAAGTGGGATTTTGTAACTGATTTTACACAGAAAAATCTGTCCTGTTGCATGTAAGAAAGAATTTGGGAGGAGTGACTAAGCAAGAAGAGGCAACTTGGGTTGGGAAAGGTGTGATGTAAGGAAAAGATAAATAACAATCAGAGATGAGAACACAGGTAGGGGATATGCCCTGAATAACAATTTTTATCAGGTAACTATTCATTATTTATTAATGAACAAATACATGAGAAGGAGAGCAGTAGATTTCCATGGGAAGTTTAATGACCATGAGGAGGAATTTTTGGGGAAGACTTACCTTCTCTAGTAGTTGTCTGAGCTGCCTGCTTTTGGCATCTCTTGAACATAGGTTTTGTTCAGGTGCAACAACAGTGCAAATGCAACGGCCATCAGGATCCTGGGCTGAACTATAAACTTGCCACCCTTCCTTGGGGCTAATCTGAGTCTGTAACAACAAAATAATAACAATCAAAGGAACTCAACTGATTTTTTATTGTTTGAAAAAAACACTGCAGCAGAATATTTTTATTTTTGCAGTACACATCTGCAATGAGGCTCCTACTAGCTGACAATTATTACTCTTCACTAATTAGTTTGCTATTTTCCCAGTTTTGCCATATCTCACACCTTTGTAATAGTTCTCTAGAGGAGTTTAGCACACACAATTTCCAGGGTGGATGAGAATGATACTCTGCTTGTGATTCAGCACAAACCAGGTGATTTAATTCTCTGCAAAGGGACATTAGAGTTTTTCATCAGCAGAGAACAAACATGTCCTTTCAGCCTGGATGACTTTTACTTTAGACTAATGGAAACAACAAAGACAGGAAAGAACAAACATATGAGCCTGGGGAGACACAGTGTGTGACTCACAGGTGGGAATTGGCTCAGCAGTGGTTTGGAGGTGGGGGACAGGTTTGCTCTTGAAGCTGCACCTCACAGGAACTGCTCCCCAGGCTCCCACTGCACTTAGCCAAGGGAACAGGGGCTTGCTTAGGGTGGGATGGAAAAGTGTCTGCTTGGGGCAGGGGAATGGGGCTCATGGCAAGCAAGCCACAGGAAGATTGAGACACTGCATGTCCTTCACTGGGACAGAAGAAAACTGGAAATTCCTAACCTGTTTTTTTTAACAGCAACCACGACTGAGAAAGAAAGGTGAAAAAACCTCAACACATTTGTTTGCAGGGCAGGGTAACACTGAACTGCATTTAATGTTTGTGTGGGATTCAGTATCTCTTTAATGGGATGTACAGAAATAGTGTAGGAATGACAGAAAACAATATAATGATATGACTGAGAGCATTCAGGTGATGGAACTTATTAGATACAAGAAACAGTTTTTGAACTTTCTTTTTAAACTGCAAATTACAGTTAATATTGTGCTTTATTCTTTCCTAATATTGTACTGAGTGATGAATTTCATGGTGCAGATGCTAATGGATATCATTGAAGTAATTTTGGTTTGGACACAGTTGGAATCAGTTGCTATTTATATTATACAATTGTACTCAGTGCCAGCAGAGAGAGTGATTATTTAAACTGGGAAGCTTTGATACTGATGCTTTCCTGGCAGCTTAGTGCAGGAGTTGCAGAGTTCCTCATCTCTGAAGAGGTGCCAGTATCTCTGTGGACTGACTCCTCTGAAGAAGTAATTGAAGATGGCAGTAACCTCCTACAATTTTGGACACAGTCCTATGAATTTTTCTGTTATTCCCTCTATTTGGAAATTTAGGCTTCCTTCATTAAGTAGGATGGGTAATATGAGTGATGGCAGAGAAAAACATGCATGTGTGCAAAGGTGCACATTATTTTTCTGTTATTGTTTTAGTTTGACATTTAATCCCTACTTCAAGCAGAAACTGCTTTGCAGAAAAAGAGCTTAAAGTAATCAAAACCTTACAGAAGCTACTGCATCAACTTTTCAAATGCAGGCTTATTGCTGACAGGCCTTAGTAAACAAGAAAGAAAAGAAATAACAAGTGGAAAACAACAATAGTAACTTGTACTAGTTCTTGAAATTCTGGGGAAAACAGAGGAGTCCCTATAAAGTCCAATATTAACCACTGCCATGGCAGGCTGCTGTATTAAAGACTTAGTTCACTTCTAAAAGATTTAGTTTTTCACTTGCACTTTCATATATTCTAATAAAACTGTTACAGCTACCTCAGTTGTTACTATAGTGGCAGGTCAAAGGACAGTACCTTACTTAGGATGCTGGCTTAAACATAAACAGTATTTTCTGGTTTGTCTTGCAATTTCAACCCTGCTACTGAAACAGAGCTCAGAAAAGAAGGCCCTTTACCTGACCCCACATCCTTGTACAGTTCTTTCAGCTGAAGGCAGGAAATTGGGAGGTTTTGTCCTTTTTGCATTGTACAATATACACAATTTATGAGCTGTGTATGTGCTGGGAGAGAAATTCTGGAGAAGTGCTCATGCTGCAGAGTTCAGAAAAGCTGCAAGTGGGGAACTCTGGATGGCAGCCAAAAATCAGTCAGTGATGACCCTGATATTACTGAGCACTTGGGGCATAAAGTCTTTCAACCAGCATCTACAGTTTTAAGAAAGGTACCAGATTTGTGGTGCTCAGTTTTGTGTAAAAAGAACCCTACATGATTGCAATTCATGTTTTCTTTATTTGGCAGGCGTTGCCACGCTCAGATAATCAAGTTTTTATGATCACTTTCCCAGCTCTACAGGCACTCTTGCTACACTTATCAAAAGAACAAATATGCATATAGCTCAACTCAGAGTGAAAAGAGCATTCTTAAAGGCATTCTTAATATTTAGAAGGCATTTCTATCAGCAGTGCCCTGTTGTAGCCAAGGGGAGCACGACAGTTTTGTGCTACTTGGAATCTGAACATATCAGTACAAACACATATATTTGTGTGTGTGTGTGTATATATATTTATAAAATATATATCTCATAATAACTAATGTGCATCTTGTAGTTACACAGTGGCAACTTTAAACTTGGATGTAAATGTGATAGGGAACTTCTACTTATAATATGCAGCCACAAGAACTAGCAATATATACTGTGACTCAGTGAAATGAAATTGCATTTAAGGAAAATAGAGCTTTTCTTTGTATTCTCACCTTGCTGCTCTAAAAGATAACAGAATTTTTCTTATAACATATTTAATTTTGAAGTAGTAATATTTATAGACTACATACAGTGGTTTTCTGCAGTAGTATTTTTCCTGCATGCATTTATTCAATTATTCTATTTCAGTTAGTAAATACATAATTTTTAGTTACAAAATTCTGAGTTTTGAGAATTGTGAATTGCTATACAAATAGTTACATTTATATTTTACATAACCTATTATGTAAACATCTGATTGCAGTTACACAAAAAGATATATAGATAAGAGTGTTTTACTAAGCTTATAAGAAAATTATGTTCTAATTTAATTTATGAATACCAGGTTAGTGTTCCCTCTAAAGTAAAAAGTTGCTTGACTTTTTAGGCTTCTCATGAGTTTATAGCTATTCACAGCTTTCCTGGAGGTTTTTATTAACTGAGGCTGCTGTATATGAGCATCAATGATATGAAGTGATATTTCTGTCATTTGTATTATTCCCATTATCAGCCTTTCAAAAATTCTGGTATCTAACCTCCAAGTACCAATTTTATTTTGTTTCTAACAGCTATTTATTTGTTCAACTGTATTCCAATAAAGAAAAATAAGAAGGAATCAGACCCTTTGCATATTCTAGTGAATAGTTACTAGGTAACATTATCCAATTTTCAAAAAGAAAGGTACTGTCAGATATAATATTCTAAACAACACAATGCATTTTTCTGGAGCAGTAAAGATAGGAAGAACAGTCTAGGCAAATAAAAAGACATTGCTGTACTCTTTGTAGAATTTCATGCTCAAGATTAAGGCATTTGTGCTTACATATTTAAGGATACTATTTTGAAACCTTTCCTTTCATAGTAAGACCACAACATGCTCACCAATGTGCAGTTTTATGATGCCCAAAAAAAAAGCATGCATTAAGAGATGATAGGAAGATTAGTAACTAAAAAAGAGATTTACAAAGAGGCAACAAATTAATGCTTTTGCTGGCACTTAAATACTAATTCAGTATTAAGATAGCTTGCAACATATAACAGCTACTTACTAGAGAATCTGAAGTGGTTATTCTGGTGGTATTTAGTCCTACCAGAGAAGGGAGAGTTTGGGACATCCAGTTAGAGATCATTGCCATGGTACTAAGAACAGCACCAAGCTTCAGCAGTGGAGGGCTCATTGCTGTGGAGCTAATGAGTTTTCATAGTGAGTGATTATCATCCCAGTGCAGGCTGGCAGTGAGAGGCGTGACTGCAGCACACAACATCCACAGCATGAAAGGAGATCAAGCTACCCAGATTTAATCATCCATTAAAAACATCCATATCCTCATCTGCCCTCTTTCTGCTCTTACTAACAAATACTTATGAGTGTCTTATGCTGACCACTAAATAAACAATCCTTTCTATGCCAGTAGTCATTGCAGTTTCCAGTGGGAGATGGCGTGGGTGAATTATCTCTTTATAGGTGCTAGACAGTCAATTAGCCCTTAATTAGTTTAGTCCAGGCAGAGCAGTGTGTTCCTGTCTGAAATGCAAAAGCCTGAGCACAAATAACCCCCCCACTTCCCATCAGTGCTCTGGCAGAAATATGTTCAAGCCTGTTTGTAAATATGGTTCTGTACTTGTCCATGGGGAAGGGGCAGAACTGTCAGCCTGCTCATCAAAGCACCTGGACCTCCTGTGATTTGCTAATCTCTCACAGATTACAAACATCAGAGACTTTATTATTTGCACAACTTGTTATTAAGATCTTTATTGTTCATAAAAGACCATTGAGGCTGTGAAGAGTCACATTTCTCAGTGTTCTTGTTAGTTTACAAGTTTTTGTACCAAGAGTTATTGCATTACTCCCAGGGTTGGCAGACTCACTATGTCTTCATTGGTGCTGTGATGCAAACAGAAGATAAATTGGGGATCACACATTTTGAGACTTCTTTTGGCTTTGCTGTTAAATCTACTGCTCCCTAGTGCTGTAGAAGGAGCTGTAGGTTCTGTAGCAATTTATCTTGCTCATATATTGAGCGTAGGAGGGGGAAAGAAAAGCAGAAAAAACAGTCTAGAAATCATTGTGCCACAGGAGCAGTTTTACTTTTTAAGAATTATTTGTGAAAGAAGTGCTGAGTGAGGACTTCTAATGGCACTTACTTAAGAGAAAACTTGCATAAAGTTTGCTGAGAGACAGGCTACTGCATTTTCCCCAGGGCAGTTATGGACTTAATTTCTGAATTTGCTTCAGAAAAGCAAATTACTTTTTCTTGAGGACTTCTGGCAGTGCTATGAAGGAATCCTGCGTGCAATGAAACTGAAGGGATGTGTATTTATGGGTGTTTGTCAACATGGATGTATTTATTAAAGCTACTGTAACTCTGCTAACAGTTTTTCAGATTCTCAGAGCTTGTGCACTAATTCAGTCTAGACATTTCTCTTTCAATATCCATTCAGAATGATTTCCATAAATCATTTTATGGAAGATATATGTAAACTTATTTTTTTTAAAATACAATGAAAACCCTTTGAGAGCTATTAAATAAACTTAAGGACTTGCCCAGCAACAGAATATAAAAAAATCTGTGTATGCAATTATTAAGTGTCTTGTGGTAGTTACACAGTAAATTAAACTGTGAAATGTTTGAAATACTCAAAAAATTAATTCACTGAAGAGTTCTGAATACAATGAAACCCACAAATACATTGTTGCTAGAAGTTGTGCGTAGATGGCAAATTTGAGAAAGGCTATGTGATCACAGCTGTTTTGCTCAGAGTATTTTCTGTTTTTCAGGAGATAAAGCTTGGATTGCCTGATAGTGGTCATTCTGTACATTTCTCTGTAGAGAGAGTCCCTGTGGTCCATTCTTGATATGGTGATTTTGAGACTGAGAGCTGAGTCAGGCCTTTAGCTCAGCCTGATGAAGGGCTTAGTGGAAGGAGGCGTTTGAGCCTTTCCCTGAGTCAGTGTTTCTGTGGAGAGGGGCTCAAAGCTGTCCCCTGAACACATATGCAAACTGAACTGTCCAGATTGACATCAAAAGTGAGGCTTTTTGCTGAACTGTCACATTTCATTGGCAATCAGTCAATTTCCCAAGGACTTCCACTGATTAGTTCCAATATGGATTAGGTAGCATTTGATAATGCTGGATAATTTTTCAGTTTTCTTAGATTGTTCTGAAGTGTCTCAGTATCCTATCTAGACCTAATACAAAAAAAGATTCTAATTCATTGGTTTTATCACCTTTTCCTATTCCTGTCCTCTTTCAGAAGTTTAGTAAGCGCACTGATTCCCTCAGTTCCAGAACATTTCCTGAATGTAATGACAGAAGTTTGTTTTACCACACTGATTTGCAGCTTTGGACATTTTTGGTTTTCTTCTCTTGAACATTTGCAGTTTCACAGAAGAATGTAATTTGTCTCCTCCTGAATTTTAACATTGGACAAAATACATTCAAAAGGCAATAAAACACTTTTCTTATGCCCAGATTAAAAATTATTTTTGATTATCCTCCATCCAGGGTATTGTCAGCTCCTGGAAAGAATTCTGTTTGTTGAGTTACCATGATTATTCCTAACAGATGACCTGCTTCTTGGTTCTTGTGACAGAATATTCATTAATGCAGTTTAGCACTTTATTTTCTTCCCACTGGTTTAACTGTAGAAGAGAAAGCTTGCTGCCATGTGATTCCCAGTATTGCTGCTGGATACATCTTTACAGAACTCAGCAGGAGGTGATCCTCCAGTCCTCTTGGCTGGTTATATAATTTAACATTACCAGAGCTCTGGCATCCCCGTGCTGCTGGAGTCAGACCTGCT
This sequence comes from Fringilla coelebs, assembly GCF_963513975.1. Lineage (NCBI taxonomy): Eukaryota > Metazoa > Chordata > Aves > Passeriformes > Fringillidae > Fringilla > Fringilla coelebs. The sequence goes on from NC_140067.1 coordinate 19,508,137, forward strand.
GTAGCTGCACAGGGGCTCTACAGCCCCTTTGTGCTGCAGTGCAGGGATGAGGGCAGCTTGTACAAGTGTCTGGGAGCCTGGGGGCTGCAGGAAGATGAAAACCCTTTCTTCTAGGGCAGCTGCAAATGGAATGGCAGCCCTGGGTGTGCTTGCACAAACAGGGACAGCACGTGCTCTGGGGACTGTCAGTATTCCACACATCTGATATTTTTGTGCACCCATTTGTCAAGTATTGCTTCAGAGCAATCCTTGTCTCTATTGCTAGGTAAGATGTGCATGGGAACCGTCTTAAAAATGTTTCCTTCCTGATCAGTGGAATGAAATGAAACTCAATGAAACTATTATTTGTTTGTGTTTTTACCAGAACTGTCTAAGTGTTCAAACCCCCTTTTTGTTAAGGAAATTAAGTGTTAAAATAAGATCCTGTTACATTTTGATAGAGATCAAGTCTACTGAAAATGAGAACGCATCCCAACATTATCTTATTGCAAGTGAGGTAGTAGGATCTCTGTACTGTAAAAAGTAATTAACAGCAGTATTAGGAACAGTAACAGAGCAAATGTCCTGAGTCAGCAACATGTGAAAATATACCCAGCCCAAAAACTAATTACCTCCTGGCCAGAGGAAAGCATTGATTGTAAGAAAGAGGAAATTGTGATCTTCAGCCACAGCCACCTAACCCTGATGTCAGCGTATTTAATATATGTGAAAAACAATGCTACCTTAAGAAATTCTTACAATTCAAAATTGTGCTCATGGGTAAATGCTATCATGTAAACACCTGAAACCTTGCATTTTATGCTGAAGTGATTGCACACTCATGGCTTAGCTGGCTTAACTAGATTCCTTTGAAGCAGAGCAAAATCAGGAATCCTAAATCTCAGTAAGTTTGTACTTTGACAGGTTAGGTGTAGAAATTAAGCTCAAGAAGAAAAGCCAAAGCTTCCCTCATTGCACTGTTGTTCTATATTGTATTTAGTTCTTTGTCTTCATGTGATATATTGTGCTCAGTAGTACATTGGTTTAAAAAATGGCAGTTCATTAGTCATGTTCCTGAGCATGATTATTTATTCACATTAGGTTAATGCATGCACAAAGCAAAGTTCTCAGAACTGGAACAGCAATTAACATTCACAGAGCTGCAGATGGACTGAGAAAGCACAGACTTGTGCTATCAGTTCAATTGCAGTTCTCTGAATTTAGAGAATTGTGCCTTCTTCATCTTCCTCTGGTTTTGTTCAACAAAACCCTGTGGCTTTGCAGTGTACTTGTGAGTAGCATTTTTCAGGTTTTTTTTAAGGGCAGTTTGAGAAGTGTGTGCCCTTTCTAGAAAATCTCTTTTCACAGCTCATCAGTGCATAGACAGTGACATTCTGCAGTCTCCACTTAGAGAAGTATTGAGGAAGGGATTTTTAGTCTGCTGTCCATTACATGCTTCTGTACCAATGCTCTTGAGGTGACCTTTTTGAAGTGGTCTTAGCTATCTGCTTGTTAATTTTTTAGGCTTCAGGGAGCTTCTTTTGAATAAAGACATTAAAGAACATTTTCGTGTTTTTTTCACACCTATTCTCTTGTGTTCTGCTGTTAGCAAATCCCAAGTGTACAGAATAACAAAGTAGTGTCTTTACAGAAGAATTAGTTCATTATGAGAATTGACTGAAACAGGAAACACGATGGGCAGTCTGCTTTAGCAAAGTCTGCAGTTAATTGAAACAGCTTGGAAAAACAAATGGGTGGGGAAGGACTAAGTGAAATAAAGAGAAAAGCTTCTTCTGTTGGTTTCCTGCCATTTAGTTTTCAGTAACATTTATATCAGGTGGTCAATAAAACTTCATAAGCTTTTCCCTCAAGATATGATGATGGATCTAATGGGAGAAAGAGCATATTTTCTAAAATATATGGAGACATCTATTTAGTAGATAATGACTAAAGATTGTGCAGACAGTCCTTTTTCTTTTAACAGAGGCTGGAAATCTGTATGTTTTTAGAGGATTCTGGGATCTCTTATCTTTCTCTGAGCAATGAGGATGCAATGTTGGATGGTTCTGGGACTGGAATTTGTTGCAGTTTTGATTTCCTTTAAAAACTGTATGGACTGGATATGAGAATTTATACAGAATTCCTCCTCCAGTAGTTCTGATGCTTAATGTACAATTTTGGTTTTCCATCTTGAAAATACGTATTATTCTATTGAGGCTGGATGAGGTAGGTGAGCTGGCTTTCATTGAGAGTAAATGTTAAGAAATTAAAGGAGCTGAAACTGAAATTCCCCATGAAGTTAGATAATATATAATCCTGGAGAGAGCTTGAGCAATGAACATCAGTAAATTCTGTAGTAATTTAATAAAATAAGTGGTTTCAGCTGGCTCTGACTGCAACTAGATGCTCAAAACCAGAGACCTCAGCTAATTAGAGCCAAAGTACATTGAGCCTGTGAGAATGGGCAATATAACTGGCCCTTCCTCTGGTTAATGCAAGTTTACAGCTTTCAGTCAGCACTTAACTGAACTGGAGCTTGCCTGTCACATTTAATAGATACAGGTAAATTTGTTCAGTGCCTTTTTAAAATCTCCTTGAGTTTTTGCAAGTGAGAAGAAGACAGAAATGAAGAAAGTAGAAAGGCTTTGCAAAACAAAATTCCCTGTCAAAGGGGAATTTTGTCTTTGGGAAAAGACTTAGTGGGGTATGTCTCCACTTACAAATACAAAAGGGTTGGGGTACGGGGTTGAATGCTGGCCCACAGCAAACCACAGTGTGTGTTTGTGCCACACACCCTAATTATCTTTTCCTTTCATGCCTGGGCATGATTCAGTTAGATGGTTTGGACATGGATGCAGCATTTCAACAGGGAAAGAGTAGTTTTGCTGTGTGGAAAGGAGCTGTCCCTCAGAGCTCAGAAATCAGCTCATCTCCTTTTTATTTAGCAGCTGTATGCTGTATGGCTGTATTTGCATTTGGCCAAGTGCTGTCTTTGGAACTGAGAGCAAAGGAACCATGTATTGTTTGATTTCTGCTGCATTCTGACAAGCAAGTCTTTGTTCTTTGTAAATTTACAGCTTTGCATTAGAGAAACACTTGGCTGTATTCTCCTATATTTCCCAATGCAGATAATTGTCAAGACTGACTAATAAAAAGTAAGGTGGGGCAGGTTATCCTGCTAACTTGTCCTTCATCCCACCATGTTTCCATACATTCTTTTGGCCAGTCTCTTAAACTGTCACATTGTGCTGATACCCTTTTCTAACACATCTGTCATATACTCTATGGAGTTGAAATAGGGAAAAATTCTTCAGAAGTTCAAAGCTGAGCTTACTCCCAGTGGTCTGGCAACCCACAGACTACAGTACTAACCAAAAGTTTAGAGGTTTAACCAGCATGGCACTGATAATGGCATTTAAAGGCTGTAGCATCTTCCTGTTTGGATTTTCTAACAATAGTGGCATTGACAACATTTCCTTCCTGAGATATAAAGATCTTTTTCTGTAGGCAGAAAGTCCAAGAAAGAAAATTACATTTCTGTTCAGAAAGCACCACACGTTTCCTGCAACATCTTAAAATAACAAGATTTTGTGAATGTGTCTCACTGCAAGCAAATCCATTCTTAATGTATTCTTCTTCTTGACACCATCCTGGAAGGCCTAGTTTATTTTAAACAGGGATGAAAGCTTACAAGTAGTGTAAGTGAATAATGAGAAAATTCCATGGGCAATCTTGCCTGCAAGACAGAGGTGTTAATCCAAATGCTGTGGCCAAACTCCAGCTTTGCTCTATTGAGCAAAATGCTTCTTGCAGTTTCAGTTGGATACTTAACCTGTTCTAAATGCTGTGTAGTGCTTTGAATACAAAGAGCCAGGTGCTGTGTTTCATCTCAGTAAAACATGATGCTTTTCAGTAGTGGGTAAAACAATGTATGGATATGCCACAAAGCATGATCCCAGATGCTGTAAAATATTTCTATGTTCAAATGAGGGTATAGAAAGCAAGCACTTGCTACTTTCTAAGGCTGTAACAATCTTACAAGTTTCTGAATGGAGTAATTTTGAAAAGAGCTCTAGCTGTTCATTTGGGAAGCAAAATTGTATTACTTGAAGAAAAATAATAGAGAGTGTACCACAAACCTTACTGAAGTTATGATATACTGTTTTTCTTGCTGCCTTTTTAATTTCCTATTTAGGTTTTACAGAACAGAAAGAAAAGTTTTAAATAATATTTCACTTTAAGGGATTCAATTGCTCATTTCTATCAATCTTCTCCTTTACCCTATTTTTTTTTCCTTTTTTTACTAACATAATTTAAATTGGTGTGTGACCCTGAGGTATTAAGTTAAATCCATCCTTGTAAGGAATGGGTGCTTCCCTCCATAGGGCTGCTGAGGGCCAGAATGCTATTAGCAACTGCAGCTTCTCATGGATGAGGAATTCGAGTGTAAAATTTGAAGGTTCAAATTTCTGTTCCCAGCCCCCTGTGAGTAAAAAGAGAAATTTATTAAACTGGTGCTGTTGTTTAAAGGTAGTACTGTGGGAAATGCACTTCTGTAATGCACAGCAATGAACGCCAAATATAAACATTAAAAAAACCCAAATGTGTCCCAGATCTTCTGAAGATCAGTGTTCTTATCTCTCAGGCAGTAACAGTGTATAAATACATAACATTGTGTACTCTCAGGCAGTAACATTGTATAAATAAAGAACTTAATAATGTGTGGTTTAATCTTGGCTACCATTTCCCTGAAATGATAAAATGCCAATTTTCTAAGTTTTGATTTGGATGATTGGGATTTCTGCATATGGGTGAGAAACAAGATTGTAAAAGCTACTCTGAATATGAAAAGTTTACACCAATTTTGTAAAACTCTTAGGAGGGAAGAAAAAGCTGCAGGAAGGAAGAGATGAGGAAAAAATAGCTCTCAAAACCCTGACATATTTAGTGGTGAGCTATTAGGGATTACTGCCTCTTTGCTCCCACCTTGGCACTTCAATATACCAAAAGAAAGATGCCTAAAAGACAATTCAAAGCACCTGTTAAACTAAATTTAGTATTTATGCATGGGCACAGTGGCAGTCATGGTAGTGTGCCTATCCTCAGCCTGGTCATTCTGTCACCTTGGGCACACTGCCTGCTGTGTGAAGGTTGAGATTCTTCCTTAACACTTACCAAAACCCTGAACAGGTTAATTTTGGTTGCTTCTTCTTAGAGACAAAGGCTCTGTCTTTGTCTCATACAGCTCATGATATTCCAGGATCTCAAGCTCAGCAAATGTGTTGGAAAACCAGAGATGTCTACATTGCTTTGAAAGAAGTGATTTGATTTCTGCCTTCCCTTCCTCCATTTCTACCAGGGGTTTGACTCAGGTGTGATTGCCACACAACTCTGTAAACTTTTAGTATCAGCACAATGCTCAGAAAAATCCATATGGGCAGCAGTTAGCATCTATTAGGAGAGGCCATATTCTTTTGACTACAAGAAAGTGGTGTACATTGAAAGTTCTTGTAAAACTAGCACAGAAAATTGTGAGCCAAAGTAAATACTGACATAAATGTAGGTATTTTTTCAAACTTGTGGAAAATGAAAGCTGGAGACATACTCTAAGCTATGTTCACAATATAAGTACGTAGCTTGCATGGTGGTACTTAAAGGTTAATAATTTCAACACCTGTGATTCTTCACCTTGTCATGTGTTATCCTTTACCCTCTCCTTGTGGCTCTAAAAGAGGCATTGAATCCTGTTCTCTGAGTTAGGAAGTTGTAGTCTTGGACTAATACTGGGTGGTTTTCAGCTGCTAGAGACCAGGACTGCAGCAGTTGAGGAGCTGGTGGAAATGCTGGGCTTTGTGCCTTTGCAGTCGTACAGAGCAGTGGCTGATACTCCAGGCTGTGACACTGGAAGGGAACAAAGCTGTTACAGCTTGGTAAGCAGTCCTGACACCAAACCAATCTATGACCTACCCCACACAAACATTTCATTTTTCCTCTTCCAAATGAAGATGAAAATGTATTCTAAAAAAACCTTAACAATGCTCATCAAGTCACAATACAGTCATTCTTTTACAGTTGCAGTTTATGACCAAAGGAAACAAGGTCATGACTGGAATTTTGCAGTTTTATGGGATTTAGTGAGCTGACAACAGTGGAGTATAAATGATGAAGACTCAAGTGATACCCCATCAGAAGTCTTCTGACACTCTCCATAACCTGTATTTTTAAATGTCTCTTCAGCACTTTAGGCTATTCTTTTATCATCTCCAGCACTTAATCCCTGTCTGCAGTCATAATCTTCTGTTTACAATACCAAATTAAAACACCACTATTATCTCACAGGAGAAAAATATGAAATGTGTGAGGAGTGAGCATCAGTGAACAGCTCAGAAGCAAAGATTTCATTTACAGAGAAAAAGGTTTCAGTCCACAAGAAGTTCAATGCAGGCATTCTTTCTAGCTTTAATGAGGGCAAATTCACCAATTGAGAATCACAAAGTCACTGAGTCTTTAAAGGATGGCTTAGCAATGTGCCTATGAGAATAAAATTCAGAGGCAATGCTGGTGAAGTTTTACATAAGCTTTTAGATCTAATTAATAAAAAAGGGCCAAGATTTTGATTAATGAAGGCATTTACATAACCTTAAAGATTTGATATTAATTTTACAGAGAGATTTAACTAACCTATTAGCAAATGGCAGAGAAATTTAATAAAATATTTCTACTATATCTTGTAATTAGTTTCTGCAGCTTGGCTAGCAGTGCTACAGAAAGTAGAGCTATTTGTACAAGGGCAAAAAATAACTCTGGACACAAAACCTGTGCTGGAGCTTCTGAAAGTGTTTTCAATTTTAAAAACATGTACAAACTCATCTCAAGGACCACAAAACAAGAACAGGAAATTTCGATCAAAGCCACTGTACAGTTCAGACTATAAACTTCTTATCTGTTTTTTATAGCCCTCTCTCCTGACCAAGCAAAAATTCTGTTCTAAGTTTTTGTCTTGCATTAATGTATTCCTAGCCAAGATTCCCATCTCTTGCTTCTAAAAAAGCATCAAAACATTAAACAATAAAAGTAAAAGCTACTAACATGAAACTGGAAAAAAAAACCTTAGCCAATTTGTCAAAGTGCTTGTGGTGTTAAGGCAATTAAATAGCAATAAAAAAGCATGAAGTCTCATAATGGTTAGCTTTGAAAATCCATTTTAGATTTATAACTAGAATGAAATTATTTAAAATCTATATAAAAGGAGATGGTTTGACAGAAATGGGAAGATGCTGAAGATTTTATTGTGGTACTGAAAGTGGGAAACTGAAGATACTGTATTTCACACATACTTTTTTATTGACTTTTTGCTTTTTGATGGAACAAATTATTTCTTATTTGTTTTCTTCTGAATACAACAGAGTCAATCTGTCACAAATAAGGAGAAAAGTGATTCCAGATGGAATCTACTTCAGCCAGTGCTTTGGGAAAATGTTTATCTTTGGGGCCAGAT